>NC_143253.1:36430000-37055000 GCF_984573655.1 Nuphar pumila | reverse complement strand
TGCTGCATCAAATATCAACGATTAGCATGTTAAATAGCTCATTATAAATATATGACCTCAACTCCTACTAGAACTCAAATAGCTGATATCTCTGTTAGGTGGTGATGCCATGTGAAAATTGAGCAATGTAGTGACAGTAGATATCAGGTTATCCTCAGTCAGCACCATAAAATTCCTTTTGTAACAGAAATTTCGGACCTTATTGCAATCCCCATGTCCTCCTTTTTTAGTGCAGGTACCTCACCAGCCATTGCAATTGCGTCAATCCGGTGGCGAATTAACCGTCATGCACTTGGGTGAAAACTCTATTCTGGTGAAAGATGTCATATGTTGCAGAACCAGTATTTTCTGAGTAGCAGAGAATTCTTCAAGTTCCGAAGCAATGTAGAATCAAATAGATGATCAAAAAGTCTTAATTCGGTGGCATAGAGATCCTGATGGTTACTGAGCTTGGGCCGAAATGTAATATCTGTGAGGCTTCGCAATCCAAAAAAAAATGATGCTACCATTCTACACAACCCATTGATCTCTTTTGATCAACGATACAGGGGTCATTCTCCGATTTTGAACTTCAGCAAGGTAAACACAGATATACACCAAATTAATTTCCAAATTGAACCCTTAGTGAATCTGTTTTGGCGAATTGATTGCAGCGAGTGAACTTGACAAATGAAGACATATGGCCAGGACGTATCCATATACACAGAGGGCACGCAAAGATGTATTCACTCATTACCCAGGTGGACAGTAGAGTCATATATTACAGTAAGCATCAAAAGAGGAAAATCTAAATATAATAGTTCAATAAGAGGAGTATTATACATCAACTCAGACGACATAAAAGTGTAACAATATATTAAAGAAATGCAAGGAAACAAATAAGCAAAAAAATCGACGATACTATGGTAAACATGAGAGCGCTAACTAAATGAGCAAAATATCTAAACCAAGAATAAGAGGCAACATGATATATTTAATTAACAAGCTGGAAAAGGAACTACAGGAGGAATGGTACATAATGAAACAGAGGGTAAATTTTGATACATCTCAGCTTTTGGTAAGCAGAGATACTGTTGCAGAAGTAAAATCAAATCAAACTTACCCATGATATGCAGGATTTTTTTTTTATTTTTTAATAAGAGCATCAAAAGCTGCAACTCTTAGCTTTGGATGAGGCTTCAAGATAATTTTATAGATCAACGGGGAATGAATAAAATCCAGTGCTCCCTTTGGACTTTTTACTTTAACAAACATCAACGAAGAATTAGGTGAGTAATAGAAACTCTGCTACTCTGAAGAATTGTTAAAAGGAAATCCTATTAGGCTTTCTGTGATGGCTTTACCAGCCGACTAAGGGTTAATGAGGGATTGTAGGCTCCAAGGTGGGAGTGAGAAAATTTCAAATGAACAGGGATAGCTGCTAATAGACGATATATGTGATGTGAGCGAAAACATAGTTCATAAAAAAATCAATGAAAAATAGAAAGAAGAAAAGAGTGAGGACAGAAAATGCAGGGAATCGGAGCATTCCCATAGATCAAATGAGGAAAACAGCAGATGCAGTGTACAGTGATGCTCAGATGCCATTAAATGAACTAACAAAAAGAAACGAGAGGTAATTAGACACTATTGAGGCAAACCGAGAAGAAAACACAAAAAAAAGAAAAAAAAAGGGAAAACATGAAATAAATGACCAGACCAAAATCCGAAAAAAAAATGTATAAGGTAAAATATGATGTTGGAATACCAGCATTCCATTACTTTTGCACAAGGTGGATTGGGTTTGCTATATGCAGTCCAATGTCACTTATGGTGCATTGATGGAGGCAAAAATGAAATAGCAAGAAAGAAATTATAGGAAAATTCAAAGAGAATGAAAAGAGATAGACTCACCGTAATCTTATTGCAATTGACCTCCTTCAACCGACGTGGCTAGGCTCCGATTGAAAAAAAAAAAGGATGGCGATGAAGGAAAGGGAAGGATAATCGGGGAAGAAGGGGTGCTGGGGTGAAGAGCGATGGAAAGAGGAAGAAGATGTAAATGGGGAGGTGAAATGCGATGAGAAGAAAGAAAGAAGGTTCAGGGGTGAAGAAGCGGTGGTAGGGTAAAAACGAGTCGTGAAGGAGGAAATGGGGAGGTGAAGAAGCGGTCCTTGAATCCTTTCCCTTCGTGCTTCTCTTAAAGAGGGGAAAGGGGGATTCAGTTGCAGATTGAGGGTTTACAAAGGAGGAGATGAAGGTTGTTGGGAGATGAACGGGAGAGGGTGAGGAGGTCGCACATGGGGCTTGCGATGAGGGTTTGGCTGGAGGGTTCAGGCGATGGAGGTTAATAAGAAACTTATGGAGTTCTTTTGGAAGTGAAGGGGAGAAGGCAAGAGTTTAAGAGAAAAGCCTTAGTAACCCTAGAAAATCGACGAAAAAACAAATTTTCAAAAAGTCGGTCCTTTTTAAAGATTTTTTTGCAAAAAATTGGTTTTAAAAAGATTGTTTTCAAAAAGAGTTTTTTTTTTCAAATCCGATTTTTGTTTCTTTTCTCATATTTTTATTTTTTATCCTTTTCTTTCATTTTCTACATTTTTTTTATATTTTGATATTTTTGGAATAAAATCCTAAAATTTACGAAAAAAACAAGGATTTAAACTAATTTTTTTTGTATTTTTGAGAAATATTTACAAAAGAAGGTTTCCAAGGCTATTTTGAGAAAATTTCTCAAAAAATGGGTTTGGACCCAGGTTTTGAGAAAATATTCGAGCTTTAAACCTCGAATCAAAGAATATAACGTGATGGGTCCAAACGGATACCGGACGAAGTGTCTGAGCTTCTCAAAAAGTTATTTTAGAAATTTCGAGAATTTGATTTAAAGATTGGATAACGAAGCTCAGATTTTGATCTTTTATCTGGATCCGGATCCGAAATTGAGTCGGATGTATAAAATGAATTTAATTTCAATAAAACTTGTGAAATGAACTGGAATTTAAATTTAAAAGTGACTCAATTGCTCAGAGAATGAAATGAGGGGCAAAAAGGGGATATTTAAAAGATTTTGAAAATTTTGGGGTGTTCACACATATCATATTTATCATGTATCATCAAAACATAGCTTCTCAACATTCTCCCCTTTTTTTATGATGACAATATATGCTCCCCTTGTCAATAAGCCATATGTATAATGATAATTTAAATATGATATCATACAAAAAATGCATAAAAAGATAGTAAAAAATATATAATTAATAGAAAGTTTAAGTTCAGAAAATCGTATTTCTCCTACATAGGAGAGGTAGGTTTTTCTCCCCCTTTGTCATTGACAAAAAGGAGGGATCAAAGTAGGAAAGTTAATATTACAGACCAAAATTATAAATAATTCAGAATTAGACAGAGAACGTAGTTTCTTGAGGATGTCTCTTTGTTCAGTCTTGAAGGACTGAAAGGTTGCCTGTAATGATGCTTGATTCTCCAAGAGAAGATCCTGTGTGGTTTGGACATCTGTGAGTGTAGAGAAGATATCAATTTGGGATGTCTAAGTTGAATCGGCATCATCATATGCTTCATCTTGAGGTTGTTGCAGCTGAGATCCTTCTTGCAAGAAGACAAACTCGTTAAAGACTGTGGTAGAGTAGGATATGATGTCATTTTGGAGGGGTACATTAAAGTGTTGAAGAATTGAAGTGATGAAATAGCCAAAAGGAAGGAGACGGAAGACTCAAAAGTTTAACATATTTTGGAAGATAATGGATGACCAATTTATGGGAAATGATGAAAAAATGGCATATAGAAGGAGTGCTATCTCGTTTGATATGAATCCTTTGGAGGGTTGCTTAGGAAAGACATTATGGGATATGATTTGAGTGAGAAGTTTGACATATGGTTTTAGATTACAGGTGTGCCAAGAAAAGTGAGTAGACCTAGTTGAGTGAAGGATTTTCTAAAACACAGTACGATCAATGGGTACTATGTTGGGTAGGTCAATGTCATATGAAGGGAGATTCAGAATTCGTCCTAAGGAGTGAATATCAAAGGAAATGATTTTACCATGAACCATGGTGGTGATAGCAGTTTGATCATGAGTTACTGACATGTTGGTATAAGAAAGCTTGATGAGAGTGGGATAATATGAAGCAGTGTTTGATGATCCTAAAATATGAACAAAGTCTTGGAGAGAAGTTTCAAGATCAAAGGAGGTGAAGTCTTTGAAGTGAACTAACATTCCTGTTTGGATGGGAAGTGAGCTTACGTAGTTGTAGTGGTGAATGAGATCTAGATATCGCAGTTTTGAAGATTCAATCATGTTGAAGTCATCAGAGAAGGATTTGGAAGAGGAGGCCATGGCGAGTAACTAAGAAAATAAGGAGTAACCTTGGAGAGGATGTAAGGGGATAAAAGCTTTCGAATGGGTGATGTATACGTGAAGAATGTATCAGTTTATTAAATAGAAGGATGATGTTTATTTTAATAACAACTTGATGTTTTGTGAATGACAATTGAAGTGAATAAGATTTGGAATTTAGCTGGGTCCATTATTTGTGAATGTCTATATATGAAGAGTGAATTGTATATTTTAAGGGACTCGTGAATGAGTGATCAAGTCACTCTTTGGAAGAGTGTGTGGATATGGACATAAGAATTTATTATGTCATGTTAGATGTGACACATAAAGAGTGATTTGAATTCTTGTGTATGAAAGTAAAACATAGTTTCGAACATTATTTTTCATCATAAGGAAAACTCGATATAGGAGAGTCCATTGAATTGAGAGAGAAGTCATGGTTTAAGAATAGTGTGTTGTTTGGAACAAGCCTTTTATGTGTGATTGATAAGGATAGACAAGGATGAATAGAGACAAAGAAAAGTATGGCACGATGTATAAAAAATAATGACCCACGAATTTTGAAGAATCTGGTCATAAAGGTGATGAGACATAAAGAGTCTTGGAATGAGGAAGATAATAAAAAATGGCGTGAAAAGAGATGAATGAATGATATAATGTGACATGATAGTGTGAAATAAAACGTTTAATAATGGCCTAATAAAACAAACAACAAGTTGGTGTATAAATCATGGGTCAAAATATTTGATTTAATTAAAGAAGATAGGCTCAATTTTCGTAAGGGAGGTTTTGAGAAAAAGACAAGAGAGAGTTATGAGATGAGTGACATGAAAGAATGTTATGATGGCTTATTTAATGTAAAAAAAAATGGTTTTTATGGATAGGCGTGAAAGAAGATAGGTCATAGGGTAATCATGTGATGAGTATTTTGAAAGATATGACATTTTTGAAAGAAATGAGTGACATAAAGTATTTGTTCATGATTAATGTATTTTAATATTTGTGGTTTTTATGAGTGTACGTGAATATGAGAAAGACTTTCTTTGACTTTGAATAGTAGTAAGAGAGATGATGAGACAAAAAGAGAAAGAGTCAAAAATATATTTGAGAGATTAAAAAAAAATGATAAGATTAGATTAAAAATAAGGATAGATAAGAAAGAGTCGGATTCGAAAAAAAATCTAAAATATATAAATGATAAACTAAATAATAGTAAAAAAAATCATAAGATATTGCAAAGTTTTATCTAAGTAAAAATACAATTAAGTGTGATTAATTATAAGTCACTTAGTTTATAGATTCCTAATTCTCTTCTAATTCATATAAAGTCTTCATGTTTTAAAGGTTTAGTGAAAATATCTGCTAATTGTTGATTAGTGGGTATAAATTCAAGTTTGATTATGTTGTTTAAAACTTGTTCTCTTAAAAAGTGGTGTCGAATTTTAATGTGCTTTGTACGTGAGTGAAGAATATGATTTTTAGATAAATTGATTGCACTTGTATTATCACACAAAATAGTTGTGTTTTCAAATTTTAAACCAAAGTCTTTTAATGTCTGTTTCATCCAGATGACTTGTGTACATGCTAGGCTTGCAGCAATATATTCAGCTTCAGTAGTTAATAATGATACACAATTTTGTTTCTTATTGAACCATGAAACTAGTGAGTGCCCTAGCATATGACATGTTCCACTTGTGTTTTTTCTATCAGATTTACTACCAGCAAAATCAGCATCACTGTATGAGATTAAATCAAATATAGATGATTTTGAATAAAATAACCCAAAATCAATGATTCATTTTAGATATCTCATTATTCTTTTTACAGCTTTAAGATGTGATTCTTTTGGATTTGATTGAAATCTAGTACACAAGCAAACACTGAACATGATATCTGGATGGCTAGCAGTTAAATATAGTAGTGATCCTATCATAACTCTGAATACTTTTGTATCTGCACTCTTACCATCTTCATCTTTTCCCAATACAGTGGTTGTGCTCATAGGAGTATTCTTTGAAGCAGTTGAGTTCATGTTGAATCTCTTCAGAAGTTCATGAGCATATTTAGACTGATTGATGAAGACTTCATCCTTGGTTTGCTTAATATGCAATTCAAGAAAGTAGGTGAGTTCTCCCATCATACGCATTTCAAATTCTTTCTGCATGGACTTAGAAAAGTCTTCACAAAGACCATTGTTAGTAGATCCAAAGATGATATCATTCACATATATTTGAACGATTAAGGTATGATCATTCACTATTTTTATAAATAGGGTTGAGTCTGCTTTGCCTACAGAAAATCCGGTTTTTAATAGAAAAGTTTTAAATCTATCGTACCAAGCGCGAGGTGCTTGTTTTAATCCATATAAAGCATGTTTTAGTTTAAAAACATGATCAGAAAATTGTTCATTTTCAAAACCTGGAGGTTGTTTTACATAAACTTCTTCATTTATAAAACCATTCAGAAAAGCACTTTTAACATCCATTTGATATAGTTTAAAATCCATATAGCTTGCATATGCCAAAAACATTCTTATGGATTCAAGTCTAGCAACAGGAGCAAATGTTTCATCAAAATAAATACCTTCCTCCTGATTGTATCCTTGAGCCACTAGCCTTACCTTGTTTCTTATAACATTACCTGATTCATCCAACTTGTTTCTGAAGATCCATCTTGTCCTAATGATTTGACGATCTTTTAGTTTTGGTACAAGATCCCACACATCATTTCTTTTGAACTGGTTAAGTTCTTCAGTCATTGCTAGTATCCAGAACTCGTCTATGATGGCTTCATCAATCTTTTTAGGTTCAAGTTAAGATATGAAGGTCATATTTGCAATACGTTCCAACTGAGCTCTTGTTTGAACCCCCTTGGTCAGGTCTCACAAGATCTGCTTTTGAGAATGATCTATGATTTCGGCAAATGTTCTTTGATGATCATCTTCATTAGATTTAGCTGTGTTATCTAAGAGAAAATTTGTACTTTCAAGATCATTATCGTTAGTCTGCTTATGAACAGATTGATCAACAGATTCATAAAAACTGACATGCATAGATTCTTCACTAGTATTAGTACTCTTATTAAAAACTATGTATGCTTTACTATGACTTGAATATCCTAAGAATATGCCTTCAACAGATTTAGCATCAAATTTATCAAGGCTATCTTTTGTGTTTAGGATAAAGCATTTACACCCAAAGACTTTGAAGTAGTCTATTCTTGGAGTTCTGTCATAGAATAGTTCATAGGGAGTTATATTCAAGAGAGGTCTAATAAGTACTCTATTTGAAATATAGCATGCAATGTTAACAACTTCAGCCCAAAAATATTTAGCAAGATTATTATGTTGGAGCATAGTTCTAGCAGATTCTTGAAGGGTTCTATTCCTTCTTTCTACTACACCATTTTGAGGTGCAGCTCTAGGAAAGGCAAACTTATGAGAGATACCATGCAAGTTACAAAAATTTACAAAAAGATCATTATCAAATTCTCCTCCATGGTCACTATGAATTTTAACAATTGTAGAAGATTTTTCATTTTGTAGCTTTTTACATAAAATTTCAAATTCACAAAACGTATCACTTTTATTTTTCAAAAATATTACCCAAGTGAATCTTGAGTAATCATCAACAATGACAAAAGCATATTTATTATGATCAAGACTAGCTACCCTAGAAGGACCAAAAAGATCCAGGTGGAGAAGCTCTAAAGGTCTTTTACTTGACATAATATTCTTTGATTTGAAAGATGATTTTGACAATTTTCCTAATTGACAAGCATCACAAAAATAGTCCTTTTTAAATGATATTTTAGGTAACCCATGTACCAAGTTATTTTTATCCAATTTAGACATATATTTAGAGTTAACATGTCCCATTCTCATATGCCATAAATTTTGAGAGTCATTATTAACTATAAGACAATGTTCAGTAATATTCTCTAGGTGTAATTCATATACATTATTTTTTCTTATACCTTTCAAAATAATATTTTTGTTTATGTCTGCTATGAGGCATGCATCATGTTTGAAACTAACATTATATCCTATGTCAGACATTTGACTTATACTTAAGAGGTTATGTTTTAAACCTTTAATAAGGAGAACATCTTTAATAAGAGGTTTATCGATGTTATCAATATTGCCAATCCCAATTATTAATCCTTTGTTGTTATCTCCAAAGGTGACAGTTCCTCCTTCTTTATGATGAATAACAACAAAAAGATCTGGATGTTCTGTCATATGCTTTGAACATCCACTGTCTAATATCCATCTGTTCTTCTTTTTCAGTGCCTGCAATAGATCAAGTAAAAATTCTTTTTGGTACCCGATCGGGTCCCTTTTTGTTAGACTTTGAAACCCATATCCATTTTGATTTGGGTTTATCTACAGACTTAGAGGAGTACATGGTATTAAAATTGAAATTGTAATACTTCTGATTAGGTTCAGCAGAACCTTTGACAAAAGCAGTCTTTTGATTCGTATAAGAAGGTCTATTGAGATGAGAGTAACCAATACCATTCTTGTAAAAAGAGAATTTTTTAGAGTATAGGAGTTTGTCCAGGTTCTCTTTTCCTTTGGTAAACTTGAAAACCATTTTTATAAGGTTTTCAGTTTTACTTTTTAATTCTGAAATTTCTACTTGAAGATTTTTAGTCTTGTAACTAGTAGAACTGATTTCAGAAGTAAGTATAAAATTTTTCTTTTTCAACTCAGAATTTTCAATACTGAGTTTTTCATTTTTCTGGGAAAGCTGTAAATTCTCGGATTTTAAAACTTTGTTTTTGAGAATCATTTTTCTAGATTCTTCAAAAAGTTCTTGAAATGCATGTAGAAGTTCTTCAAAAGAAAAGTCAGAAGTTTCACTTACAGAGCTTTCTTCTGCCATGAAGCACATGTTTGTAGTTTTGACTTCATCGTCACTTGACTCTTTACTGATGGATGGTTCTGAATCATCCCATTGAGCATGTAGAGCCTTTTTCTTGAAGAACCTTTTCTTTGGTTTCTCGATTTTGGATCTTTTTTTTAGGAGAGGACAGTCACGTCTTACGTGACCTGGCTTATTGCATTGATAGCACATGGTATCTTCTTTAGAATCTTTCTTTTCCTTGTGCTTATTTGATAGCCTGTTCTTTCTCACGAAGCGTTGAAATCTTCGAGTAAGTAACGCAATTTCAGTTTCTTTTTTTGAGTCCTCGTTCTCAGAAATGGCTGGGAAGGCTGGATTTTTCTTCATAGGTTATTCTTCTTCTCTTTTTTCTTTCATATGAACTTCATAGGCCATAAGATTGCCTATTAAGTCGTCAAGAGTAAGCTTGGATAGATCTTGGGCTTCTTCAATAGTTGTGGTCTTTTTCTCCCAGTCAGTTGTAAGAGATCTCAAGATCTTTTTTACCTTATCAGTCTGGGAATACGTTTCTCTTAGAGATTTAAGATCATTGGTGATATTAGTGAATCTGGTAAACATTTCTGTGATGAATTCATCTTTATACATTTTGAATAGCTCGTATTTTCGAACTAAAGATGAGATCTTTGCTTATTTTACTTTGTTAGTTCCTTCGTGAATAACTTCCAGAGAATGCCATATATCATAGGCAGATTCATAGACTGATATTTTGTTAAACTCATTTTGATCAATGGCGCAATATAATACATTCATTGCTTTTGCATTTAGGTTTGCCATCTTTTTTTCGTCAGACCATGAAACATAGTCTAAAGTTAGAGAATAGTATTTGTATGTGTGCTAGGTTTCAAACTAATCTGAAGGAATCTCACTTAACTACAGTAAAACAAATTCTTCGATACTTGAAAGATACTTCAAATTTTGGTTTGTTTTACCTGAAATCATTTTTCTTCAATTTAGTTTCATATAGTGATGCAGATTTTGCTGGAAGCAAATCTGATCGCAAGAGTACTAGTGGAACTTGTCATTTCTTAGGACATTCCTTAGTCTCTTGGTTCAGTAAAAAAATAAAATTCAGTGTCACTCTCAACAACTGAAGTGGAATATATAGCGGCTAGTTTAGCATGTTCACAAGTACTATGGATGAAACAAACCTTAAAAGATTTTGGTTTGCATTACTCCACAACAACTATTTATTGTGATAACACTAGTGCTATAAATCTTTCGAAAATCCTGTTCAGCACTCAAGAACTAAGCATGTTAAAGTTAGACATCATTTCTTACGAGATCATGTGTTAAAAAAAGATATTTCGTTAAATTTTATACCCACTAATGAACAACATACCGATATCTTCACTAAACCACTTAAAAATGAAGATTTTATGAGAATTATGAGAGAACTAGGCATTTGCTCATTTTTAGATTTATAAATTATTTTTAAAAATGCTATTTTTGAAAAATCTCAAAATCGCACCTTATTAGTCAACCGATAAAATTCTAGTCGGCTGATGTTTTTTTTTAAATTTCAACTGAAGGGACCTGATACCGCTTGGATTTTTTTTAAGGGACCCAATATCCCTTCAAATTTTTTTGTTTAAAAAATACACTGTTTCGTTTTTATGCTTGTATGTTTTCCCCTTTTCATAAACAAAACCCTCTCTCTCTCTCCTCTGTCTCTTTCAAAAACCCTAGGAGTGCCGGACGAACTCCCTCTCGCCGGAATCCTCTTGTCGTGGTAGGAGGCGACGCTTGCGATGCTTGCAACAACATCTTCTCACCTGTCGTCATCCACTGTGTCACCTCCTGTTCGTCGAACCCTTTATCGCCTCTTCTTTCTTGCCTAAAATCTGTGGAACCTCAACATCCCTTTTCGAAGGACTGCTCGTGCCGATTGTTTTGGCCACTACCAGAGACCTTGATTGTAGAAGGCACACTGTCTACATCGCACAAAGTGATTTTGCAACATTGGATATCCACTACGACACCGGACAACTTTTTCTTCCCACTGGACGACATTGGAAAGCCGACATCGACAGTGTCTCCACCTGTTCCTCTCAAAGACTTTGTTGATCAACCACTCCCATCAAACAGTGATTCTCTTTGACAAGTGAACTTGTTTTGTTCTTAACAACCATGCCTCGTCAAAAAACAGCATTCGCACAAGGTTTCCCTCCATCTACACCACAAGCACGTCATAGATTTTCTCTTAGACTACTCAGAAATCCACTTTTATATGATATTTTTGGTTCAATTTCTGCACTTCCTATTTTACCAGGTCGAAATGTTTTGTTTCATCTCTTTTCTCGCTACAAAATCAGAGAATTATTCACAGGCATTTCACACCTTTTTGACGTTGGTGCAGATCCCCTTCATTATCCTTTACTGATTCATTTGTTTTACACTAATTTACAAATTGATTATGAAACTGGATTTATTTCCTCTCTTGTTCGCGATGTTGAAATTGAGTTTGATTCTAAACTGCTTGGACAAATCCTAGATATTCCACCTTCAGAAACTCTTTTCAATACTATTGAACTTAATGATGAAAGAATTTTTGAACAAATTCTTCTTCCCAGTGCACCTCATTGTCCTCCTTTCAAAAATACCAATCTTCAACCTCGCGCTCGCATTGCTGGACGAATTCTTGCCCACAATGTTCTACCTAAAACTGAATCTTTTGATTACTATTCCATAGATATCTCTACGGCTCTTTACGTCTTATTTGAAAATATTTTTGTAAATTGGGCTAACGTGTATTTTACTACTTTGTGGAAACAAAAACCCTTTCTTCTGTATGGATGTCTTCTTACCCGTATTTTCAGATATTTCAAAGTATCTCTAACCAATGAAAAATATATTAAACAAAATGAATTCTTTGATCAAACTATTTTTAAATGAATGAAAATCAAATATCTACCTCCTTTAAATTTCGATCAAATTGAACCCTCTGAACCATCACCATCTCCTATGACACCCTCATCTCAAGCAAAATGAAAGAAAGTTTCTACTAGTCAAGACAATGATGAAATTTTGCAATGAATTGAAGCTTTGGAGCTACATCAACACACTTTTCGTGAAGATGTTACTCAACAACTTTCGTCAATTCAAAAGGATATTGTTGAACTCAAGGAGATGATCAAGCAACACTTCTCTTGAACTTTGTTTACTATCATGACTAAACTTTGATACTTTCTGGGTTGTAATATTTTGAACTTGAATTTGCATTTTGCTTATACTCTGTCTGCACTTACTCTTTTTTATTATGACAAACGGGGAGAAAAAGAATAAGACACATGGAACCTGAAAATTGGAGAAAAAGAACAAGACACATGGAAATTGCATATTGCATCATGTGAAAGCATTGAAAATTGTCTTCATGAAAAAGTTTTAGAAATGCACGAAGTAATGATGGAAATGCAAAACAATCCATATATGATATATATATATATATATATATCCTTTGATTGTGCTAACTTCTTATGTTTTGGAGCATATTGATAGGGGGAGTAAAATCTCCATCTATCCATCTAAATGCTCCATCTTTGACTAGTTTGTCATCATCAAAAATGGGGAGATTGTTACGACAATGAAGTCATACATGATACTTCAAGTACAAGATTTTGATGATGAACAAGTGAATCAACTGTATTTCAGCTAAGGCAATGAAGAAAGATGACAAGAATTGAAGAATTCAATGAAGAATCTAAGAAGACTAGTGTGCAAATGTAAATTTTATTAAAAGTCTTAGATTCTTATAAGAGCCTTACTTAGAGTGCATATTTTGATTGCATTTCACCTAAAAAATCTTTAGAAAACTTTTCTAAAAGAACCCTTCATGAAAATCATATTAGAAAACTCTTTACTGAATTTTTCATGTTTATTAGTCGACCAATAGACTCACCGATCGACCAACCTTTTTGCGCCAAATTTTCTAAGCAAAAATGGCTTTTTATAAAATTAGTCGACCAAAGTTTTTATCAATCGACCGGACAGAATGTATGTTTTCTAGAAACTTTAGCAGTAGTCGACTAATGATTTTATCAGTCGACCGGACAAAACATTGGTTTTCAGAAAATTTAGCAGCAATCGACTAACGATTTTATCAGTCAACCGGACAGAACATGTATTTTTAAAAAATTTAGCAGCAGTCGACTGAAAGATTTTTCAGTCTACTGATGATATTATCAGTCGACTAACTTTTTCTTCAGTCGGCTAAGTTTCAAAACTTCATATTTTCAAACGGCTGTGATAAACACATTAGTCGACCGACGATAACTGACAGTCTGCTAATATTTGATTTCAGTCGACTAACTATTGTTTCAGTCGACTAATTTTGCTATTTTTCTATAGCTTTTAAAAGGCGTGTCTTTTCATTTTTCAAACGTTTTGATCATTCAAAATAGACTATTTTGACACCCTTTCATACCCTCAACGTATGGAATCTTTCAACTATAAATATAAGTGCATTCCATACTAAAAAATATCGAATCATATCGAATTACATTGAATTACAAAGATCGAATTCTCTGCTTTTCACTCCTACTCATTCAAGTATTTGTTTTCTCACTCACTTGATATTTTCACTCTAGTTTTTCACTCAAATTCTTTTGAGAGACAGTGAATTCGTGAGTTGAGTATTTCAACAACCTCAAAAGCCAATTGCATTTCATTTGCATTCATAAGAAGGGCTCGTAGGTTGATTGTAAGTTGCTTACTTATGTTTTTTCTGTAAAAGGAAAGGACACCTTGGTTTAAAGGAGTTGTTTGCTTTCAGTAGGTTTGTTACTGAAAGTGGGATCGGATTTGGTCTGTATGATCTTGTAGTTACATAAGGTTGATAGTGGAAATCTCAAGCGGGTTTTGCTTGAGGACTAGATGTAGGTCGGGAAGACCGAACCAGGATAAATTCTTGTGTTCTTTGTGTGATTGCTTTGCGAATTTTAAAATCCTTCAAAATTCCAAAGACGCTATTTAAACGCACTATTCACCCCCCCCCCCCCCCCTCTAGTGCTCGTTGCCTCGATCCTATAGCACTTTTAAAACTAAGTCTAATTTTTATTATTCACTTCAAGTTCTCAAATCCACTTTCAAAATCAAATTCAATCTGGATTCCCAAATCTAAATCCATCTTCAAGTTCTATCTGAATTTCTTGAATCCAATTCCAAATTCAATCTGGATTTCCAAAATCCAGATCCATCTTCAAAGTCCCATTTGGATTTTCAAAATCCAATTCCATCTTTGATTCTAGATTTAGAACCCAATTCTACCTTGAATTCAGATTTTCAAATCCAATCTCATCTTGGATTCCAGATTGCAAGATCCAATTCCATCTTGGATTCCAGATCTCGGATCCAATTCCATCTTAGATTTCAAATTTCGAATCCAATTTCATCTAGGATTCCAGATTTTAAATCCAAGTTTCATCTAGGATTCCAAATTTCAAATCCAAATTCTATCTTGAATTTCAGATTTCAAAACCAATTTCATTTTCAAATTTCATCTGATTTTCTCAAATCCAGTCTTATTTTCAAATTTTATCTAGATTTTAATTCTAATTCAATTCCTATTTTCAGGTTCTGAATTCAAAACTCAAAATCAAATCCAAAGATCCCTTTTTCAAAATAGATCCTTGAAAATCGATCTAAATTCAAAGTTCATCTTGACTTTGAAATCTCATTTTTACTTCAAATTCTACCTCAGTTCCAATTCTCCTTTTTCTCTTCATCCAAGATTTATTTTCCAAATTCTGATTATTCCAAGACTTAGAATTTCAAAGTCTTTTCTTCCAGATCTATTTCAAATTCTGAGTTAGATTAAAAAATCTAACCTTTTCAAACCAATTTTCAACCCCTTTGAATCATTTTATTCAAGTATCTTCAAAATTTATTTCAAAAATCACTTGGAAAAACCCCAAAAAATTCTGAATTATTCTTTTCAAAAGAGCATACATCTTTGCATTGCATAAGCATGATTCTCTGTGCATTCTTTAGACTTAGAATAATTTTTTAGACAATATTTAGGCAAAGCAAAAGGCATAAGTTCGATCATTGGTTTGATTACCTCTAGTAAAGGCGTCAGGAAAGGTCGAACCTTGTACCGACGAGCGAATCCCATCTCTCCATTTTCCCACAAATTTTCAAAAAACGGAGGCGAGTAATTTCAAAAATATTTTCAAAATTAAGGTCGAGACCTTTGCAAGAGAGTTTCTCTCTCTTTTTTCTTTTCTTTTCTTTTCTCTCTTCTTTTTCTATCTTTTATTCTCCTTTAAAAAGGGAATAGAGGCTAGAAAGGGATAGAGAAGGAAAAGAAGGAACCAAGAGGAAAAATTTTGCAATAATCACACTTATGTTGTTTTTAATTGAACTGATGTTGTTCTTAATTGAACCGATGTTGTTTCCAGTGAACCTATGTTGTTCTTAATTGAACTGATGTTGTTTCTAGTGAACTGATGTTATTCTCAGTGAACCGATGTTGTTTCTGATTGAACTAATGTTGTTCTTAGTTGAACCGATGTTGTTCCTAGTGAACCTATGTTGTTCTTAATTGAACCGATGTTGTTCCTAGTGAACCGATGTTGTTCTTCATTAAACCAATGTTGTTTCCAGTGAACCTATGTTGTTCTTGACTGAACTGATGTTTGTTCTTAAGTAAACCAATGTTGTTCCTGATTGAATCGATGTTGTTCTTAATTGAACCAATGTTGTTCCTAGTGAACCTATGTTGTTCTTAATTGAACCGATGTTTGTTCTTAAGTGAACTGATGTTATTTTTAATTGAACTGATATTGTTCTCAGTGAACCTATGTTGTTCTTGATTGAACCAATGTTTGTTCTTAATTGAACCGATGTTGTTCTTGATTGAACCGATATTTTTTTTTAAGTGAATCAATATTTTTTTCAGTGAACCGATGTTCCTATGGAACCAATTTTGTTCTTACAGAATTGATGTTGTTCCTATGGAACCAACCATCCCTTCTGATCCGATCTCTCATCAAAATCTAGTTTTCACTGGTCGGGATTATCAAAATCTAGTTTTCACTGGTCGGGATTATCAAAATCCAGTTTTCACTAGTCGGGATTACCAAAATCCAGTTTTCACTGGTCGGAAGTATCAAAATCTAGTTTTTACTAGTTGGGATTATCAAAATCCAGTTTTCACTAGTCAAGATTACCAAAATCTAGTTTTCACTGGTCGAGATTTCCAAAATCTAAATTCCACATTATTTCTTCCAAATTTTAGCCAAAGGTCCCATCAAATTCGATGTTGAGTAATTGTTTCATAAAGGATTCTCAAACATTTCACCAATTTACTAAAAACATTTATTGATTTCAATATTTTACTACACAAAAGGACCATCTCATATTACCTCTATTACTCTTTTCAAAAAGGTGAAGCTTTTTACGAAGAAAGATAAAATTCAAATCTTTTCCCTGCTGATCAACCAAGAGGATATAAGAAATATCCTTGGTATGATTAGCGAAGGAATATTCAATGATGTTGAAAATCCATAAGCGAATTGATATTGATCATAGCTATGGTGCATTTTAAAAGACGATTCTTCTGGCAAGAAAGCAACGGAAATATTCTGAGCAATAAAGAATCCACTCAAAATTTCCAATAAAGCGAGTATAATTGATTATCTGCAAAAGGGATCTCTTAACTATTGTCAAGTTGAAGACTGATATGCAAGTTAGGCCCCTGAGGATAATGAAGGTTCGGATTATCTTCGAGTTGAAGGAGTGTGTGATGTATCCTTCCAAGGAAAGTTTGGATCATCGCCAAGTTGAAGGCCAATGCGATGAACCTCCCGACTAGCCCTAAAAGATATTTGATTCATACTATCAAAAGATTTCAATCAAAAGAGACATCTTTATCAATTTCTGGGGCCAAGGAAAACCCTGATCATCTCTAAGTTAAATGGGTGTGAAGTGTTTTCTAGAGAAAATTAGAACATCTTCAAGTTGAAGGCTGATGTGATAAAATTCTCACCAAACCCCAACAAAGAATTCAATTTTATGTCTCAAAAAGTGCAAAAAGTATATCTCAGATATCAAACTGCCAAGAATCATCTTTTCTTATGCAAAATTCTTCTATCAATATCTTTTCACTATTTGCTTTCATGAAATTAAGAATATCTCTTCTCTTTTCATATCAAGAAAATGGATAGCTTCCTTGAAGAAACTCAACAGCATTAAAATTTGAATTTGACTCTTGAATCCGTGGAGTTAACCTCATTGGAGGAAATACTCTAGGTAAAAAAGGGAATGTCTTTTGCACATACGTACACATTTTCAAGCATTTAAATCAACTACAGTTTTATCTTATTGGCAAAATTCTATGGGTATCCAAATATGAAATAAATACTTGATATTCATTTTGGTGAAACCTGGCATTGTTTACCTCTTCGAAAAGAGTTGCCTCATTCATTTTCCAAGTTGCTCTCGTAACATCATATTTCATTCCCTTTCAACTTAAGGGTTAATCCTGAATCTCATTTTTTGAGGTATTTTGGTCACATCTAGGTCAAGGGCTAAACCCAAATTCTTCTGCATTTCAAAAGCTTATTTTGCCTCAGTCTGTGAGACATCTTCTATATTTTCCTTTTTTCAAAAGCTTTAGGGATTATATTTCTACAACCTCACTTCGTGAGGAACATTTCTCAAGCCAATTTTCTTTCTTCTAAATTTGGCGTGTTTTGTCTTTGCCACTAAGCTCAGCTTTCAACCGGCTTAGCAGCAAAGAGGGGCATATGTAAACACCCCAAATTTTCCAAGTTCCAAAAAATTATCCTTTTTGACCTTGGGTCCCACCTTCTGAGTCATTCAGAAAGACAATTGGGTCAATTTCTAATCATTTCTCGGATTCACTTCCTTATTAAAGATCCAAAATCCAATTTCATTTTCTATACTAGACCCAACCTTGGATCCAGATCAGACATCCAAATCCAATTCTGAGTCTGATTCTTCTATTTTCAATCCAAATCTAAAAATCCAAAATCAATTTTCTGTATGGCTCAAGTATTTTCATTCAGATCCAATCTCTATTCGGATCCATTCCTCTCATTTTTCCTTAGTTCGAGATCCAAACTCGATCTTTACTCAAAAACTCGAATCCAGATGCGTTTTTAAAATTCAATTTTTAAAATTAATTCTTATATTTCAAAAGCTCTCCTTTGCAAAATCCTCAAACTTCAAATTCAATACTTTTGCAAAATCTTTCAAAACTCCATTTGGATCTCGTCTCCTGAGTCACTCACATTTTTATAATATTTTAGATTTTCTTTCAAAAAATAAAAAAAGACAAAATTTCAGAAAGTGACTTTAGGATAAATAAGAAGGGGTTTTTGAAAATTTCTGCAACTAAAGCCTTCTTTTTAAAATTTTAAAAATCCAAAAAGGGAATTTTTGAAAATTTCATAACCACCCTCTCCTTTATAAACTCATGTAAAGGAGAGGAAAAGGGGGCTCTCGATCTTTTGAAAGGAGGAGGAAAACTGAGTTCCTCTCCTCTCCCCCTTTCCGTCCGATTTTTCTCTTCTTCCTCTTTTCTTCTTCTTCCTTCTTTCTCTCTTCTTCTCCTTCCTCCTTCCTTCATTCTCTTCTTCTCCTTCCCTTTCTTCTTCCACCGGTGAGAAGTCTCCATTGAAGTGTCGGATTGGGATAGATCTCTCTTCAAATCCTTCTAAGTCGTGCGGTAAGTGTTTAATTCTTCCAATTCCTCTTCCGTTTAATATCTTAACTGATTTGAAAAGTGAAAAAAAATGAATGAAAACTAAAAAGAAAATAAAAAAAATTAGATCACAATCTGTTCCAGTCTGTGTTTTGTTTTGATATTTCATTTATATCTTACTTTCTGATTCAGCATCGATTTTGTTCTTGCAATATCATTTGAGCACAATTATCATCCATTAGCACTCTTGGTTTTGAGTATTGTGTATTTCTTTGCATTTCATAGCATTTGCATCAGCATCGTAGCATCTGCACTCTGCATCATCAGATGCATTCTCTATTTTTTTCATTGGATCTGTTTGCCATAACATCAGACTTCGATCTACTATGAAAGCTCTAATCGAATTTGCTCTGTACCTTGCCATGAATTCAGATTAGCTTCTGCTGATCTGAAATGCCGATATTAGTCTAGCAAATTTGTTGTCGAAAGTCTTCTCTTGTCAGAATGCCTCTTCTTCATCGTGAAACTCTGTTTCACGGTGAAATGTTTTGAAATCTCCAAGAAGATCAGTTTTTACATTCATTTTCTGTCTACCGGATTCATTTGGCCATGAATGCTTGTTCTTCATTACCGTGAAATCCTTGTTCACGTCAACCCTTTTCCATGATATTAAATTTTACTTTCATTTTCACAAGCAACATTCATTTTGATTTTTACGTATTGCATATTTCATGGCATATTTATTTCCTCTTTTCATGGTAGTTCATTCTAAGCTCATTAGCATTTTATTATAGCATTGCATATTTTCATGTATTTGCTGGTTCCTCTTCTCTGCATTTCATAGCAGTTACATTCAATATATTTCAGCATTGCATTTGTATATGATCAGATCTGATCCAGCATCGGATTTGATCTCTAGCACAGCTTCTACTCTGCTCATCTTTGTCATGTTTTCTTTCTTGTTTTGATCTCTGCTGTGTTTGGATCTGCTCCATTGCTTTTATCTTCATCTGTACATCATTATCTCTGCTATGTTTCGATCATCATTCGTATCACCTTGTTCACTTGGCATCATCATCGCATTTTGCCCTTTGTTTCACTGCTTACCTGCATATTTTAGTTAATAGTTCTATTATATTTTGCATCAACATCGCATATTCATTTTTTTTATTTCACCTGTGCATATCATTTGTGTATGCAACATTGCATATAAGTTGCATCTCTAGCATAGCATCATTCTGTCCATTGCATTGTGCATATCATTTGTGTATGTAACATTGCATATCAGTTGCATCTAAAGCATAGCGTCATTTTGTTCGTCGCATAGCAGCAGCATCTTTTTTGTTTAAGCATCACACCTTACCTGTTTTTCCTTTTAGTTCATCACATCATCGCATTCTTTTGTTAATAATGCATTGATTTCCTTCATCAAAGATCCATCTTTTGCATTGTTGTTCATCATAATTGTTGTTCATTGTATTTGGATCTTTATGCATTTTCTTTACTTCAACATCATATTTTACATATTCACTGTGTTTTGATTCAGTGTCTATAGCTCACTTCAAACCGCATCTGAACTGAAATTTTCCAAAACTTGGTTACATGAAATAAGCATGATTTAGTTCTAGTCGTATCTTGCGTATGAAGTAAGCATCTGCGTGCATTTGAAATAAGCATTTGAGTTGAATCTACGTGCATTTGAATAGTCATATTTCATTCTCATCTTGTGCATCTAGCTCATTCATTATTTTGCATATATATCATATTATCATTCATGCATCGCCCTTCATTGCATTGTGCATATCATCACCTTTGCATTTCTTTCATTTCATTACATCACATTATCATCCTTCATTTCATTGCAATTCATTGTTCCAATTCATTTCATTTCATTGTAATTCATTGTTTCTTTCTATTGTTTTGTAATTTCATTCATTGTATTGGTTCTTCTATTCTTGACAATTTAATATCTCGCCATTGCATTTTAGTTTTTGCCTTTCATTAGCATTTCAATTCTGAAAATGTTTGCATTTAGTGTTTAAATTTGTCAATAATTTCATTATTGCATTTACACTCAATCTTTACATATTTCACACTTCAGTTTTATATATTTTACTTTACGTCGTTTGTATTTCGCAATGTTGTTGCTTTGTATTATTTCATGTTTTGCAAAGAAGCGCGGAAGACCTTGGTTTCGGTTTTGGATTAGAGAATTTCAGTATTCTGTTTAAATTTGAAAATCGTAATAATTTCATTCAATGAGAATTTTTATTTTCTGTCTAGATTAGAATGGATGAGCATGTAGTTGCATTTTAATTTTTCGTAATTGATTGTGGCATTTTATTTTTTTATTTTTTTTATTTTTGAAAGGGCACTATGGTGTAACACGAATGGCACGTGCACCATTCTAATAAGAGATAATTAATCCTACGTAGACGATTCGCATTTTTTGCCATAGTCAGAATGCGAACAATACTTAAAATTTTTATCTTTTATTGAATAAAATTTGACCTACATTTTAGGTCATTTTTCGAAAAACATCATATTTTTAAAAATTAATTTCATTTTTATCCTTTATTATAATTTAAAATAAAAAAAATAAATTGTGATATATTTGTGTCCATAGTCATGAATATATTAAAAATTAATTTTGTTCTAAATTCTATAAAACACAAAGTCTTATTTTAAAATAAAATCCTTTAAATTTCTTTATTAAATGCATTCATCATTAAATTACATCATTTCATTATTTCTAATTTTCAAATTATTTTAATATCTCAAATTTCAAAATATTACAAGTGATTTTTGAAACTCATTTTCAAAGACTTATTTTCAAAATAAACTTAAATTTATTTTCAAATCTTAATTTCAATTCAAATTCAAATTCAAATTCAAAGTCTAACTTCAATTTCTAATTTCAATTTCGAAATCCAATTTCAAAGTTTTTTTGTAAATTCCAAATTTTAATTTCTAAATTCATTTTTTAATTCCAATTTTAAAATCAAATTAAATTATGATTTCAATTCTAAATTTCAATTTCCAAATTCATTTCCAATTTCAAAGTTAAATTTTAATTTCAAAAATCTAAACTTAAATTCCAATTTTCAAACTTTAAATTCAATTTCAAATCTCAATTTTCATTTTGATTTTTACTTCAAATAGTTTTCTAAAGTCATTTCAAAATATTTTTAAACATTTTTCAAAGTGTATTTTCAACTCAATTTCGATATTCACTTGGGATTATAATATTTTCTAAGTATTTTCAAATCAAAATGATTTTAAAGCATACATCTTATTTTATATCTTCATTTTTTTTAAAAAATTTATAGCACAAGCATGATTCAATATGCATTTAGGATTTTAAAATAATTTCTTAGTCAAATTTAGGCAAAGCAACAGGCATTGATTTGATCATTGGTTAGATTACCCCTGGTAAAGGTGCCAGGAATGGTCGAACCTCATATTGACGATCGAGTCCCTATTTCCCATTTTTTTTTTCAAAAACGGAGGCAAGTTATTTTTTAAAAAAAGATTTTCACTCAAAAATGTTGAAATGCGAAAGGATCCCACAAAAGGGAAAAAATTGCATGGATACAATGTGACTTATTTATAGTGGTAAATGCTCTCTTGATAAGAAATTGTGAATGTGATGTATATGTATGTTAATTGAGAAACCGTTTTGAAGGAAATATCTGTGAGGGTGTGCATGACCAAGATTGGAAATCTGGCTAGGGTGGTAAATCTCTGTGAAGAAGTGCATTATCCAAGACCAAGTAACCCATTAGAACGGTAAATCTTTGTGAGGAGGTGCATTATCCATGACCAGGTAACCCATTAGAGCATTAAATCTCTGTGAGGAGGTGCATTATCCAAGACCAGGTAATCCGCTAGAGCGGTAAACCTCTGTGAGGAAGTGATCGTCTAAGACTCGGTAACCCGCTCGGGCAATAAATCTCTGTGATGAAGTGCATCGTCTAACATTAGGTAATCCAACTAGAAAAAAACTCCCTATGAAGTTATACATTCCCAAGACCAGGTGATCCAGAGTGGAACTTGTTTCAAGACATAATAAATTTTAGTGAATAAGACTTCAGCTGAATGAAAAGACTGATATATTAGGTTGAGGGTGTTCGGATTTCTCTCTTGACAAGTTTCGCCCCTCACTCAGGGCCGAAAAGGATGTGCAAGGCAAATGTAATAAGATAAAAATTGTTTGAATGTACTTCTTGGTCGTCTCTCTCGATATTGTTTGTGTCGTACCCATAGAAGTTGTTAACAAGAGGAACAAAAGTGTATTGTGCATTTAGTTAAAGTATAATATGCAGCATTTAAGAAATATCACCTAAATAAAAGAATTATAAGTCACTCATGTCATAGATAGCTAATCTAGTGTATTGGTAAGTCATGCTTATTATACTGGATCATGCATAAGTATTGAATTTAGTTTTTTAATGGTTTTGTGATTTATCAATGCCATACTATTTGTTTATGTTTAAAACAAATGATATTTCATGTATGACTGTTTCACATACACGTACTTTGTCGTTGTATTCCTACAGGAGTGTTGTTATTGACCCCCTATACAATTACAGGTGCTGAATGATCTAACGGGGCGATGATGGGGAGTTGTGGCAGAATTAGAAAACCAAGCAATTTTTCTTTCCGAGATAGTGGATTTTTTGGAACTTCTGTTATTTTGTTTTTATGAACTTTAGTATTATTTATTTGCCTGTTTAACAATACTCTATGTGATACAATGAAAGTGTAAATTGATATGTTCTTTATAAAAATCTAGTACTAGTGTGATTGAGTGACCTGTAACTCGCCCAAGGTTTTTTATTCAAGATGTTGAAAAATGTTTCCGCTGATGAAAAAAATTCAAATTTTTCGGGTTAAAAATCTTGAGGTGTTAAACCCCATGATTGTGCTGCCTATCATTTTAGCAATGCAAATATCACAGGACAATTGACACAAGCTTCCTCTTTTTCCTCCTGCTTGATTTTGTGGACTAATGAGATACTAGTCTTATAGTGTGAAAGGCTTAGAAAGAGTTGTTGGATAGATTTGGATAAAAGTTCCTCTTGAAATGAGTGACATCTAGACACATTTCGTGATCAACGCACACACACAAATGCATGTGTTTCTAGCTTTTTGGGGTTGGTAGTTGCAATTTTTTTTCCTCTATAAGATTGTGTTATTCTGAAGCTAACATTACCTCGATAAGCTCTTGACAAATTAGCTTAAAATTTTATTAGTAGTTTGAATTTCTAACGTGATCTACTATAGATGTAATTCAATTTAAAGCAAGAAAAGTCTCCTTTTCTTGCATGGACGCTTTTTTGTTCCCTCCTGGAATAACAGATACCTAGCCTAAGGGATGCTGAGTTGCAACATTCTTGGGTTACAAAACTGACATGTTTTATTAGATTTGAATTTTGTATTTACCTTATAAACTTTTATATCTTTCGACAATAGTAAATATTTTGAACAGGTTCATGAGACTCAGAGCTGATTAAATGTCATTTTCAACTCTTTTCTGTGTATGAACTATAGCAGAGAAAGTTGGCCATGGTCAGGGTCAAGTTTATCTAAATTAGCATGCCGTGATGCTATAGGGCATTTTGTCCATGTTAATCCGCTTTGACTTTGATGAGATCAAAGACAAGCGGGAGAACATCAAAATAAGATCACTAAGAACTGAGAGAGAGAGAGAGATTTTCCGAATTACAGGTTCTAAGCTTATTTTGACCAACATGACAAAAGGAGAAACAACATACACAGGAGGATTGCAATAGTTTTATCTTTCAGTCTGTTGCACGGGAGTAGCATAATTATGTGACATGATACAAATAAAGGAGCGGAGGAGGATGAAGGAAAAATAAAAGTAAAAATAAAAATCCATCATTATCAAGAGTCATGCGCAGTAGCTTCAGTGCTGGCCGGTGTCTCGGTGACCACCCTCTCCTGGTGGTTCTTGTCGAGCTGGCTAAAGTTCCCTTTCTCTTTAATGAGTTGAGAATGATGGTGTTTGCAGTATAGGTTTCTCTCGTGGGCAATGTAGTTAGATGGGCTGATTGTGCAACCTCCATGGCTGCACTTGAAGCAGCCCTTGTGGTATGAGCTTCCATCCACAGCAACCTGCTAAATGAAACTCAAGGATCAGGAGAAGGGAGGGAGCTGGTGATGGTGCTGTTGATGATCCGTTACCTTTTCAGTTGGATAAACGGTATTTTTACATGAAGCGCATTTATCCCTTGTGCCTACAAACATGCTTGACACCTTGTTGGCATTTATCTGGACCTGTCCAATCAAGCTCATTGTCAATTGGATTCGGTGTCTTAAAAGATTCAGTGAGACACAAATTTACAAGGGAGGTCCTAGATTCGATAACCATGAAAGAAATGAAATGCCTTATATGAGAAAATGAATGAAAATGGCAACTAGACTGATGCTGGAAGGATTCATCACCAATCAGGCCTTACCTCGGTATCGCTGCCAGGCTTATCTACCCTCACAATCTTTGGTGTCCCTGTTGAAAGATCAAACAAAATTCAGGTGATTTCCAAGTTTGAGCACGACTGGGGGATGGTTGCAAGGTAAGGTGAACGTCAAGAATGGGTGGTTAATTTATCACCTTCAAAACTTTTGTCTAGGCTGCCAGTTCTCTTGAATAATTGATCGTAGTGAGGTCGGCAGTAAAGGACTCCTTCGAAAGAGCAGTAGTTGCCAAGCTGCAATACGACATGCATTGTCAGGATGGACATGACAAGAAGGTTAAATCGTGCAACCATTCTGTCGACAAGTATATCTTTGTTAAAACATGTGGTGATGAGCTTGACAATAATAAACAATTGACTCGTTTCTTGTTATAAGCAATTGATGAGCCCTGCATTTGAAATTTGAAGGTTGTATGAAAGTTCTCTTGGTGTCTATGTCATCTTAAAGGAATTCAACGTAAAATCAGATGAGGTACGAAATCTCAGATCCGTTCATATTCTTATTACCTTTCAATAAGCCTTAAAAATCAACAAAGAAAAAGAAAGTCTAAAACTGGTTAATCTTCATATATATAGAAAACAAACCACGTGAACAAAGTGTAGCCAGTGGTGGAGATTTTTTTCACCTTGAGGGTGCCCTTGCAATGGTAGCATCTGAAGCACGCTTTGTGGAAAATCCGCTTATCAGCAATGAGCTGATCAACCAGATACACGGTTTTGTCGCATGCCTGGCATTTCTGCGTTGTTCCTGAAAACGCCATTCTCTCTCTCTCTCTCTCTCTCTCTCTCTCTCTCTGTGTGTGTATATATATATATCTCTTTCAAAATGAAAGGCCTGAGAAGGGAGGAGAGAGGAGAGTCTTTTTTGATAGGCAAGGAGAGAGGAGAGTTATTGACGAGAGAACGAGTAAGAAAGTGGAGATGAAGAAAATTGAACCAATCAAAACAAAAGGTGTTGATGGTGCCCGCACCAACCGGGGAAGATGGGTTCTCCACCATTCAATTTATTTTCGTTCTCTGGCGACTCATCGGTATAACTGCTTTCTTTATTTTGGCTGCTGCTCCCAAAGAAGTGGGGAGTTGTGGTTTTGAATTTAACATAACAATGGTTGGATGATGTGCTTGCAAATGCTGGCATGAGGGGCTGCATCCTTATTGTATCTAACTCTGATGATGGGTGACCTCATTATTAAGTTTTTATGAAATAAATGCACTAAACCAAGCTCCACTATGTTCCAAGTCTTGGCCATGCATTATATAGCCTTTGACAAAAAAACTTTTTTTTTTGTTAAAATCCTTTTAGACATTTCCGGGATTGAGGTAAGAATGTACATCAAATCAGCATTTACATGTTCTTTTTTTTTTTTTGATGATAATGATGAACCCTCGCCGAAGCATGAAAAACCCCAGGTGGGGGCTCCACGGCAACCTTGCCTTACGTGACCCACCTCTGAAAGCTACGGATACAGCCGTGTACCAACGGGGTTTGATTCGGTGCCTTCATCTCAGCACCCTTACAACCACTAGATTTTAGTGGCAAAGGCTCGTAGAAAGACCTTTCTTAGTTAAAGCTACCAACTTTCTAATGAATAAAATACCATTTCAAAATTTGAAATTAGGGAAAAAGTTAGCCAATCAAAAGAGTTGGTTTTCTTGTGGTCAAGAATTTCTTTGATAATCAAGTACATGTTGACAATTAAATGAAGATTGTTCTATGTCGTGAATGAACTACAAGAAATAATATGAGTAAATTTTTGCTACTAATAATGGTAATAGCTAAACATCATAGTTGCAGGTTGCAAGTTGTAACAACTCAATATAACCAAATAACTGTGTTTAATACGGCTTATTTGCTAAAGATCAGATCTTGGATCATGTTTTCCCTGAGGAAATACATAATTATCAAAGTTTGGCAAATTGTGGACCATTGATTTTGGAAGCCCTTCAAAAACCTGCTTATACGTAGCCATGGTTCAAAATCTTTTCCTACTAAGAAAACCACGTAGATCTCATCTGTAGGCTCCAGACTACAAAAAAGTATATAAAATATAAAATTAGCAAAATCTAATACACAAACTATTCGCTTGTCTCGGTCATGAAACTTATTTATTTTGTGGGGCCCATAAGTCAAACAGGCTTTGTGTATATTTTTAACAGTATTTGGAACTTCACCTAGCTGTGTAATCTCGTTACACCCTTTTTTGACGCAAATCATGTAGCTGACCCCCACTTTTTGCCCTTTTTTACAAAATGACCACAAATATGAAAGAATGATCCTCATGACCAAGTCTCTCTCCTTCTCTCTCACACATGCACAACCTAATTCCCTTGTTCACAGAGCAATAGCTGCCAAGGCTCTCTCTCCAATCTACCTATTATTTATGTCTCTTCATTGCGATCGACTATGTTTATATGAAAAAGAATGCCAAAAGGAAGGTGGGTGTGGCAGAAAGTAAAAAAAAATGACGGTGGTATCGGTGTGGGTTCATTATCTATTTGGATTGGGTTGGGTACGGGCTCCATCTAGGTCCATTAGGGTCCAGTAAGGATCCAAATTCAGTTAGGGTTAGAGATGGACTATAAATACTGGCATTGTAATGCGTTTTAAATTATTAAATAAAGATCGTTTTTCAAGCCAAGCATTTTTTTTGTTTTTGAAAGGTAAGCTGGGGTTAGGCAGACCCCTAATACAACTATACCATTGGGTTTTGAACCTGCAACGTCCCAACACAAGGTGACGTGCACTAGCTGCTCCTACCAAACAAGGAGAGGGCCAAGCAATTAGTTATGGAGGTCAGGGTTCCTTGAAAGCCCCAAATAACGTGTCCTCTCTCTTTTTCTTGTTACGGTCTCTAGGACCATGAAACAAGGGTTCAATGGTGAAACCCTATTGAAGATATTTCTATTGTGAGTTTCCAAGGAATCCATGGCGTTGGTGCAAATAATAGATGTTCACTTTAATGAGAAATATTATGTTGAATGGACTCGTACTGTCGTGTTAGCTGTCCTTGCTAGAGCAAGTAGGAGTACATTATAGGTGAGTCTGTGAAGCCAACGGGAAGGAAGCCTAGGGTATAACAATTAAAGGAACAAAAAATGCATTTGCATCTTGATTGCTCGCCCCAGTAAATTAACCCTAACATTTCTCAAATATTTATGTATATTAAAACTTCAAGACAGTGTGGGAGGCTACTGTGGAGGTCTATTCTAAGAGGGAAAATATAGCAAAGGAGTATGAAATAATAGATAAAATTAGGTGTAGATAGGGAAGTAAAACCAATCAATGACTATTATGTTAAATTAGGAGGTTTAAAGGATGAATTGGGTTACCTTGATTAGATTAATGCCACCCTTTTAAGAAGAGACTTTTCCACCTTTGAGAAGCATTTGCACATTGCTTTTAAAAGAAGATAGATGGAAATTAGTGCAAGACAATGAAGCAAGCATGGAGAGGCCAGCTCTTGTAGAGGGATTAATATTTTCCAAAGCATCATTTGACAAAGTAAAGGGTAGTGGGTGAGCTTCAAGTCATGGCTGAGGACGGAGGTATATGAGTGATGAGAAGGATCAGCTCAAATGCTCACATTGTGGGAAAACAAGATACAAAAAGGAACAATGTTTGAACTGGTTGCGAAACCCGATTTTCTAAAGAAAAAGCATTTTTCATTTCAAGTATTGATAAGGTTCTTAAAAAGGTGATACGAATGAGAAGGTTTCCTTGGAAAAGATAATGAAAATGCGTGAAGAATTGGATATGAAAGGTGGAGATAGATTTTCACCAACCTCCTCACTTGCCACCATTGCCCACTTTTCTCATTCCACCAAAAGTGAGCATGTTCTTTCTAATTGGATTATAGACTCAGGTATTACAGAGTGGACAATCAAGAGTTTCCCAAGGTACAAGGCTTTACCCTCGCGAGATTCTATTTGACTTGCTGATGGTTTTACCAATCCCGTGGATGAGAAGGGTAGTATCAAAACCACCATGGTTATCTATATCATCTTAAATTCACGTTCCATCTTCTCCCGTAAATCTTTTTTTTAGTTTATTAACCAAAACCTTTATCTGTATTATAAACTTTTCCCCTAATCATTGTGTATTTCAAGACTCAAATCAACGAATATCCTTGATCATGAAAATAAAAAGGTGAGGTCTCTATTTTTTGAAACAAGGCCGTGATGCTTGGGAAATAAAATTTTGAAGATGTTAACTTGTGCCTATGGATTCTCTTTATTTTTGAAAAACAAAAACAAGAGTTTTTCTACTTAAGAAAATCAATTTAAGTGTGGGTTTGAAAAACCGGATCTGAATTTGAGAAGACGTGGGGTACGTTTTTTAAGGTAAAGAGTCTTTCCTCCTCTAAAGATGAGGGATCAGCCTAACCACGAACTCTTCGTCATTGTATCTAGAGTAGGGGCATTGTAGTGATTTGTATCTTTTTATGAATCCTATAAAAAAAGTAAGTTTGGTGGTGAGACTCGAAAAGAACAAAAGGCAAACAAAATACAATATGTTAGGCAATCCAAAATATAATCAAATACATTAAGTAATTGAAATAAACATTAAGAAAATAATCAAATCTCACCTAGAACTTTAGGTAGCCCTTTCTACAGTTGACGAGTACGGGAGAGCATGGACAACACTTCGGCTAGGCGCAAGCTCTAACAGATGGGTGAGATAGGGATCTTGGTCCTAGGCTAGGCCAAGTGGGCTAGGTGGATTGACTAAGATAGGTCAGGTTCTCTCGAGATTCTGGCAAAGTAACAATACTAGGGGATTTGAAAACTAGATACTTAAATAGGGAGGGGTGACTCCCTATTTATAGGCTTTTGACATGAATTTAGATACATTTCTTGCATATTCGGGATCCATTTGAATGGACAGTTTATAGGGAAATAGAATTTGAATAAAGAGATGAGATCGAATTTGGGTTTTACTACCTCGAATGGAGAATCTCGTAAAGGAAGGATGAGGGAGCGAGGATGGACTTTCATTTGGTTTAGGCAAGCTAAGAAGGCAAATCTTGCTTAAAAGGCACATTGAAAAAGAATGACGGAGTGTTAATGACAACCAACGTTAATGATAACTCAGTGCTAACGACAACTTGGGTTGTCATTAGTAATAGGTGCTAACGACAATGTCAGTCTGGGTAGATAATGGTGATAACTGAATAGTGAAATTCCACTAGAGGGGGGTGAATAGTGTAATTCGTTGCAGATCGATAATATAAAAAATAAGAGAATTAGTCACAACACAATAATCACAGGATTTATACTGGTTCGGCCGAGTTACTAACCTACATCCAGTCTCCAAGTAAAACACTTGAGCCTTTCACTATATAATCTGTGTTACGGGATAAATAGTACAACACCCTCTTCCTTAGAGGTCTACTTCTCTCAACAGAGAAGGAAAACAACAGAAAATAGAAAGTTACAACACTTTCCTATAAAACTTTCAGAATGATATGCAGGATATGAATGCACGTTTGAAGATTCTCTCAGAATGTTCTCTCTTTTGAAAATAGGCAGAATAATCTTTCTAAAGAATGTTCTTTTTTTTTTCAGACACATACTTGATTCTTTTGTCAGAGGGTTTTTCTTGTTTTTTTCTCTTTTTTTTTCTAAGTTATTTTCAGTGTGTCGAGTAAGAATATTTCTCTTTGAAAGCTCACATGTATATCTTTGAAATATTATTTTGTCTGTATATATATATAGATCTTCAAAAATAGTTGTTGCTTTTTGAAATGCTTTGAAATAATTGTCCTTTTATTATGTGAGATGCCAGATCATCTCAAAAACAACTTTTATAAGAAAAAGGTGTGAAATAATGTGTGTACTATATATTGCTTTTTCAAAAATCGTCATTCCATAAATTAAATAATTGTTAAGTAATAAATTTTTGGTGTATTTAAATAATAATAGTTTCTTCAAGTCGTTATTTCTAAATTAAATGTTTTGAGGTACAATATATGTTGGTGTATTTATAAATGAGATTTAATTTGTAATGTGTCTTTTCTCAAATAAATGTTTTGTAGTACATTAAATGTTGAAGTATTTAAAAATGTAATTTATATTGTAATTTGTCATTACTCAAATAAATGATTTGTAGTACATTAATTGTTTGAGTTTATTTCTATTACAAATCGTCACTTCTTTGTTTAAATACATGAAAGTACAATAAATGCTTGTTTAGTACTTTATTTTACAAATGATCATTTCTTGAGTAAATGCTTTTGAAGTATCATTTAATGCTTACTAAAAGAATGATGTTCTCAAATACAAGTCATCACTTTTTGAGTAACTATTTTTTAAATTGTATTTAATGCTTAAAGAAATAAATGGTCATTTCTTAAATTAATTGTTTTGTTCAACAATAAATGTTTGTGTATAAAATAATATTTATTTTCTCAAATCGTCATTTATAAAATGAATGATTTGAAGTACAATAAATGCTCGAGTAATACTTATATTACAAATAGTCATTTCTCAAATAAATGCTTGTGTATTATGAACCAATATATCTTTTCATAATTTGTCTTTTCTTACATAAATGTTTATGTATTATAAACCAATTTTTTTTTCATAATTTGTCTTTTCTTACATAAATGTTTATGTATTATGAACCAAAATTTCTTACGTAAATGTCCATGTATTATGAACCAATGTATTTTGTGTTTTCTTACATAAATGCTTTTAAAATCATGAGTTTTTATATCTTGTCAAATTGTCTTTTTCATAAATGCTTGTAGGAAGTACAATTAATGCTCTTGAAATCATGAGCTTTTATATCTTGTCAAATTATTTTTTTCATAAATGCTTTAAGAAGTACAATGATTTGTTTCAAAAATGTATTTTTGAAATAATACAATATACATAACAGTTCTTTTTATGAAAGCTTGTCTTTTTGTATATGAATGTCTTTGTATGATTTTAAAGCATATACTTTAATGTGAAATATGCATGCTTCTGAAGGTTTTGTTACATATGACTCTAAAAAAAAAAGACATCTTGAAGTAGTTGATCATCTTTGATAGTCTTTAATGCATCTCTTTGGCTTATCAAGCTTTTTCTTCAATCCATGAGTATGATTACATCAGGATATTGTACTTGAATATAAAGCCTTCACTATCTTCAAGTGAAAGATCCTTGCATCAAATACACGTTAGATTCATAGCACATCATATCCAGTCATAATATAACATATTCAGTTTCATATATGAAAGCATATCATATTTATCATATCTCATGAAAGCATATCATATATAATATCATCAAAACATAGTTTCTCAACAAATAGGTGTTGACGACAACTCAGGGGTGGATGATGTCACCTTCTAGAAAGAAGAGTCTCCTCTGATGATAACTCAAGATCGGTGGTGACAACTGAAAAGTGTTGACGACAATTCTTGAGCTCTGACGATAATGCTTAAAGGGTTGACAATAACTTAGGTTGTCATCAAAAAGAGTGAATAGCATTTTGGCCATAAAGTTAAAGTCTGATGTCATATTGAAGTGATTTTTTATGCGTTTCAAAGCTAAGAATGTCCTGTATAGCCTTCATGTTAGTGAAAATCTAAAAAAGGTTATTTTTTATGGCCAAAATCAGATTGAAGGCATTAAGACATGGATTTTTATAAAAAAATATCTCGATAAAAAATTGAGTGTCTTTAGATGCATGTCTTTATTATTGAGTGTGCAACGCTTCATCAGTAACAAAGAAAGTAGACACACCAGTGCTTGAAGAGAGTGAAAGACTAACTCTGACAAATGATTTTCGAAAAGAAATCTTTGACAAAAGACATATAGATAGCATAACGATTGACATGAGATAAAGATGCGTACATAACTTAACATGGGGGACACCCTCTTGCACCTGTTTGTATAGGCAGAGAGGTCTAGCTAAGATGTTGGACTGCAGACTAAGCTTAGTACCTTGTTTTACATGAAGGCCCGCCCATAAACTCGGTGTTGTGAGTGGAAAGTCTTGCTGAACAAGGTCAGACGAAGACGAAACAAGTATCTTGTCACTCAAAATCGCACAAAGATAGATGACATTTTTTTATAAAAGTCAAAGACAGAGACAAGCTTTTTGGAAAAAAAAAACATAAAAAATATGGGAGACATTTTTTACTTTTGACAGAATAAAAGAGAATGAGATATTTTGACTTTTTGATGGGGTAAAATAAAGTGGAATGGAATGGAGCTTTTTTAAGAACATGCCTTTGAGACAGGATTAGATTTGGAATAGTTTGTGTGCTCATCAATTGGGTTCTGAATTGCTCCATCAATTCGTGGCACAACCTATGGACCTAATGCATGTCTATCTATAGGATGATCCTAAGATAGAACTGGGTAGGCTTTTCTTATTGGAACATGGGATAATTGGGTTCCTAAGAACTATGTTAGCTACAAGAAAAACTTGTTAGTAATATGCAAAAAAATGCATATGACATGATATGATGATGCATGATGAAATGATTTATCTTGACCAATTTTAATCAAGGTGATCACAAAGCAAGTTCTTAAGACAAATTTTTTGACTCATGAAAGATCTTTTTTTTGATAAAATAATATAGAAGACACTTAACATTAGCTTTCTTGAAGTCAATATTTTTGACAAAAAAATGATTATGTGCACAAAATGTATTTTCACACATTCCTCACTCTCTGGCTTAATAATCAGTCATTCAAGGTGGGAGGGTCTAGCTTTTGCAAGAAGTGTCATTTTGAATCAATCTTTAAAAAATGCCTTTATCTGGTTGTATGTTGTCTTGCTTGTTTCGTCTTGAGACCGATAGTTAGTCATCGACAAAACCTCCCACTTTACACAGCTATTTGGGGAGACTTTTGTGTGAAACAAGGTTCCTTTTTTATCTTAAGATTGAACAATCTTGTCATAGGACCAACTTATAGACATTTGTGGGTTAAATGAGATGACATAAATGAATGACTGTAATATGAAAGTTAGGGATGAAAATCATATCATGATGTTAAAAAACTTCATGAGAAACAAATGACAAGACAAAGATTATATTTATGAATGGCAATGGTGGATGACATAATGTTGAGTATCCTAGTTAGAGTTATGAAATGTAATGTACTTGATGATTTAAGTCTAAAAATTATGCTCTATTTTTTTTTAAAGAAAAAAGGAGCTGCCCTTTTTTAAAAAATTTGAGAACAAATTTTAAAAATGAAAATCTTCATTTGGTTGGATATTTGCTATGGAAAGTATTGTATACATGAGAAGACTAAGTACAAAAGTGAGTGTGTAACTTGCATTACTCAACAACAATTTGATTCTTTGCCAATATTGATTTGACTTCACTTTTCAGTTTTTTGCCCCTAACTGAAGTCATCATAAAATAGTCAAGCTCGCTCTTCTTCACTGAAATAAATCTTTTGTTTGACCCTGAAATTTTGAAGCAACTAATCACACCAATGCATGTATAAGCTCATGCTTTGATATATGCAAGTCTAATCTCGCAAAGATTGAGACTTCAGAAACTTTCAAATGAGCAAGATCCTTGGCCACGTCGATTTGAAAATGAGAGCTCAAAGCTCATAAAAGCCTAGGACTTTTCAATCTAATGCAATTTAACCTCATCACTTTAATGCTTGCATCAAATTGATCCATATTGAATGTTTCGAAGCAGACAATCATTTTTCAAAGATTTTAAAGAAAACAAATAAGACACGAGTTATTGAACACAGTGAATGGTAATGATGATGACAAGAGATGAAATGATAATAACTTATTAGTTTTTTTTTCAACTTTGGGTATCACAAGGCTCAAAAGAGGTATCAATGAATGTTGGATATGACATTCTTGAACATGAGGCTGAAAGAAAAGAAAATAGGTTAAGGACTCCTGGGCATCTCTTACTTGAGATCTTCGATTGCAGAGGAAGCACTAGACTTTTTTTGGATCTTTCTCACACTTTTTTTTGCCTCTCTTTTTTTGTCATTCTGGCATTTTTTTAGAACTTTTTTTATGCTCATATTCATAAAATAAAAAAGATGCTCTAAGGTAAGGCCTGAATGGATAGGTTTTGTTTTGTTTAATGATATGACTAACTTAGTCATTTTTAAGAATGTTGAAAACAAGACTTGGGAGTAAATATGTACTACTGCATAAGATGGATAAGTCCATAAGATAGACCAAAGGAGGGGATAAGGAGAAAAGACAAAGCAGAAGCTAGTCTTGATATCTTTTCTGACTTTATGTTTCAAAACAAAATTGAATTCTTGTAAATACTCACCCCATTTGGCTCTATGTGCATTTAGTTTATGTTGATCATTGATATATTTTAATGCTTTATAGTCAGTATGCAAAATGAATTCTTAACGCACAAGAAAGTGATGTCAATGCATTAAAGCTCTAACTATAGCATATAACTCTTTATCATAGGTGTTGTATTTCAACTTAGCTTCATTCAATTTTTTACTAAAGTATGTAATGGGTTTGCCTTCTTGGCTTAAAACAACAGCTATGTCCATGCCAGAAGCATCACAAGACAATTCAAAAGTAAGTTCAAAACTCAGCAAAGTCAAGATAGATATAGAACACAAATGAGATTTTAGAAGTTCAAAAGATTTTTGGCTTCAGAGTTCCATTGGAAAGTTTTTCCTTTTATGCAATCTATTAATGGGGTAGAAATGCTACTAAAATATGGAATAAACCTCCTATAAAAAGAAGTTAATCCATGGAAGCTCCTAACTGCAGTAATAGAGTTTGGTACTGGCCAACCTCTATTTGACTCTATTTTAGACGGATCAACAGAAATCTCCATCTTGGATACAACATATCCTAGCTAGAAATAAAACTTTAGTAGCAAAGAACACACACTTATCAACAAAAGCATAAAAGTGTTCTTTCCTAAGCATATCAAAAACTAATCTTAGATGTTGAATATGCTCTAACTCACTTTAGCTATAAATGAGAATATCATCAAAATACACAACCAGAAATTTTCCTATATATGGTTTAAAAATTTGGTTAACGATCCTCATGAAAGTAGTTGGGGCATTGGATAACCCAAAGAGCATCACAAGCCACTCATAGAGCACATCATGAGTCTTAAAAGCAGTTTTCCATTCATCTTTAGGCCTAACTAGAATTTGATGATATCAACTTCTTAAATTTAGTTTGAAAAATAGTTTAGATCTTGTCAACTAGTCTAACAGATCATCTAACCTAGGGATGGAGAACCTATACTTGACAGTAATCTTATTGATAAGTTGACTATCAGTGCATATTCTCCAAGTACCATTTTTCTTTTATACCAACAAAGCAGGAACAACACAAAGACTAAGACTCTCTCTAACATGACCCTTAGCTAAAAGCTCCTTTACTTGTCAATGAAGTTTTTCATACTCCGTGGGATAAATCCTATAATGTGAGGCATGAGATAAGATCGCACCTCAGTGAAAGTCTATATGGTGTTGAACATCTCTAAGTGAAGGTAATCTATCTAGAGGTTCTTCAAGAAAAATATCCTAAAATTCTTTCAACAAGGGTAACACTCTAGGGTCGACAGATGATGGATTAGACTCGCTCGAAGGTACATCTATGGATAATAAAATATAACAAACACTGGTATGTTCTAAGGCTTTTTGTATTTTATATCTTGCCATGAACGCATTAGATAACTTAACCTTAGGAACAACATTCTTAATTAAAGTAGGGTGGGATTTGGGGGTGGCAGATGGAGATGGAGAAGGAGATGTGGAAGTAGATGGTGCAAAGAATGATGAGGTCGAAGACAACGGAGGTAAATCTTTAGAAGGTAATAACTATATCTTCTTTCCCTCGTATATAAATGAATAAGTGTTGGACCTACCATTATGTATGATAGATTTATCATACTGGCAAGGTCTTACTAAGATCAAATGGCTAGCATCCTTGGAGAGCACTTCACATCAAACTTGATCAAAGTAGGTATTTTCTATCGAGAACTTGACCAAGCACTATCGGTCAACTAGAACATCTACACTCTTTTGGATCCACAACATTTGATAGGGTCTAGGATGAGCTCTAGTACCCAACTTCAACTTTGATACAACTTCTACAGAAATAACATTCTTGCAACACCTTGAATCTATGATGAATCTACAAACCTTACCATCAATGGTACAGGAAAACTCAAAGATGAGGATTTTAAGTCATCTATCATTTGTATCTTGATGAGGGGATAAACATACTCTCCTCGAGATGAGTGCATCTCCTCTATCAAGCAGCAACAAATCCTTATCCTCGATCTCTTCAATTTTTCAACTTCTTTATCCTCCAAATCATATATAGGATCATACTCTAGATCAAATCTTAAGTCTTCTTCCTCATGAATACCATTAGTAAACAATGCTTTCTCATGACATTCAATGGATTTATGACACATCTTTCCACAAGTATAACACTTAATGGGGATACCTAAACTCGTTGGCCTAGACTAGAACGCACCTATCACATTTTGGCTCATTGTCCTAGGCTGCAAAGTGGCATTGGTTGGCGGTAGGGTGGGATGGTCTTACTATTTGGGGCCATTGGTGCACATCTAATGGACTTTACTAGTTGACCAACCCTAACTAAAGCCTTCTTTTGCGAAGACTTCTCTCATTGTCTAGCTCTCTAATGAGCTTCTGACACAGTCCAATATTCAACAAAATCTAACATATCCTACAGAGACAATACTATGTACAACATAAGTTTGTCACTCATTATCATCCTCATACCAGTGGACAGGTCGATGTTTCAAATAGGGAAATCAAAAGAATTTTAGAGAAGACAGTTCACCTGAACCGCAAGGATTGATCTCAATGCTTGGACGATGCATTATGGGTGTACATAACTGCATTCAAGACCCCTATTGGTATGTCACCGTATCGATTACTTTTTGGGAAAGCATGTCACCTCCCTATAGAATTGGAACATAGGGCTTACTGGGCAACTAAAAAGTTCAATTTTGATATGGCCCAGGCTGGCAAAGAGTGTCGTCTACAATTCAATGAGCTAGAAGAGCTAAGGAATGAAGCCTATGAGAGTCCACGCATTTATAAGGCTCGCACAAAGGCATTTCATGATAAACTCATAAATCAAAAGGTGTTTGAGCCAGGGCAACAAGTGGTTGTTTAACTCACGACTTCAATTATTTTCTAGGAAGTTGAAAAGTAAATGGGATGGACCATATATAGTGAAAGCAGTATTTGCTTCAGGAGCAATAGAGATCAGGGATCCTCGCAACTGCAAAGTTTTATAAGTGAATGGGCAAAGACTAAATCCCTATTTTTCTAGAGTGACACAGGCGGAAGAGGGTGAGGAAATTGTGTTTATTGAGAATCTTGATTGAGCCAGCTGATTATTTGTATCATAGTAGGGATAGATCAGTTATAGGATGAGTGCTTTATTTCTTTTTGTTTATTTGTGGTTATTTGTTATTTCATTAGTCATTTGATCTAATCTCTTGTGCTAGAATGGTGGTTATTTTTACAGGATGCGAGGATGGAGCAGCAATTAAGATGTCAACTTCATGTCAAGTTCGCAGAAAATCGTGCATCTGAGTATACATGATGGTGGTACAATGAACGTGGATGGTTGAACTTTTTGCAATAGTATTTTTAAAAGATATTTTTCAATAAAAGGTTTGGAAAATCGTCAACCAAAGATAATAAAAACTGACTTTCCACGAATGTGGCAAATACGGGTCGAATCCTTAGGGAACGAGAGAATATTCAAATTAATTCTAAAAAATGCAATTTATTAATATCAGAAATGTTACAACTAAGTTAAGTACTATAAATCTACTTAAGTTACACACTAAAAATAAAAAATAACTTCTAAATAGGTTATTAAGTCTTCTAGAGATCATCAGGGGCATTTTCATTTTTTCACCACAACTGCATTTGTGCTCTCAATATGACTCCACCTGTTGACTTGTATTGAACTTATCAACCTAAACCACAAAAATAACAAGTTAGTACACAATTATAATAAATAATTCTAAAAATTAAACTAAAACTATATCTCTAATTAATTACTGCATCTAAATAGCAATTAAACTAAAAGTAATCTACAAAAAATAATATCTAATTAAAGTAACTAATTAGATTAATTCTAACTAAGTTAACTACTGCAAACGCACTAACTAATATGTAGAAAAATAGGAAAAATAATCGAAAACTAACTAATTAACAAAATAACTATTTTGCCCTCAATGTAGTGCAAAATTGAAATCTAACAAGTTTTTGAAAACAGACTGTTTGGATGCCCAAACAGAGTCCAAATTTGATGATTTTTCTTCTGTTATATTTCTGATAGATTCAAGAATCTGTCAGATTTTACAAATCTCAAAAATTTATCTGGGCGCTCCAAATATAAGTGTTTCAAGTTTGGAAAAAATTTGAAAACAGACCTATCCCGAAATTAAAATTTCTAAAAATCTAGTTTTTTGTAAAACTCTTAAAAATCAGACCAAATCAACTCCAATTGATCTGATTTTTGGTCTGCTAACAGTGAACACACCAATGAAGAGAATAGAACAAAAAATTCATAAAAACTCGAAAAAAATATACATAAAATGATGAGTGCAATTTGGTGCAAAATCCGGTTTTGAAATTCAATGCACTATTCACTTGAAAGAATTCAATGTTGCACTATTAGTTTAAGTGCATGCAATAACAATCATAAACACCTCTAATATGCTATAAAAACAATGCTTAAGAATGCTAGAAATTAAATCTACAATAAAAATCTAATTTACTTTCTAAAACTATGACTTAATTCTAAAACAAGTAAATAAGACACCAAAGTGAATAACGATTATACTCATGCTAATCTACTTCTATCAGAATATCAGACGTCCTTAGATGAACCCTACTTACACAATCCTTAAGACAACACAACACTATGCACATGAACTAAAAGATATACGCTTATATAACTTACCTAAATAACATAAATTTTAAATGGCATAGATATTATCTAAATGCATCGTCCCCTATGTGGGACCTATTGAATACTTAAATGGCTGCCAACATACAATGCATCATTAACATAATTGACTACTAACTTAAACAATATACAAGGTTAAATATGAAATGAGATGAAATAAAACAAATTCTAAGTCAACCTTTCCTAAAATGATTAATGACATATGCAAACACTATAATAAACGAGAATGCTAAATAAAAAGGGTCATTAATGTATAGAATAGGCTCGCTGGAATGAGGTGGGACCCATGACATCTTGCCTAAGGAAGGTATTGCAAAAATCGAAGTCAAAATCGCCAACTAAAAGGGACCACACAGTTTTGAATGCAAGCTTAACTTCTAAGACAACCTTCTCCTTTTGAATTAGTCTAGATTTTGAAACTTAATAGGCTTTCCTAACTCACAAAAGGAGGATAAAGTCCAGATTGGAATCTTTAGAGGAAATCAACACTTTCCTTCCTGACACACCAAATTTGGAAACCCACACACTTGGCCAAAATCGCCTATCACATTTACTTTCCAAAAACGCCCTTCACTCAAAATCAAAATTCTACATGCTCATACTAATTGCACTACTAACTATATACTATTCTAATTAATATATAAACTACATGCATGGGCAAATTCAAAATGAATGAAGAATTCGAAAATGCCTACTTAATGAGTACCTAAATCCTAAATTAGCAACTATTGACTCATTTACAAATTAACATGCAATGCATCTAGACACTAAAATGAACATTCCTAACTCAATTAAACTTTCTAAAAGCCCTCACACCTAACTGAATCAACAATGGTTCTCATCCTCTTGGAGAGGATGACAGCTATTAGAGCACAAGGAAAACTATTTTACGACAAATCTATGAAAGATGATTTTTAATAAATAACAATGTAGCAATTAAAAACTAGTTTGTATTTCCACTAAACAATTAATTAGACTCAACCTAAATAGTTAAAGTATACCTACTGTTATAGATTGTTATCTAAAAAAATTATAGAACTCAACACTAAAACAAAACTTATCAAAACTACACAATCGGCTAGATTGAATCTAGTTGATTCTTCCTAACTCAACGAATTGAATGACCTGACATAAACTAACATTTAGACTAACCCTAGACTCCATATTAACATCTAAAAGCGTGATTTGAAGACAGACTAATACTGAAAAAATCATAGAATTAAGAATCAAAATTTGGGAAAGACGATTCACAATTGGTGGAGTCGATCTACACTAAAAGAGAGGAGGAAGGAAAGATCTACCTCAACGGTGATCTGACAAGGGAGGGGTGAGGTAGAGCAGTCAATGGAGCCTTTAGAACACGCCCAGCACATCCTCTGAGATGCTATACTTTTCTTTTGCATGGCTGCACCCACGTTGAAGCCGATTTGTAGAGGATTCAGAGAAGAAGATGAAGTCGTGTGGAGGAAGGGACGGCCAGCCAAGTTGGTGTAGACGGCACACCACAAGGCGAAGCTCCACGTGGTCTACAACTCCTACAAAAATAAAATAAAACAGCACACAAAGAATGACAAAAACAAGGAAGAAATGAATAAAAAGGGAAGAAACACGCTCGTAAAGAGGGCATGTGAGAGAGGGAGAACAAGAAGAAAGAGAGGAGAGGAGAGGAGAGGAGAGAGAGAGGGGGCGGATTTTCCAGAACTCCAAAAATAGTCCAACCCTCTTTTTCAGGCTTTTTATATCCCCTACTCTATCTAATTCATAAAACTACCTACTTAAAAAGTTATTTTCAATTAAAAAACTAAACTACTTGTTAATTGCATCTAACTACCAAAACGAGTTAGAAATAGGTGATTTTTGAAAAATATTTATGAAAAACATTTTAGATCACGTGGATTTATGGATATTTAGGGTTTGGATCCAATTCAAGATCCAAATTGAAGCTTTGGGGTCAAATCTGGATCCAATCTACCTTGTAATTCGATCCAAAACCCTAAAAATGCAATATTTTCTTCGTTTTAACTCTGATTCGAGTGAAATTCGAACTGTGACCTCTTTATATCTAATTACCTCAGTACATGAGTTTTAAACCATTAAAAACATGTGAAAATATATGAATTTTGAATAAAAATGATGTGCATTTTATGCATCATCAATGGCAATGGAGTATTCAGACGAGCTTCAGCATATAGTCAGGTTGTATCTATCATTGTCTCAATTTATACTTGTTCTTGTTGCACATTCATGCATGCATAAGATAGTTTCATCTAAGCATGAGGGAGTGCTACTGAGGACAACATCATTCAAGCATGGGGGAGGGGTCATTGAAAAAAAAATAGAAAATCAATTTCTAGCTTTTTATGGAATGTCTTTTGTAGGATTTGACATAAGTTTAGAGTTTTAAATCCCATGTGCAATTTTTTTTTCGAAAATTTGATCTAAAAAGAGAAATTATTGCATAGATTTTGACCAAATGAGAACATATGATTGTTGGAGTCTGGATAGAATTCTTTGTATAACAATGCATAGTATGTTACAAATTAAAGCAGTGAAAGAAATATACGTGAGGAACAAATGTAGTTGTTCTAAGTCTTCTAAGTTGTCACATGAGTAGTGGAGACAGACACTAGTTGACGTGTTTAGTTTCTACGAAAAAAGGGCAACCTAGGAGGTCAAACACTTTACTTAGACATCATCAGTGAGGCCTGTTGGGTTTGAGTAAGTAAGCCTGAGGGATGTTTTACACTTGATGCCCTAAAGTCATCTAGCTCAGGAGTCATCGACCTAAAGCTCGCTACACAGACCCAATAGAAAGTCTAATAGGCGATGACATTGCACACAACAAAGGCTATATATACTACAAAAGTCTAAGACCTAGTAACTCGAGCTATTAAGGCAAAGGAATCTTTGTATTTGGTACCTTAAGGTCGTCTGGCCTGGGAGATATCGCCCCAATGCTCATTACAAGGGTTACGAAGTCTGAGGATGGATGTAGAGCTCAATTGATTTGAAAAAGAAAAAGAAATAAGAACTTGAAAGAAACAAATTCACTGCTAAGAAAAGAAAAAGAAAATGTAAACTATGCAGAAATCATATAGGTAAGGAGAGAAAGATGATAACATGAAGGTGTTCAAATTTCTGAAAAAAGAATGTAAATGGTCGTGAAATTTTAGAAAAATTTGAGAAAAATATTTGTACTGTGGGGGTGTGATTTCTTTTCATATGTTATCTCTTACATTTACATAAAATGAAAGCTAGAATTGATTAGTGGTTAGTTTTATTTTGTTTTTAGTTTTGGTGTTGCTTGAAGACTAGCAACATTCAAGCATGGAGGAATCTAATAATGCATGTAATGCATTATAAAATTAACATAATATGCATGTCATTATCTATCATTTTAGAATTAAAACCCATGTTTATGTTGAGTCTAGTCATATGAAGCTATGTTTCGAATTTTGTCAAATTCTAAGTTAAATTGGCGAAGTTATGAACTTTTTAGTGTAAGGGTGTAAATTCTGGCGGGATCTAGATCTAGACCCATATTAGAAAAATGGTTTTGGATCTTGGATCAGGGTTGGGTCACACTGAACCAACCCAAGATCCATCCACATTCTATAAAAGGGGTACCCAACAATTTCTGAAAAAAATTCTGAGTGTTTTTTAAAATACTCTTTCATATGAGTCTTTTTGAATTTTACAAAAATTTCATAAAGGGGGGGGGTGTTTTCGTTGCAAAAATTTTCCCGTCTTCCCTTCCTTGCAGAAGAGAGAGGAAAATGCTTTTGCGAGTCAAACTTGACCGGATTTTTGGAAATTGTTTTGAAATACTCGCCTCCGTTTTGAAAATCATGGGAAAATCCATGGGATGGGGCTCGACCTGTCGGTACAAGGTTCAACCGTTCCTGCCGCCTTTAACAGGGGTAATCGAACCAAGGACCAAAATTGTGCTTGACTTAGTTAAATTATCGAAATTGTGTTTTATCCTAAATGCACAGAGAATTCAGGCATGTGCTATGAGATTTTTGGAAAATGTAAGTTGGAACACTATGATGTATGCTTAGAAAACATTTGGAGTTGAAAAGCATTTCTCAGGAAAAAGATGGAAATCAATTTCTCAGGAAACTCAGACGAAGAAGATTTGAAATCTCGAGAAAGTTTATAAAGATTTGGAAAATCTTGAAGAAATGAGAATCTCGAGAAAATGATAAGAACTCTTTGAGAAAAGATGAACACTTGAAAAGGGAAACACTTCTCAGGAAAACTCTGACTTTGAGAATTTTCTTAGGAAAATGATAGAAAGTTTATAGGAAAACTCATTGGAGAAGGAAATTCAGAACTTAGGAAGTTGAAATCCTGAGAATATTGTCTTTGAAGTATCTGAAAATCGACTTTGATTCTTGAGAAAGATGAAAATTTCCTTTTTGAAGATGAATCTTAAGAAAATAACATTTTTCAGGGAAAATCAAGGGAGAACTTTGATTTTGGAAATCCAACTTCAGGAATTTTAGAAATTTCTTGAGAAACTGATTTCCATGGAAAACTGTGGAATTGCCTTGGGAAAACCGATTTTGAAAAATTTTCAGAATTTCTTGAGAAATCGATTTCTTGAGAATGAAATTTTCTTAAGAAAATCATGAGAAAGCCAATGATTTTATGATGCAAATGATATGAGTGAATGAATGCACTTTGAGAAGGTTTTCTGAGAGATTTTGTTGGAAAAATGTGTATTAAGCCAAAGTAGATCCTTCACATATTCTGACTGTGGCCATGAATATGTTCAGGGTTTTATTTGAGTTAATTCACAATGTTTTGAAAAATTGGAAACATGATGTCATTTTTAAGATAGCCTAAGAGTGTAGGCTCAGTGTGACTAGTAGAAAGATGATGGATCTGGGTCTCGTCCATATTCCGACTAGGGCTGTAAATATGGACTCTACCGAGTTCATCAACTCTCTAAGAGTTGGTGCATGTGTCATTCGTGTTCATCCACGGTGAATTTCGAAAATTGAGATATATGCATCATAAAATCAGGATATGGCTTAAATCAAACGATATGAAATGCATCCTAATCTAAGCAGTAAAGTAAATATTATTCCAATTTTTTTTTATTATTACATCTCTGGCATAGAGCAAAATAAATATATATATAAAGCTAATAGAAGCCACATCTTCTGCTCCTTCCTGCAAATGAGAGTTGGCACGAGAAATATACCATACCACCGAGAAATTGAAAATCTCATGTTGACGACAATATACAAGGGATTACATGTGAATCATAACGGAAATGCACTACTTGATGAAGATGAAATTAATAGGATATATATATATATATATGAAAATATCTAAAAGCCATATTTGGGCTAAATAAGGAACCTATGCATGCAAGTGGCTAAAGGATCATGATATAAGATGAAGATTGATGCCTTTAAGAATTAAAAGGGGTATAGGTATATGCAGGAAAGGTTATAGTAACATATGCCCTATCTAGGTGTCCTCAAAAATACAGTAGATACATAAAACAACCTGCATAATGGGTACTGGCGAGGCATAAGAGGCTAAAAAAAAAAGATAATAAGAAATGTGTTGCATCTAATATAAACTGCTAAAAAGATATGAGCTTCATCTAATATGAGCGACTACAACACGCAAACTGTAGCTAATATGGACTGCTAAAAAATTTTTACAAACCGTGTCTAAGATAAACAGCTAAACAAGCAAACCGCAGCTAATATATACGGCTAAAAGAAAATGCAAATTGTGTCTAAGACAACAGCTAAAGCAAGCAAAACTACAGCTAACATGCACAGCTGAAGGAAAATGCAAAAAACAGTTAAAACAAAGTAAACTACAACTAACATGCACAGCTAAAGGAAAATGCAAAAACTGTTAAAGCAAAGTAAACTACAGCTAACATGCACAACTAAAAGAAAATGCTGCAAACTGGAGGTTATTTCCATACCCATCATGTGCACACTTATTCTAAGAGGAGGGTACCCACAGTATGTGTAACATCTGGCAATGTTCATATGAAATCAACAGCATATGATACAAACTGCTAAAACTAAATAAGAGGTGTAGATACGCAAAGAGAGATACAACAGCTGCTATGAAACATCCAACATAAGAATGATGCAGAAATCTGCAGTAAAATATACAAGATAGTGATTGTGGAACTGTCATTATGCAATGCAATTGAGATATAGGCATTAAAATCCACGCATTACCTTTGCAGATAATCGATATTACTTCGGCCAAATCCCAAGTGGACAATTAATTATAGCAATATGACACATGAACAGAAAGTTATTAGGCTCATAAGGAGGACCTTGCAGAATGCAGTATATGGTTCATGCAATACTTACAGGGGCCGGCTGGGATATGGTGATTGAATATTGGAAGGGTAAAAAGGGGGAATCACCTAACCCAGGCCACGCCCTGGTTGTAGGTGGATAACACACAATGGTAGCACAAAATCGCAGATACATGAATAAAATCTTACATGAAGGAAGATATCAATAAAACCACCCATTTTAAAGTCTGTGTTAGCACAGCAAACAGATCCTCCATTGGCTCCATTTGTAGCAACCAATATCTTAGAGCCATGAAGCCATAAGATGGTTCACTTTTCAAGGGAGTGCTCTGGTCTTGGCATGCAACGCCGGATGCTATATTCATTGAACTATAATGGTGTAGGGCAACCCAAAATCTCACTATGAGGATAGCACACAACACCCCTGTGGCAACAGAATTTTCTTGTGAAAACTCAGCTGAAATCCAGATCTAGGTTTCGCAAACAATAACTATGAATCAAATGTGAGATAAGTGATTATGCTTCTTGAACTGCAGTACCTTTTATCATCAGCAATTATAGGATTTATAATGAACCAACAATAGACGTTGAGCTAATGTGGACGTTACTGCACTTGGTTTAAAGTTAAGGAAATGCTACAGACATACTGATATAACCAGTGATGCAGTAAGGTATAAAATAAGGTAAAAATGCAGGAAATCGGTAAATCCAGAAAGTGGATGTAAACAGAGAGGATATGAATTGTCGTGCACAGGTTAAGTGCACTATTTGTTGTACGATACACCCCTGTGGGTATCGTTTGATGTGATGAAATGTTCGTACCCGCTAAAAACTGGAGAAGCATGTAAACATTAATAAAATGCAGATCATTTGGCCAATGCTAAGGTCAAAATGGAACACATATAAAACGATAGGGAGGGAGTATATAAAAAAAAACCATTTGATTTGAAGAAGAAAAGATTAGAGCCAAGGAACTGCCGTTTGAAAATCTCAGTATGCACAAGGATCGACTAAAACCCACCTGTAGAACAAGAAACCAAAAAAAAACTGGGAGGAGAAAATGATGATTCAGTGAAAATCGGCTTTGACTCTAGATCGATGATGCTATTACGAAGCATCATCGATTCTTGATTTATGCCCTAACCTTGAATGTAAATCTCATTAAACATAACAATGGATTTACATATGTATGGAATGAGTGTGATATGCAAATCACCAAATCATAAGCATCAACTATATTTCTCACCTAATCGCTCAGATCGGATGCTCCTTGTTGATGCTTCTTGGAAACCCTTTGCTGGAAAACGAGAAACGAGGTCCAGGGCTGATTGCAAGAAGGTAATGTAACTCCTGCACGCCTTTTGCAGGTTTGGTCAATCCTCTTGGGCTGTTCGGTTGGAAGGAGATGAGTGCAGGAATTCGTGAATAGGAGGGGTACAAGCAGGGGATCGAGAAGGAGGGGAAGCCAACGCTCAATAATCCCTTTCTTGATTCGGCAGGGGTGCAGAGGGTCTTGCCACGAGGATCTCCAAAAGCTCTCGCCTGTTAGTCGAGAGGGGAGGCCGTGAAGAGTTGGGGAAAAACTCTCCTCCTCTTCGGATGGCCTAAGCCCCCCCCATTAAAAAAAACATCCGTCCTTTCAGCCAAAAGATCAGGACCTTTGAATCTCCGTTATGAAAGGTTTTGATAAACTTAAAAAAAAAAAACTAACTTTTGAAAAATTTCGAAAATGTCGCCATTTGGGAAGGGGGCGGCTCCTTTTCTCCAGAAAAAAAATTTTTTTTTTTAAAAACTTAGGTAAAAATGAAAATTTTGGTAGGGTTTCACGGTGGCTCCTTTTTGGGGCTGAAAAGTAATAAAAATAAAGTAAAAAAAATGAGTAAAAAACAGATTTTGTTTTGGTGGTACCACCTCAACTGAAAAATTCTTTCTCTTGGCAAAGTCTTAGTGGGGTGCCACCTACGGGGGCCCACTAATTATTTTATCAAAAATTAAATCTAATAAAAAAATTTTATAAATCGGTGCCACTTCCGGATGGGCACTGTTTTGAAAATAAGAGAAATATTTGAAAACTTGAGTGTGACACCACCTCAGGGTGGGTCCCACGTCACTTATTTGAATTCAAAGCCAAGTGAGATATTTTTGGAATTTTCATAATAGTAGGCTAGTTTTTGGAAAACACGAAGCAAAATTTGGCTTAAATTCAAAACTTGGAAGAAAATGGTTCTTCAGGGCAAAATTTTGAAAGAAGTAGGGAAATTCGGAGCCTTTTTGTAAAAGTTTGAAATAAGATCTTATGAATTTTGAAATTGTGTCCCCCTCTTTTCAACTGGCGAAATTTTGAAATGTCAAAACCATCCAGATTGTTTTCTTGAGAAAACTTTTCGTAATTTGGGGTCCTAGGGGTAAAATGGGAAGAATTGATAATTTTGGAAACCCAGGGTTTTAAAATCAATTTTGAAAAGTTTAGAAATCAAATCTGGATTGACAATTTTGAAAACCATGAGTTCCGGATCTCAAAATGACATGTTGTGCAGTGAAATGATATGAAATGCTCATGCAATGCTATGCAAAAGACGTGTCCTACAAAGTTGCCACTCTGAATTTGAATTTGAAAATTTTGACTTTTGGTTAAGCATGAGATTTTGAAAATTTGCAGTTTGAAGATATCTCTGAGTTTAAATAGAGAAGTTTTGAGACTCGAGAATGGAATTTAGGACTTTCTGCAAGGTTCAATCTCAGAAAATAACCATTTTGCCCTTCATTGGTTTCGGAGAACCGAAATGTGATGATTGATAGATGTATCAGGAAGGTGAGTGCAAATTTGGGGTGTTTACAGGGAGGACACCCCTTGCTGCAATTCTTGTCCAAGAATTATGAGGAACCTCTACAGCACCAGCCACCTTCATCTTCTCTCTTCCACCCCGTTTCGTCGCACCGTGGAACTTTCTAGGTGTTGCGCCATCGAGAAGCTTTTCGGGCGTTATCATCTTCTTCCTCTCCATTTCTTGTTGTAAGTTTTTTTTGTCAAGTTTATTTTTAAATTCTGATTTTTGTGTGCATCCATTACAGCAGCCATTGGAGGAGCTAATCTTTGCACCGAGGAAATTTTCAAGTGCTTTTCGATCGAGGACAATTTTGGGCCTTCACGCGAACCGAGAAATTTTCTGGGTTAGCACTTCGCTCCCATCTACCATTCTTCGAACCTCCGTCACCGCTCCACCATTATGCTGTCAGAGGTTGCAGACAATACCAGAGGTTAGAACAGACTGTGGGAGGCCTCAACTCATGAACCAAGCGTGGATCAACCGGTTGACATGCAAGCTACATGTTAAAGGTTAATTTCATCAAGCATGAGAAAGCTTGAATTGATGAAATGATAGAAATGCCCCTGTGATCTGAAGATGGCTTGAGAACCTTAATTTAGGATTTGTTTTGATTAATTTTTATTTTATAACTTAATTTTAGTTGTTTTAATTCAATGTAGACATTGTTATATTAATAAATTGAAATTTTTAGAGATAATTACGAATATTATCTTGTTCCCTGAGGATTCGACCCATACTCACCACAAAAGTGAAAAGTTGATTTTTATATTATTTGGTTGACGATTTTCCAAAGTTTTTATCAAAAAATATCTTTTAAAATACACCATTGCAAAAGTATAACCAGCTACCATTGGATCAGTATCAACAACAGAGGTTGATACAACTTAATCTACTCGACGAGAGAAGACTCAAAGCAGCGGAGCACGCTCAATCTTATCGTCAGAAGATAGTCAGACAATATGCCAAGTCAGTTATTAAAAGAAGATTTTGAGTTACGATCTGGTCCTCAAATCAATGGCTCATCTCAGGCACCGTCCGCGTGACAAATGGTCACTGAATTGAGAAGGTCCCTATGTGCTCAAGGAAGCGTTACCACGCAATTCATATCGTCACATCAATGCAGATGGGGTAGAATTGTCAGATCTCATCAATGGCCTGCATCTGAAGAAATTCTATGCTTAGAACACTCATTCTATCTCTTGTATTCTTCAAAGAGCTTCCTTCAATAATAATCAATTATTCTTTCATCTAACATTTTTCTCTCAGGCTAAACTGGGGCATCTTTTGTTATGAAACTTGTCTTTTATGTTTTGTATGCAAGCAGGATCAAACAAAATCCTTGATTATCAAGCATTATTATCAAGCATTATCTTTTATTGTCTTTTAGCATCAATTTGCTACTCATTCAGGATAAGGGATAAATCTTGAGTCCCTGGCAGTCATTTATGACAATTTCTCATGAAAGTGAATTTGAAAATTCTTATCACAATCTTCAAATATCTTCAGAGCGCCAGCCTCTTTCCAAATCCAGTGCTCGTACTGATTGATTTTTCAAATTCAGTGCTCGTTCTTTTTCAAAAATTCAGTGCTCGTACTGGTGCATTTTATCAAAATCCAGTGCTTTTTCAAAATCCAGTGTTGGTTGTTTTTCAAAAATTTAATGCTCGTATTGGTGCTTTTTATCAAAATCCAATGCGTGTATTGGTGTTTTTTCAAAATCCAGTGCTCGTGCTGGTGCTTTTTCAAAAATCCAGTGCTCGTACTAGTGCCTTTTATCAAAAACCAGTGCTCATGCTAGTGCTTTTATCGAAATCCAGTACTCGTGCTGGTGCTTCTTTAAAATCCAGTGCTCGTGCTTTATAAAACCTTTCTTTCGAAATTAATTTAAAAAAAAATGTGTTTTAAATCGACATTTGTCATTTGGCTAACCCCCAAGGCTTTATATTCTTTTATTTTGAAGCATTTTTCTTAGAAAAACGATCTGGGTTCATTTTAAACTCATTTTTTAAATCAATTTTCAATTTTCAATTTTCAATTTTCAATTTTCAATTTTCTAAATTTTTTTCAATTGGGGCCCACTTAGGTGATGCCACATTTGAGAGGATTGTCAATTTATTTAGGTCTTTTAGTTAGATTAGGACTTTGGTTTTAAAACCTTTAAGAAGATCACGCTCAGTCCTTCTTAGGGTAGCCGGCTGGATAGTTTAGTTTATATTGCTTTTAATTTTAATTTTCTCAGTTAATCAAATTTTGATTTCAGTGCTTTAGGTTCTGGGTGTGATCTGGCCACAACAAGATCTGACCTAGATCAAGCCGGTTTTAGGTAGGTCTAGACGATTCTCCTAGTGGGTGCGATTTAGTTTAGCAGCTAGGTTTGGTTTCATGCAATAGGTTAGATTTTTATTAGTTTATTTAATTATTTTAATTTTTGTTTTGTCAGTAGGTTTATGTTAGTTAATCAGTTTTATTTTAGCTAGATTAGTTAAGTTAATTATAGTTAATTAGATAATTTGATTATTATGTATTAGATAGTTTCAGATTTATTCGAGTAATCTAGTTTAGTTTATTGCATTATTTTTTATTGATTAGTTGCTAGTTATTATTTCATTAAATCAATCTTAGCTCAAATAATTAGAATTAAGAATTGAGAATTAGAATTTAGTTTAGTGTTTAATTAAAAGTTTATTATTTTTAGTATAGATTTAATTAGAAGTTGGTGTGAGGAGCTCTTTTTAGAACATGCCAATTTTTGTTTGGAAGATAGGTAAGTTGTTGTTTTTGTTTTCCTTAGCTTTAGGTTAGTTTCCTATTTTTTTGGTTAGTTACTATAATTTAGGTTAGCTATCTAGAGTAAGTAAATTAGACGTTACCTTAGGGAGTTAAAATCATTGAGGCAAAACAAATGTAACTATATTTCATCAAAACTTAAATCATATATGAAAATCCAATAAAAACCGGGATTATTTTCTAAGCCAAAAACATCATCTATAGTTTAATCATATCACTTTTCATAACCTCAGACTTTAAGATCATAAATTATAAAGCTTGAAGTCATACATATAAATCATTTTTCAAAAAAATCCAAATCTTAACTTGCCGATCACTATATATTTCACAAACCACTTAGGTCGTTATATATGTTTTTTCTTATAAAATGCCTTGGAACGGTGTCACTGACTTGAAATACATATTTAAATTCTAATCTGATTTTCAATCACGAGGCGCCTCATACGTGACTTTTTTTTAAGCCCGATTTAATGAAAATTGTTATGTTGAGCCAAATCACGATTTGCACCCATTTATTTGTTTTTTTTTAAACCAGACCTATGTTGTTTAAGAAAACGCAGACCATCCATATAGTACTAAATCCTTTTCTTTTTTTTAAAACCCCAAAAAAATGTCTAAACGATGTGAGCATAACTTTTTTTTTCTTCCTTTCACGTTCACATAGATGCTCGGGACTCAACAAAATTTTCTTTTCGGCCAGATAGACTATAATGCCGCCCAAATCTAATTGAGTCCAAATTTCATCGATTGCAAACCAATTTAACGAAATTACTAACTAAGCATTTTGATTCTCGATCATAACATGTGTTGTCAAAAACATACAAATCATATTTAACAGGGAACAATCAGTCAGTAGCAGTTTAATGTTTGATGTCAATTGACAAAGCTGATCAAAACAAGCTTTTCGGAACCTCATAATAAAGCAGAAAATCGTCAAACACAAATCATATTTTGATGTCAAATAACGTTGTAGCCAAAATGAATATTTTTAGAAATTAACAACCTAGAAAATCGACATTTCATGGAGCCATATTTTCATGCATATACTTAAATCAAAGTACCTACATCAAACGAGAAGCTTGGCTACGAACTCGACTAATGATCATCACAACTATCATAATCTAGCTATAGCACAATAGAGAGAGGCACATAGGAGAGAATGGAAAAACGTGTAGGCTCTCGTAGCATTTTATAGAGAGAAAAATAAAGGTTACAAAATTAGTTAGTGCTGGTTTGAGGGTCTCAATTCTCAAAGGTCACCTTACGACAGTGGAGAGGCTGCCATTCACGCATGGCTTAACGAGAGAGAGAGAGAGTTGACGAGGGTTAAAAAACTCAATAGTCTTCCTATTTTATTTTATTTTTTTCTAACTTGGAAATAACTAGTGTAACTCACCCATTCACGTGAATGGGAGAGTGGTTTCAGCCCACCATTTCACTTTATTGTAACCTCCACTCATAAAGAGAAAAAAAATGTGTTTCCAATCACTTATCTCTCTTAAGTATTTAATAGTTTATTATTCATTTTTTTTTGTTCAAGTGGGGTACACTAGAGAGGACGCCCCACTCTTTAATATATTAACCCTTCAACGTTGGGTTATGGGTGGGAGGGTGTTGTGTGTTCTCCCAAAAATACAAATTTGTGTGTTCCTGTGTGTACGAAGGAATATCTTGAGACCCGCGATAATTCATATGCCAATGTTGCCCACGATGACTTTATAATAAAATAACATATAAAAAAGGTAGATATGCTTTTGACGAAAATGTCCTCCCGTAAGATAGATATGCGTAGGACAAAAATGTCCTCCCGCTCCTCATATATACATTTGCACATTTTGCCTTTGTTGTAGCACAAGCTAAAAATAAAGGCAAAAGAAAAAGAAGGAGGAGGAGGAGAGGGAGAAGCAAAAAAAGGCACTTGTTAGATAGAAAACTTTTCCTGGTTCATTCCTACCTCGTGGAGATAACTATAAATAGAACGACTGGTACGATCATTGGTGGGCATCAATGGGGATTTGTTGGCCATCTCTTTTTACAGTCTTCTCTTCTTCTTCATTTTCGTTAGGCAGTATGGAAAAAAACAATGAAGCACAAACATTCCAATAAGTGTCATTAAAGCGTCATGAGTACATTTCCATGTTATCGTACTATTGTTGAAGAATGTATGTCATCGTAAGTGTCATTAAGGCATTGTTTTGTTATTCCAGGTAGATTTTATCGTTTCAATGGTTGAAAACTTGAAGACATTTATAAGACGTTGGGACTTGTTGACAAGAATGCTTGTTTACAGATGCGAGCAAGGGCCTCTACCCCATCTGGTATCGTCCATTCACTTAGTATATGCAATGTAACACAAATTGCGGTTGTAGTAACATGTATATCGATTTGTGAGATAGTGTTTTGTTTGTAATATATTATAATTAATTGTCGTATATCGATTTGTAAGATATTATGTACTTTTTAGTATCGATTTGTGAAATATTGTTTTGTTTGTTGATATCGATTGTAATATTATGTTGAATTGTCGTATATCGATTTATAAGCTATTATGTGTTTTCTAGTAACGATTTGTGAGATGTTGTTTTGTTTGTTAATATCGATTTGTAATATATTATGTTGAATTGTCGTATATCGATTTGTAAGATATTATGTATTTTCTATTGTCGATTTGTCAGGTATTGTTTTGTTTTTTAATATCGATTTGTAATATATTATGTTGAATTGACGTGTATTGATTTGTAAGATATTATGTGTTTTCTAGTAACGATTTGTGAGATATTGTTTTGTTTGTTAATATTGTTTTGTAATATATTATGCTGAATTGTCGTATATCGATTTGTAAGATATTATGTGTTTTCTATTGTCGATTTGTCAGGTATTGTTTTGTTTTTTAATATCGATTTGTAATATATTATGCTGAATTTTTGTATATCGATTTGCAAGATATTATGCATTTTCTATTATGGATTTGTGAGATATTGTTTTGTTTGTTACTATCGATTTATAATATATTATGTTGAATTGTCGTATATCAATTTGTAAGATATTATGTGTTTTTGAGTATCAATTTGTTAGATATGGTGTTGTTTGTTAATATCGATTTGTAAGTTATTATGCTTAACTAATCGGTAGTCGTTGTTATATACATCTTGAATAAATTGTAGTAAACGTATGTGTTGGCTAACGTAAATTAATATTTTGCATATGACAGTGTTGAGCATATCAACTAGTTGCAATGAAGATGACGTATCTCAATCATTGGGAAGTCATGGAGCAATGAACATTCGTACTATCGACGCACCTGAAGAATTGAATATGTGCACTAATGATGCACATAATAAGAAGGGTGCAGGCATTGGATTCAATCTTGACTTGAATATTTTAGCAGACGAATTGCAATTCGATAATGAGGTAGACGATCATTACAGTGCCATTGACAAAGGTGCAGGCATCTCAAGTCTACATGATAGTACACTTGACTCTGTTTCCGTAGAGAGAATGCAGTTTAATAATGAGGAAGCTGCATATAAATTTTACAATGGTTCAACAACAACAACAACAACTACGCCTTCATCCCAAAACAATTGGGGTCAGTGATATGAACCAAAAAAGAAATTCATTTTGGGTCTTCCACATGAATCCTTTTCCTCCAATCATTTCTATCCAACGCCATGTCCTCGGTGAGGTTCAAAGCATTCATATCCTTTCCTATCATCTCCATCCAAGTCTTCCTAGGCCTACCCCGACCTCTTTTAACTAATATATTTTCCCATTTCTCCAACCTTCTAACTGGAGCATCATTAGGCCTTCGCCGAATATGTCCAAACCACCGTAAACGATTCTCTCGCATCTTATTTTCAATGGGTGCAACACCTACCTTCTTACGTATCTCTTCGTTCCGAATCTTATCTTTTATTGTATTTCCACACATCCATCTAAGCATCCGCATCTCAGCTACACTCATTTTTTGAATATGATGTCTCTTGGCAGCCCAACATTCCGTACCATATAGTAAAGCGGGTCTAATAGTCGTCCTATAAAACTTTCCCTTCAACCGCAATGGCATTCTACGATCGCACAGCACTCCAGTAGCACTTTTCCATTTCATCCACCCAACCTTTATCCTATGATTTACATCTCCATCAATTTCTCCATACTTTTGAATGATGGATCCCAAATATTTGAAATAATCATTCACCGGTATATCTTGCTCACCAAGCTTCACTACACTCCCATCACTACTTCGTTGCTTACTAAACCGACATTCCATATATTCAGTCTTACTCTTACTCAACTTAAAACCTCTAGCTTCCAATGTCTGTCTCCATAATTCTAACTTAGCATTAACCCCAGCTCTAGACTCATCAATCAAAACAATATCATCAGCAAACAACATACACCACGGTACATTTTCTTGAATTGATCTCGTAAGCTCATCCATCACTATCGCAAATAGGAAAGGGCTTAAAGCAGATCCTTGATGTAACCCAACCGTTATCGGAAAATTGGTTGTCACCCCTCCACAAGTGCGGACATTGGTTACTACTCCTTCATACATATCTTTAATTATACTAATGTACTTGAGAGAAACACCTTTCTTCATCATTGTCCACCAGAGAACGTCCCTAGGTACTCTATCGTATGCCTTCTCTAAATCAATAAAAACCATATGAAAATCTTTGTTCCTCTCTCTATATCTTTCAATAAGTTGTCTAAGAAGATGTATAGCTTCCATAGTTGATCTTCCAGGCATAAAACCAAATTGATTCTCCGATACCATGACAACCTTCCTCAACCTAGACTCAATCACCCTCTCCCAAAGTTTCATAGTATGACTCATGAGTTTTATACCACGATAGTTTGTGCAATCTTGTATATCACCCTTATTCTTATATAAAGGCACCAAAGTACTCTTCCTCCACTCATTAGGCATCTTATTTGTTCGCCAAATCAAGTTAAAAAGATTTGTCAACCATTCTAAACCTTTCTCTCCCAAGCATTTCCAAGCCTCGATAGGTATACCATCTGGGCCAACTGCCCTTCTTGATTTTATTTTCTTCAAAGCCTCTGCAATTTCTTTCTTTTGAATCTTGCGCATGAAGTCACGATTTATCTCATGAAAAGGAATGGAGAAGTCTCCAAGATCTTGAGCATGACTATCATTAAATAGCTTATCAAAATAATCTTTCCATCTCTCCTTAATCTCCTCATCTTTGACTAAAACCCTTTGCGTTTCATCTTTGATACATCTAACCATACCCAAATCCTTCGATTTCCTATCTCTCATCTTTGCAAGCCTATAAATATCCTTCTCGCCTTCTTTGGTATCCAACTTGTCATAAACCTCCTTATATACCTTAGCCCTCGCGTTTCGAACAACTTTTTTAGCTTCCTTCTTTGCTATCATATACTTCTCCAAATTCTCATTATCACGACTCTTACTTAGATTTCTATAACACTCTCTTTTAACCTTAGTAGCTAATTATGCCTTAAAAATTGGCTTCAGTGTTAGAAGGTATTCTTGGGCAAAAAATGCATAGGGTGTCATGGTGAGAAAGGTATATGTTTGTTCAAAGCAAGGTTGGAAGAAGTCAAGTGAAAATCCAACAAGAAGCAAGTCAGATTCAAGATGCGACTGTCCAGCGAGAATGATGTTAAGAAGACTTTCGAATGGAAAATATGTAGTTCATACTTTAATCAATGATCATAACCATGAATTAGTCGCTTTATTTATGACTCCTATGTTAAGGTCACATCGTAAAGTAACTGCAGCGCATGCTGCAATTACTGAAATAGCTGATATCGCCGGCATTGCATTAAAAAAGACATACAATTTCTGCATGCACGTAGATGGTGGTCGCGAGAATGTACCATTCACACCTATGCATCTAAGAAACCACTTGAGAAGGAAGTGGTCAGAAAACATGAAGAATGGAGGAATATGTTTTTTGGTTGATTACCTACAAAAAAAATCAAACATTGACCCTGGTTTCTTTAGTGCAATGCAACTGGATGAAGATGTTGTGAATATGTCTTGGGCAGATTCAAAGTCAATAGTGGATTATGAATGTTTCAATGATGTGTTTGTTTTTTATACGATTGTGAAAATTAATACGGAACAGTGGCCATTTGCACAGTTTGTCGGAGTGAACCATCACTCACGGAGTTGCATATTAGGTGGCGCTTTTTGTATGACCAGACCAAGGAAACCTTTAAGTGGTTGTTCAGAGTATTTACACAGGCAATGAATGGGAAGCACCTTAGAGCTGTACTTATAGATGGTGATCATGCAATTGCAGCTGCAGTATCTCATGTATGTCCATATGCACATCATCGCCTATGTTTGTGGCATATCTTTTAAAATGCAGCAAAGAACATAGAACACATTTTTAATCAGAAGACAGGGTTTGATAAAAAGTTTAGACAGTATGTACTTGAGAGCATAGATGATGTCACCTTTATGTCTGATTGTGAGCAAATGATTAAGATGTATGACCTTAAAGACTGTGTGTGGTTACAACATTTATATGCAGACAAAGAGAAGTGGGCATTGGCATATGGAAGACAATACTTTTGTGCATGTATGATAAGCACACAAAGAACTGAATCTATGCATGCCACACTGAAAAAAACATTGTATTCATGTTTAACAATGTTTTATTTCATGAAACAGTATGAATTATTTATAGACGGTCTTAGACAAAATGAGCTTGAACAAGATATGAAATGCTTCAACACCTGCCCTGTAACTTTGGGTATGAAAATATTGACGCGACCTGCAGATCTGTATACACTAACTGTATTTGAATGGACTAAGAAGAAGGTTATACAGGTCATGAATTACAGCATAGAAGAACGTATGCAATATGGGAATGTGCACAAATACCATGTTGTATGGAATGGCGAAGAGTATCCAAAAAGGCAAGAAGCACATGTTACGTACAATGTTGATAACAAAATAGTTGAATGTACGTACAAAATGTTTGAATTCAAAGGTATTTTATGTCGTCATGCATTAAATGCACTTAATCAAGAGAAGATATAAGAAATACGTGAGTCATATATAATGCGAAGATGGACAAGACAAGCAAAGATTGAACTGCTAGAGACAAATAATGTCAGTCCATCTAGTGTTGATGAGAAGTGTCAGATAGCCTTCCGTTACCAACAACTATGTAGGTCACTTATGCATGTTGCAGATTTGGCATCGAAAAGCGAAGAAGCATATGTATGTATGAGAAATGTGTCAAGGGAATTACTTGAAAAAGTGCAGTTAATTTACCATGAGTTTGTTGTAGCTCGTGAAGACCAATCTAAGAAAATAGGATCGAACAACGTAGGTGAAAATCATGCTTTCCCTGACCCTTGTGAGAAGTTGGGCCGAAGCGTAAACATCATCTTTGACAAGTGAGGAGTAAACGTTGTAGATTATGATAGGAATATTCACCTAGCGAAGGGTATCAAAAGGAAACCTGCCTCTGATCGCAATCGTCGAAGGACAAAGGGTGCACTGAAATTGGTTGACAAGAAAATGTCTAAGAAACAACCAACCCCTAAGCAATCAAGCCCTTTGCATAAACAGGTATGTAATACAGTATATTGCTTCCCATGTAAATTGTATTACGTGCAACCTATCAATATCTAACTTGTGTAATTTTCAACATGCAGCAATACCATACAGACGTGCACTACAATGTTGTAACATGCAATCCACCCGACCTGTTTGAGTGGAACGATGGCATGAGTATGACAAGCATTTTGGTATGTAACAATTTTGAGAGGATGTTAGCATTTTTTGTTGAACTTAATGTAGTGTCTGATATTGTTATGTTTCATGACAGGCTCTGTTCAATTCAAAAGCGGACACCGCAACACAAGAATCGTGTGTGGATTCTTCAGCTTCAAAATAGTTGTAGCATTTAACATTCATATCTTACAAATCGTTGTAATGTTAGCATTATATAATTCTTTGTTGTAGTTCCATAATTCTTTGTTGTAATTCTATAAGTCTTTGTTGTAAATAGATAATTCTATGTTGTAATGTTATAATTCTTTGTTGTAATTCTACAATAGAAATCATACTACAAATATCATAAAAATCGATACTAGAAAACATATAATATCTTACACATCGATATACAACAATTGAGCATAATATATTATAAATCGATATACAAAAATTCAACATAATATATTATAAATCAATATTAACACACAAAACCATATCTCACAAATCAATACTTGAAAACACATAATATCTTACAAATTGCAAAAGGGATTAGCGATGTATGCAGTGTACAAAGGCTTGTAATGTTCATCATTCATTAATGAAAATCCAATAAGCGATTAGAGACGTGTAATGTTCATAAATCATTGTGATACTCACCCTACATGAATAAAAATCGCAAAAAGAATTAGCAATGTATGCGGTGAACAAAGGCTTGTAATGTTCGCCCTTCGTTGACATAGACATAACCCATAAAAGCGATTAAAAAATATCGTTGACATAGACATAGCCCGTAAAAGCAAATCACGATAGCACGTAGCCTTCATACGTCATTGTGTAAATCGCGATGGTACGTGTCATTCAATTAGACAAAGCTCGTTGTCTAAAAGACAGATGTCATTATGTAAATTGCAATGGTACAACGATTTACACAATGACGTCTATGTCAGCCACATCTGAATAAAAATTGCATTGTGCATGAGTACAAATCACAGTAAAATTACACGATCAATGTTTGCGCAAATCATTTGACTTTTATCAAATATTATGTAAATCAAGATAGGAACACAGCTCGTGAAAGCAAATCAGTGGCATTTTCACGCTACAAAACGTTAAACGATAATTCTATGTTGCAATCTTATAATTCTTTGTAATTCTACAATAGAAATTATACTACAAATATCATAAAAATCGACATTAGAAAATACATAATATCTTACACATCGATATACAACAATTGAGCATAATATATTACAAATCGATATTAATAACCAAACAATATCTCACAAATTGACATTAGAAAACACATAATATCTTATAAATCTATATACGACAATTCAGCATAATATATTACAAATCGATATTAACAATTTATACAATGTGAATTTTGTACACAGTCTTATAAAATTTGTTACAAATGTTTGTACACAAAAAAATTGAAAAAAACCAAAAATTGCTCTCTCTCTCTCAACAGTAGAACGCAACCATCTTCATGTTATCCTTGAGAACAGGTAGACGTTTAAAATGATTTTCTCTTACTCCTGGGGGGCTCGCGTCTTTCTTAGCTTTCTAGGTAATCTTGCAATCTGGGTTTTTGTATCATCCTCAACTAAATAATCCTTTAATTCCTCGCATAGTTCTTTGCGGAATCCAGGTATATCATCCTGGAAAAAAAAAACAGAAATAAGAACAATATAAAAATGTAGTAATCAATAATATAGGTTAATAAATAATGTTTAAGTGTACAACATACAACAGTGAATTTTGGTGCTCGTCCATAGTATATTGCTTCAATATAGTTCATTACAAAGACGTCACAATCGACACCATTATTTTGTAAAGGAGCATCATCTGCGACGTGAAGCCTCCACGGGCCAATGTCGACACCCAACATGTGTTTGAAAAATCCAACCTGTGGTTTATGCAAAAACAAGTAAATTCTGGGCCACGGTACAAGATACAATAATCTAAAAGATAGAAACTTACCAAATGCACAATGTCACGGTCTATACCAATGTCATAGTCTAAGGAGTTGTATAGTCATAATTTTTGTTCTCGTACATCCAACACGTATAAGACCCAATGCTTTTCCGATTGCCACAATGTAGGAATCAATATTTGCAAATCGATTATAAAATATCTTAAAAAATGGATATGGAAATGAGTACTGATATCATAAAAATCGATGTTAAGAATCAAAATATAAATCGATATTAAGAATCAAACCAATATCTTAAATTGATATTACGAATTAGCATTGAATCAAAACATCTTAAATCGCTATGGAAATTCCTATTGATAGCTTAAAATAGATATTAAGAATCAGCAGAGAAATCGATATTAAGAATAAAAAAATATCTTAAATCGATATTAAGAATCAGCATAGAAATCGATATTAAGATTCGGAGCAATATCTTAAATCGATATTGAGAATCAAAACAATATCATAAATCGATATTAAGAATCAGCAAAGAAGTCGATATTAAGAATCTAAACAATGCCTTAAAAATCGATATTTAGAATCAGGATAGAAATCGATATTAAGAATCAAAATAATATCTTAAATTGATATGCAAATTCCTATTGATAGCTTAAAATCGATATTAAGAATCAAAACAGGATCTTAAATAGATTTAACATCTTACAAATCGATATGGTCACAAACCTTTTCACTTGAAAAAAAGTCTGTCACTTGGTCATCGTCACCCAGTATTGTATTCCGTCTATAAATCCAGTCGCGTATGGCATTCGACGGACAATACTCTGTTGAACGAAATAGTAATAATAGTAAGTTTAAAATGCGAAGGTACATTAGTAAATAAAATAACAAAATAAACATATCAAATAACCGATATACCATAAAATAAGGGGTGACGACGCGGACCGACATGGTTCTTACGTTGCTTTGAATATACATGACGAAATCGTGTATAGTCTGTTTAGAACAAATGTGCATTTGTTAATATACATACCCATGGCATACATTAATGTATAACTGAGAGTGGTTTCATATGTATAAAATTATTGATAGTATGTCCTTCTGCAAATTCATCTCGCATCCGATCGATGTTCTCTTCGAGCAATTTGCTGAGTTTTCTGGCACCTTGTTTTGTAGATATTGTACTGAAATTAGCTGAATATTCAGTAAAATAACTGTAGCACTATATTCAGTAAATGAACTATAAACGACGTAAAAAGGCCGAAGCAGGTTATAGAAATCGAATGTACCCTTTTTTGCAAACGTTCGACTGAATCGTAGCGTCCTTCTTCGACATCGATACAGCTTACGCTTAGAAAGAGGTTAGAGGAAACATCGATTTTTCTGTTCGTTGCTCATAAAGTAGGTTATAGGAAATGATCCTTTTCTTCTTTAAATGAAACATCGCATGTTTCATGCTATTAAAGGAAACGTCTTGTGTGCCTTGCAGAATACAACAATTCATTCATTTATTGTTCACGTCATTTCACAACCTGCCAGTTTTTAAAAATCACGCAATGAAAGTTTATTAACAAATAAATAAATTACATTGCGCATTAATTAAAAGACGTTGTTTCATTTGCTAGTATCATCGACACGATGTAAGTACGTGTAAATGAATGACACGTAGCATAACATCAGTAGCGTGTCAGATCCTAAACCCTATACTAATGTTATGCGATGTTTCTTGCAACTCAAAACTAGTAATCGCTATACATAATAAACTCAAAACTAGTAATCGCTATAATTGATATCACAGGAAGTACAAATCGTGGTAACTGTATAATCGCTATACCTATTATTCGATAAACTAAGTAATCGTTGTCACACGAAACGCTATAAATAATAAACCCTAAACCAATAATCGCTATACGATTTAGCAAACGTAAGTACAAATAATGGTATCTTCATAATCGCTAAACTGATTAATCGATATAATAAGTAATTACTATCACTAGAAACGCTAAAATTAATAAACTTTAAGCTAGTAATCGCTATATGATTTAGCAAACGTAAGCACAAATCGTTATAACTTCCTAAACACTATACATATTAATCGCTATACAGAGTAATCGCTATCACAAGAATCGCGATATATAATAAACCCAAAGCCGATAATCGCTATACGTAAGTACAAATCATGAAAGAGTTAGTGGCACTTTTGTGTTATACTTATTAAGGAAAGAATTATATAATTACAATAAAGAATGTCATAATTACAACATAGAATTATCGGGATAAACAAATCGCATATGCTTATTCACTTGCGCTTGACGAGTCAGATAGACCTATAGCTCGTCTCTTGCTTGCATTTGGTGGAGTCTCTTTATTGGGTGGCCTCTTTGTTCCCTTGATCTTATATAACCCACTAGTAATCAACTCAACCAGTGACCCAATTTGTTTACTCAAATTCTGCACGTCCTTCTGTAACTCTTTATTCTCACTCTCCAGCATCGCAAACCTTTGGTCGAACGATACCTTCTCTTTTGGGAGTTGTGTTTGCTCTTTATCATGTACTACAATAAATGAAAACGTAGTATCCGCCGAATAGACACGATGGACGTTATGTCTATGCTGGAGGACGACATGCTTGGGGACAAGAGTGACCTCATTTTCAGGTTGCTTCTCCTCAATCTGTCGATTTTCACGCATGGGTTGCCAATATTTTTTGAAATAGTTGGGGTCATATTGTCGTTTTTTATAATCATATGGTATGGCACGAACACCTCATTTGTTTCAGTTATCCAATTGTTCCCTGAAGTGTTTGTGCCAATTCACGTTTGTGGCCCCACCACTATTCATCTTCCTTTTCAATTCCAGAGGCAATTTTGGTATCAATTGTCCCAAGCCAGCTTGTAGGAGTACTCAACTACCATGCTGCATCTCGGCTTCACATTTGCTAAAGAACCAAATATCGCATATAGACAGTCTTACACCCTTGACAACAACCTCATCGTCTTTATCCTCCCCATCCCCATAAGGTCTCTACACAACCTGTACAATCAAGATTGTGGTTTAGATATAGACATAATTATTCATGCAAAATGTTGAATGTGATAATGATTCATACTAAAGAAGATAAAATGTTGAATGTGATTATTAGTTAAGAATATTAAACATTACAACGATTTACGGTAATGAAAGTTAGATGCAAATGTGATAACGATTTATACTAAGAAAAACGAAATGCTGAATGCGATAATTACTTGAGAATGCTAAACATTACAACGATTTATGGTAATAAAAGTTAGATGCAAATACGATAACGATTTGTACTAAGGAAAATGAAATGCTGAATGTGATTATTACTTGAGGATGCTAAACATTACAACGATTTACTGTAATGAAAGACGCAAATGCGATAACGATTTGTACTAAGGAAAATGAAATGCTGAATGCGATGATTACTTGAGAATGCTAAACATTACAACGATTTATGGTAATGAAAATTAGATGCAAAGGCGATGATGATTTGTACTAAGAAAGACAAAATCCTAAAATGATGATTACTTAAGAATGTTAAAGATTACAACGATTTACGCTAATGAAAGTTATGCAAATACGATGACGATTTTTAATAAGGAAGACAAAATCCTAAAGCGGTGATTACTTAGGAATGCTAGACCATAAAACGATTTACGCTAATGAAAGTTAAATGCATAGGAGATAACGATTTGTACTAAGGAAGACAAAATCATAAAGTGATGATTACTTAAGAATGCTAAACATTACAACGATTTTAAACCATTAAGTTAAAGTTGCAAATCGTTATCACTGTTTTATAGAAAAAGTGTTCTATCAAGATTTGTACAGCAACGGACCTAAATCGCTAACGATTTATCCTATAGCGATTTTTGTTTACCAGCTTTGTCTATGTGAACGATATCCTATCGCAATTTGCTTTTACGAGCATTTTCTACGTGAACGATATGTTGTATCACGATTTACCTAATGAGTGATTCATAAAAGGCGGAAAGGAAATAGCTTTAAACAAATCGACACAATGTTTAGACTTACTAAAGAGTAAATCGGCATGATGTTTAGGGTTCAGGATTTAGGGTTTAGGGTTTAGGGGTTCGGAGTTATGGTCTAGGTTTTAGGGTTTAGGGTTTAAGGTTAAGGGTTTAGTAATTTATTAAGGGTTTAGGGTTTAGTGATTTATTAAGGGTTTAGTAAGATATTAAGAGTTTAGGGTTTAGGTTTAGGGTTTAGGGTTTAGGGTTCAGGGTTTATGGTTAGGGTTTAGGGTTTAGGGTTTAAGGCTTAGGGTTTAGTAATATATTAAGGGTTTAGTGTTTGTCGTTTGGGTTTAGTAAGATATTTAGGGTTTAGGGTTAGGGTTTAGGGTTAGGGTTTAGGTTTAGGGTTTAGGGTTTAGGGTTTATGATTTAAGGTTTAGGGTTTAGGGTTTAGGGTTTAGGATAAAGGGTTTAGGGTTTAGGGTTTAGGGTTTAGGGTTTAAGGTTTAGTTTTAGGGTTTAGGGTTTCGAGAAAAGGGTTTAGGGTTTAGGGTTAGATACTTGTAGTATGTAATTGAAACCGGTGCGTGAGGAATAATAATTGCAGGGACATGAGATGGCCATTTGCATGTTTAAATCGTTGCTCATTTAGCGATTTCTATAGAAATCGCTTTAAAGTGTCATGCCGGTAATTAAATAGTTGTCACGTGAATTGCTATCATTAACAATTATAAATCGCTATTACATCAAACATATAAATCGTTTCTAATTTAAACGTACAAATCGTTGCTTCAAACTTACAAATCGATGTATAAATTGCACCCTTCATAAGTACATATCGTTGTAACGTTTGGGCTTCAACAATAAACCTCGTTGTATGATTTAGCACACTTGAATACAAATCTTGGTAACTTTATATATCATAAATCGCTACTGCGTTAAATGTATAAATTGTTGCTGCTTTAAACGTATAAATCATAACTCATAAATCATAAATCATAAATCGTGTCGATTTGGCTTTGTTACCAAAATATGTGTCATTCAATATCTGATGGATCAGGCTTTGCGATTTGTATTTATGATTTATGAAGTTACCACGATTGCGGTTGTCCAGGGTTTGTGAGGCATAACAGTACTTACGTTTATCGTATCGATTTGTAATATGCATAAGCGATTATGCTGAATTGTCGTATCGATTTGTAGTATATTATGCAATATGTGCATTGATGTGTGTGTTCAAATCGTTGCTCATTTAGCGATTTCTATTAAACTCGTTGCACATTATTTAAAGTATGAATCGTTGTAAATAGATATTATATGTTTACTAGTGTCAATTATTACGATATTTGTCGTATGAATCGCGTCAAAACATGCTAATACTATAAATCGTTACTTTTATTGGCATGGTAAATAATAACCCGAAGATCATTACAAATAACAATATTGAACATAACAAACATATGAGAAACTGTATCAATTTGAATGGTGCAGTGGGTTGCCATTACGAATGAGCTCGTTTGCTTGCAAAGGATATGTGGGATCTGACCCTTGATACAGAGTTGTTGTCAGAACTTCTGCAGAAAAACATGGAGCTACCAGCTGCAGAGTATATTTTTGAATTTGCTCTTATTGATTCAATATCTAATAGATCCTCAGTTGCACGACAAAGGGTGGTCCGACAACAGATGAAGATAAAAGGTATTCCGATAGCAGACGACGACAAAAGGTGCTCCCACGGTAGCAAACGACGCAAAGGGTGCTCCCCGGAGGTGTAAGTGTGATCCGAAACGGAGAGGGCAACATATTTCGAGGTTAATTGCGACTCTTCAAGCAGAGGTGTTGCTTAGGGCGAAAACAAAAGGTTATCCTCCATTTTCTGGCTGGAGGAGATTTTGGTACATTACTCGAAACGTCGTTTCATGGCGCTAATGACGGGAAAGGATATTTTAGTCTTTGCAAACGCACCAGACTTCGATGCTAAGTGATGCAGACACACACGGGGAAACAAGCCCCACGTGCTTACATATGTGGCGCTCATTCAGACTCGAGAACACGCACCTGCCTATTCCGGGGGAGAACATATAACCTGCTTCGATTATGGGTGGTTTTTACTAACAATCTTTATTAGTAAATGTATGCCTCTAAGTATACTCTATGTAAATATTTCATAACTATGAAATCCATTTTATATATTAATTTTATTTTCAACATACTTTCACCTTATGTTGTATCATTAAATTATGGATCCATGTTGGATCCAATCCTATGTACATCGACCCACACTCATATCTAAAAACCATTTTAGATTTTGGATCTTGGGATCCAGATCCAATTTAGATCTTTTTGAGATTCAGATCCAATTGCCAAAATTTGGCCCATACATTTCTACTATATATATATATATATATATATATATATATATATATATATATATATATATATATATATATTCTACTTTTGAATCTCGAATTTACCTATGAACTAGATCCAAGTATTGGATCTGTTTCCCATAGATAGTGGATTTTGGATATTTTTAGTATTGTATCAAGATCCAAATCCCAGTAGGTTTGAATCCACAAAATTAAATTTTTTGATTTTAAATTTCTTATAAATCTATATATATATATTCTACTTTTGAATCTCGAATTTACCTATGAACTAGATCCAAGTATTGGATCTGTTTCCCATAGACAGTGGATTTTGGATATTTTTAGTATTGTATCACGATCCAAATCCCAGTAGGTTTGAATCCACAAAATTAAATTTTTTTTATTTTAAATTTCTTCTAAATCTTTAGTTTATATTAACTTTTCACGATTTTTTTTTAAAGAACTTAATTTTTTTCAGAAATTTGCAAGTTTAACATTAAACGCAACAAAAATCAGAATTTTTCGATTTTGGATAACTCAATTATGGATTAAATGGTGATATGGACTGACACAGACTTAGATAGTCACACATGTGGTTATCCTCTCTATTCTGGGAGGTTTTCGATAGGAATAATACATTAATTTGAAAATTGATAAAACACAAAAGTTTTAGATAAAGTTGTTAGCTATTTAATGCAACAAAAATCAAAATTTTTTGAGTTTGTAAGACCCAGATATGGACTAAACAGTTGCACTAACAAATCCCTACACAGTCACTCGAGTGATTGTCCTCCTAGTTCGAGGATATTTTTGACAGTGAGAATTCCAAAATTTGGAAAATTATAAAACACAAAAATTATTGAAGTGTTCCATATCTTTTCAATGAGCTAAAATACAAAAATTTTCGACTACTAACCAAAGAGTTATTACTAAAATACTAATGATAGTGTTTTCCTTAGTCAGGATTCAGTCACCCGAGTAATTGTCCTTACTATTGTGGGATGTTTTCGACTATGATTACACTGGAATTCGAAAAATGGTATAACACAAAGATTATTAGAGTATTTGATAACTTTTCAATAAGCCAAAACATGATTTATTTATTTTTGGACCAAGGAGCTATGACCAAAATACTCACAGTGATTTTTCTTAGACAGGATTCAGTCACCCGAGTGATTGTCCTTACTGTTCTGGGACATTTTCAATAGGGACAATGCCAGAATTTGGAAAAGTTCAAAATATAAAATTCGTTGGGGTGTTTGCCAGCTTTTCAACGAGCCAAAACATTAATTTTTTTTATTTCATCCCAAGGAGCTATGACCAAAATGCTGACAATGATTTTCCTTAGACAAGATTCATTCACTCGAGTGATTATCCTTATTGTTCCAGGACATTTTCAATAGGGATAATGCCAGAATTTGGAAAAGTGAAAAACTCAAAATTCTCCAAGGTATTCGATAGCTTTTCAACGAGCTAAAACACAATTTTTCAATTTTGTACCAAGGAGCTATGACCAAAACCAAAATACTGACAGTGATTTTCCATAGACAGGATTCAATCACTTGAGTGACTATCCTTACTATTCTGGAACATTTTTGATAGGGACATCAATAGAATTTGGAAAAGTGCAAAACACAAAATTTGATAGGGTGTTTGATAGATTTTTAACAAGCTAAAACATGAAATTTTTTTGCTTCGAACCAAAGTGTTATGACCAAAATACTAACAGTGTGTTTTCCTTAGAAAAAATCCTTTTGTTTTGATGCTAATCTAATCCCAGACATGTGTGTGTGTGTATATATATATATATCCGATCATTTTTTTTTGTGGACGTCTCCCCTCCTCTCTTCTCTTTCTCTATAGCCAAAACTCTCATCATTCTCCTTTGTCTTTACCCCCAAGTATTTGTTTTTTTGTTTTGTTTTGTTTTGTTTTAATTTTTTTGAATGATGGAGGCTAGATGGCCAGCTTGGGCGGCACCGCCAATAAATGCCAATGCATGCAGACTAAGATATGCATGCATTGGTTCCTACAAGAGGTGCATACCAACTTTCTTTTTTCTTTAAGGTTATAGTTGGTGAAAAGGGGCGGCAAAAGGGGGTTCTCTCTTATTTTTAGAGCTCATTATGCGCCATTTACAACCACCAGCATGGTAAATGCATGCAGAGCTGGCCCTCCACGCATTGGTCCATGAGGAGGTGGTTTTGAACTTCAATTTTCCAATCAAACCAAATTTTTCAAAAATTTCAAACCACCTCAAAACTCAAAATAAATTTAAAACCAGACCTGGTCAAGGTCTAGTCAACATGCATGAGACCAACATGGGTCTCACACAGTTGACCAAGATTGTCAACTCTAATTCAAACAACTATGTCCTTTAAGGTCAAAAATACCCCTACAACCCACCAAAATTACTCTAATTACCCTGAAACTTGTCAAGTGTGTTTTAAAGTCATATCACATCCGAATTTAACAAAATAAAAGTCCAAATTCATCAAATTTTTGTTGTGAATCTATTCTCAGTCTCAAAAATAGGGTTTATAGGTCAGAAATGTTTGAATTTGTAACACCCCAAAATTATATTAAAATTTTTAAGAATTTTTTTTTCAAACACCAATAACACAACACAATAAAATCATTTGAAATCTGATGCAACTTTAGGTGGGTTACGATAATGCAACTCCACGTACACTAAAACTAAGCATTAACTTTCAAATTTAATATCATTCCATAATTAAATAATTCAGAGTTTACATTTCAATAATAAAAAGACAAGGAATTTAAAATTGATATTGGGTTCCCGAGAAAAGAAGAATGAGATCATCCGCCTGACGCCGCCAAGCAATCCTCCACCACCCCATTTGAAGTGCTACTTGTAAAATGTTAAGGTAGGGGTGTCAAACCACAACCCTAGTAGGTTTCACCTACCTCATAAATGCAAATATCTATCAAGGCAAGAAATAAGCATTAACACAATTATAGATAATCAAATGAATCATGCAACATTGTATGAGCACTAGTAGGTTTCACTTTTTTTATAAGGTTGCACAAAGCGAAAAAATTGAAAGCGTAATAGTTGAAAATCTTTGAGAGGGTTACAGAAAGAAGTTTAACATTTGCAAGAGTACATGAAGAGCTTTCTATTACAAAATGAGATATAGATTTGGATTACAATCTTTAACAAAAATCTCAAATCTTGAAACACTCCCCAAAATGGCTATCCAGAATCGTGTGAGTCGTTTAGAAGCATGGGTCCGATCCTCGCACCACCTGCACCCCATAAAACGAGGTCAAAACTCTTGCAAGCCGGTAAGATGTTTCCAAAACATACCAGTAATAAAAATATGAGTAGAACTAGCATGCTTATGCAAGTACATTCATTATTCATTCACAACAGTTAACATTTAAGCAAGTATAACTATGAGCAGTCAAATATATAACTTTAGCGACAAAATAAAGACTAAGCAGTGAATATCATCATCAAGTAAAGAGCATGCATCTAAATCACAACCAAGAGTATCTAAGCAGATAAACATAAATTAAACAAAGTTCATCCAACTATACTACTAACGAGTCAGCAGTTAGTAAAATTAGTTTAATGGTTCTATCTTGATTACTCTTTCGGGTACGCGAAGAAAAACATCGTATCTGTGAAAAATACCGCTGGAGTTTATTATTCTATTGTGTGATAATCGGGGTACCTACAGACCAAGTAACAAACCTCATGCGAGTGGCATGTGACTAAGAGAATCATCGCATAGGCAACGGATTGCAACCCATACTACTAAGTAGTTGAGGATTACCACTATTGGTAACATCAACCTCCCTAACTCCGAGTGACTAGAGGTCATGAGGATGCCATTGCTCCTCGAAAATCTGTTTTGGAAATTATGCTTTGGCAAACCGTGTCAATCGAATTCTTTAGTTCATACATATAGACTTTGGTTTTTAGATTTTACTTTAATTGTTATTTTACCGCAACTAATATTACTAGATTAGATAGTTTAGTTGTTTCATTTTGTTTTGGTGTTAAGTTTTGCAGGTGGGCTCACTCATGAGATAAAAGTGTGATAGTGAGAGTCGTATATGTGCAGACAACAGAAGCTAGATTGGGAGCGAACAAAGCCCTGCAATTTTTGCTTTTCTTTATTTTTACTCTTTTTAGGGCCACAAGTTATTTAATTTAATTGGGTTATAATAATTTTTACTTTCTGCTTGACAATTGTAATAGGTTTGAACATTTTATTTATTCTTTTATTTAAGGAAATAAAGATTTGTCATTGTTTGGAATACAAAAGCTTTTAATCTCATTTTCTATGTTTGACATGGACTTCACCACTAATGTGAACCAAAATTTTAAAATTTGGTGTACAATTTGCATAAATGGTTTGCATTGAAAAATATCTTTAAAAAAATATTTTTACGAAAAGTTGCATCACTTAGGATGAAAGGCCATACTAAACTTCAACTGAGTCCCCAAAGCTTTCCGCAATTGACCCCAGAACTTTAATGTAAATCGTGGATCTCGATTAGAGATGATCGATAGGGATACTCCATGCAATCGCATGATCTCCTTAATGTACAAATCTATTAAACTCTCCAACGAATGACTAAATCTTATCGACAAAAAGTGTGTCAACTTGGTAAGCCTATCTACAACCACCCCATATGGCATCATTACCTCTGCGAGTCCTAGGTAAGCCGACTATAAAATCCATATTGATTCCTTCACATTTTTACTGTGGAATCTCAATCTGCCGTAGTACTCTGTCAGGCATCTAATGTTCTATCTTCACTTGTTGGCAAGTTAAACATTTCAAACCAGACTCTCCTATGTGTCGCTTCATTCCGCTCCACCAGTAGCTCCTTTGCAAATCTTTAAATATTTGCGTACTACAATGATGTATGGTAAACTTGCTCTTATGTGCTTCACTAAGCACTTCTTCCCTTATCTGAGAGTCGCTAGGTACTCATAATTTATGCGCGTACCGAATACTCTCATCCTCTTGGAGATGTAAGGTCGACTCATTATCCTGATAATCAACTACCATCTTAGCGAACTTTGGATCATCCTTCTGCTTTTCTATGATCCGCTCCATGATCTCCGTCATCACGACCAAAATGGTGATTCTGATCTTACCTTCATTAGATCCAAAATGTCTTCACTTAATAAGATCCTGCGTCAAACTCCACAGACTTGTTAAAACCCCTCCAAACAATTGTGAACTCATATTTTTTTATTAATTCAAATCACCTCCTATGCCTCATGTTTAATTCTTTCTGCACAAAAAGATATTTGAGGCTCTTATGATCTTACCGTATAAATAATATATCAAAAATTTCAAGACAACCAAGTCATGAGTAGAGTAATTTCTCAAATGAACCTTTAGTTGACGAGATGCATACGCAATAACTCTCCCTTATTGCATCAAAATACACCCCAAACCAATACCTGAGACATTCGTGTACACGATAAAGCCACCTTGCCCTGACGACAAAGTCAACACTGAAGCAATTGTGAGCTTTTCTTTCAAAGACTAAAAGCTCTCCTCGCACTTAGCGTCCATACAAACTTTATTCCCTTACGAAGAAACTTCATCATCGGCAAGTAGCTAATGAGGGCCCAGGCCTAAAACCTTGACCGTAACCCAGCCCATCAGCTTGGCACATCAGGCCACCAAGCCCGTTGCCCACCCCTACTTATGACAATAGTTGCCCACCCCTACTTATGACCATAGCAATTGTGTTTACACCCTTTGATGGCTGAGGAGATCACTTAAAATGGCATTTTGCAAGTTTACTGTATGACACCAATAGAAAATGTGATGTCTAGTGCAATTTTTAGAAATGGATATTTTAAAACAAAGACTGCGCACCAGGAATAAATTTATAACCAGTCCTTTCACTCGTGTAGAGTGGCAAGTCCATGAACGCTTGATATTGATTCATAATCAAAACTTCTTCTTTTAAAATGAATATAATTTCAATGTTTGTACAAAAAGAATAAAGAGTAACTCAACAATTACAACTATGCACTCAAATATTCGTCATGAATTAACACGTGCCCCAGTTTATATCACGCTAAACATGAACCAATCAACTCCAAAAGCATAGCACCTGTGCGGTTGTGAGGTTCATCTGCACCTACTATTCATAATTAGAAATAACACAATGTCATATGCAACTATGCCTATTTATGCCAATGACAGATATGCTACAAATGATGTTCACCAAACACTATGGGTGCATCTAATTAGGGATATAGATATATTGCCCTAAAGGAATGCTATTAGCTGTAACAAAACAAGAAGAGGTATACTACTATGATGTTAACTTTGGCATGCTACACATTAGATGCAAGAATTTTATCTAAAAAAACTATATGCAATGAAACAAGTGTGTAAAGCCTAATACTTAGATGCAATTATCATGCAGACACTAGTGAGCTTTTTGACTTGAAAATGAGTAATACTGCATAAATGAAATGCTAACATGTGTTAAAAATCAAAACAATACATGTGTGGATGCAAAGTCATCACACGTTATCAATGACAGGCTGCTGATAGAGAATAAACTTATAACAGATGTTGCAATCACATTCAGGAGAGAACAACCTTGCTGAAGCATGCTATACAACAATCCTCTCAACTCAAATCAACAAAGATATATAGTTATTCCACGCATCTGGTATGGATATCCACCCATTAGTTCCTACAAATTTCTGCAGTTGCACACAACTTCTAACGGATATGAAGCCTTGCCATTAGTGCTCTTTCTGTAAAATCATACAGAATCTTAATATTGCTACTGCAATTACATTTAAGAGAGAACAACAGTATTGGAAAATATTATACAACTCTCTCAATTCAAATCAACAAATCGGCAGCCATTTCACTCAATTGTTCTGGCCATTCACCAGTGAATCCCAGCAAAATTTACACTTGCATATCACATCTAAATGACATGAATCATAATTGTTTTATGATCCTTCTGCAATGCATAACACCACTGACTGAGTTTTGCTGCTGCAATTCACAACAAGACACCGCACGTTAAGCATAGCATATTGAAAATGCACAGGAAACTCCGCCTGTGTAGAACTGTTTAGTTATACACTGCTGGTCCCAAGCTCGGATAAAGGAGAAGGGTTGCGGTAGGCCAGTGACAACCAGCATAAAAACTTAGGCATACCCTATGAATATAAACCAATATGAGAATTTCGTTGGGGTGTTCCCTACTCAGCGACGTGATGTACTCTATAGGCCCAGAGGCAGTGATAAATGGGCAACAGTTGCTAGGTCGTCGCCCAGAAGCGACGCGTCACACCGGCGCCCGGGTGTAGTATCAAATAGGCAAGGGTTCCCTCACTTTGTTTGACGGGTGGGGGTAAAGAAGATAGTTCAAGACTATAAAATTAGGTTAGCCACTTGAAACATAGGATCTTTAACTGGTAAGTTGGTAGAGTTAGTAATTGTTATGTGTAGGAGAAAATTTGATATTTTATATCCACAAGAGACTAAATGGATAGGTGAGAAAGCAAAAGTGACAGAACCTTGGAGATATAAGATTTGGTATACAGGAATAAATAGGAATATGAATGAAGTAGGGATTGTTATTAGTCGTGAGTTTATAGATAATGTAGTTGAGGTCCGTAGAAATGGTGATAGGATTTTACTTATTAAATTAGTATTAGGTACGGATATTATTAATATTATTAGTGTTTATGCACCTTAAGTGAGTTTAGATAATTCCATTAAGCGTCAATTTTGAGAATATTTAGATAGGGTAGTACAAGGGATATCTTATGGAGAAAAGCTTTTCATCGACAGTAACCTTAATAGACATGTAGGCATTAGTAGGAATGGATTTAAGAGTATCCATGAAGGCTATAGTATAGGAGAAAGAAACGATAGTGGAGAAAAGATTTTAGATTTTGGTTTGTCCTATGATATGATCTTACCAAACACTTGGTTTAGGAAAAGGGAGTCTCACCTAGTAACTTTTAAACGTGGGGTTAATACGAGTCAGATTGATTTTTTCCTACTTAAAAAGAGAGATAGGGGTTGTTGCATCGATTGTAAGGTTATACCGGGAGAAAGTGTAGCTACACAACATAGAGTCTTAATTTTAGATTTTAGAATTAGAAAATGACTCAAAAAGGATAGACATAGGATAAATCCTATAATTAAGTGGTAGGCATTGAAATGAGCTAAACAAGGAATGTTTGTAGAGCAGGTAGTTAAGGAAGCTGATTGGTGTCTCGAGGAGGATTCAAAATCAATGTGAAATAAGATAGCAGGTGGCATGAGAAAGGTGGCTAAGGAGGTATTTGGTGAGTTTAAAGGTGGTGCACCGCTAGGTAAGGATACATCATGGTGGAACGAGGATGTCAAATTAGCTATTAAGGTTAAAAGAGAGTGTTATAGAAATCTAAGTAAGAGTCGTGATAATGAGAATTTGGAGAAGTATATGATAGCAAAGAAGGAAGTTAAAAAAGAAGTTTGAAACGCGAGGGATAAGATATATAAGGAGGTTTATGTCAAGTTGGATACCAAAGAGGGCGAGAAGGATATTTATAGGCTTGCAAAGATGAGAGATAGGAAATTGAGGGATCTGGGTATAGTTAGATGTATCAAAGATGAAACGCAAAGGGTTTTAGTCAAAGATGAGGAAATTAAGGAGAGATGAAAAAATTATTTTGATAAGTTATTTAATGGAAGTCATGCTCAGGATCTTGGAGACTTATTCATTATTTTTCATGAGATGAATCATGACTTCATGCGCAAGATTCAAAAGAAAAAAATTACAGAGGCTTTGAAGAAAATGAAATCAAGAAGGGCAGTTGGCCCAAATGGTATACCCATCGAGGTTTGGAAATGCTTGAGAAAGAAAAATTTAGAATGGTTGACAAATCTTTTTAACAAAATTTGGCGGACAAATAAGATGCCTAATGAGTGGAGGAAGAGTACTTTGGCGTCTCTATATAAGAATAAGTGTGATATACAAGATTGCATAAACTATTGTGGTATAAAACTCATGAGTCAAAATATGAAACTTTGGGAGAGGGTGATTGAGTATAGGTTGAGAAAGGTTCTCATGGTATTGGAGAATCAATTTGGTTTCATGCTTGGAAGATCAACTATGAAAGCTATACATCTTCTTAGACAACTTATTGAGAGATATAAAGAGAGAAACAAAGATTTGCATATGGTTTTTATTTATTTGAATAAGGCATACGATAAAGTACCTAAGGATGTTCTCTGGTGGACAATGATGAAGAAAGGTATTTCTCTCAAGTACATTAGTATAATTAAAGATATGTACGAATGAATAGTAACCAATGTTCACACTTGTGGAAAGATGATAACCAATTTTCCTATAACGGTTGGGTTACATCAAGGATCTGCATTAAGCTCTTTCCTATTTGCTATAGTGATGAATGAGCTTACGAGATCAATTCAAGAAAATGTGTCGTGGTGTATATTGTTTACTGATGATATTATTTTGATTGATGAGTCTAGAGTTGGGGTTAATGTTAAGTTAGAATTATGGAGACAGACATTAGAAGCAAGAGGTTTTAAGTTGAGTAAGAGTAAGGCAAAATATATGGAATGTCGGTTTAGTAAGCAACGAAGTAGTGATGAGAGTGTAGTGAAGCTTGGTGAACAAGAAATATGGGTGGATGATTGTTTCAAATATTTGAGATCTATCATTCAAAAGTATGGAGAAATTGATGAAGATGTAAATCATAGGATAAAGGTTGGCTGGATGAAATGAAAAAAGTGCAATTGGAGTGTTGTGCAATTGTAGAATGTCATTGCGGTTGAAGGGAAAGTTTTATAGGACGACAAGTAGGCATGCTTTACTATATGGTAAGGAATGTTGCTGCCAAGAGACATCATATTCAAAAAATGAGTGTAGCTAAGATGTGTATGCTTAGATGGATGTGTGAAAATACAATAAAAGATAAGATTCAGAACTAGAAAATAAGTAAGAAGATAGGCGTTGCATTCATTGAAAATAAGATGAGAGAGAATCGTTTACGGTAGTTTAGACATATTCGGCGAAGGCCTAATGATGCTCCAGTTAGAAGGATGGAGAAATGGAAAAATATATTAGTTAAAAGAGGTCGAGGTGGGCCTAAGAAGACTTGGATGGAGATGATAGAAAAGGATATGAATGCTTTGAACCTCACCGAGGACATGGCATTGGATAAAAATGATTGGAGGAGAATGATTCATGTGAAAGACACAGAATGATTTTCTTTTTTGGTTTATATTGCCGGCCCCACTGACTTAAACAACTACCTGCAAACACAAGAATTCAAACATTAGTCTAAATGAATCAAAAGGCTAACTACTAATCTCAGCATGCTTTAATTGAATTAGAAATCTAGTCTAATTAAATTATCAAATCTGGAACAATAAAGAGACTCAAATTCCTACACTAACGGCTTAATGAACTAAGAGAATCAGGAATCAATTAGGCTAATCAACTAACAAACCGTTCTACCAAACACAATGCCTAACCTAACATTGAAATTACACTACAGCACCTAATAGAAATGGGCCTGAGCACGATTTCCCTGTTGCTGCACTATGGCTGCAACAGGGGAATTGAACCTTAGGCGTGACTATGCTGAAACAAGACAGCCACATGACTGAGATTGTGCCTACCGCTAGGAATACACGGCCAGACTGGCTGGTCGGACTCCAATGCCGAAAAAAGGCTGAATCAATGGGCTGATCAGAGTCTTGACAGGCAAGAACTCAATCAGCCACCGGTTGGGAAATGGAAATAATAGTGAATCCTAAAAAGAAAACTCAACACTGCAAATAAATCTAACTATGTGCAAAAATTAACAAGCAAGGGATGTGAAGACCTACCTCTTGGATGGTCCGACAAGTATGAGGGAGAAGACAGAGCGATCTACACCTTGGAGTCGGCGTAGGCCTCGATTTGGCTAATGAAAGGTTGCTACTAGGGCGAACAAGCGGAAGAGAAGGGAGATGGCGGTGAACAGAGATTACCTCTGTTGCTATGGAGAACTTGGCCTGGTAATGGTGGAAGTGGACGGCATCGAAGGTAGACGCTGCCCCCCGAATGCACCTTAGGACACGTATGGTCTGTGATGAAGAAAGGACAGGGTGATTGGCAATGAGGGAGGAAGGCAACCCGCGGTGGCTGAATGAGAGAAGCCGCAACTGGTTTGGGCGTCAAAGGATGAGAGAACGATAGAGGAAAGGGGCGTCTCCTCCTAGGTCGCAGATGAGGCTAGGGTTTCAGACCATGCCTCTTTTTAAAACAATTTCTTGTGATTATTTTAAGGGCATGGCTGTATTTTGGCAAAATTCATATTGCCTGCACCATTTTCAAAATACATCAAAACAAAGCTTCTTTTACCAAGTGCCCGGAGATGCTTTATTTGCTCGCCTTAGGTTTGAAAAAGAGTGAATTGGGGTACTCAGCCTCTTAACACCTATATCCAACAAATCATAATCATATATACAATATTAAACCGATAAAAGAATGAATAATCATCAATGTCCATCTGGTTTAGTATACGAGCAGCCAATTGCAAAGTTGTGGCGTCAAGTCTAGTTTTTATATTTAAAAAAAAAACTTCTTCAATGATCCGCTCCCCCTTAGTTTAGACTGTGTAATCTATAGATGTTGAAGCAGCAAACACTAGATGCACGGACGTGCTGTTCCAGCGCATCTGCGTCTCCCACAAGACCGTCCGGCGGCATTCCAAACCCAACCCCCACCAGAATGGAGTGGACAGGGACAGGGGGTATGATTTTCAAGAAATACAAAAAATAAATAAAGCATGTTTTAGACAAGAACATGTTTGTGCTGGACAGGGCAGTGTGTTAAGTTCAAGCTTAGATAAGCAGTCAAATGCACCCTATATGTCCAATTTCAAAACTCAATTCTTCAACTCATGGTCGCAAATATCAGTCATGTTTTGAAAATCTCTCGGTTTTATAGTGATATTTTAAAAAAAACCATTCTATGTTGGGACAAACATGATACATTCAAAATATCACTCGTTTAAAATATTGTGCTTTTGTGACAATATTATTGCAATAGTATCCCATTATTAATGCAATATTTATATTTCTATATATTTGTTTATATTGTCAATACATTTTCTTATATTTTATAACAAAACTTTTTCAAAAAACAAAAATTTTAAATTTATATCCAATATTTTTCTTTGCAAAGAAAAATCCAATAACTAGATTTGTAATTATGGTTTAAATTGTCATAGAACTCACCTAATCACGCCAATAGTGATGTGATTGGTTCAAGATGGATGAAACACAGTTTCCCCTAATGAAAATGGCATAAAAACCCAAGGAAAATTGATTTAGGTGCAATCTGTTAGAAGAAAAGAAAAAAAGGACTTCAAAACTTGGAAATCGATAGGAAAAATGATAGAAGAGATGCGAGACTCACCAATAGACGTGAATGGTGGCTGGAGGTAGCGTAGATCCCTAAAAACACAGCACAATGCTAGGTGTTGGCTTCAAGCTAGCACGGTGGTGGCCTCCAGTAGTGAAGAACAAGATAGAAAGTGTCGGCTGGGTGGTCGTTCGACCGATGTCCAGGCGACGGCGGCGTCGTTGGTGGAGGGCCAGCCGTGGTAGGGAGGGTTGCAGAGGTAAGAGAGAAATTAGAGAAGAGTGTTCGGCGGGGAATTGAGAAGGAAGAGAATGGCGAGGGTTGGCTATTTGTGAAAAGAAAGAAGAGGTGAGGGTGGTCGGGTGCCCTAGTGAGCCCCACACTACCTTCTTCAGGCGCCAAACCAAACGGGCTTCTATTTGGATCCAAATAGCCCCAAAAACCAAAAAAATCATCCTAAAATAAAAACTCAAACTAAAATAAGATATAAATGTTATATTTAGAACTCAATGAGTGGGATGCAGGATCCACAAATGTTATGTTGGATATGGATTAGGTTATGGTTGATATGACATTTGATCTAACTTTCAATGAGTGGGTCCGGTTTCTCAATCAGAATTAAAACACAGTAATTTTGGATGACTGTAATCTCATCTCTTGTGATGCTGGATCCACAAAAAACAAATCAAATATACTGATGTTCATGCCAAACAGATCAAGTTAAAACTAGTTTTGATCTAGTTTCAAACCTATTTTTTTGTACAATTTCAAACTAGATATGAGTAAGCATGACATTGCTTTCAATTCGTTGGAGAGCAATAGGTATAAGAGATTTCCAGCCAGGTAAAGTTCATCTCGTAGAGAGAGAAATGAACAAGAACGAATGCACTTTAGTTCTCTCTAATAAGAAGTAATAAGGGGTTTTGCTTGTTTGGCAGTAGTAGTGAGTGCATGTCAACTTGTGTTGGGACGTTGCAAGTTCGAATCCCAACGGTATGGTCTGCCTAACCCCAGCTTTTTCTGCCCCCCCCCCAAAAAAAAAAAATCTTTCAAAGACTTTATTAGTTAGTTAAGATCTACGGAGGATCTCGAGTCTGAGCCCCACGGTAGAGGTTTTTGGGGGAGGGTATTGTGTGTTTTACCCCCAAGATGCGTTGTTTGCTACCGTGCATGTTCAGGGGTCCGAATGAGCGCCACGTATATAAGCACATAGGGCTCGTATTTTTGTGTGTGTCAGCATTACTTAGCATCGCAGTCCGGTGCGATTGCAAATACTTAAGTACTCTTGTTATTTTCGCCATGAAACGATGGTTCGAGAAAATGACAAAAATGTTCTTCATTCAATGAAAAGGGAAATGACGGTTCGAGAAAAGGACACAAATATCTTTCACCCAACATCGTCATCTTCTTCAAAGTTCAAACAGTGGAACGAACCTGAAACGCTCTCTCTTTCTTTCGCATTTGAACTTTCTGTCGTCATCTTCTTTCTTCTTCGTAAAACACTGTAAAACCCTTTATCTCTCTCTAGATAATAAATTAAAGGAAGCAAAGAGCCGGCGATCCGATGGCGATCGTCGTCCTTTTCCTGCTAGCAGTGGTCGGAATGCTGCCTTTATCCAGCGAGCAACTGACTGTGATGACTCCTACGCCGCCTTTAAGGGACACCTATAATGGAATCTCCCTCCAATACACCTACAACGGAGTCTTTCAAAGTATAATCCGTTTGCCCCTACGTCGACAATACTTCCGATAAAGGCTATGCCTTCCCGACCACCTTGATGCTGCTCAACACGGGCGTTCGTACCCTCAAGTCCTGGCGGGCATTCGTCGGGTTCTGACACTGCGAGGTCTTCATCTCGACCTCCGGCGCCGTGCTCTCTGATAGGACCCACCTCCCCGCCAACGTTAAGAATGACACGTTCCTCTCCGGCTTCCCCGACACGAACCTCAAGTCTGCCATCGGGACAACTAACGACTACAGCCTGATCACGACGAAGATCGTGCTCAAGAGGGCGAAGTTCAGCATCGCAATTTACGATTTACACACAGTAGCGATATACAAAAATTGCGTAGCAAAAAAAAAAATGGCAAATCGCTATCGAGTAGCGATTTACGAAAATCGCATAACAAACGAAAAATGGAAAATCGCTAAATTGAATAGCGATTTACGAAAATCATGTAGCAAAAAAAAAACTTTTTAATCGCTATGCAATGCTCGTAAATCGCTAAATCGCGTTGCGAAAAAGGCAAATCGCAACGTGATTTTTGTAAACGTGTAGCATTTTTTTTGTCCTTTTCTAGAATCGTCGTTTCATGACACCAATGACGGGAAAGGGTGTTATGAAAACCATGAGCAAGAAACAACCGAAGAAAACAATAAACAAGAATGATCAAACAAAACACAACGACACACAAATTTATGTGAGAAAACCTCCCCTTAAATTCGAGAGGGAGTAAAAAAACATGTCCGCCCAGAGAAAAAACTTTATTGCGCTTTTTAGACCCGTATCGGGGGGAGCCCCCGGACCCCCCTCCTGTAAAGGCAAAAACTTTGAATCAGGCTCCACAACTCATCAAGTTTAATCATGCCACAGTCAGTGTGCAGGTCAGTCGGTGCTTGATGGAGCAATGTAGGATCGTCTGTTGTATGTGCATAGAGGCAAAAAAAGAAGGGAGAGAGAAAAGGTTGATGCTCATGGTCTTCTTCAAGGTTTAGGGTTTTCTTTCTCGGATAATATTGTAGTGCAGGGACTAGGTCTTAAATAACCATCTCTCGGGTACTTAAGTTTTTACAACCGCTCATTTTCTAGAATCATCGTTTTATGGCACCAATGACGGAAAGGATACTTAAGTCTTTGCAACTGCACTAGACTACGATGCTAACTGATGCTGACAAACATGGGAATACGAGCCACACATGCTTATATACGTGACGCTCATTCAGACCCATGAACACACACCTGCCTGTTCGGGGGTGCACATATAACCTACTTCGGGTTTTTGGCCTCAACTGAAGATCTCAAATCCTTGGTTATGAGATCCTTAGTTTGAATGGAGGTTGGATCCCACGCCTTGATCCTTGAGTTCGTGGGCCTCCTCCTAAATCCACGGCAGTTAAACCAGTCTCTATTGGGTGCAATATGATTGCACAAATATTTGTGCATTAAACATGATCTTTTCACCAATCAAACACGCACTATTTGTTTCAAAATCCGGCGCCGACATTATTTTTATGGATAATGGATGGTATCCTCCCAAAAATACAAGTGGTCAGACCGGATTCGGATAAAGATCCAATCCACTCGCACCCCTAGAGAGGATAAAAAAATGTGTCGTTTGCATTTGTGTGGATGGGGAACGGGAGGTTCCTGCTACCTCCAAACTTGGAGTTGGAACCATGTTGCTCTTAGCCCAAGCTTCACCAGATGCTCTCTCGCCACCATGCTGCTTCCTCCCAAGAGCCCACCCTCCAAAACCATCCATTCGCTATTTCCGTTCTTCTAAGCCCCAGTTTACGCATACCCCATTTGCCAGAAGAAGCGTAGGAAGGGGCATTCTCAAGGCGAATGCCCAAGGTGAGGGAAATCTGAGAAACACGGCCCACCTCCCGCCAGAAACCAACCAACCTGCCCAACAGCAGGAACCCATCTTGGTTAAAGAAGACAGTGTGCCCCTGGAGGGCGTCATTCAGTTTGAAAAGCCTGGTTCCTCTCTTTTCTCTAAATGGGGGTGTGTTGCTCTTGTTTTTGCTTTTCAAATTAGATTAGATTAGATTGTGGGTTCTTGATGATTTTGATTGTCAACAAATTTTGTTGGGATATCAGAAGAATTGGTGTTCTTGCTGCTGGGGATGTCCTATGCTTGCTGCTGTTTGCCGCTTTTGGAAGGTGGAATCATGGGTTGCCTGTTTTTGATGTCGAGACTCTTCATACTGCGGACCCTTTTATTGCTGGTGGGTTTTCGAATTGTGGGTGGCTATTTTTTTTCTTCTGATATTTATTCTTTTCTTTTAAATTTAGTTTTGATTATTCGTGTTTGATATGTAGGATGGTTACTGAGTGCTTACTTCTTGGGGGGTTATGGACCTGATGGAAGAGGAACTAATGGCCTTCAAAAAGCTGTTGTGGCTGCTGCCATGTCGTGGGCTGTCGGAATTCCGGTAATTGCGATTTTACTTGTGGTTAGGTCTGACTAAGAGAGCGTGTCGACCTTCGTTTACCTTGATTATATTTCAGCTCATTTTCTTATCACCAGGTTCCTTATGTGTCAATGCATGTTGCCATTTTTCTATGATAACCTTTTTTTGACCAATGAAAACTACGGTAGCGTGTTCGTATTCCGATTATCGTTATGGTTTCCCAGGATTTGTTAATACTCATCGTCCGTGTTTTCGATTAGTTATAACACTTGAGCGGCCAGTTATGAAGCAAATGCTAACAAAGCTCTGAATAAAACAGACTGAGTCTTATCAAAATAAAAAATGGAACAGGACTATGTCCGGATTGAAGGGGGACTGTCCACCCAAAGGAAGGTCCAAAATCTACAACTGATGATAATCGACGGTTGTTCTTTCTCTAAGGATCAAGTTTTTGATACATCCGGCTTTACATATTGGATTACAAAATGGCTTGATGTGTCCTTATTCATAGCAATGATAGCATATGATTTTGTCACCTTTTTTGTACTTATGATCTCCTCTTTTATCGTTTCTTTCATAGTTGTTGGGATTTCTCTCATTCTCATTTTTTACAAAGTGATGAGGTTTGTAATTCTTAGCATGATTACCGGGCTTGGATATAGCAAGTACAGTTTCTTCATCTTTTGAAGCGGATGACTTCTTCAATCTATTCTCTTTTATAGTCAGTTCATCAAGAGTTTCAATTATGGATGACACACCTCATCTGTGAAGGAGAGCCGATTTAGTTTCCTCAAATTTGAGCTTAAGCCCATTCACAAATTGATAGAAATGTTCCATTTTAATTTGATTTTCACGGAGTTCTACATCTTGAGGATAATGCTATTTTGGCTAAAGAATAACCAATTTATCCCGTAGAAAAAAAAAGAGCATTCTAATATTCTTTAATGTTCATCTCTCCTTGAGTCATGGTTCTTACTTTATTTTGTACATTGCATATGTAAGCAATATCTTTAAGACTATTCATGTCCTTAAGATATTTTCAAGCATCGCTAACAAAATCAAATTTTGCTAAGCTAGAGCATTTATGAATGTCTAGACTATTGATGAGCCATCCAATTATTTTGGAATGATCCATCTTCCACTCTTTCCATTTTTTCTCATAATAAAAAACGATTTTACCTATTTTCTTTCCTTGAAGAGCTACCTCTTTTCCATTCTTAATTTTTGTAAGAATGAGCTTGGGTTCCTTTTCGGTACCATCCACTAAACCCCATAATCCCTTTTTCCATATCTTGTGTTTTACTATGGATGCCCACATAACATAGTTTATATCTTTAGGCGTATGGGAATGAAGATTATAACTTCTCTCTCATTCTCTATTTCTTTACAATATGAAGAGAAATGGTAGAGAAAGAGAAAGCGCGAAGAAGAGAGAAAGGTAGAGATACAAGACTTGCTTGAGAAATGGCATGCTCCCCGATGCAACAATTCTTGATTTTTTCTATCCGCTAAGCTCACGATCCTTCTCTTGATATCGTCACGATCTTTCTTCTAGAAAATTGCCTTTGGATCACCAAAGCTTTGATAGCATGTAATGAAGTGGATTGAATCCGATACACATGCAAGAACACACTTTCAATCAAGTAGAACACTTGATTGAATCAGCGAAACCACCCACACAAAGGTCTAACAAATTGTTATTGCATTAAGACACTAAAAAAGTGTTATTGAATACAAGGCCAAATAGCCATATTTATTATACATGGAGAGGCCAAGGGGGGCAGCCCCATGTGACTATTGGGGCAGCTCCAACAGCCATATGGAGCTGTCCCAATCAGTGTGACAAAAAGCAAAAAAAAAAAACAAAAAAGTAAAAAAAAAAGGTACAAAGTAAAATAAAAAATAAAAATACCAGCTCAACCCCTAATGGGCTGACGCCTATTTGATGAAAAGATCGAAATACCCCTGATGCGTATTTCAGTTTACATATATATATATATATCTTAATATTACCGATACGGGCCCGCTACCACCCTTCAATGGGATATGATGATCTTAGGATCGAGTGGGGGGTAGTCCATGTGGTTCATAAAAAACATTCGCAAATTGCTCTAGTATTGTAACAACCCCAACTCATATTCCTTAAAAAAGTGCGGGTTTTTTTATAAAGCAAATGCGAAAACATTCCCAGAGATCCAGGGCCTTACAGTTAAACATCACCACCACAAGGGATCTTATACTCATCTTTCATACCAAACCAAACTTTATTTATTCAAATGTAAAGAGTCTGAGACATAATTAATTAAAAGTAAAGAAAGCAAACGAAAAGACAAAAGCAAAGAGCCACGCTGTCCAAAGAATCTGCCATGTAGTCGTGTGGTCCCCTCGTGACTCTTCTCAAAAGCAGGTCACCCACTAGGCATCTCATGCTGCGAAAAATACAAAAAGTAGGGTGTCCGAATCCAAAGAATCTTGCGTATAGGTCCCTTTAATGAATCAAATAAGAAAAAAAAATATAAATAAGATTCATGCAATATTTTAGAGCGACATAAACATAACACATTCATAATTCAAATAATCATTCATGCAATAAGAAATATTTATTAAACATGAGTGAACCTTTAATAAATAACAATGATCACAGATTAAGTTTTAAAGACATTTAACATGCATTAAGGAACAACATTATGCATTCTTTAATATATCACAATTAAGGGAATGAGTAAATATGAATGATTTAATGCATAGCAGAAATATGCATGATTTCAATGCATATGTATGAACACATTCTTATCTTTAGTCAAGTTTTCTTTTTCATATGCATGTTCTTATTAAATGCACATAATTTAAGTTTCTTTTTTTAATTACCGTTGCCTGCGGATACACCAAACAAGTAAAATCCCCAAGGTTAAGTTAAGTTCATAGGATAACTTAACACACAAGTTGTATTTTATTATTGGGTTTCAAACTTAGTCCTCGACCGATATCAATAAACAACACCATCCATTGAAACATTAGAAAAAACATTTAATGTCGAACACACCAGGAACATCAACACCCACAAGTGTCACTTTTCTTCGTATACCAAAACAACAGTTGTGTCTACACACCATCCTCAGACAAAGTAACGGATTCTCCCTACAACCGTGGCTAGGAGAAGAACCTCAATATCGGGTTCAGGGACAACAACAATGCACACAAAGTTTTAGTATTCTCACGGTTTCTCCAGAACCGCAATATCCAAGATTCTCACACTAACGAAGGAATATCAAGGAAACATAAATTACATTGTTCTTTACTTTCTTTTATCTTGTTACTAATTCATCTCTTTTACGTTTGCAAATCAACATGCAGAATTAATAACATAAGCTTGCAAATCAGCATGTCAAGCTCTTCACGGTACCACAACCCTTGACATCATGAAATAATGCAATACAAACAATAATATCACATTTGATTTTTGCAATGCATAGAACAACTAAAACAAAAAGCAACACATGCTCAAGGCTCACACAACCCAGAATGATCCATTTGATCATCAATGTATTCATATGCAAAAATCATTAATCGCATGCCAGTGTGCATTACCTTCACATGTTTTTCAATGCACCTTCATATATGCAAACTTTTGAGATGCACACGAAACAATAAATTCATAAGATCATGCATTAGTGCACACGTGGCCAAGTTAAATGCATGCTTCCATACCAATACGCATATTCATGTTCAGAGCATAATTTCATTTAATGCAAGTATTCATGTCATATACATGCTTCAACTCACATATTCATATCATATGCACACTCTTATACACTACACATTTTAGTCAAGTATGTTAGTATTCAAGTGATAGCACACGTGTCCTACTCATAAGTTTAAATGTATACATACACCAATGTTACCTTCAACATATCCTGTCAAGTAACAATCCCATTCCTTAACATGTACTCAGATGCACCCACTTAACAGGAAACTAAAATTAAAAAGAAAAGCACACCACAGGCTGCATTATATATATATATATATATATATATATATATATATATATATATATTTTTCAATACACTTGACCAAGCCGACCCAGTCAACTGGGTCTGGCATGCAGCCAAACCCACCCAGTCGACCCAGTCGGTTGGCTGCCCACCAGGCTCAGCCTGCCAGGCCAACCAAATTCGGTTGGTCTGACAGCCAGCCCACACAGGAAAAAAAACCTTTTTTTTCCTGTGTTGGCCAACACCTAGCTGGCCGGGTTGGAAGCCCAGCCCAGCTGATCCAATTGGCTGGGGCTGCCAGCATGTGGCTCAACTGAGGCCTAACACAGTAAAAGTTATGTATATATACCAACAGAGATATAAAAATTTCAAGCATGCTTGTGCACAAGTAAAGAAGAAAAAAAATCTCAGTATGCATGTGCATGAACTTTTTTTTTTTGCACAAGGTATGCTTGCATAATTCAAGTATACTCAGTTTCATAAGTTCCCAACCGGATTATGAAATAAATATCAATTATTACCATAAACATACAAGCAGCCACGTTTTTGTTTGAGTTTTTTCCAGTTTCACATGCCCTACTAATCCGTAACATGGGTCTTTAAAAAAAACATCAACAATACTATGGTGCACACACATGGCAAACTATATTTTTTGTAGATTAAAATTCTGTTTTAATATAAGAATACATCCACATGTATGTTATTCCACAATAACCTGGATTTCATCCATGGATCTTAGAGTAAATGAGCGGATTTACTCCACATGTATTTCTACTAAAATACCGCATGGAAATCGAATCCATGTTCTTTTTCTCACTCAAAACAAAAGAGAAACCCGTACCTTTGCGTGAATCGAAGGAAAATAATGGTGGATCAAGGGTTGGATGGCTGAAAAAGATCAAATATCCTCTTCTTCTCCCTTTTACCTCTCTTTTCCTTACTTTCTCTCTTCCCCTTCTTTTTTTTCCTTCTCTTTCTCTTTTCTCTATCTTTTTTGGGGTCTTTTTATAGGCCCTATGGGGAGGTCGCCCCTCCCTTTTCCAGCCCTCTCTAAGAGAGTTCCACGCTCTCTCTCCCTTTGTTTCCTAATTTTTTTGGAAATACTACCAAATGTTGACTTTTCAAAACAAAAACTTCCAATCCTTTTAAAACTCTTTCCTAACCTCTCTTAAGCTGGAATAAGGACTCTTTTAAAGAGTCCTACTCAGCCCCAAAAAATAAAAATCCAGAATTAATATTAATTAATTAATTATTAGTTAATTAAAAAATTATCTAAAGGTACCCAAAAATAACCAAATTAACACATAAGGTTTCCTAACCTTATTAAACCACAAAATAAAGCTTTATATTCCATTTAAAGTTGGAAAAATTATGAGGTTTGGATTTGGATCCAAATTCGGGTCCAAGATCCAAACCCATACCCAAAATAAAATGTATCAAGATCTGGTTGAATCCAGATTTAAGTAGGACTTAAATAAGACCCAAATCCATATTAGTTCGGATCGTAGGCCTTGGATCCAATCCAATCCAACTCCGGATCCATTTCGACAAATTGCTCAATTTTCAGGGAAAACATGATTTCAGGGCAAACCAGAACTCAAAATCGGGAAAACAAGATATCGTTGCGCTCAGAATTTTGAGATGCATCCAACGATATATTACACGACTATGAAATTTTGAATTTCGCCCAAAAATAACCCGAATTTCGCTTAAATTTAAAAATCGAAATTAAAACTCTTTCTCACGCTTCGTTTGGCTCACCTCGACCTCGTCGATGAGACCTGGGTCAAGCCTAGACTCAAAGGCATCTGTCTAAAAATAGATCCTCAAACGATTTTTCTCCCATAGCCAAATTTTCGAGAAACATCTCAAAATGGCTAAGTATAAAAATACGCGATATTATAAGTACCCTTGCCAATTCCGGCGAAACAAACTTGGCGGAAGCTTTTCCTTCATTCATGTCCATGGATTGGGTCGTGAGGAGATAGGTTGTGTGACTGCCTCAGAGTAGTTTAAGTGCAACCGTGGACAATATGGCGGTGGATGTGGGGGCCTTGACACCCGCAGGCTTGATCTCCTTCCCCTCATTTCCGAATTTCATCTTTATGGAAGAGAAATCCCAAGCTACTTGGCCAAGGCTCTTCAACCAATGCATTCCCAACACAACATCGACCACCTCATGGGAATCACATAAAGATCTACAATGAAGCCACTCTCTTGAAGCCTTAATGGTACGTAGGAGCACACCTCTCTACATTTGAGGTGGGAGTTGTCCCCCGTCATTACGTCAAAAGCCAGGTGCTCCTTGAATTTGCACCCCAATGATAGCACAAGGCTTTCATGAATGAAATTGTGAGTGCTTCCGATGTCTATCAAAACGTCCAGATCTGGGCCACATGTCTTCCCACAGATTCTCATAGATTGTGGGCTAGGAGCTCCCGAAAGGGTGTGATAAGAGATCCCATGCGCGGGATCCTCATCACTATCACTTTCTTCTCCATCCTCCAATTCAGTGCAGTTCCTCTCTTCTTCCTCACTTTCTTCTTTCGCTTGGTACACATGAATTTTTTTACATTGGTGGTCTCTTGACCATTTCTCATTACAATTAAAACAAAGGGCCGTTTTGATTCGCTCTTCTCTTTGAGCTCGAGAGATGAACTCGACTTTTGGAGTGGAGGGTGAGGATCCCTTAGCAAACTGTGGGTTAGGCTTGCTCATTTTCCCTTTCTTAGGCGAGTCGGCTAGGCGGTGTGGCTTCTTCAAAGCCCACAACCGTTTTCGCTTCTCATCATGCAATCGGGCTACCTTGTAAGCCTCTTCGGGGGTCCTCACATTAGCGGTCAGAACCTCTATCCTCAATTTCTCACGTAGCCCGCCTATGTAGGAGCCCAACAAGGTCTCCCAGTCCACGTGTGGGAGCAAGGTGCATAGCTCCTCAAATTCGTTTTGGTAGTCCTCAAGGCTGCCCATTTGTTTTAGATTTTTTAAGTCCACATGGTAGTTAACTAGGGTCGTAGACCCAAACCTTTTCATGACCCCGGTCATAAATTGTTCCCATGTGGGCTTACCACGCATGGTTACCACACATTCATACCACCTAAGGGCGCTGCCCTCAAGGTGGGCCACAACCTCATCTACCTTTGCATCATGCGCTATTCCATGACAAGTAAAGAAGTGGGCTGCCTTATAGAGCCATTCATGGATGTTTTCACCGGAAAATAAAGACATTTTGAACCTCACCTTGCGACCATGCCTCGGTCTATGTCACCGGAAAATAATGATATATTACCTGAATTTTGCCTATGAATTTCGCTCGATTTTAAAGGTAAAAAATAAAAGGCTTTACTAAATCTTAATTGGCTTGTTTAGGTTTTGTCAATGGGCCCACACCCAGACCTAGCTGATGCCACCTAAAACTGAGGATTTTATCAACTTTACCAAAATACTTAGCTATATTTTTTGAAATCTCAGAATTTAACATAGTTGAAAACACATGATCTTATAGTGGGTGGCATAAATCTGCTGGGACACAGTTCCCAAGGCTGGAAATGAGCACAAATCCCCAAAAATGCCTATTTAGGGAAATCGGCTAAGGAAAAATCCTCAAAAAGAGAGAAGAACAAGGGGAAGAAGAAGGAGATGAAGGAGAAAAACCTACCTCTGCGTCAATGTGGCTGTGGAAGGGACAGATCCCATCTGAAAATGGTGGCACGAATCCCTAGGTCATCTGCTAGTGTGAAAGAGAGTGAGAGGAGATGATTTTTCTCCAAAACTTAAAGGAAGAAGAGTAAAAATGGGTGTCGATCCCCCCTTGGGAGTGAAAGGAGAGGATAAGGGGGTTAGGGGCCTCTAGTGGGACCCACCTAGTCCCACTTATGCGCCTATTCAAACCGGGTCCAAATCGGATCCGATTTGGATCCATTTTGACAGAAAACCCTAAATCGGGTTATATATTGAAATAGATAAAAAAAAAAACTAAACAAAAATCCCATATCTTACATATATTATTTCTAGATTAAAAATAGAATAATTTAATCCCCTTTAGTTATAAAAATCCCATAAAAACCAAATTTCGGATCGACCCAGTTAGGTCCAAACCCATACGGTCCTCGTGTCCATTTTAGAAGTCTATTTCTTTTCCAAAACTAAATCCTAAATTTTGCTAAAATGAATAACTATTCTAACTCTAAATAATTTATTGTTTTAGAAATTCCTTGATTAATAATTATATTCGATTAAAATATCCACTTAAATTATTTATGACCAAAATACCCTTTTGATAAAATCCTTTCATAAGCTTCCAAAATACCTCTAGTTAAGCTCAAAAACACTGTGAAAGCACCTTGATAAGTCATAACTCACTAAAATATATAGTTTTAATTATAAATTTAATATTTTAAATAGTTAATTGTCCAAAATAATTCTAAAAAATACCAATTATGCCCTTATTGGCCAGAAATGAGCCAATGAACATGTAAAACATCAATAAATTAAATTTAAAATCTAGACACATTTTTTACTTTATCATAAAAAAAGTTCACTTTATTTATTTATAACTAAAAAATCACAGGTTTTACAGTTCAATAGATGCACAAATTAAGAATAACAACCAAAAATGAACACAGACACACATATATCATTCATTTCTTTGTAACTTGTCCTAATAAAATCTCTTAACAGATCTATAATATTACATTTACTAAATTATTGCAAAATAAACAAGGATACCCACTTCCAGTAAAATGGTTTAAACCTTTTTATTTCAAGTGCGTGCTCATGCTTCCAGTGGTTTGGGGTTTGTACCTTCGAAGCAGAGTGCTTCTAGAAAATCATTGTAATGCAATTTGAATTTAATCAAGACTATGCCATCTGAACACAGTTTAAATCCAGTCATATCTGGTTCTTTTGTCCAATCTATTACAAGATACTGATTGGATCTGGGTTGGGCATAATCCAAATCTGATCTTTGATAGCCCTATGAGAAGGAATGGTTTCTTTCTTGAAGAATTACCTATTTAATTAATTATTTCTTAAACAAAAATAATTGCTGAGTCCATAGTATGAAAGTTGTTGAGCTGTGGCCTCTGGGAAAGTACCTCAAATGAATCCTACTATAGTCTAATTTAGATTGTCTTACATCCTACCCTTAATGTGATTTTGTCTAGTGATAACAGGATTACTGATTCATATTTCATTAAATTTTCTCCTGTATGAAATGCAAGTCCTTATCTAGTTGCATACCTTGAAGATAGCCCAAAATATTAGAGAAGAACCTGTGGTTAGCTTTTCAGAGCAACAAATGAACAGTAATTCCATATACACAAATATTTATTGTTCATTGTATATAATAATGTAAGTTCCTATTCATGAATGTTCATGGTGGTTGTTGTATCCCTGGCTTTGGCATTTGCCAACAGCAACTCTCTGGCCCTTCTCCCAGTTCCTTATTTAATATAATGATTTTTTTAATATGCTTGAATTCCTGTTGATCTTCTTTGTCATACGGGCACTGGACACTATCCGTGTGCAATTTCCCATTAAGGAATAGCATATGGGGGTATACTACATGGGAGCAAATTAGAGGATCCATGTGACAGGCTAGCTGATGTTATCCTGGATACTGTAATTCAATTCTTTATTCTGTCATGTTTTTGTTTTTTCAATTTTTAAAAAGCATTGTCAGATATGCATTTGAGGTGATTAATCTAATGATTTTCATAAAAGATCTCTTTGTAGGTATTAATATATATCCATCTTTTATTGGCAGCTAGGATTGATTATCCGGTCATCAACATCTGGCCATATACCCCCTGCCACCTTTATATTAGTTTCTGCGGGTAGTACAGCAATCCTGCTGATTGGTTGGAGGGCACAGCTTAATTCTCGATTCCCTGATGCTCAAACCAAGGGGAATGAACAAGTATACAAGCGTGGGAATCCATTTGAACTTTTTGAGGTAGGACTCTTTTTCATAGTTAACTGTAGGGGAAACAAACATGAAATCAGACTGTTCAAGTGAACTATGCATCCTGCATCACATGATCTTGTATCTGCATATGCTGATAAACTAAATTTTGCTTCATGACATGATTAAATGTTGCTTGTTGTATTAGTTCATTTAAACCTAGGCTTCATAATAGATAAACATATTTGGCTCCAATTTTGTTCTCAATGAGTTACTAATTAGTTTGAGAAAAAAAAATATATGTGGGCTATTTTTGATTTTAAAATAATGATTACCCCTTCTTTTCTGAAATGATGAACCTGGTTCCTTAATTAAATCTGCATATATTGGGTGAATTATTGGGCATCCTTTGGATCAAGCTATGCACTGGCTATAAACTATGTAATCTAACCTATATAACCGTGACATGCCATTTGGGCAGTCGTACCCGTGTTGACACGAGTACTGGTACCGGACGCAGTGCGGGTACGTCATGGGTTGGGTCTTGCATTGCACCGGGTCGGGTCTAATTCAAACCTAAAACAAAAAAAAAAAACCAAAATGACCCCCCCCCTTGAAACCCTCGACTCTCTCTCTCTTTCTTTCCCATTTCTCTGGTTCCTGTCTTTCCCATTTCTCTGGTTTGGAAAACGAGAGGGAAAACCATAGAGAGAGGGAAATAGGAATAAGGGGAAAGACAAGCGGGAGAATCAAGAGAGAGGAGAGAGGGGGGAAACCAAACTAGAGAGGGGGAAGAAGGAGAGAGAGAGAATGTAAAACCCACGTTTCAAAAAAAAAAAAATCGGACCCGGGCCGGGTCGGGTCCGGACTCGACCCGGGGCCGCCATCGATAGGGTTTTAAGTTAACCCGACTCGAGAAGGGGATTTTGAGAAAACCTCTTCTCGAGCGCCGCAACACCTTCCCCCCCTCCACCTTCGATTTCGGGGAGATTAGGGGAAACCCATCGGGGTTTCCCCATTCATCGCCCCCCCTGAGGCTTTTAAAAGCACTACAGGGGGGCGGTGGAGGGCACACAGCCCTTCGCCCCCAGCACGCCGCCCTCGATCTCCTCGCGACGACCCCCTCCTCCTTCTCTGCGCTCTCCACCGCCGCCGTCGCTGCGCCCCACGCCGACGCCGGCCACCGCCTCCCAGGTACGCCACTTCTCCTCCTCCCTCTTCTCTTCCTCACCCCCCTCTCTGTCACCTCGCCGGGAGGCCGACAGGCGGCTCACAGCCCCTGCCGCGGCCTCCCACCTTCCCTGTGCCCATCGGGGGCCCGACAGGTGGCCTATGGGACCTCTGTCGTCCCCTCTTCCCTCTGGGGGTGCGCCGGAGTGCCGGCAGGGGACCAATGGCCCCTGCGACACCCCCTCACCCCTATGGGTGATAGGGAAACCGACGGGAGGTCGGTTGCCCTCCCTGTCACCCCCGCCCCGATCTCTCTTTTTCTGGCAGGGGTCAGTCCCCCTGCCACCCCTAGATCACCTGTAGGCAGGGGCAATGCCCCTGCCCCTTCATGTTTCCCGGCAGGCAGGGGCTCGCCCTGCTGCCTCTGGGGTTTTGGCGCGCAGGGGTAGTGCCCCTGCCGCCTTCCTATCTCGGCTGGCAGGGGCAATGCCCTTGTCGCCCTTTGTTTTGTTGGGCTGACAGAGACTCACCCCCTGCCGCCTCTTGGCTTCTGGGAGGGCAGGGGATAACCCCCTGCCGCCCCTTGATTCTCTGCACGCAGGGGCTTGTCCCCCTGTCACCCCCGTCCCGAGCTCTCTCCCTCTCTCTGTCGGCAGGGGCTGGCCCCTGCCTCCTTGTTGCTGTCGGCAGGGGCTAGCCCTGCCGTCTCGTGGCTGTCGATAGGGGCTGCCTCCCCTGCCGCATCGATGCTGCCGGCAGGGGCTGGTCCCCTGTCGTCTCGTGTTGTCGGCAGGGGCTGGCCCCCCTGCCGTTTCGTGGCTGTCGACAGGGGCTCAACCCCTGCTGTTTCGTTGCGGTCGGCAGGGGCTCAGCCCCTGCCGCTTCGTTGCTGTCGGCAGGGGTAGGCCCCCTGCCGCCTCGTTGCTGTCGGCAGGGGCTGACCCCCTGCCGCCTCGCTGTTTTTGACAGTGGCTCATTCCCTGTCGCTCCGTTGTCGTCGGTGCCGCCTTCGCCTAATTCTACCCTTGCCCCGTTGCACCATTAATTATATTAACATAATTGAATATTTAACACTCTTGCATATTTATGCAACAGGTCCCGATCGTGCTCCGCTGCTCAACCCTCGTATTATCCTCACGCGTAGGCGTACGCAGCTGCACGACATCCCAAGGTAGGGTAAAGTCGCACAAAGGGCAATTGATGAACCTAATTAAGTTAAAATAATTAAGATGTTCATGCTGGATATACTTAAATTTATATTGCTTTTGCATTGCATATTTTCTTGTCTGCATAATTATGAGTTCGGGTACGGTTGTACTCTTCGAGTATTAATTTGCGTATTTGCTTATGTGGTTGAAGGTGGTTTCGTACTTTTTGCAATACTCATGCCCTTAATTGCTTGCATATATACTTGCCTGTACGTTCCTATGGGTCGATGTACAATTTCATTCTTCGATCATTATTTTGCATAGTTGCTTATGAGTTGAGGTGTGGTTTCGTATTTCTTAAAATACATATGCCCTTCTTTGCTTGCATACATTTTTGCCTGCACGTTTCCTTTGAGTGAGGTACGACTTCGTGTCTCGTGTATTACTTATGACCTTATGTGTTTGCCTATCTAACTGGTCAAGGTATGGTTTTGGTACCTCGTGTGTTACTTATGTGCGTTTCGCTCGATGTGCGGCATTGCAAGTTGAGAGTTGCTTGTTGTCAGGTTATAACCTGCATATGCTCATATTTATGGTAAATATGTACTTACATAAACGTAGTCTTGTGCCTATCCTGATATCACTTGTTTTCAAAACACTAGAAGTTGTGTTTGTGTGTTGTAGTTCTTTAAAAGCGAGTTTCCTCCTGTCAACCTAGTGCTCTTCAAATTGCACAGCTTTTGCAAAGTTAAGTTTTAGGTCTTGCAGGATTGCGAAGTCACATTTGGCCCCTCCCAAGTCCACACACTTGGGAGAAATGTTTTATAACCTTGATTCAAGTTGCGTCTCATTTTGAATAACCCCGATCAGGGGGCATGAGCATATGAATGAGTGGGGTTCTGTTGAAGGACCCATTCTTTATTTATCAATCTAGTGTCACATGTCGATACTAAGATAAATTTTGGATGCAAGATTGATAGTGTTGTGCCTTGCGTGAATGACTTAATGTGGCATTATGGCTTTTAAGGATGAATTGTGCCAAATGAGCACTCCTATTTCTTTGAATTGTTATGAAGTTGTGTGTTGGGTATTCCTTTTGAGAAGCCCACAGACCTCCCCGGTTCAGTATAGCGTACTTTTAGACATGCACAACATGTTAAGTACTTTGTTGATCAGACGAGAGATCCGAGATGACCTTGCATCATATGAAAAATGTCGTTGAAGTGAATTCAAGACTTATCTTGCTAGGCTGTGTTGTATTCATTCTTTTGCAGATAATATCTGTTGGGGTTTCTTTTGTGGAACCATATCCCTTTCATCGTAGTCGTACTTATGACATGTACGACCGTACTTTTTGACAAGTATGTCTTCTTACGTTGCGATGATTGGATGAGTAGGTTGTGGCAACCTCGATGAGCGCAAATAACAAAATGTTGTGATCACTTAAATAAGTGATGTTTTCGCCTTCACAGGCAAGATACTCGAGTGGGTCGAAAGACCAGAGTATGTAGAATGGGTCTTCAGTTAACTACCCCTGATGTACTCATTCGAATCGCTGACTCCTGTCAGGAGAGAGGACAGGAAGGTACAAAACTTCGATGGACAGGCCATTAATGGCAGTTACGAGCAAAAGACTCGGCTTCCCCAGTCATCGGAGTTAGGGGAATGAGACTACCATAATTATCCTAGGTGGTAGCTCTCCATGTTTGGGATGCATCCATTGTTTATGCGGCTTTGGGGATTTCTCTCTTGGTCACCGACCGTCCCCTTAGGTGCGGACTCAGTCAGCTATCCGGGTTATCATAAAATACATAGCATAATAAACCCCCGGATCAGTCTAGGCTGTTTCTAGAGTCGTGCCTTGTGCGTACCCGCTTGGCCAGTTAATATCAAAACATAATCTGATCACACAATTTGTTGAGTTATGCACGTATGAAAGTTATAGGGTACAACAGGTTCAATACTTATGGAATTGTGTGTGTGGTTGATGAAGCATTGTATTTTGCTAGTTAACTTTCTTGTGCAGTGCTTTGCTTGTAATAGTTAGCCTACTTGTGTCAGTAAAATGCTTGTAATAATTTTTACATTGTGTTCATGATAATTGCTCTGTGAATCCGTTGAAATTAAATTGCTATATAATTGTCTGTCTACTTGACATATTAAATTATTCTGCTTAATTATGTTCAATATTGTCATGTCTGTGCACCTACCAGTTTTTAGTGAAACTGACCCATTTTATGGGTAGGTTTTGGATAGGTAATACAGTCTGCGATGGCACGATGGCGTGATGAGATCAAGATAGAGCTTTTTCCCTGACGTTTCGCTCTTAAGGGCATGATTGGTAAATTGGTATAAAGTGTGTCTCAAAATTTCTCTTTTATTAAACCATGAGTTAATAAAACTGTTTTGGTAAGCTTCTTCTTGGTTTCAACAAACGAATTCTCAATTATTGAAACTCCATTTCGAAACCATTTGATTTCAATGGTTGTGCGAGATTTGACAAAAGGAAAGTTTACGCTGTAATGTGCTCAAGGTACATTGACTTGTGGTTTTAAAAAAATATCATTTTCCGCTTAAGTATTATTTAAACTCTGATTATTGTATGATTTCAAAGCTTTCTAAACTTTTCTAAAAAGTTACAAGTCCTGGATTTTTGGGGCGTTACAGAGAAAGAGGAGGGGGGGGATGCGTACCTGGCTTCCTCTTCTTCTTTTGCCCGTGCGGGAGGGAGAGATCCTGCTTCTCTTTCACCGACAACGATAGCGGTGTACCCGACAGGCCAAGACAACTCTCTCTCTCTCTATATATATATATATGACATCATGACATGGTAGATCGAGTGCCATTCTCATGTCAACATGCATCGACATGGGTACTGGTACCAGGCGTAGTGCGGGTACGCTGCATTGTGCTGGGTCGGGTCAGTTTAGGTGTAACACTCAAAATTTTAACCTTAATTATTGTTCAAATATTGAAATTTCGAGACCAATTTTTTTTGATAAGTATAAGTAAATCAAATCTTATAATGCGGAAACGATTTTAAAAAATAGTTGACTTTCGGCGGGGTTACACTAAAGATGACAATCAAAGCAAAATGTACGGGATATACACATTTCAAACCACGTACAATATAAGACTGGAATATGAAGAATTTTAATTTCATTTCAAATTAGAGTATAAAAACAATAGTTTCTTAAAATAAAAAGATCATGTCTACCAGGATCGCAAGGTAAGAGTGGACCCTCGAAGATGCAGTTCGATCAGTCCTTCGCTTCAACTACTCATCATATTTTACCTGCATTACCTGTATCTCATAAAACGAGGTCAGACTCGCTAAAGTCTGGTAAAGCAACCCAAACTCAAACTTAAAGAAAACATATCAAGCATTTAAAGGTAAAGACGTGATATATTATTCATCAACCGTCAAGTGATAGATAAGGGAACAATGTCCTACGAGTCATTCATTTGAAGCATTCGAACATAAAGCATTTAAAAATATTTTATCACTTAATATTCTATTCAACCTTAACTCACATAATAAAGCATAATCTATATGTATTCAAGTCATACAAGTCATCGCATAAATATATTTATGCATCTAAGACATTCAGATCATTACTTCATTTTCAAATGTATTCATAATTCTTATAAACAATAACTCAAATCACATTTGACAACGTGAAACACACACAGATACCTTCTAAGTAATTTAGTTAGATATTCATGATACATAGGTGTGATATATTCACTCAAACAATCATTTGCAATGAAACTATGTAGGCGTGATGTATCATTCACCTAATACGTCAAAACTAGTCATTTGTAGGCGTGATGTGTCATTCACCTATACGCTAACATAAGCGTTACAATCATAACCTCATATCAAGATCTAAACTCAATAATGATCTAATTCTCACATCTGAGTTCATTATATAATCATGCTACAACAGAAAAACCAAATCTACAGATTCATAACTATCTCAATCAACTCAGAAGATCATCATAATTCATCATAACATTTTATTTAATCATATAAATATTCACAAGATCCACACTAGATCGCTTGGTCTGGAAAATGTACAACCTCACAAGGAGTTATCGCCCTAGATGGGTGGTCTGCCTGACCTTGGATAATGCACTTCTTTACAAGGATATACCGTCTTCGCTGGCCACCCGCTCTTAGACAATGCACTTCCTCACAGAGACTTACCACTCTAGCTGGATTACCTGATCTGGTCATGCAAACCCTCACAGAGAATCCTTTGGGAACAATTCCTCTACGAGTACCATATCTAGTGAAAGCTATCAATGCAATTGACAACTCTCAAAGTCGATAATCACCAACACAGGCACAAGCATGTATACAATCAATATGCATCATTACTTCATATGACACTTAAATCATAAAATCACACATTTATCTAATAAGGTTCCATGAACCATATTTCACTATTGAACTTAAACATTTATCGCATGCATTTATAATTTCATATGACGTGACATTTAAATCATATCATACATAAGCATATTATCTTACGCATCATATCATCGACACAAGGAACATTGCATTTCGTAAATTGAACCTCGAATATTGCGTAAACAAAACATGAATTCTATGCATGCATACGTGAACATGCACATTTCATAATATGAAGCAACTAAACCTCAACATACGTAACTTCTATGTAGTTCAAGTTATGCACACAGGATTCAAGTCATATATGCATTGTTTCACCATATGAATCAATATGAAAAGCAAACATTTCATGCATAATGTGTCTCACACATAATATATATATATATTAATATATAAATATATATATATATATATATATATTTAATAGCATCCACACAAATCATGGTTCGTTCATGAGAGCACGACATGTATCAGTCTATGCATAACAGTATTTGCATGATCCTATCATGAACATGATTCTATCGCTCATGCTTTTGTGCATGATTACACAATTATTATTTCACACTATCATTTAATATGGTCATGTCAAACACATCAATTTATGCAACATTCATTCACACACAAATGCATGCTCAAACATGTACCTGCAACAAACACACTCTATATTCCGCTATCTATAATCATGACGTGCATGATTTCCGAACTACTATAAGAAAATCACTTCTATTCTCATATATTCAAATCGTGCTCAGTATGATCTCTGAACTACAATCACAACAGTCCTAGATATCCACAAGCAAGTGGTGTGTGAGTAGGAAAATATTGCATACAATAAAAATAAATTTATTGGGTGATTTATTTGCACCACGTATTTACCCATTTACCCGATTTGCATTTCACATTACATTGGATTCAATGCACATTGGCTTATCGCTATTTTGATACTTAGCGTATCACTTTTTAGTATATCCTGCACTCAAATCCGTTAAACATATAGGCAACCATAGCACCCCTAGATATCCACGACTACGTGCGGTGTGTACGCATAACTTGTATTTGCAATTCAGTGAAGTATTTAGCACAACAACATCATCCTTACGCCATTAGTGCCTAAACATGCTCTCTACAAGTTCAGTTAAGGAAACTTACTTTAATAATGTGAAGAAAAATAAATTGAAACCCAAAAGACCGAGGGGTTTTGAAATCCACAAAGATCACTCAAGCAACGATGCACCGAACACTTGGTGCGCGGTAAAAAATGCCAAAAGCTCTAAAAATATGAAATCCCCAAAAATCCATAAAGATAGGGTGAACCACCAATAAATATTAAGTGTTGAGCAGAAAACGCTGCATAGACCAACATCTCCATCTCAACAAATTTGGTTACTGCAAAATATATATTAAATATTTTAAATAGTACTTTTGATTAAAATGACAAAAATGCTCCTTGGTTAAAAATTAATATTTTTAACTTGCTAAATTCATCTAGTAAATTCTAAAATTCAATGATATCACACCAATATTTTACAAAACTCTTAAAAACATGTTTTTGATCAAAAGTAATATAATTGATTGTTAAATATTTGAAATAGTTTTAAAAGTACCAATTTTACCCTTGTTAGTCAGAAATGAGTAATTGAGCATTAACCACCAATAAATGAGATTTAGACGATAGAAACATGATCTTTACCCTTGTTATTTGTTCACTTTTGGAATTATCACATATTCATCTACTTCACTTTTGGAACTATTTCATGCATTCAACAAAATAATCCCCTAATTCGTGATTGATAACACAAAAATTTAACTGTCATTAGAAATTGTCATAAATCATACAAAACGATTTAGGCTTTAGTATTTTAACTAAAGGTTCTTACATGTATTACCTGTATACAGGCAAAAACCCAGACCTTAACTCGTTACAGATGATGAAATAAAATTTCTGTAACACAGACTGGTTTTTTATCATAGAACAGTCTTATCCAATTCTGGCTCTTCAATGAAAAATCAGTTATAAATTATTCATGAAGAATTAGATGCTAGGATTTTTAATGTGGGTGACTTGTTATGTCATATTCAAGCCCATAAAAATCTAGAATTTAATCTAATTTCAGTAGAGGGCTAAAATTCTTAAAACACATACTCTTTCTGTTATTTGACAGAATGTGTTCTAGAAAATTTTAGATTTTAGATTGTCTTCTATATATTTTCGTTTTCAAACCATGATGAATCGACCTTTAAGATTTTAACCGTGTGTTCTTTCATATCTAGACTCACACACCTTAAAATCTCATCCACAGATCCCGAGTGTAACAACCCCAACTCATACCCAAGAAAAAGTAGCATTTTTTTTCCAACAAGTGCAAAAACAATCCCAGAGACTTGGGGCCTTACAATTAAACACAACCACCACCACCACAAAGGATCTTATACTCATCTTTCATACTAAACCAAATCAAATAAACTTTATTTATTCAAATATAAAGAGTCTGAGACATAAGTAAATGAAGTAAAGAAAGCAAAGGAAAGAGCCATGTCATTCCAAGAATCTGCCCTGCAGTCGTGTAGTCCCCTCGTGACTCTTTTCAGAAGCAAGTCACCCCACTAGGCATCTGAGGTTGCGAAAAACACAAAAAGCAGAGTGTCAGAATCCAAAGAATCTTGCGTACAAGTCCCTCTAATGAGTCAAATAAGAACAAAGAACATAAATAGGATGCATGCAATATTTTAAGGGGACATAAATATAACACATTCATAATTTAAATAATCATTCATGCAATTGAGAATATTTATTAAGCATGAGAGAACATTTAATAACAATAGAGATCACAATTTAAGTATTAAAGACATTTAAATGCATTAAGGAACAACATCATGCATTCATCAATATATTACAATTAAGGAAACAAGTAAATATGTATGATATAATGCATAACAAGAATATGCATGATTTCAATGCAATGCATGCATAATTTATTATCTTTAATCAAGTTTTCTTTCATATGCATGTTCCTATTAGGATGCACATGCATTTAAGTTTCACTTTTTAGTACCACTGCCCGCGGATACTCAAAACGGGTAAAATTCTTAAGGTCAAGTTAGGTTCATAGGATAACTTAGCACACAATTTGTATTTTATTACTGAGTTTCAAACTTAGCCCTCGGCCAATATCAGGAAACAACACCATTCATCAGAATATCGACATTCCCAAGTACCACTTTTCTTGGCATACCAAAACTGTAAAACCCGCATTTAAAAAAAAAAATTCGGACCCGGACCGGGTCGCGGGCCCATCGCCGTTAGGGTTTTAAAACCCGACACAGGAGAAAGGGTTTTGAGAAAAACCCGTTCCTCTGTGCGCCGCAACCCCCCGCCCCCCCTTTTTTCAACCCGATAAGGATGGAAATCGGGGTTTCCCGATTTCACGCATCCTCCCACGAGCTCTTTAAGAGCACCAGTGGAGGACAAGGGGAGGCACACCTCCCCCTTGCGTCTCCTTCTTCCCTGCGCACGCGTCCAGTGCCGCCGCTGTTGCAACCCCCACCAACGTCGATCGACGACTCCAGCCATCGTCGTCGGCCTCTTCCCAGGTACGTTGTCTCCTCCCTCTTCTCCCCCTCACCCCCCTCTCTGTCACCTTGCCGGGAGGCCGACAGGCGGCGCACGACCCCTGCTGCGCCTCCCACCTCCCCTGTGCCCATCGGAGGCCCGACAGGTGGCCTACGAGCCCCTGTCGTCCCCTTTTTCCTCCATGGGGGGGGGGGGGGTCGCCGGAGTGCCGGCAGGGGGCCAATGGCCCCTGCGACACCCCCTCGCCCCGATCTCTCTCTCTCTCTCTCTCTTCGGTAGGGGTTTGTCCCCCTGCCATCGTCCTTTCGTCGGACGGCAGGGGCTCGGCCCCTGCCGATTCGCTGTCGTCGGCAGGGGCTCGACCCCTGCCGATTCGTTGTCGTCGGCAGGGGTGCGACCCCCTGTCGTTTCAATGCTGTCGGCAGGGGTGCGACCCCTGTCGCTTTAGTGCTGTCGGTAGGGGCTAGCCCCCTTGCCGATTCGTTGCTGTCGGCAGGGGCTAGCTCCCTACCGCTTCGCTGCTGTCGGCAGGGGTGCGACTCCTGCCGCTTCAGTGCTGTCGGCAGGGGCGCGACCCCTGCCGCTTCAGTGCTGTCGGCAGGGGCTAGCCCCCTGCCGCTTCGCTGCCGTCGGCAGGGGTGCGACCCTGCCGCTTCAGTGCTGTCGACAGAGGTGCGACCCCTGCCGCTTCAGTGCTGTCTGCGGGGGGCTAGCTCCCTGCCGCCTCGCTGTTTTTGACAGTTGCTCATTCCCTGTCGCCCCGTTGTCGTCCACAATCGGGGGATCACTCCCTGCCGCCTAATCCTACCCTTGCCCCCGTCTCACCATTAATTATATTAGCATAATTGAATATTTCACTCTTGCAGATTTACGCAACGAGTCCAGTTCGCGCTCCGCGGCCCGACCCTCGTATCATCCACACCCGTCGACGTACGCAGCTGCACGACATCCCGATGTAGGGTAAAGTCGCACAAAAGGGCAATTGATAAACGTATTTAAGTTGAAATGATTAAGATGCCATGCTAGATATGCTTAGAGTTATATTTGCTTCTGCATTGCGTATTATCATGTTTGTATGCTCATGGGTTGAGGTACAATTTCATTCTTCGATCATTATTTTGCATAGTTGCTTATGAGTTTGAGGTGTGGTTTCATACTTCGTGCAATACCTATGCTCTCGTTTGCTTGCATATATTTTTGCCTGCACGTTTCCTTTGAGTGAGGTACGACTTCGTGTCTCATGTATTACTTATGACCTTATGTGTTTGCCTATCTAAGTGGTCAATGTATGGTTTTGGTACCTCGTGTATTATTTATGCTGCTTTTCCCTCGATGTGCGGCATCGCAAGTCGAGAGTTGTTTGTTGACATGTTATAACCTGCATATGCTCACACTCATGGTAAATATGTACTTACATAAATGTAGTCTTGTGCCTATCCTGTTATCACTTATTTTCGAAACACTAGAAGTTGCACTTGTGTGCTATAGTTCTTTTAAAGAGGATTGCCTTCTGCAAACCCAGGGCTCTTCAAAATACACAGCTTTTGCAAAGTTAAGTTTTAAGTCGTGTCGGATTTCGAAGTCACATATAGGCCCTCCCAGGTCCACACACTTGGGAGAAATATTTTATAACCCCGATTCGAGTTGCGACCCAATTCGAATAACCCCGATCAGGGGCATGAGCCTATGGATGAGTGGGGTTCTGTTGAAGGACCCATTCTTTATTTATCAATCTAGTGTCACATGTCGATACTAAGATAAATTTTGGATGCAAGATTGATAGTGATGTGCCTTTTGTGAATGACTTAATGTGGCATTATGGCTTTTAAGGATGAATCGTGTCAAATGAGCACTCCTTTATTCTTTGGATCGTTATGAAGTTGTGTTGGGTGTTCCTTTTGAGAAGCCCACACACCTCCCTGGTTCAGTATAGCGTACTTTTAGACATGCACAACATGTTAAGTACTTTGTTGATCGGACGAGAGATCCGAGATGTCCTTGCATCATTAAATATGAAAAATGTTGTTGAAGTGAATTCAAGACTTATCTTGCCAGGCTGGGTTGTATTAATTCTTTTGCAAATAATATCTGTTGGGGTTTCTTTTGTGGAACCATTTCCCTTTCATCGTAATCGTACTTTTGACAAGTACGACCATACTTTTTGACAAATACGTCTTCTTACGTTGCGATGATTGGATGAGTAGGTTGTGGCAACCTCGATGAGTGCAAATAACAAAATGTTGTGATCACCTAAATAAGTGATGTTTTCAAGATACTCGAGTTGGTCGAAAGACCAGAGTATGTAGAATGGGTCTTCAGTTAACTACCCCTGATGTACTCATTCGAATCGCTAACTCTTGTCAGGAGAGAGGACAGGAAGGTACAAAACTTCGATGGACAAGCCATTAATGGCAGTTACGAGCAAAAGACTCAGCTTCTCCAGTCATCGGAGTTAGGGGAATGAGACTACCATAATTATCCTAGGTGGTAGCTCTCCATGTTTGGGATGCATCCATTGTTTATGCGGCTTTGGGGATTTCTCTCTTGGTCACCGACCGTCCCCTTAGGTGCGGACTCAGTCAGCTATCCGGGTTATCATAAAATACATAGCATAATAAACCCCCGGATCAGTCTAGGCTGTTTCTAGAGTCGTGCCTTGTGCGTACCCGCTTGGCCAGTTAATATCGAAACATAATTTAAATCCGATCACACAATGTGTTCAGTTATGCACGTATGAAAGTTATAGGGTACAACATGTTCAATACTTATGGAATTGTGTGTGTGGTTGATGAAACATTGTATTTTGCTAGTTAACTTTCTTATGCAGTGCTTTGCTTGTAATAGTTAGCCTACTTGTGCCAGTGAAATGCTTGTATTAGTTTTAGCATTTTACTCATGATAGTTGTTCTATGAATCTGTTGAAATTAAATCGCTATATAATTGCCTGTCTACTTGACATATTAAATTATTTTGCTTAACTATGTTCTATACCGTCCTGTATGTGTACCTACCAGTTTTTAGTGAAACTGACCCATTTTATGGGCATGTGATGTATAGGTGATACACTCTGCGATGACACGATGGCGCGATGAGTTCAAGATAGAGCACCTTCTCTGACGTTTCGCTCCTGAGGACATGTTGGTAAATTTGGTATAAAGTGTATTTCAAATTTCTCTTTTTATTAAACCTTGAGTTACTAAAACTGTTTTGGTAAACTTCTTGGTTTCAACAAACAAATTATAAATCATTGAAATTGTATTTTAAAACCCTTTGATTTCAATAGTTGTGCGGAATTCGGTAAAGAAAAGTTTACGCTCTAATGCGCTCAAGTTCCATCGACTTGTTGTTTTAAAAATATCATTTTCCGCTGAAGTACTATTTAGACTCTGATAATTGTATGATTTCAAAGCTATTATAAAAGTTACAAGTCCTGGATTTTTGGGGCGTTACAAAAACAACAGCTGTGTCTACACACCACTCACAGGCAAAGTGGCAGACTCTCCCTAAAACTGTGGCCAGGAGAAGAACCTCAATATCGGGTTCAGGGGTAACAACAACGCACACGAAGTTTTAGTATCTTCACGGTTTTCCAAAAACCGCAATATCCAATATTCTCACACTAAAGAAGGGACATCAAAGAAACATAAATTACATTGTTTTTTACTTTCTTTTATCTTGTTATTAATTCATTTCTTTCACTTTGTAATTCAACATGCATAATTAATAACATAAGCTTGCAAAGCCCTTCACGGGACCACAACCCGTGGCATCATGGAACAGTGCAATCAAAACTGTTGAAAGTAGGTGGTTTAAGTTTAAACCTTCTTAGTTTGGAGGTTATTTGAAAGTTTTATTAAATAAGGGACTTAGATGTAATTTATTATTTTGGCCTCTCTCTATTTAACATAGAGAGAGCCCTAATGTTAATTAACGAGTTTCTCTACATGTGCAGCCGTCTCTCTCTCTCTCTCTCTCTCTCTCCCATCTCTCTCTCTACCTAGGGTGTGGTGCATCCTTCTACATGGTATCAGAGCATCGATCGTGGGAGCTTAATCGATCGTGATCAAACTGTTGCCGAGTTTCTTTCTACACCAACGAAATTTTTTTTTCCAGGTCAGCTGTTTATGTTTCTGTGTAAGATCTGATAACAGATCTGGGTTTTGACCAAGGTCATGGCCCAGATCTGTCATCAGATCTAAGGGAACAGGATGCGTGCTCCTCGTTTCCTGTTTTTTTTCTGTTGCCGTGATTCCCTGTTGCCGTGATATCTCTATCGTGATTCCTGTTGCCGTGATATCCCTGCCGTGATTCCCTGTTGCCGTGATATCCCTGCCGTGATTCCTGTTGCCGTGATATCCCTGTTGCCGTGATCCCTGTTGCCGTGATTCCTGTTGCCGTGATATCCCTGTAGTGATTCCCTGTTGTCGTGATATCCCTGTCGTGATTTCCTGCCATGATGTTTTGATTGCCAAGTTTTATGGCCGTAATATCCTGATGTTTGGGCTTTGGCAACAATCTTCTTGTCGAGTTTTTTGTTTCTGTCGTGACTTCTTGTTATTTGGGAGAAACAGCAATCGCACTTGTTGTGCTGTGCTGGTGATTGAGATATGACTGTCGAGCTCTATATGTCTGGGAGCAGCCTATGTTATGATTCAATTTATGCATATGCAGAGTTATGTTGGTCGTGACTCCCTGCTGTGCTGAAAAAAAAATTAGTACTATTATTCATGTGTGTGGGCTGCTGTTCACTACTGTCGTGAAAATTGCAGGCTTGATTCCCTGCTGTGTTGGGAAATTACGCTTGTTGTGGGCTGCTGTTTCTTACTGTCGTGGTTTTGTGTGTGTGAACAACTGCTGGTTGTCGTGTGAGTGCAACACACGCTATTCCCTGTGTTGATTGAAGTTTGTCCAGATTTTTTCTCTGTTGAAACAGAAGTATATCTTCAGTATGGCTGAAACTTCGAAATGTGATTCCAAATTGGAAAATATTGAAGAATATAAGGCATTTGCCAATCCCTTTTCGTACGGATCTTCTGTAAGGTTGAATGGAACTAACTATGCCAGGTGGTCCAGAATGTTCATGATGTTGGTATCTAGACATCGTAGAAAACATATTTTGTTGGAAGAAGAACCCACTGAAAAAGTGGGAAAATATGTGACCTGGGATGAAGATAATGACATAGTTATGTCATGGATCATGAATAGTGTCGAAACCCATATTGCAGATGGTTTAATTTATTATAATACAGCCAAACAGATGTGGGACAATCTTAGAGATACGTATTCACAAAAGACTAATGTGAGTCGTATCCTGCAAGTCGAACATGAGATATATAATTTACAACAGGGAGATCAGACCTTGGCCCAGTATTATGCATCAGTAAAAGCTGCATTTGAAAGACTCAATGCTCACAAGCCTCTTTGTTGTTCGAAGCAGAAGGATCATCAAGAACAGACTATGGTTGCTCGGTTTCTTACAGGCTTATCTTCAGAATTCTCTGTTGCAAAAGTCCAAATGTTGACTGGATCAGATGTATCTACTCTTGCTCATGCATACAATCGCCTGAGTAGACTTGCGATATCTCTTCCACAATCACAGCCTGTGACCCAGTCATCGGCTCTAGTTGTCTCCTCTGGTTATGGGCGTGGAAATATTCAGAATATCAGAGGACGAGGTATGGGAGGCAGAGGAAAGCTTCAATGTAAATTCTGTGGAAAATCTGGACATTTAGAAGATCGGTGCTGGGATAAACATGGCCGGCCAACCTTTTCTTCATCAAATTCATATGCTCCAAAAGCAAATGTTACTACTCTCGAGGCAACAAAGGTACAGGAAAATATCTCTGCAAGTGACAATAGTATCACCCTCAGTCGTGCTGAATATGATGAGCTGATAGCTCTTCGTCCTGTGAGTTCCTCCCCTCCTGTAGCTGGTGTTGCCTATTTAATAGGAAATCATCTACATCCAACTGACAGTAAGTGGATTATTGACTCTGGTGCATCCAGACATTTGTGTGAAAATTCTCTTGTTTTTTCAGATCTAAAGGATATTAATGCTCATCGAGGAGTCTCATTAGCCGATGGGAGTTCCTCCCCGGTTGTTGGTCAGGGAAATATTTTTATATCCTCCACATTACAGTTGCAAAATGTTCTTCATGCTCCAAACTTTCCTCAAAGCTTACTCTCTGTTAGTTGTCTTATAAAAGAACAAAATTGTAGAGTAATATTTGATCCGATGGGTTGTCATTTTCAGGATTTGCTGACGGGGAAGAAGATTGGTGGAGGCTATGAAGCAAATGAAGTTTATTACCTACATCATCCAATGGGTAATGTTCATGCTGCAGTGGAACATTCATTCAGTCCTGTTCAGTGGCATCGCCGTCTTGGTCACCCTTCATTGTCAAAGCTTCGTTCGATCTTTCCTCAAATTCCTTCCACCACATCATTTCAATGTGAAGCATGTCAACTGGGCAAGCATCATCGAAGCTCGTTCCCTTTGAGTCAGAGTCAGTCTAGTAATAAAGTTTTTGAACTTCTTCATGCAGATGTATGGGGTCCTAGTAATTCCTACTAGGACTCAGTGTCGATACTATCTTGGTATTGTTGATGACTTCTCTAAGTTGTCATGGGTGTTTCTAATAAGAGAACGGTCTGAAGTTCCAAGTATTATCAGATCCTTAATTCTTGAAATAAAACTCAGTTTGAATCTATTGTCAAGATTGTTCGCCCTGATAATGCTCTTGAGTTTAAATTAAAAGTTCTGTTACAATTTTACCAAGATCATGACATTCAACCTCCAACTTCCTGTGCCTATTCCTCTCATCAAAATGGGGTGGCTGAGCGAAAACATAGGCACCTGCTTGATGTTGCTCGGACCATTATGATTCAATCTAATGTTCCTGCGTTATACTGGGGTGATGCGATTACCACTGCTTGTTATATGATCAACCGCATGCCTTCTTCTTCCGTGAGTGATCAAATTCCATTAGATATCCTAAAACCCAATACCCCACTCTTCTCTTTCTCTTCCAAAATATTTGGATGTGTTTGTTTTGTACACAAATTTGGCCCTGACCGTGATAAATTAGCTGCTCAAGCTACAAAATGCATATTTATAGGTTATCCCAAAAATCAAAAGGGATATCGATGTTATGATCCTAATTCTCGCCGAGAGTATATTAGTGCAGATGTATCTTTCTTGGAATTCACTCCATATTACTCTAGTATCGGTTCCCCACTGCAGGTTGATCCAGCTAAGTCTTTTCCATTACCTATACCTCCTTTTCCTTTGGAATCCGTGCCCTCATTACCGAACCAAACTTCATCCTCTTCTAGATTTCATAATCCTCCATTGGTATATGTGCGTAGAGCTCCACTTCCGCAAGTGCCTTCATCTTCTTCTTCCCCTGAGGTAAGTTCTACTGACAATAATGATCTTCATGATGATGATAACAGACCTATTGCTCTACGAAAGGGGACACGACAATGTACCTTATATCCCATATCTCATTTTGTCTCCGATGTCAGAATTGGAAATCAGATGAAGTCTTTTATTTTAGCCTCATCTGCTGAAACTATTCCTCTAAACTATCAGCAGGTAGAACTTGATAATCGTTGGAAGCTGGCTATGCAAGAAGAAATAAATGCTTTAGTATCTCAGCATACATGGGATCTAGTTGATTCCCTAGCAGATGCTGACATTGTTGGATGTAAATGGGTATATACAATAAAGTACAAATCTGATGGTTCTATTGAAAGGTACAAGGTCATATTAGTAGCAAAAGGGTATACTCAGACATATGGTATTGATTTCTTTGAAACCTTTTCTCCTGTTGCACGGATGTGTACCATTCGTCTTGTTCTCTCAGTAGCTGTTCAGCATGGTTGGAGCTTGTACCAATTAGATGTGAAAAATGCGTTTCTATATGGGGATCTATCTGAGACCGTTTACATGTAACAACCTCCAGGATTCGAGGTTGAGGGGGAGTGTTAGAAGGTGTGTAGATTGAGAAAGGCGATTTATGGCTTGAAACAAAGTCCTCGTGCATGGTTTCAAAAGTTGTTTGAAGTGATGTCATGCTTTGGCTTTAATAGGTCAGCAGCCGATCATACATTATTTATCAAGAAAACTAGCTCTGGCATAGTTGTTATGGTGGTATATGTGGATGACATCATTCTTACAAGAGATGATGTGAAAGCTATTGAAGCCACAAAGGCTCATCTTCAAAAAACTTTGTTACAAAAGACCTTGGTTCACTCAGGTATTTTCTGGGTATAGAAGTTGCCAGGAGCCGTGAAGGGATGGTTTTGTCTCAACGGAAGTATGTTCTTGACTTACTAAAGGAAACAAGAATGTTGGGAGTCAAACCAGCAAATATTCCCATGGACCATAAAGTTCAGTTGTTTGAAGAAGGGTCAAAACCGGTTGATAGCAAAAGCTATCGCTCCCTAGTAGGGAAGCTACTGTATGTAACTGTGACCAGGCCGGATATTGCTTTAGCAGTAAGCAAAGTTAGTCAGTTTATGGACAAACCAACTGAGGTACACTGGAATGCAACTATTATGATTCTCAGATATCTAAAATCTTCTCCTGGAAAGGGGTTATTGTTCAGGAAAGGTGGAACTCTGCAGATAGTGGTCTATTCTGATATTGACTATGCAGGATCTATAGTGGATAGAAAATCTACCACAGGATTCTGTGTGTTTCTGGGAGACAACTTGATTTCTTGGAGAAGTAAGAAACAAAATGTGGTTTCTAGGTCGAGTGCAGAATCAGAATATCGGGATATGGCCCAAACAATTGCTGAATTGATGTTTGTTCGTACTGTTTTTCATGATCTTCAGGTGAAGGTTTCCTCTCCTATGACCATGATGTGTGGTAACAAGGCTGCAACATATATAGCAAACAATCCTATCTTTCATAAGAGAATAAAGCACATTGAGGTTGATTGCCACTATGTAAGAGATATGGTTCAAGCTAGACATATCACTATCAAATATCTAAAGTCGGAAGATCAAGTTGCATATATGTTTACAAAACCCCTTGCTAGACCAAATTTCTCAAAATGTTGTGACAAGCTGAACATGATTGATATCTATGCTCCAGCTTGAGGGGGAGTGTTGAGAGTAGGTGGTTTAAGTTTAAACCTTCTTAGTTTGGAGGTTATTTGAAAGTTTTATTAAATAAGGGACTTAGATGTAATTTATTATTTTGGCCTCTATTTAATATAGAGAGAGCCCTAATGTTAATTAACGAGTTTCTCTACATGTGCAGCCGTCTCTCTCTCTACCTAGGGTGTGGTGCATCCTTCTACAAAAACAATAATGTTACATTCGATTTTTGCAATGCATAGAACTAAAACAAGAGCAACACATGCTCGAGGCTCACATAGCTCAGGGTGATCCATTTGATCGACAATGCATTCATATGCAAAAATCCTCAATCATATGCCATTATACATTACTTTCACATGTTTTTCAATGCACATTCATGTATGCAACTTTTGAGATGTCCACGAAACATTAATAATACCCATATGCATGTGCGTGCATTCACATAGTCATGTCAATTTCATGCTTTCATTCAATTTTGCATGCTCCTGTCAAATGCATATCCATGTCATATGTAATGCTTTCGCACACACGCACTTTAATCACACCCGTGAGTACTCAAGTAATGGCGCACATGCCAAATGCATCAATTTAATATATGCATAAACATATAGGCATAAGGTGCAGCCTTGAAATGTTGCTTTGATAAACCATGATATGTCAAACACAAGAAAATGAAACCTATTTTACTTTTAAATGCATTGGACTGAATGTCATATAAGAAGAAAATCTGGAAATTTACAAGGATAACTGAAATTTTCATATGCTATCAACAAGAAAAAAAAACCATTCATTAGCATGTATTTAAACACACCCACCTAACAGGAAATCTGATTTTTTTTTATACATGCCCAGCCAACTACTCAGCTGGGCTTGGCTGCCCACAAGGCTCGGCAAGTCAGGCCAGCCGAATTGGATTCTGCTGGTCTGATAGCCAGCACACAGAAAAAAAGTATAAACTTTTTTTTGTGTGTAAGCCGCTGCCAACACACAGCCGACTGGCTGTGCCCTGATCCAGTCCAGCCGACTGAGTCGGCTGGGCCTGGCAGGGCACTACAGTGCACAGGGTGGGCCTGTGCAACACTTGCCATAGCCTGGCAGTCAGCCGAGTGTCACTCGACTGGCTGCCAGCCGGCCCATGCCAAAAAAAGTACTTTTTTTTTTAAGTTTACCCAGGCCGTGTGGCTGACCTGGCAAGGTCTGCCAGGCCTGCACCAGCCCAGCCACTAGGCTGGGCTGGGCAGGACCCAGACCGGTCCCTGCCGAGCCACCTGGACCTAAACGAACTACAAAAAAAAGTTTTTGTATAGCCTGCTAAAGGAAACATGCATGCAGATTTTGTTTTTTGAACTCCAAATGTGTATGTGTATGCTCATACAACTTAATCACGCATGCTTCTCAACAACAACCACGATTTTATAGAATTTCGGTTTAGGTATGAATCTATCAACAAGTTAAATTACAAAATACATGCTAGTACATATTATTGCACCCCATTGCAATCATTATACATGCACCAACCCTGGACCATATTTGCACACGTTATAAATGTGGCAAATCTGTCCCGATTTAGGGATCCTCAATTACAAACATTAAGCTATGTATTTTTCCCGAAATAAACTTAAAAAATAATGCAAATACATTAATCTTAACCATGGATCTTAGGGTACACATTTAGATTTACCTTTTCACATGGATCTTAGGGTAAACATTTAGATTTTTCCCGAAATAAATCATTTGTCGTTATCTATGTCACACGGACTCGGCTAGGGGGTCGACGCACCCTCGTCGACACGCCCCGACACGGGTGTGGCTTCAAACACGGGGCGGACATGATCAACCAAGTGTCGGACTCGGTCAATGCACTGGGGCCGAGTCCGTCCACATTTTGGACTCGGTCAACTTTGATCGAGTCTATTTGTGTCCATTTTAGGGTAAAAAACTAAAAAACAAATCGATTTTTTTATTATATATATATATATATATATATATATATATATATATATATATATATATATATATATATATATATATATATATATATATATATATAGTCGAGTCCCCATGTCCAAAATTTTTGAAATTGCGCCGCACCCGCACCTGCACCCATGTGACATAGGTCGTTATTACTTTTGACCTAAAACTAATAATGATAATTAATGTGTGGTTATTACTTTTTTTCAACATTTGTCATTTTTCGGAAGTAATAAAGATAAAGTCATTATTACTCACCCTTTTGTCGTTATTACCTTTTTGAAATATCCTGCATTTTGGCTGTCGGCAAGCTTTAAAAATGCGCACCCAGGCTCATTTTTGTCTATTTTTGACAGCCAAGGACACCCCTTTCTCTTAATGACATTTATTAAAACCAAATCCTATCCCTTAAACACCTCCCTTTAAGAAAATGTAATCCTCAAACAAACTTCAAATGCTTCTTCACGAATAAACTCTCTCAAGAACCACAAAGGTTCACACACAAATCCAACACTTAAGAACCACTAGGGTTCACACACAAAATACTTAAAAGAGAGATTCCAAATGGAAAAGTGAAGAATTGATTTCATTTAAGTGGGACAAAACCCATATACCAAAGATTAAGATACGGGGTAACTCCCCATATATATACACAAAAAGAGAGGGTAAGGGAGAGCCGTTGGACACTCCAACGGCTCTAAATAGAGCCATTGGAGTGTCCAACGACTCTCTTAGCTTTTGCTTTTTGACTTGGTAAAAAAGCAAAAGGTCTATATTATGTCCAAGCTTTTGCTTTTTGACAAGTCAAAAAGCAAAATGTCCAAAAATGAAAAATAAACAAAAAAGTAAAAACCGAACTAACCTATGCTATTGTAACTAAACTGAGAAAAAAGATTACATATTATGAGATATTTACATATGAGATTATCTATGAGATTACAATTTTTAACACCCCCCCTCAAACTTACGGTTGAACAACCGAAAGTTTGTCCAAGAGAAAGTGAAATCGAGTAGCAAGCGGTTTGGTAAAGAAATCTGTCAGTTGAAGTTCTGAGGAGACATAGAGAAGATCAATGGTGCCTTGTAGAAATTCCTCATGTACATAGTGGCAGTCCATTTCGATATGTTTGGTTCGTTCGTGGAATGTCCGATTGCTGACAATGTAAATAGAACTTTTATTGTCATAACATAGTCGTGATGCACTTGTACTTGTAACACCATATCATGAAGTAGTCGTCTCAACCAGACCACTTCCATGGTGGTGGTAGCCATGGCTCTGTACTCGGCTTCAGTAGACGAAAGAGAGACCTTTTGTTGCTTCTTACACCTCTATGAGATCAATGACTCTCCAAGGAACACACACAGTCCGGTAGTTGAGTATTGATCACCTCCCTAATCTGCACCAGTATAAACAACTAATTCTAGTGTGGAAGAAGTTGACAAAAATAGTCCTCTAAAAATAGAAGTTTTAATATATCTAATAATGCGTAACATAACTCCCATATGAACAGAGGTGGGGGCATGCTGAAATTGACTTGTTGTGTGAACAACATGTGCAATGTCAGGTCTTGTGATGGAGAGGTAAGACAACGCCCCAACAAGTTGTCTATAATGTATTGAGTTCTCAAGAGGTTCCCCATCGTCAATTTTCATTTTAATGTTCACAACTTCAGGAGTATCAAAGTGTTTGTCATCTGTGATTCCTGACCTGTCAATAATATCAAGAGCAAATTTAGATTGAGTTAGTAAATAACCTCTAGGAGAATAAGCTACTTCAATACCAAGAAATTTTTTTAAAAAACATAAATCATTCATTTCAAAGTTGGTTTTGAGATTTTTTTTGATATTTTCAACACCCTGTTTATCACTTCATGTGATGATCATGTCGTCCACATAGAGAAGAAGAATGATGAATTCTACATTAGATTTCTTAATAAACAAAGCTGTATCAGTAAGATAAAATTGAAATCCAAAATCAAGCATAACCTTAGTGAATTTATCATACTAAGCCTTTGGGGCTTGCTTAAGACCATATAAGGCCTTATGTAACCGAAAAGATTTTCCTTGAGGAACTTCAATGCCAGAAGGTGGTTCCATATAGACTTCTTCGGCTAGACTTTCATTGAGAAATGCATTTTTGACATCCATTTGAAAGATATGTCATTTCTTTATGGAGGCAAGGGCTATTAGAGTTCTTACGGTAGTCATTCTAGCGACTTATGCAAAGGTTTCTTCGTAATCTATTCTATATTCTTGGGAATAGCCTTTGGTGACTAGTCGAGCTTTAAATCGTTCATGAGTGCCATCACTCTTAGTTTTAACTTTGTATACCCATCGACATCCTATGGGCTTTTTTCCAGGTGGAATATCTTGAATAGTTCAATTGTTTGCCTTTTACAAGGCATTTAACTCGGTTGTCATAGCTTCGACCCATTCTGAATGTTCTTTTGCTATATTATAGTTTGAAGGTTCTATATAGGAGTGCAATAGGGCAATATATGCTTGATGTTTTGGTGAAAAAGATTCATAGGATACAAATTTTTCGGCACCTTTGACACCCTAGATGATTTTCTAGTTTCTATTTGATCTTGCGCATTAATATATTTTTCTAGAGCACAAGGTTCTTCTAGATTTCCTCGCATGAAGTATTGAATGTAGTCTGGATGAGATGTTTCAACATTGATTATACTATTTTGATCTTCTTGATCAACTTCTTCTTCATTAATTTCTAGAACTATGTCCAACAAGGAGTATTTATCAACCTCTCTAGGGTTTTTAGTTTAAAAAAAATTGTTTTCTAAGAAAGATACATTTTGTGACACATATAACTTCCTAGTTCTGAGATCAAGGCAGCTATAGCCTTTCTGATTGCTTGCATAACCAAAGAATGCACAAGGAATGGCCCGGGGGAAAAGCTTGTCATTTTTATTGGAGAAAACAAAACATTTGCAACCAAATACTCTTAATCGCAAATAATTTGGAATTTGTTTAAAAAGTTTTTCACGATGGCATTTTATTAGTGAGATATATTGCGGTTAGAGTAGCTTTGGCCCAAAATTTTTTGGGAACTTGATGAGTAATGAGCAAAGTTGTTGTTTCTATAATGTGTCTATGTTTTCGTTCTGCTAAACCATTTTGCTGTGAGGTATATGAGCATGACTTTTGATGTAAAATACCATGTAGATTTAAGTAATCACTAAATTCTTTTGATAAATACTCTCCCTCTGAATCAGTGCGAAATATAGACACTTCATTCTTAAATTGGTTCTTAACTAGTTTATGAAATATTTGAAAATGTAACAATACTTCGGATTTATGTTTGAGAAAATAAATCCAGGTATGTCTTATAAAATCATCTACAAAAATGACGTAGTATGAAAACCCTCATTCTGATATGATAGGTGCATGACCCCATATATCTGAATGTACTAACTCAAGAGGTCGAGATGAGATAAAATTTCTTTCTTGAAAGGTTAATCTCTTCATTTTTCCAAGAATACATTTTTCACATTTAAATGTCTAAGAATTACAAAAGTTTTCTATATTTGGAAAAAAATGAATTTTGGATATGTTAGGATGACCAAGTCTCTTGTGCCATAAATCCAAGTTCATTTTATGAATATTACAACAAAACCTATTCTTGAGAATTTCTAAAAAATCCATATAGTATATGCCTCATTCTCTATGGCCTGAAATGAGATGATGATCTTCCAAACACGAGCCGAGATTCAAAATGATGTCTTAACAAGACATTTAAGCATAACCCTTAAGAAGGGTATAAAGGAAACAAAAGGAAAGAAATATTCTTTTATTGAACAAAGAGAATGCAATGCTTAATAAGCATTTTTCAATGTAATACAAGAGGGCCTGAACCCCTATATATACACTGTATGAGAGACTCAATAGAGTCGTTGGACTCATTCCAACGACTCTAAATAGGGCTGTTGGATTGGAGTCCAACAACTCTATTGCTAGTCAAGTCTTAACTAAGACTTGACTAGTTATGTCATTCTAGTTCAAATTGAACTAGATGACAAAAAACAAAAAAATAAACAGAAAAATAAACATACAGAAAAAGAAAAGAAAAAATATTATTTATATATATATAATATTATTATTATATATATGTTTACAAATTTACATTTTAACACTCCCCCTCAAACTTACGGTACAATGAGCGAAAGTTTGTCTAAGAGAAAGTGAAATCGGGGAGCAGTGAGAGGCTTTGTAAAGAAGTCTGCTAACTGATATTCTGAAGTAACATATGACAGATCAATTGTCCCATGTAGATATTACTCTCCGACGTAGTGACAATCCATTTCGATGTGTTTGGTGCGTTCGTGGAATGTTCTGTTACTTGTAATGTAGATCGCACTTTTGTTGTCACAATACATCAGTGAGGCTTTTGTTGCTTCAGCTCCCATGTCAGCAAGCAGTCGTCGGAGCCAAACTACTTCTATGGTCGTGGTTGTCACGGCTCTGTATTCAGCTTCGGTGGGTGATAGAGATACCTTATGCTGCTTTTTGCACCTCCACGAGATTAACGATTCACCTAAAAAGACACAAAAACCAGTGGTTGAGTGTCTGTTATTGGGATCACCTCCCCAATCGGCATTAGTATATGCAAGTAAATCAAGAGAGGAGGAAGAAAACAAAAAAAGTCCTCGTGAAAGGGAGGACTGGATGTATCTGATAATACGTATGACTGCTCCCATATGAACAGAAATAGGAGCATGTTGAAACTGACTTGCTGTGTGAACAACATGTGCTATATATGGTCTGATAATGGATAGATAGGAAAGTGCCCCGACAAGCTGTCTGTAAGGAGTAGGATCAACAAGAAGTTCTCCATCATCAATCTTCATTTTAACATTAACAACTTCTGGAGTGTCTACTTTCTTACCATCAGTAATACCAGACCTGAAAACAATGTCAAAAGCAAATTTAGTCTAAGATAATAAATATCTTCTAGGAGAATAAGCAATTTCAATGCCTAAAAAATATCTCAATAAGCCTAAATCAGTCATTTCAAAATGAGATTTAAGAAGTGTTTTGATCTATTTAACTCCCTGTTTATCGCTTCCAATGATGATCATATCATCCACATAAAGAAGAAGCACAATGTTTTCTGCATCAGAATTCTTAACAAACAAAGCAGTGTTAGTTAAACAGAATTGAAAACCAATATCAATCATAACACGACTAAACCTATCATACTAAGCCTTTAATGCTTGTTTAAGTACATAAAGAGCTTTTTCTAAGCGAAGGGCTTTACCGTTAGGAATACTTAGACCAGGAGGGAGTTCCATGTATACTTCAACTAGCTTTCCATTTAAGAAAACATTTTTGACATCCATTTGAAAAATGAACCATTTCTTGATAGAGGCTAATGCAATTATGGTTCTGACAGTTGTCATACGAGCCACAGGAGCAAAGGTTTCTTCATAATCAATGTCATATTCTTGGGCATAACCTTTGGCTACTAATCGGGCTTTATATCTTTCAAGAGTGCCATCACTCTTGGTTTTAATTTTATAAATCCATCGACATCCTATAGTTTTCTTTCCTAGAGGAAGATCTTGAATAGTCCATGTAGAAGCCTTTTTTAGTGCATCTAATTCAGCTTTCATGGCTTCTATCCATTTGACATCATTTTTTGCTTGGAGATATGTAGATGGTTCTTCATATGAGTGAATTAATGCAATGACTGCCCTATATGTAGGAGAGAAGGACTCGTATGACACAAACTTTCATGGAGGCCCTGAGACTTTGGATGACCGTCTAGTTGGAATGTGAGAATATTTTTCAAGTGCACATGGAGGATTAGACCCTTGTCGCCTGGAATATTGGATACTGGTGTCTCTATGAACTTCTTCATTATCAACATTATGATCAAGATCAATAATTCCTTGATCCTTATCAAAGTTATAATCAAGATCATATTCATCAGATTTTGATGTCAGATCTAATAAAAAAGAGTACTCAGTGTCATCCTTTGGTTTTTCAAAATCAAAGAAGCTCTCTTTTTCGAGAAAGAAAACATTTCTAGACACATAATCTATTATTTTTGAGGTCAAAACACCTATAACCTTTATGATTTTTAGCATATCCTAGAAAAGCACAGAAAATCGCACGAGGGGAAAGCTTATTATTTTTGTCGGTAAATATGAAACATTTGCATCCAAATATTCTCAGTCTAGAGTAGTCTGGAGAAACGTTCATAAGTTTTTCAATGTGAGTGATATTTTGTAAAGAAGCGGATGACATCCCATTAATCATATATGTAGCAGTTAAGGCAGCTTCTGCCTAAAAGTCTTTAGGGACTTGATTTGTTATTAATAAAGTCCTAATGGTTTCCATAATATGACGATGTTTACGTTCTGTCAGCCCATTTTTTTGAAGTGTATAAGGACAAGATCTTTGATGTGCGATGTCATGTGACCTAAGATAATTTTTAAAATCTGTGGATAAAAACTCTCCCCCTGAATCTGTACGAAAAATGGTAATATCATTTTGAAACTTGTTTTTAACCATTTTATGAAATGTTTAAAAGTATGAAAATACTTCAGACTTATGTTTAAGAAAGTAAATCCATGTATGTCGAGCGAAATCATCAACAAAAATAACATAGTAAGCAAATCCTCTTTTAGAAATTACTGGTGTAGGACCCAAACATCCGAGTGTACTAATTCAAGTGGTCTTGAAGAAAAAAATGTTCTGTTTTGAAATGGTAATCTTTTTATTTTGCCAAGAATACAATCTTTACAGTCAAATGATTCAAAGTTACAAAATTTTCCTAGATTTGGAAAAAGTTGGATTTTGGCTATATGTGGATGACCAAGTCTCTTATGCCACAGATCCAACTCATTTTTCTGAATATTATAGCAAAAAGCATTCTTCGGCATTTTAAAAAAATCCATGTAATAGAGTCCTGCTTCTCTATGGCCTTCCCCAATCAGCTTGCCTTACTGACGATCCTGTATCCAATAACTATGAGAAGAAAAAGAAATATTACACCCATAGTCAGAAATTTGAGATACAGATAAAAGATTTAAATTCAATTTGGGAACATATCTAATTTCTGAAATAGATTTTTTTTTGTTTTATAGATTTTTTCAAAATTTCCTATTCCTTCTATTTCAAGAGAAGTCCCATCGGCTGTAAAGACCTTTGACACACTTGTTTTGTTTTAAACACATTCGGATAGACTTTGATTATTTGGAGTCATATGAAAAGATGCACCAGAGTCAAGGAGCCAAGAAATTTTACCTGGATCGGAAAAAGATGAGGCTGCTGCGCCGGTTGAAGCTTCAGATGAAGAAGAAACACTTTTGATGAGAGGCTGAAGAATCTCCATTAGTTGGGCTATGGAAACTGGTGCATCTTGATCTTTGGGATCCGATCCAGCAATTGCAGCTCTGGGACATTGTGGCCTGTAGTGTCCTGGTTCATGACAATGATGACAAATAACTTTCTTCTTGTCATAGTCACCATTTTGATGATTGAAGTGAGGAGGTCTATAAGATCGAACATGATTCCCTGGTCAAGACACAGCTAGAACAAAATCATCTTCAGTTTTAGAAGAACCTTTTCAGAGATGATTTTCTTCCATTATTAATTCTTCAATAGTTTCAACAATAGAAAAAATTTTTTTCTGGTGAAGGAGGGCCGATTTAATGGTTTCAAATTCCGCCCTCAAACCAGTTAGAAACTGGTAAAAATGTTCAACATCGAGTTGTTTCTGACGAAGCTCGATGTCTTCGGCACAATGCCACTTAGGTTTTAAGAGGGAAAGTTCTTCCCAAAGTTCGGACAAACCATTGTAATATTCACGAATAGTTTTGTCTCCTTTGATCATCATTCGAACCTTTTTTTGGAGATTGCACACGTGTGCAATATCTTTAAGGGAATACATATTCTTAAGGTATTCCCATGCCTTATCGGCATAATCAAACTTGGCAAGACTTGAGCATTTTTTAATGTCAATGCTATTAATAAGCCATGACATTATCTTCGCATGAGATATTCTCCACTCTTTCCATTTTTTCTCGTAAGAGGCTAGAGTCTTGATTTTCTTTTCTTCCGATAGAGGAACCTCTTTATCTCCCTTCTTTTTAGTAAGTGATAGCTTAGGTTCCGAATCAGAACCATCTACAATCCCTCATAGGCCTTTTCCCCATATATGGTGCTTCATGATTGAAGTCCATGTTACATAGTTTGTATCGCTCAATTTCATAGGCATGATGGTGACTTTATCATTGTCATCCATCGATTACAAGGAGAGAGAAAAAATAGGGATAGAAGAAAAACAAGAAGAGAAGTGAGAAAAAGAAAGAGATACAATACAAGACGTGAAATCTTTTGTAACGAAGTGATAAAACACTTCTTCTTCAAGTGGCGAACACTTTTAAAAGCGGGCACGGAAACGGAGGTAGCAAGATGTAGAATCTTTCCCAACGAAGTGATAAAACACTTCTTCAAGTAACGAACACTTTTGCAAGCAGGCATGGAAACCGAGGCAGCAAGATGTAGAATCTTTCCCAACGAAGTGATAAAACACTTCTTCTTCTTCAAGTGATAAACACTTTTGCAAGTGGGCACATAAATCGATGCAACTTTTCTTCAAGGACTAATACTTTCGCGGCTCTGATACCATGAAATGAGATGATGATCTTCCAAACACGAGTTGAGATTCGAAATGATGTCTTAACAAGACATTTAAGCTATACCCTTAAGAAGGGTATAAAGGGAACAAAAGGAAAAAACATTCTTTTATTGAACAAAGAGAATGCAATGCTTAAGAAGCATTTTTCAATGTAATACAAGAGGGGCTGAACCCCTATATATACACAGTATGAGAGAGGGAGAGTATGAGAGACTCAATAGAGTCGTTGGACTCATTCCAACGGCTCTAAATAGAGTTGTTGGACTGGAGTCCAACAACTCTATTGCTAGTCAAGTCTTAACTAAGACTTGACTAGTTGTCATTGTAGTTCAAATTGAACTAGATGACAAAAAACAAAAAAAAATAGAAAAAGAAAAATACAGAAAAAGAAAAAAATTATTATTTATATATTATAATAATATTATTATATATATATGTTTACAAATTTACATTTTAGCATGACCTTCCCCAATCAGCTTCCCTGAGTGGTGATCTTGCACTTGGCAACCATGAGAATAGAATGAAACGTTATATCCATGGTCAGATAATTGAGAAACGGATAAGAGATTGAGATTCAATTTTTGAATATATCTAATTTGAGGAATATGAAATCCTTTTAAGTTTTGAGAAGTTTTTTCAAAGTTCCCTATTGCTTTAATTTCTAGTGATGTTCCATCAACAGTAAAAACATTGAACCCATTTGAGTTATGACATTCAGATAGTATTTCAATATTCGAAGTTATACGAAAAGAAGCACCTGAGTCAAGAAGCCATAGAGTTTTACCTGGATCAGAAGTGCTAACTGAAGAGACTGCAACTCCCGTAGATGAAGACGCTCCCTTAAGTAGAGGTCCAAGAGCTTCCACCAATTGTGCCAGAGACATGCTTCCAATGAAAGATTCACTTGATTCTTGTGGTGGTTCGACGATTGCGTCCTTTTTCTCATAGGGCCTTTTTAATTTTGGGCAATGGTTTTTTACATGTCTCGGTTCACGACAATAGTAGCAAATGATTTTTCTTCTCTCAAAATCATTTCTTTATTTTTCAGCATTTTCCCTTCCATAGTTAGGAGGTTTGTATGTCCTGACATAGTTTTCGGGTTTCGAGACAGCTAGAACTGAGTCATCATCATTCTTGGAGATTCTACTTTTGAGTCTATTTTCTTTCATACTTAACTCCTCTACTGTGTCTTTTATTGAAAGCACTTTTCCACGATAAAGGAGGATAGACTTAGTGGATTCAAATTCCGATCTTAATCCACTAATGAAATGAAAAAAGTGCCCCGCATTAATTTAGTTTTGGCGGAGTTCAATATCTTGTGGACAATGCCACTTTGGTTCAAGAAGAGCTAATTCTTCCCACAATTCCGACAAGCCATTATAATACTCCCTAATGCTCTTGTCTCCTTGAATCATATTTCTTACTTTAATTTGAAGATTGCACACATGTGCAATATCTTTAAGAGAATACATTCTCTTAAGATAGTCCCAAGCTTCATTTGCATGCTCAAATTTTTCTAAACTTGAGCATTTTCTTATACCAACACTTGAAATAAGCCAAGATATGATCTTGGCATGTCTCATACGCCATTCTTTTCACTTTTTCTCGTAAGTAGATATGGCCTTAACTCTTTCTACCTCCGTGAGAGGTATTTCCTTTTCTCCTTCGTCCTTCGTAAGAATTAGAGTAGGTTTCTCATCGATTCCATCTACTAATCCCCGTAAACCCTTCTCCCATATAAGATGCTTCATAATTGAAGCCCATGTGACATAGTTGGAATCATTTAGTTTGATGGGCTTAATGGTGCATTGTCGTCCATTTTACAATATTTGGAAAAAGAGATAAGAGGAAAAAGAAAAAAAATAAATAGAAGAATACTCTACCACAAATGGTGAGTACAAATATCCTGCAAGCTTTTTATGCCTTCACACGATCACCACTTCAAGAAGAATCACTTTTTTGCAAGAAACTTTTGTGACACGTTTCCCAATGCACCAAAAGAACTTATCTTGATTGCTTTAACCAAGCTCTGATAATATGTAAGAAAATGGAATCCTCAAACACTTCAAATGCTTCTTCACGAATAAACTCTCTCAAGAACCACAAAGGTTCACACACAAGGCAAACACTTAAAAGAATTACTAGGGTTCACACACAAAATACTCAAAAGAGAGATTCCAAATGAAAAAGTGAAGAATTGATTTCATTTAAGTGTGACAAAACCCACATACCAAAGATTAAGATACAATGGGGTAACTCCCCATATATATACACAAAAAGAGATGGCAAGGGAGAGTCGTTGGACACTCCAACGGCTCTAAATAGAGTCGTTGGAGTGTCCAACGACTCTCTTAGCTTTTGCTTTTTGACTTAGTCAAAAAGCAAAAGGTCTATATTATGTCCAAGCTTTTGCTTTTTGACTAGTCAAAAAGCAAATGGTCTATATTATGTCCAAAAATGAAAAATAAACTAAAAACTAAAAACCTAACTAACCTATGCTATTGTAACTAAACTGAGAAAAAAGATTACATATTATGGGATATTTGCATATGAGATTATCTATGAGATTACAATTTTTAACAAGATTGAATCTTAGCCCTAGGTTTGCATTATATATTTTAAACATGAGATTTTAAAACACAGAGATTAACTGCATGAGTTATTTAAGATGCATTAGAAATTGTTTTTTTTGGTAAATAAATATAATACCATTATTGTCATTTAACTCTGTCTCTCTTCCTAATTAATACCTTACCAAATACAATGCATCCATCAATTATAGTAATCAACTTTCCCAAAAGTAACGTTGGAAAGTGGTATGCACTGTGCTGACCTCTTTTCAAAAATCCAGTGTTACTGCTTTAAAACAGTTTTATTAATGATTTAAATTTTGAAACAAAAAATGAACCGGTTCATTTTTAAAGCTTCTTGGCCGAGTCTGATAGACTCGGACGACTCGTCCAGTTTTTAGCTGAATCAACCAAGTCAAAACATTGACCTGGCTGAGTTTAGTCCTTAACTGAGTCATACTGATTTCTTGACTCGGTTAGGGACCGATCCGTAATAACTTATTGACTCGTCGAGTTTGCCAACTATGCATTAGCTATTGGCCACCTGATTGGTCAGATTGTGCATGCAAGATCCAGTCCTAATCGCTTACCTTGGTTGGCCTTGGCCAACTTTCTTGGACAGCCTTAGCTATCCGACCTTGTCATGTGAGCTAAGTTTAGGTGAAGCTTAACATTCACTAACGGATCTCAGCTATTTCTTGTTGAGAGTTTTTTGTTGTGAGATTTCAGGGTCAGTGGTTTTTCTTGGAAAAAACTTGGCATTTAAAAGAATGAAAGATGTAAAAAAATAATAGAAACGATAAAAAATAATAGTTTTTAGTAGTATTTTCTTACAGAAATATAAAGAAACAATTATAAAAGTTTTTAAAATATAAAAGAATACAAAATCAGAAAAAATTATGCTTAAAGTAAATAAACATAAGTTTTTTTAAGTGTCATATGTCAAGATGCTGTCACGATACTTGTATTAGGGTGATATTTTGGAAAATATCATGGTATTTTCACATTTTTAGATTTTTTTTTCAAGAAAACATTAATATCACAATGTCTACCAAATCTTGGCAATATTGGTGACTATGAGTAGAATGCAACTCTAATTTTTTTATGGAACAGTTTGTGAAAGAGGAACATCAATGTTATGATACTTAAACTACTGGGAGTAAAATAATGAAATACTGAAAGGTCTGGTTTTCAAAGGAGGATCTTGCAGGAGACCTGAGAGAAGAAGCTGGCAGCCATGGTGTATATACTGTTTCTCTTGGTGAAAGGTGACACCTTTAGGAATTCATTTTATATAATGATGGCCTTAAGAAGGCAGCACAAACAGGTATTAAGATAATAAGCATGCACAACGTACCACTTATAAGTGGTATGACCAATGTCACATGGGTGCGGGTGCGACACGGGTGCGGCGCAATTTTAAAAATTTTGGACTCGGCTATATATATATATAATAATAATATATCCTGTGTGCATATATGTGGATATTGTCCTCTAAAGTTTGGCACCAGCATGAGTGTTTTTATAAATTTTGCAAATTGTACTTTTGCCCTTGCAGAAAGGGGGGTCCGGGGGCTCCCCCCGGCGCGGGTCCCACTGCACGGTCAGCGGGCGAGGGTCCAGGGAGGGGCGTAGGGAGGCAGCGCCCCCCGGAATTTTTTTTTCTGGGGCTTATGTTTGAGGCTTTGTTGCAAAAAATGTACATACTGCCAAGAAAAGGAAAAGATAGAAATGTCAAAATTTTTCAAAAAATTTGTCTGCACATAATTATGATGGTTATTTGTAGTGAACCATCCTTGACATGCATGGGCAGGGATCTCGCACCCAATTTGACAGGACAAGGAATCACATAATGAAGACTTTCAATTCCAGAAATCCCACCATAACAAAATCTTAACACAAAGTCCTTAATTTAACAAAACTACTAAAAGGTCCAACAGAGATTCCAGTTATTCTAGCGACATTTAACACAAAATGAGAGTAGCTTAAGAAAACCCAGTTCAACCAAAATAAGCGGTGACTCAGAAGCCCCATAAATGATTTTTTTTTTTTGTTTTTTACCTTAAAATGAACAATTTTTGGACTCGGTCAACATTGATCGAGTCCAAAAAAGGACAGACTCGGCCTCGACTCGTTGACCGAGTCTGACTCGACGTTGACCGAGTTCGAAGCCGCACCCGTGTCCGCACCTGTGTCGGGGCGTGTCGACTCGAGTGCGGCGCCTCCCTAGCCGAGTCCGTGTGACATAGGGTATGACATAAATGAACAAAAGAACAAAGAAAATTGTGCCACTAATAAGTGGCATCACCTAGTAATATTACATTTAACAAGAAATTACACTTAATGTCGTTGGTTCAGACACTCACCCTCAGGTTATCCATTATTTTTAAACCTGTACAACTTGTCTTTCAGGTGGCTTTGGTGTGCTTTCAATGAACCCTTTATGAAACCATCAGCAACCTGATTTTCAATACCAATAAATCTAGCATCATCTTCTACTTCCACTATTTCATGGATGAAACGTAAGTCAACTTGAAAATTCTTCAATTGACCATAGAGCATTGGATTAAATGCTAAAGTGATACATGCTTACTGTTACAATAGATTTTGGACCTATTTACCTTCATTATTACATAAACTCTTTATCCATATTACTTCTGCTATAGCTTGATATTCTTAGTGCTTGACATGACCCCATCACTATTCTCAGACGGACAATAATTTGACAGAACTATGTGAATTTGGGTCTCCTGCCAAGTCCACAGTAGTGAATCATATACAGACACATACATACATACATACATGCATGCATACATAAATACATAAAGAGAATGTTACCTTAAAATAAACACCTTGATGTGCATGTGTGTGTGTAGATCACATAACTGGAAAACTGCCATCAAGAATGCTCTTTCTTAAGTTGCTGTAACAAGAGAAATTGTTACCCATCATATGCCATCACTATAGCATACCTTCCTGATTGTTTCTGTTTATATTGTCATTTGACTTTATATAATTCAACATTTCTTCTTCAACCTTCAATTTTGTTGAAAATCAGGCAAATTTTGAGCTTGTAAGAATTATTACTTTCTAGTACCATATGGATTAGAGTAACGGCACTTGATGTTTTACTGTATGTAGCATCTGTAGTCTATATCAGATGGATGATGAGTGGTGAATGGTGCTCTACTTTTTTAATGTCGCATGGACTATTATGAATCTGGACGGTTTTGTAAGTTGTTCGTCGACAAATATGATGCGGTTGGATTTTCATTTTGAAATATTCAGTTTGTGTCTCTCCTTTTTTCCTTTTCTTTTTCTGAGGAAATACATATTTTCTTTTTCAAAAAGAATAGATCTTTGATCTGAAATAACATCTTAAGCTTGTGAACTATATGAACTATGACTGAAATTCTGCTTAGAGTTATAGAAGCTTTTGTTGCTTAATAAGCAACATTCATGAGAAATAATTGATGACTGGCATTTGTTGGACCAGCCATATATAAGAAAATCTGCTCATACATGCATCACTATCCATGTGCTTTTCAACTGCGATGCTAATTCTTGTTGGTTTTTTTAGCTGTTGACATCTCTGGTACGAAGGTGGTGATCTTCCATCTTTTCATGAATGAGTAGCCAGGCTTGTTGTTGTGACATGCACATGCTATGACTGTAAATTTTAGGGGGTTAGCATTCTCCATTTTTTTGTGGTGATTTCTAATTGTTTTGGCATGTGCCTTAGAACACAAGTATACTATTGCTGTAAATTCCTTCATCTTCTTGCTGAACAAGAGAGAATGTTGGCCACTGAGAGTGGTGCTGATGAGGTGTGCTTGCTCCTATTGGCTTTCAATTGTTTCAGCATATCAATGTAAGGCATTTATGCAGGCTGCCATACATACCAAATAGGTGGTCCTTCGGGAAATATTGAATAGGCAGCTGGACTTGGGAGAAGTACTATCATACGGTTAAGCATGGTAACAATTGGATGGGCTTCATTTTTCAAACATAATTATCCTTTATTTTTATTTTTCAAATATAATTTTCTTTTATTTCATTGACAACGTGAGCAATTCAATACGAGATCCATTGGTCTAGATGGCAAAGCCACTGTCCAACATTGAAGCCTGCTAGAAGGGTTACTTTCTAAAACTGTCCTACCTCTAAGGTCACAATTTACTTCATGAAAAAAAATATTTCCATGAAAAAACTTCTCTGAAACTGAAATCATCTGAGAAAAGGCTGGCATGTGGTGCTCTACGGTTCAGATTAAGCTAGAAATTCTTAAGTTCTCGAGTAGATCAAGGTCTCAATTGTTCTGTCTTTCATGCCTTGATGGTCTGCCGTTCCTAGGATTCTCGGTTTGTGCGACCCTTCTTATACTCAAGTGTCAAATCATATCTTGGAACTTGGAAATCCATTTCAGTTGGCTGGTGTTTGTAATCATTTGCGCCATGGTCAGCGGGCATGAAGTGCCTTCCCAATACATAAGGCAACTTTTCAATTTCCAACACGATTGCAAAGTCCATTGAATGGTGCATGGAATGAGTCATTTTTTCTTGATCCACTTGTGAAAGCGAAAGTATGTTTTTCTTTTTGAAATTGACGTGAAAAAAATAAGTCATTTTTGGATTTTTTTGGAAAGCCATGCAAAAATCAAGTTTGTTTCACCATTAGAAATGGGTTAGTAATATAACGTGTAGGTAAAAACTGGATTGAATTTAACCTTCGAAAAATGATAAAATGGTTTACTTCTCAAAATGCCTACCTATTCGACGAAATCCCTCGCATATTCAAAATCTCCAATTCTTGTCTTTTTTAAGATACGTATCTTTTGTATAAGCGAACCTGATGAGGTTTGTGCCATATATAGGTATACGGTAAAAAGTTTATAACCTTTCAGTAAAAAAGAGATTTGCATGATCATTTTGTGAACCCCATGAATTTGACTTAAATCTCAACAAAGGAAATTCACATATCAAACATCTCCTATGTGAACCTACTTTTTTTTTTAGATTCTAGCTTGCTAGGTTTGTCTCATACATTTGTGACTGTCTCAAAATTCACTCTTACATCATCCCGACTTTCTTTAATTGAAAGCTTGTAAACCTTCACAAATATAGTATGATCCTCACAAATATAGTATGACTTTTCCTAGATACCTTGCAAACTCCTCTTAAGTAAAAAACTCATCAAGGAGGTCTGTAAATGCATGTTGACATTCACAATCACCCGTTGTGAATGTTCCCAACATTCAAACTTTGATTCGAGCTTCACAAATATAATATGACCTTCGTAAATATAGTAAAACCTTCATGAAGACTCTTCATGTATGTCTGCAAATGTGTGTTGACATTCACAAACCAGTTGTGAATGTCATCACTCATTTGCTGACATTCTCAAGATGATTTGTGAACATCTTTTGTATACGCAGATCTTTTGATTTTATTTGCGAACTTGCCAAACATTGGACATGAGATTCACAAATTCTCGTAAGACTTTAATGTGAACCTTTTTATGTTTTTGTGAATCTCCATACAATCATTAAATGTAATACTTTTTTGCAAATGCGGTAGCTCACATTTGTGGACTATTTTTGCATAAACAAAGGTTTTTGTGGTCCCCAACCTATTTTTCCCCAATGCATTTCTTTCAACAATTTTTTTTTATAATGATTTTTTAGCAAAATTCTTTAGCACTATTACTTGCACTTTGTCACACGACGACACTTCATTGGTGACCTCTTGAACATCATCGACGATGAGATATTTCAATAAGCATATCTTTAATAATTGAATTAATTATTTGTTGAAATTTTTGGCATGAATCAATTATTTTTTGAAACATTGGCAGGAATAAGTTATTTTGTGAAAGAATTACATGGTTGTCAACTTATCTTTGCATGTTTAATAGCTTATTCTATTTTTTTTTGTTTAATTCATTTTCATGCAAGTTTCAGTTTTTTTGCTTTGTTTCGTTAAATTTGTATGCTTTCATTTTCATGTGGTTGTTTATCTGTCGTGCTCACGAGACTTACACTACAGAAAATATGTATTTAGTGTATTGTTTTTCTTTGATTTTTAAATTTGTTTAATATAGTTCTTTATGAATTCTTAACATCTTCATGCTTATGAGTCTACTTTTCATAGAACTCCTTATGGAAAAATTTACACTAGATGCTATCCCATGTTCTTTTTTGTACTTCCAATTTTTTCACTATGACCATATATTTTGTTACAAAGTGTAACTTTTTTGTGAAATCTAAGTAACTTCTCTTGCTTTTTTTGTGAATGGTTTTTGTTTGTTCATTTTGCATGCTTTTAATATTTTAATGTAAAGAGTTGATGTCTACTTTTGTTTCTTTTATTTCAATTATAGTAATTCGCTCTTAACAATAAACTCTCAAAGTGTTTTCTTTAACATATAACAAGATCACCAACTTACTGGTTATAACTCGTGTCAAGCAGAAAGATATAAAATATTGTTAGTTGCTATGGACATGAATTTTATATAGATCCCAGTTTCACTGTTTTGTTATTGTAGAAAATTCTTTATTTATTTATTTTAAAATGATGACTGAAAAGACTCTCATGAAAACAACACTTACTGAAGGAACAATACAAAAAGAGCAAGAGATAAATTACCCATTGGTTGATTAGTTCTACTATGGAGTACATAGGAGGCCTGACATGTGGATAGAGAGGGCGTAATATCTATGAATTTTGTTCATTTTAACTTTTAAATTTGAGTAAAATTCAAGTTAAAATCAGGTTAAATTTAGGCAAAATTAAAAGAGTTTAAGTTTAACCAGAACTCTAGCTATATCTGTTATGAGTTGTAGATCTCGTAGGAGATCCGATTTGGCAATTTTGGATATGGGTTGGTTCAAAAAATACATTTTTCAAAATGGATCGACATCCATTTGGATTTTTCAACTTGGATCGAATCTAGAATTGGATTTTTCAAAATTAAGTGGATTGTGTTTTGTACTCAACCCAGAGTCGTTATGGGGCTCAGAGGGTCATGTCCAGCCCAATGGGGTGCCATGTGTCAACATGGGGGCTCACAAGGGTGTGGAGGTGGTCAAGGGTTTTTATGAGTTTTGGATGGGTCATAATTGGATCCAAACCTCAGTATTCAGATCCAAAATAAATTTGGATTTAATTAATGGATATAAACCTTTAACTTAAGTATTAGATTTGTATTTAACTAATGGTTTTTGGATCTAACCTAATTAAGATTGGATATGGTTCATGGTTTTCAGATTCAATCTTATTGGATTGGACCCATGTGAGACTCCACATGGATGAGACTCTCAAACATTTAAGAGGGTTCTAAAGAGGGTGGAACACCCCTCCCCTTAGTAGACCCCATATGTTAGTTAGTGGCTAGTTGTTTCGTTTTGGGAAAGTCAAAATTTGAGAGTCCCAAAATAATTAGGAGTTTTAAAATAAGTTTAGAAGTCCTAGTATGTGCGGTTATGAGAATTTGGAACAAGAGGGGACTCTCTCCTCTATCCATACAAATTTAGGTGGAGAGAGACCCATTATGATTAGAGATTGGTGCGGGGAGGTTCTATAAAAGAACTCACTCACACACCCCTCTCATTCCATCTCTCTCTCTAATTTCTCTCTCTTCTCTCTCATATTCCTTGTCATCCTCTCTCTACCATCTTCTTCTTCCTTCTTCTATCTTGGAGTTTTTCTAGCAGCAATTTAAGCTGCTATAAGGTGATAAGATGAGAGATGAAGGCGTTAGCACATCCAGAAACTCGGTAAAGGTAGGATTCATCTCACACATAGTTGTCGATCGAATGCAAGCGCATAGATCCTGCGCCTTGCCGATTATATAGATTGGTCCATGGTGGATTAAACCTGAAATAAGTTAAAAAAAGTTGTTTTAAAATTGTTTTTAAATCAATACCATGCTTTAAAATGGATTTAAAAATATATTTTCGATAAAACTATGTCCGAACAACCAAACTGAGAAATCGGGTAGTGTGAAACACATAGTTTCGTGTTCCTACATGATTTAAGATTGGTATGTCATTTTTTTTCAGCATGATTGAATAAATATTTATTTTTTTTCATGTATTTGTGGTGCAAGTTTTATAAAAAATAATTTTAAACAGATATTTTCAATAAAAATATTTGTGCAAACCGAACACCAAATAATAAAAATCAGTTCACATTAATGGTGAGATCTGGGTCAAACTCAATGAACAGGACAAAAGCTAAGTATTCCAAACAGAAGCACACCTTTATTGCCAAAAGTAAAGTGCAGTAAATAAGTGCGTAAACCCTATTATAAAATATTGAGCAAAAGGAAAATTAATACGACCCAATTAAATGTGGCCTAAGGCTCTACTTTAACTAAAATAAAAGGAAATAAAAAGAAAAAGAAGACGAAGATGCCTCTGCTCGTGAACCATGATCCATATATGCGGGTGTCGATATCTTACTGCGTCCACCTTAACATCAACCTTCCAGCCCACGACAACCACCTGCATAAACACAGACAGGCAAACAAAGCACAAACTACCACACGACTAGGTTAGTTCAAAACAAATAACTAAGATCAGTCAACATAAAATAAAAGAATTAAAAATTCTAGACACAACTCACCAACATGACTTGGTTGGGTTATGATCTGGATTTTAAAATGTATAGATTGAAAATAGATTCGTCTAAAAACCTAACCCAATTTACGAATTTGAAAAATGTGTTCGAAAACTCCAGATACGCACAAAACAATATTAGGAAAAAAAACTCAGAAATCAAGAACTATCGATTTTTTATAAGCTAGCAAACTATTCTAATTAAATATTTCTAATAGAAAATACTTATAATGAATCAGATTAACAAAACATAACACGAATCAATATCCTAAAGAATAAGAAAAAATAGAATAAAAATAAAATACAAAAACACAAAGGATGCCTAACTTGATCCGATCGACGACTTGAATTGGACGATGGCCGATTCAAGATGTCAATCTCCCCCTTTTTTTATTTCAAAAAGAATAAACAAAATAAAATGCAGGTTATATGCTAAAAAAATAAATCTAATTGAATTTAATCTAGTCTATAAAAAAATTCAGAAAATAATAATAACTGAAATTAAAAACTAGATCTACAATCAAAAGGAGGAAGAAGGTACTGAACGACCGATCTGGTGTCAACCGATAGATTGGGTTGAGGAGAGAGAGAGAGAGAGCTTGACCTCATGGAATGTGCAGACATCCTCTAGATTGGTTCTCATGCTGGTCCTGCAGCTAATAGAAAATAAAATAGAAAAGTCAAAGAAGAATAAGGAGAAAAGAATAAAAGAGAAGAAGAGAAAAACGTTGATAGAAGAAGAAGAGAGAAGAGGAGGCCTTGGGATTTGCATGAGGGAGAGAGAGGGGAACAAGTTAGAGGGGGACGACTATAAAGAGAAGGCCAAAACTGGTTCACGCCTCTCTCTTGTTAGTATTTATATTAGTTTTTAGGTTAAAACAAAAATTACAAAAAGTATTCCTAATTTAAAAACTATTTCAAAAGACTACCTACATCTAGCCTAAATTACAACAAGAAGGTGGTGCCAAGTAGGAGGGGTATTTTCAAAATTTTCTTAATTAACCACTGTTGATTTGGGCTAATTGGACTACAAATCATGTGTGAATCAGATCCAAGATCTATCAGACGTCATTTGGATTGGATTTGTTACCGGTTCTACTTGAAATTCACTCTAAAACCATAAAATAGCTATAACTTTGTCGTTTTAACTCCAAATTGGATGAAATTCGAACCATGGCTCCATGACACCTGAAACATCATAAATATAGGTATCAAAACAATAACAGACACATAAATGCATAAATTTAATAATGAATATAAATGTATTTTCATATATTATTAAATTTCCCCATGCTTGTTGTTTGCTAGTCCTCGAGCAAACACTATTCCTAAACTAAGAGAAAGCAAAACTTAAAAACAAAAACAACAATGCAAAACTAATGTACAATATCTAACTCACTTTCGTAGGAATCACGGTTGCATTTAGCATATGCAATAAGCCCTTTAAACCCCTAAGTTACCCCAGTGAACGAGTGCAGTCTCGTGAGGGTTTACAGTGATAATACCCACAAACATCTCTGTAATACATACTTAAACAATTTTAAAAAATATTAGGCAATTAGAGCTATTTTCAACAAATATATTTCATGAAATTATATTCTTTCTCATTTTTTGAATCAGCCACGCCTCCACAATTGAAAAATTTTCTATCTATTTCTTTAGAATTCCGGATTATCTATGCTTTATTCTTAGAGAAACTTGGCTACTCATGTCATCATCTATTATCATTATACGAATGCTTTTGCACAGTTTTGCAAAAAAATTCAAAGCAATGTTTTTCTTTAAGCTCTTATTATCTTTTTTATTATTATTATATTTTTTGAGCACTATGTCAATTTTTGAATTTTGTGACCCATGTAACGAGCTTTAAGTCAATGACTCTCAGGTCAGACGGCTTTAGGGCACTAGACGCAGAGTATCCCTCAGACTTAATCACTCGAGTGACTAGACCCTAAATTTTCATAACTACTTGTAGTTTTTCTCCCAATTGTTCGCAATGTCTCCACTAACTGAGCTTTCTAATGGATCCATATAGCGAGCTTTGGGCCGATGGCTCTCAAGCCAGATGGCTTTAGTGCACCAAGTATACAACATCCCTCAGACTTAGCTACTAAGGATCCTATTCGCGTGAGCACATACACTTCAACTCGTGTCTAAACTTAGCTACTAAGGATCCTATTCACATGAATGCAGGTACTTCAACTTGTGCCCTAGCCCAGCTATTAAGGATGAAACAACTAAGAAAATCAAAATACTACGCGTGTGTTCTTTCTTTTCTTTACTTTTTTTTAACATTGCTCTTTTTAAAAAAATTAGTGCATTTATATCCGTATAAATCAAAGTAGAATCTAATAATTATAAACAAGTATTTTCTTCAAAAGCCACATAACTAACCTATTCATCTAAATCCATTTAGAAAAAAAATTCTACATGGGGCTTAAAAATCATCTCAAAATACCAAAAACATGCAAAAACAATCATATATTTTTAAAAATTGCTTAAAAAATGCCTAATTTTATGAGTTTTAATAAAATTAATATATGAACAGGAAAAAATTTAGGTATGCATCATACCTTCCCCGCATGCTTGAATGTCACTGTCCTCAGTGACACTCCCCCATGCTTAAATGAAACTATATGAATGCATGAGTGCACACAAAGAACAACACAAAAGGAGAAATGGAGGGATATGACTTAATATGTATGTTGGAGCTTGCTGGATAAGATGCCTCGTTATATACTACCATGCACATGCAGGGCTCCTCAATGTCCTGTATTTAAAAAAAAAAAACTCAAACATTGAAGCCCATCAAATCATAATGTATGCATGACTCTATCCCGATCCTATCTAAAATAAACCAAAATCAGAAAAATCATCCTATCTACCATGAGTTGCCTCTCATGCAGCGTTAAGTTTTACGTATTCAACCAGACGAATCTCTATTTACCTTTCCTCGTCCATGAGATCAATGGACTCAATGTCATGCTCAATCGGGAGGTCTAAGATATATAGTTTTATCCTTTGCCCTGTCAATTATGTGTCCTAAAATTATACCTTGCTGATCCATGAAATGGCTCTTTTCCCAGCTAAGAATGAGATTAGTCTCCACATATTTTTGAAGATCTTTTTAAAACTTGTGGGGACAATTCTTAGATAATGATTTTTTTTCTGAAAAGTCAACCATGAAATTTTTTCCAACTGTGGTGGATCAGATTGCTCCCATTGAGGATTAGTGTCACCCGCATGAAAACATTCGTCATTTCTCGTCGGTCTCATAGCAACATCAAACATGTTTAATCTCATTTTCTTGTTGCCAAATAAGACATCCATCACCCTAGTATGACAATTAATACAAGCATTGGAAGTGGCCAAGAATGGTCTACCCAGAATGATCGGGGTTTTACGAGCGACATCAGTGCTTTCCATGTCCATAACAAAAAAATCAACGAAAAAATAAAAATCCTCGACATTGACTAACACATCATCTAATATTCCACGAGGAATCTTAGTAGACCTGTCAGCCTGTAGGGTGATCGAGGTGGATTTTATGTCCCCAATCCCAAAATTGTCAAACAAGAAACCTGACAGGATATTTACATTGGCCCTAAGATCGAGCAAAGCACGCTCAATAGTTATGTTCTCTATAACATAAGATATGATCGACACCCTAGGATCCGTGAGATTAGGTAGGGCTTGGTGCCGAAGCACTGAGCTCACCTGCTCAGTCAAGCAGATCTTCTTGGGCAACAATCTTGATTTTCTTTTCTGGGTGCAAAGTTCTTTAAAGAACTTTGCATATGCAGGCACTTGCTGGATGACATCTAACAAAGAAAAGTTGATGTAGACTTGCTTGAATAGTTCAAGCATTTCATGCATTCTCTTCCCTTGTTTGTCGGAAGCTCTAGACTTTTCAAGGGCTTGAGGAAAAGGTAAGAGGGATCATAGGAAGTAGAAGGCTCTTTCTGAAAACTTTCTCCCTTTTTCTCCATATAGTTTGGAGGTGGTGAATGAGGGGGTACAGATGTAGAAGCAGTTGTTCTCTCAATCACCTCCTTCTGATACTCCTTAATAGTACGTAAGGCTAGGACAAGCTAGACTAGGCTAGTTCCTTGCCTCTAGGGTTGACCAGAGGTTGGCTAGGTAGTGTCCCTTCACTCCTCTTGCTTAAGGCTTCTGCCAATTGCCCCATCTGTATCTTAAGTTTTGAGATCGATTGGATATGGGAATTGAGGTTGGCCTTTATGTCAGTGAATGCTTGCAAGAGCTTCTCCTCAAAAGATTGACTCATCGAAGTCTCTTGCTGGGCATTCTGCCTTAGCACGGTTGAGTTCTGAGGTGCTGGTATTTGAAAACTGACAAACCCACTAGGTCTCCCTTGGTTTTGGTTTGGAGTCAGAGTATTTTATGGATTTCTTCACTCAAAATTAGGGTGGTTTTGCTAACCCAGATTATAAGTAGGTGTATATGGATCATGCACCGGTCTGGCAAAATCTTGGGTAGCATTCCTCTGCTCCTAAATAAATTCAAGATAGTGAGGTGTTGCCAGACAGTCTGTTATATAGTGTGCAGGGCTAGCATAGAACTCACACACTTGATTCAATGTAGTTAGGTTAGCTAATAGTTGGTCTAATTTTCTGGCCAAGTGGTCCACTTTATTTGCAACTCTTGGTTGGACCTAACTTTAAGAATTCGTCCCTTTTTAGGATCGCTTGGATCAGAAGTGGTCATATCAAATATTGAAGATAAGGCATGGTGCATAGAGTTATCGGTTAATGTTTCAAAAAGCGATCATGCTTCATCTTCGTTCTTAAGCATGAATGTGCCCCCACACAAAGAATCAACCATCTGCCTATTTTTCTCAGTCAGACCATCATAGAAATACTGCACCAACAACCATTTGGGCACTTGGTGGTGGGGGCACTTTCTGAGTAGGTCTTTGAAACTATCCCAGAGCTCATGAAATTGTTCTCCTTCAATATGAGTAAAACTTGTAATAGCCTTTCTATAATGGTTTGTCTTGCCAATGAAAAATAAATAAATTCTTTTTGTAATTGTTTTCATGTGGTAATCCTTACCATATCTAAAAACTTTAACCAGTGTTTCACTTTGTCTTTTAGGGAGAACGAAAAGAGGATCAACCTTAGAGCATCATCTTCAAAGTTGTTGATCTTCACTGTAGAGCAGATCTCCAAAAATTCATCAAGATGATGGTAATGATCTTCATTGCTAAGGCCAAAAAATGATGAGAGCATCTGGATGACGTTGGCCTTAATCTCAAATTGATTTGCTCCTATATCAGGTCTCGCGATGCAGGAAGCAGAAGTATATTCAGTAGGGATGAAATACTCTCTCAGTGGATAGGTGATCTGTTGATCTTCAACCATGTGGCCGGATCTGTGTACTCGTCTATTGATGGACTCTGGGTCCTCTAAAGGTTCAATGAGCTTGGGGTCTTGCAAGCATCACCCTTGCTTACACCTTATATAGAGACCTATGTAGCAACCGTCCTAAGGATTTGGTTTTCTACCTAATCTAGCGTGCCAACGCAATCAAACCACACCACGAAAGCAGACAAAGTAGAAAAATAAACAAACAAGCAAACACTTGCACCCAAACAATTATCTTGCATAAATTAAACTAGATTCATGGTCGCCTATGAATGGGTACCCTATTAGGTGGGCTGGGCAAGAAAAGTAAGATGGTTTTAAGGGTGTCAAGCAATGTGGTCCTAGCAATCTTAAATAATATGCAAAAGCAAACTAAGTAATCCTAGATAAAATAGCAAGAAAATAAACTAAGTAGTCCTAAATAAGTACAGAAAATCAAACTAGCAATCCTAAAATCACATGAACAAACATTGGCAATAAAGTGAATACTTATTTTTCGATCACCGTTCCCCAGCAACGATGCCAAAAAATTTGGTGTAAGTTTTATAAAAGATATTTTTAAAAGGATATTTTCAATAAAAACACTTGTGCAAACCAAACACTAAATAATAAAAATTGGTTCACACTAATAGTGAGATCCGGGTTGAACTCAGGGAACGGGACAAAAGCTAAGTATTCTAAACCGAAGCACACCTTTATTGCCTTAAAAATAAAAAAATTAAAGTGCAACAAATAAGTGTGTAAACCCTATTACAAAATGTTGAGCAGAAGAAAAATTAATACAATCCAATTAAATGTGGCCTAAGGCTCTACTTTAACTAAAAAAAAGAAAAGAAGACAAAGATGCCTCTGCTTGCGAACCACGATTCATATATACAGGTGTTGATATCTTAATGCGTCCACCTTAACATCAACCTTCCAACCCACAATAGCCACCTACACAAACACAAATAGACAAACAAAGCCTAAACTACCACACGACTAGGTTAGTTCAAAACAAATAACTAAGAGCAGTCAACATAAAATAAAATAATCAAAAATTCTAGACATAACTCTCCAACATGACTTGGTTGGGTTATGATCTGGAACAGAGTGTCCTCTGTTTTATGACACGACATCACAAAAGAAATTCATGAAACGAAACTGAACAAATGTAAAAAATGATGATTTTGTCCTACGCAATTTTGAGAATTTCCTGTATGGATAGATTCTTGTAATTCAGACAAACAAACAAGTAAACAACGTCGAATCCTAATCAAAATTTTTAGATTTGTTTCTGACACACTCAAGAATCTGACGTAGTTTATGGAATTGAAAAACTCCAAATGAATCACAAAAAATGACTATGACAAAAAAAATACAAAAATGCTAAACAGCGTGTTTCTTAATAGAATGCGGGAAAACAATGTGACAGTCTATCAAGTGAGTTCAGAATTTGACAAAAATTTGCAGATTAAAAATAGATTTATCTAAAAGCCTAACCCAATTTATGTACTAAAAAAATGTGTCTGAAAACTCCAGTTGTTACCTCAAAAATTTGAGTTTCCAAACTCGATTTTCCCTTTTATCTTTATTTTAAGATCCAGGTTCCGACTCGGGCCTCATTTTTATATTTCATTTTCGAAGTTTTGAGTTCCGACTCAGGCTTTTTTTTGGATCCAATGCTCCCATTGGACCAATTGTTACGTCGAAAATTCGAGTTTTCAAACTCGATTTTCTCTTTTATCTTTTATTTTGAAGATCCGGGTTCCGACTCGGGTTTTTCCCATTATATATTTCATTTTCAGAGTTTCGAGTTCCGACTCAGGCTTCCTTTTGGATCCAATGCTCGCATTGGACCAATTGTTACGTCGAAAATTTAAGTTTTCAAACTCGTTTTTCTCTTTTTACTTTAAAGATCTGGGTTCCGACTCGGGTCTCATCTTTATATTCTATTTCTGGAGTTTCGAGTTCTGACTTAGGCTTCCTTTTGGATCTAATGCTCGCATTGGACCAATTGTTACGTCGAAAATTTGAGTTTTTAAACTCGATTTTCCCTTTTATCTTTACTTTAAAGATCTGGATTCTGACTCGGGTCTCATTTTTATATTCCATTTTCGAAGTTTCGAGTTACGACTCAAGCTTCCTTTTGGATCCAATGCTCGCATCAGACCAATTGTTACGTCAAAAATTTGAGTTTTCAAACTCAATTTTCCCTTTTATCTTTACTTTAAAGATCTGGGTTTCGACTCAGGTCTTATTTTTATATTCCATTTTCAGAGTTTCGAGTTTCGACTCGGGCTTCCTTTTGGATCCAATGCTCGCAATTGGACCAATTGTTACGTCAAAAATTTGAGTTTTTCAAAAACTCGATTTTCCCTTTTTTACTTAAGAAAATTTGGGTTTCGACTAGGGCCTCATTTTTATATTCTATTTTCGGAGTTTCGAGTTCTGACTCAGGCTTCCTTTTGGATTCAATGCTCCCATTGGACCAATTGTTACGTCAAAAAATCGAGTTTTCAAACTCGATTTTCTCTTTTATCTTTTATTTTAAAGATCCAGGTTCCGACTCAGGTTTTCCCCTTTATATATTCTATTTTCGGAGTTTCGAGTTTCGAGTCAGGCTTCCTTTTGGATCTAATGCTTGCATTGGATCAATTGTTACGTCGAAAATTTGAGTTTTCAAACTCGATTTTCTCTTTTTACTTTAAAGATCTGGATTTCCGACTCGGGTCTCATCTCTATATTCCATTTTTGGAGTTTTGAGTTTCGACTTGGGCTTCTTTTTGGATCCAATGCTCGCATTGGACCAATTGTAACGTCAAAAATTCAAGTTTTTAAACTCGATTTTCTCTTTTATCTTTACTTTAAAGATTTGCGCTCCGACTCGGGTCTCATTTTTTTATTCCATTTTAGAAGTTTTGAGTTCTGACTTGGGCTTACTTTTGGATCCAATGCTCGTGTTGAAACCAATTAATCTGACAGTTTTTACAGAATGAACTAATTTCAAGAAATTAATAAAACAAATGCTAATTATCAGAGAATAATTAAATAAAATACTAACTAATGCTAAAATTAGCTAAATTAATTCTACTAATGCTGTATGATGATTATGCAGCTCCTAAAATGCAGAAACTACTGAAAACAAGCCGAAAATGCCAAAACTAAGGAAATTACAAAAATGCCCCTAACTAGTGTAAAATAGATTTCTGACAGGTTCTCGAAAAACCACTGTTTGACAAGGGAAACGAGGTCCGATTTTCCCAAAACTTATTCTGTTCTGTAACTAATAGATTAAATAATCTGACAGTTTTTACAGAATGAAAAAACAATATCTGGAACTCTAGATATAAGCGTTTCAAAACTGGGAAAAATCAGGATATCGAAAGTCCTGTAATTTAAAAACCAGAAAAAGCGGTTTTCGCAAAACGCGTTAAAATCAGACCAAACCAACTCTGAAAGAGCTGAAATTTGGTCTGCAGTCAGATAACACGTCAATAAAGTGAATAGAACAAAAATTTGCTAAAAACTCAGAATTTTTGCCTATGAAATTACGACAGTGCGATTAAGCAAAAATCAGTCTTTTCTTTCAATGCACTATTCACTCTATGAATCTATTTTACACACTAAGAATGTAATCTAAATGTAATGTAGACTTAAATGATCCTATATGAATGATTATATGCTGATATTAACTACGATGAAGCTAAATGAAATCTAAATGAAATAGGATATGCATTTTATGACTAATAGCTAAATGAAATAATAATGCAATTACAACTAAGGCACTAAATCATGCAATTAACTATATGACTAAGTACTGCACCAAATATAAACTAAATGCACTATACTAACTAAATTATTAACATACGACAAACCAACAAGCACGCATCAAATCAACAAATATAAAATTTGACTAAAACAATTAACTAAATAACTACACTAGCTATTCTAAGATCACTATGGGTTAAATCTAAAAAGAATGAGACTAATAGGGAACAATAAGATACGGAGTTGAAATAGGACTAGGGTCGACTCTACTAGGCTCGGTTGACTTAGCTAAGGTTGGGTTAACTTGGCTAAGGTTGACTCGAACTAGGCTCGGTCTTGACTCACCCTAGGTTGGACTAAGACTCGACTAGGGTTAGGTTTTGACTAAGTTAGGTTTAACTAAGACTAGGTTGGACTCGGTTTAGGGTTGACTTAGTCAACTAAGGTCGGTTGGGTTTAGGTTGGGTGAGATAGGCTCGAGTTGGGTTAAGTAGGGTTTAGGTTTGACTCAACTAGGCTTAACCTAGGGTTTTGACTTGGGCTAGGGTTCGAGTTGACTTAGACACACGGCACACCTAACTAAGTCAACTAGGTTGACTAGGTTAGGTTAGGTTTCAATAGGTAGGTTCGGTTGGCTCAAGCTTAGGGTATGTTTGACTTGACTAGACTCAAGTGGGTTTAGACTAGGTTAGTAACTTAGTAATTGTACTAAGTTTAATTCAAAGCTAACGATTTTAATGTAGAAAGTTGGGAAAATAAAGTAATAATTATCAATGCTCAAACTTTGAAATGATTTGGATTCTCAAAAATCGCCCCACTTAATGAGGAAATTACAATCCTTAATTGTATTTAAAGGCCCACTTTGGAAAACGAAAAGTCCAACTTAGAAAATCCCACGATTTCTACTTTCCAAGATTAAAGTAATTGATATTTATTTATTTCTGAAAATCGTGGAACCTAAATTGGAAAATTAATTGAATTTCAAAAACACTTTCCAAAGCCAATGAGTAACTCCTTTTTTAATGCACACTCAAAATTTAATACTCCTTTGAATGCTCCACACGATTTTTGAAGAAACTACTCTTTCCAAAAAATTTCAAATTCAATTACTTTAATTACCTTCCTTCTCAAAAATCGCCAACCCTAATGGTGCTACTTTCTAAACTAATGCAATCAAAACTACCTAGGGAATAAAAGGAATTAAATAGAAAAATGAATTTCTAGGATTAAATGCTACCCTAATTCCCAAAACTTACTTAATTGACCCCTAAAAACGGCTAAGACAATAACCCCTAATACACTGAACCTAGACACCTTCCTAACCTACCTAATTGCAATTAATACTTTCTAAAAAAATCAACTTAGAGCTCAATTGGAGCTCTAATGGCTGCCGCCCCTCCTTGGGGAAGAAGAAGACTAAAAAAAAAAAATTTCAAACTAAAAAAAACCGATTAAACTAAATAACAAATATTTTGATAAAGCTAAATTAATATATAATAAAAAACTCCTAATTACACAAATGAAAACATGAATAACACTATGCTGAAATTCAAGAAATACTGAAACACACTAAATTACATAAATACTATAAAACCAAGACACTAAAAAAATCGATTTTGATAATTTTTCCAATATGCTTAAAATACACAAACAATAAACCACTAAGACAATCCTTAGAAATATCCTAAACTACTGAATTTACCCCCACACAACTGTACGAGACTGTAAAACTATCAACCACACAAACAAATCACAAATTGAAATAAAAAGATCACACGCACTTAACAAAAAGACACTTCTAAACCAAAGAGGATTAAAAAAAAATTCAAACGACAATATAGACTCAAATCAATATAAATCTGCAGTAAACTCACTGGAATCTGATCTATGTAGGGTCAACTAACCCAGCTTTGCTGCCAAAAACCGAACTAAGGCTAAAATTGAAAATAAACCAAAATCGGCTAGAATGGATCTAGCCGATTTATGGATTTTTAATAAAAAACGCCTTTGGATCTAGACCTAACGCCCAAAATAACTCAAACTAATCTTTGTAAAGGCTTTTTCTGTTGAAATAACACAGACACACACGTTGGATAAGACAACCCAAATCGGCTAGAAGAACCTCTAGCCGATTAACACGTTTTTCTTGAAAAATAATGGAAATCAATACTCGAACATGCAAACAATGAAACAAACCTAGATCTAACGTGCTGGTCTATGCACAGATACTATTCTAAGGTTGAAACAATAAAAAAAATAAGAAACACAGAGAAAATAAAAAAATATAAAATCAAACACACAATTTCGGTTTTAGCTAGAAGAGAAGGAAGAAGAAGACCTACCTCTTGGAAGATCCGACGACCGGGGGGATGAAGAAGAGCGGACCGTGGCTTGATCTTGACGTCCCAAACAGTTCGAGAATGCTGCACTTCACCAAAGAACAGAACTTTTGCAGTTGCTACACCTTGGAGATCCACCGAAGATGGAGTATGCGCCGATTCTCGATCGGAGGGTGTAGAAAACCGGATGGAGGTAGGGCCGGCTCACCTTGTTGGTGTGTTTCGCACTCCCACACAAGGTTAGTAGTCTCCACCTCTGTTACAACTGCAAAAACACAGCAAAATGGTGAAAACACAGCAAGGAAAAAGGAAGAAATGGAGAGAAATCACAAGAGAGGTCGAAATATGCTTGGAAACCAAGCATGAACCGATCTTCAATGGCCAAAACTTGGGAGAATGGAGGGCAAGGAGATGCTGGAGCTAGAGGCACTGCAGGGGGCGTCCAAACAAAGCCAAAGACGTCTAGGGCTTCTCTAAAAATTATATTTATAATTTTGACATTTTTCAGAAAGAAGGTTAAAAAAATAAAATTTTGCTAGGCGCCACTTTCTGGGGGGTTTTCTGCAAAACTTTTTGAATTGGATATGGATAGGCGTGTGGGTTGGGTTTTGGGCTTTCTAAGGGTTGATCCAAAGTCCAAATAACCTAATTGGGTCGGATATGGATCCGATCCAACTCGAAATTCATGCCCAAACACTGAAATAGCCATAACTCTCTCATTTTAACTCCAATTTTTCTGAAATTCGAACCATAACCCCTTACTATCAAAATACATCTAAACATGGGTTTAAAACCTTAAACTTGTTACAAAATGCATGAAAAAATTATTAACATGATGTGTATTTCATGCATCATCAAATACCCCCATGCTTGAATGTTTGTTAGTCCCTTAACAAACCCTAATTATGCTATGCAACAGAGACAAGAAATGCTAAATATGAATGCATAAAAACTAACTCACTTTCGTAGGAATCACGGTTGCATTTAACGTATGCAACAAGCCCTTTAAACCCCTGGCTTACACCAGTGGACGAGTAAGGTCTCGTGAGGGTTTGCAGAGATGCTACCCACAAACATCAATGAAATGCGAGGATGATTTTTCAAAAATATTAGGCTCTTAAGAATGCAGTTGGAACAAATATTTCATGTAATTGACATTCTCAAAACAAGTTTAAAAATCTCATGCCACCACAGTAAAAATTCTTTTTCCTTCACTTTTCTAATATTGTAGCTAATTTATGATTTTTCTCAGAAAATCAAGTATTCTCATGTTTTACTCATTTATTCTCACTTGTATATTTTCTGCACAGTAATACACATATATGCCTAAGCAATGAAAATTTTCTCATTCAGCACATCATCTTTTTTCTTTCTTTCATTTTTCACCCTTTTTCAAATTTGTTCTCTTGAGCATTCTTCTCACATGAGCACTATTTCGAATAGTCAGTTTTCGTGACCCGTGTAGCGAGCTTTTGGTCAGTGACTCCCAAGCCGGCCGGCTTTAGGGCACTAGATACAGAGTATCCCTCAGACTTAATTGCTCGAGTCACTAGACCTTCTATTCTAATAGTTTACGTATAGTCTTCCTCTCGTCATGTGCAATGTCTCTATCTCTTAGGCTTTCTATGCAGTCCATGTAACAAGCTTTCGAACCGGTGGCTCCCAAACCAGCTGGCTTTGGGGCACCAGGTGTAAAACACCCTTTAGATTCTACTTACTCGAACTACAAAGGCCACAGATATCAACTAGACAAGAAGATGATCTCCTTCGTTATCCTTTTCGTTAAGAGACTCAAACACTTCATCTCGTGTCTGAGTTCCACTACTAGAATTCACGAAGACATCAACAACTAAACGTAGCTCTATTCTTTTTAAACTCATGTTTCAAAAACATCTTTCCATTGCTTATTTCTTTCACAAAACACACTGTGCATACTTATACTAAAGTGATTCAAAATTTTCTAACAATCAAATACTATCTTTTCTTTGAATTTTCTCATAAATAACTACTCTATTTGATTCAGTTCAGAATTTTTTTTTATGGGGCTTAAAAATTTATAAACTGTTAGATTATGCAAAAAACAATCATATATGCTACAACTTGTTCTCAAATGCCTACTTTAATTACCAGTCATAAAAAGTTTTGAAGTTTTTGTGTGCATGCATCTAAACCACCCCCCATGCTTGAATGACACTGTCCCTAATGGCATACAGAATAAGTAAAAATGTAATGCAAATGCACACTAAAAGACACTACAAAAATATGGGAGAAAGGATAGATACAACCTGATTTGCTCTGAGCTTCTGAAGTTGAATTTCATCTGATCTTTGAATTCTTTGAAAGCTCTTCTCTGTACATGGTAACTTGATATACTAAGTGTTAGATTCATCCTGCATACATCAAAATCAATGTTAGCACATATGAAATGAAATACTGAATAAAGAAAAATAGTGAAATGAAAAACAAACTAATGTACATATGATACATCCCTCTAGTCGAATCCTCATGCCTTCGTGAGATGCACTATCTCACACTCACCATCCTGCAAGGCATCTGAAATGAAGGGCTTCAGTCTTTGCCCATTTACCTTGAATGTACCTTGGGTCATAGGATCGAATAATGTCACTGCTCCATGGGGAAATACTTCTTTCACAATGTAAGGACCTGTCCATCTCGATCTCAACTTCCCTGGGAATAAATGCAAGCGAGAATTGTATAGCCACACTTTCTGATCTGGCTCAAACACTTTCCTGACAATATGCTTATCATGAAATGCTTTCGTGCGAGCTTTATATAATTTAGCATTCTCATACGCATCATTCCTGAGTTTCTCTAATTCTGAGAGCTGCAATGCTCTCTCTTTGCCAGCCTGAGTAAGGTCAAAATTCAATTTCTTGATAGCCCAATACGCTCTATGCTCTAGCTCGACAGGAAGATGGCATGCTTTCCCGAATACAAGGCGATACGGGGATATGCCAATGGGAGTCTTAAATGCAGTTCTATATGCCCAAAGTGCATCATCTAAGCGCTGGGACCAATCCTTGCGGTCCGGGCGAACTGTCTTTTCTAAAATTCACTTAATCTCCCTATTTGACACTTCAATCTGTCCACTAGTCTGCGGATGATATGGAGTGGTGAATCTATGATTGACAGAATATCTTCTCAGAAGAGAAGCTATCTGTACATTTCTAAAATGCTTGCCACCATCGCTAATCATCGCACGTGGCACACCAAAACGACTGAAAATGTTGTGCTTAATGAACTTAAGCACTACTCTATGATCATTGGTCTTGGTTGCCACAGCCTCGACCCATTTGGACACATAATCAACCGCCACCAGAATGTATAAATTTTTGAATGAAGGCGGAAATGGTCCCATGAAATCAATGCCCCAAACATCAAAAATCTCGATTATCAAAATCGGAAGCAAGGGCATCATGTCCCTCTTGGACATGTTCCCAATCTGCTGACATCGAAGGCATCGCCTACAGAACTCAAGAGCATCCCTGTGGAGTGTGGGCCAATAAAATCCTGACTGCAAAACCTTTGCAGCCGTCTTCCTACTGCTAAAATGTCCTCCACAGGCTAATGAATGGGAAAAATTCAGAATGGACTAGTACTCCTCCTCCAGAACACATCTCCTAATGATCTGGTCTGCACAGTATCTGAACAACTCTGGTTCATCCCAATAATAGTGCCTCACCTGAGATAAGAATCTCTCACGCTCATTCTTGTTCCAATGCTCAGGTATCTGCCTCGAAACCAGATAGTTCACAATATCTGCAAACCAGGGTAACTGCGATGTCCTAACTGTCATGATCTGCTCGTCGGGGAAAGAATCACTGATCGGCCTCTGATCCTGCGTGGTCTCTACGATCAGTCTGGAAAGATGGTCTGCTACTACATTCTCGCTTCCCTTCTTATCTCGAATCTCGAGATAAAACTTCTGTAGTAGAAGAACCCAACGAATCAATCTCGGTTTGGTGTCTTTCTTATTCAACAGATATTTCAATGCAGCATGGTCAGAATAGACAACCACCTTTGAATCGAGTAAATAGGACCTAAATTTGTCCAATGCGAAAACTACCGCAAGTAGCTTCTTCTCTGTCGTAGTATAATTCATCTGAGCATCAGACAGAGTTCTACTCACATAGTAGATCACATAGGGCTTCCTATCAATGCATTGTCCTAAAATAGCCCCCATAGCATAATCGGATGCATCGCACATAATCTCAAATGGGAGAGTCCAATCTGAAGGTCTTAAAATGGGTGCAGTAATCAAGGCCTCTTTGAGAATCTCAAAGGCCTTCAAACAATCCTCGCTAAAAACAAAGGGCTGATCTTTCTCCAATAAAGTGCAAAGCGGTCGAGAGATTTTGCTGAAATCTTTTACGAACCGCCTATAAAATCCCGCATGCCCTAAAAATGATCGAATCTGCCTCACAGAGGTGCGTGGAGTCAAACGGAAAATGGATTCCACCTTCGCTCTGTCAACCTCAATACCACGCTTGGACACAATGTGTCCAAGCACAATCCCCTCCTGGACCATAAAATGGCTCTTTTCCCAACTCAGGACAAGATTTGTCTCCGCACACCTACTCAGTACTCGAGTAAGTTTTTGGAGGCAATCTTCAAAAGAAGAGCCATAAACTAAAAAATCGTCCATGAAAACTTCCATCACATCATCAATCATGTCCGAGAAGATAGCAAGCATGCACCTCTGAAAAGTGGCTGGGGCATTGCAGAGCCCAAACGGCATACGTCTAAACGCGAAGGTGCCATAAGGACATGTAAACATAGTCTTCTCCTGGTCGTCAGGATGGACAACTACCTGATTGTATCCTGAGTATCCATGTAAAAAGCAGTAGTAACTCTGTCCTGTGAGTCTCTCTAAGATCTGATCAATGAATGGCAATGAGAAATGATCTTTCCTAGTTGCCACATTTAGCTTCCGATAATCGATACAGACTCGCCATCCTGTAGTGGTCCTCATCGAAATTCTCTCACCCTTCTCGTTCTCAACCACAGTGAGTCCTGACTTCTTCGGCACAACCTGAATCAGACTGACCCATTGGCTATCAGAAATAGGGTAAATGATTCCGGCATCCAACCACTTCACCACCTCGTTCTTCACTACTTCCTTCATGTTGGGATTTAGCCTTCTCTGCATATCTCTCACTGGCTTAACTTCCTCATCGCAATGAATGCTATGCATGCAGAATGAAGGATCAATCCCCTTCAGATCAGCAACTCCCCAGCCAATCGCGGCCTTGTGCTCTCAAAGAATAGTCAGCAATCTCTGCTCCTGCTCCTCAGTGAGCAGGGAGGAGATGATCACAGGCAAAGTCTCATCATCTCCGAGGTATGCATACTTGAGTGAATCCGGTAAAGATTTCAACTCAAGTTTCGGAGGTGACTCGATCGAAGATTTGGCGGGGGTCTCCGCAAGTGGGGGAAGAGTCTCAATGATAGCTTCCCAAGGTGGTCTCTCTGACGACACTCTAGACACATCTACACTATCTACACCACTATTCTTCTCTATATGGTACAAATCTAAAGAATCCTCAGTAATATACAAATTGGGCTGCTCCTCCAATGACTCATGCGCAATATCTACATGAAACAGTCCATGTCTCCCGCTGGTCCCATTGCGGCATTGAAAATATTCAACTTGACCTTTTTATTGCCGAATGAGAGATCCATGGCTCCGGTCCTACAGTTGATGCACGCATTGGCAGTTGCCAAGAATGGTCTGCCTAAAATGATCAGAGTCTGGTGCTGGCTATCCACTCCTTCCATATCCAGAATAATGAAATCGACGGGAAAATAAAAGTCATCCACCTTAACTAGCACGTCCTCCAAGACACCTCTCGGTACCTTGACAGAACAATCTGCCAGTTGAAGTGTAATAGGAGTCGATCTCATCTCTCCTAGCCCAAAAGAATCAAAGAAATACCCAGGCAAAATGTTCACGCTTGCTCCAAGATTGAGCAATGCACGTTCTATCCGGATGTTCCCTATGGTACACGCAATGATCGGGGCTCCAGGGTCCTTGAGCTTTGGTGGTGTCTGATGCTGAAGTACTGAACTCACCTGCTCAGTAAGATGGACCCTGTTAGGAACTCTCTCTCTAGATTTACGCTTCTGCGTACATAGTTCCTTCAGGAATTTGGCATATGCCGGCACCTGCTGAATCGCATCAAGCAAAGGTAAGTTGATCTGCACATGCTTGAAGATGTCAAGCATGTCCTGGATCTTCGCACCTTGCTTTCCTCTATATCCAGGAGACTCTAATGCTTTGGGATAGGGTGGTGGGGGAATATACTCGGGTGGTTCCTTCTCTTTGTGAGAAGGCTCACTCCTATCCTTCTTCTGCACTGAGGATGAAGATGAAGATGATGAAGATAATGAAGATGATGATGAGGATGGGGATGATAATGATGGCTGAGCCGACGTAGGTGAAACAATGATCTCTGGCTCCTCTATCCTCTCTCTACTCTCTCTCTGCTCTCGACGTGATACTCACATCCACTCCTCAGGGCCATAACAGATTTGGCCTGCTGCTGTGTCTCAGTATGAAACAGGCCTTCAGTCATCTGATCCTTGCCCTTCGGGTTCATGACAGCCTGACTCGGCAATGTACCCTCGGGTCTCCTACTAATAGCCTCAGCTAACTGTCCCATTTGCGACTCTAATTTCGCAATGGACTGCGTATGTGAGCTCAATATCTGGCTACACTTCTCGAAGGCATTTTGATTAGAGGTTTTCACCTCTTGGAATGCCTGGAGAAGTCTCTCCTTGAAAGATGTCTGCGGGGCAGACTCCTGCTGAATCGGGGGAGTGACTGAAGAAGAAGACTGAGAATAGCTCGGCCTCTGGAATGATTGAGTAAAAGATGGCTGCCGAACTGGCTGAGAGGAAGTACGCATCTGTATAGAAGACTGTGGATTCTTCCATGAAAAATTGGGATGGTTACGCCAACCCGGATTATATGTCGATGAAAATGGGTTATTCAGCGGTCTGACATAACCCTGAGCTGCCTGAACTTGTTCTTGAACAAATTCAGGGTACTGAGCTGCCGAAGGGCACTCAGTGATATCGTGTGTCGGACTGGCACAAAGAGTACACACCTGATGTGTAGTGGCCGGTCCTGAGAGAAGCTGGTCCAGCTTCTGAGCAATCATGTCTACCTTGCACTATAGTGCAGTAGATGGACCAATCTCAAGAACACCAGCTTTCTTTTGAATGCTGGGTGTGGCTCTATCCGAATGAGAACTCGAAGCATGGTGTAGGAAATTCTCGGCCAATGTATCAAATAACCTCTATGCTTCGTCCTCGCTCTTCAGCATGAATGTCCCTCCACATGAAGAGTCGATCATCTGACGATTCTTGTCGGACAATCCATCGTAGAAGCTCTGCACCAGTTGCCATTTTGGCACCTGATGATGGGGACATTTCCTGAGGAGATCCTTCATTCTCTCCCAGGTCTCATGGAAGTGCTTACCATCCAGTTCCGCAAAACTAGTGATGGCTCGACAATACTGGTTCGTACGACCAATGGGAAAGTATTTACGAAGAAACTCCTGTTGTAACTTCTCCCAAGACTCTATTTCTACAGAATCTAAAGACTTTAGCCAATACTTGGCTTTGTCCTTCAATGAAAAAGGGAATAGAGTCAACCTCAAAGCGTCATCATCGAAATTCTGTATCTTTACCGTAAAACAGATTTCGAGGAATTCATCTAAATGGCGGTAGGGATCCTCGTGACTAAGGCCATAAAAAGATGGGAGCATCTGAATAATGCTGGCCTTAATCTCATAATGAGGCGCTCCTACTTCGGGTCTCCGAATGCAGGATGCCTGGACATAATCTGTGGGAATGAAGTATTCCCGCAGAGGATGTGGATGAGCTGGGGGTGGAGGTGGAGGATCCATATCAGCCATTGTTGGCGAACTTCGATGAGAATGTAAAATTCTCTCTGGGTTGTCAACAAATGGATGTAATGGCGTTCCTAGACCTCGTCGCCCTTGCATACACTGGTACTAAGACCAGATGTAAGCAAACGACCTAAATCTAAATCTAAACTAACACAGGTACTGAAACGTAAATAAAAGAAATAACATCCACTAAGAAACAACTATCCTATCTATCTATGTCAGAATTCTATATCTGAATAAATAAATAACAAAGTAACTATTCTAAAATACTAAAACAAATAAATACAGGAAATCACAAACTAAGTTTTTCTAAAACCCACCTGTCTAATCGCTCCTTGCAGAATGAAAATTAAGTGAATCCTAGAAAGAACAGTACGTGAATCCTATATTTACTATGTTAATCCTATATTCACTTACTAATCCTACTAACTAAAAAGAAAACAACTAATTAACTAACTAAAACAAATTAATAAATCAAACTCTAAGAAATAAAATAATTAATTCGCCGTTCCCTGGCAACAGCGCCAAAATTTGGTTGATATTTTGAAATGATATTTTTAAAACAATTATTTGCAAAAAAACTTTGGAAAAATCGTCAACCAAAAGTATAAAAACTGACTTTCCACAAAGTGGTAAGTACGGGTCGAATCCTCAGGGAACAGGAATTAATCAAGATATTTCTATAAAATTTAATTTATTAATTGCAAATATCAATCTACACTTACAAGGCTAGTACAACTACAATTAATCACTAAAATGAAAATGAAAAAGCAACTAAGTCTTCTGCTCCATGCCAAGGGTATTTCTGTCTTTTCACCAATTATTCACTCTTCGCATTTGGACAATAACTCTGGATAATGTTTATGCTTTTTACCCTAAAATGCAGAAAAATACAAAGTTAGTATTCTATTCTATCAATGAAAACGATAAATAAAACTAAGTCTAATTTCACGAAATTAATAAAACAAATGCTAATTATCAGAGAATAATTAAATAAAATACTAACTAATGCTAAAATTAGCTAAATTAATTCTACTAATGCTGTATGATGATTATGCAGCTCCTAAAATGCAGAAACTACTGAAAACAAGCCGAAAATGCCGAAACTAAGGAAATTACAAAAATGCCCCTAACTAGTGTAAAATAGATTTCTAATAGGTTCTCGGAAAACCACTGTTTGACAAAACAAATGAGGTCCGATTTTCCCGAAACTTGTTATGTTCTGTAACTAACGGATTAAATAATCTGAAAGTTTTTACAGAATGAAAAAACGATATCTGGAACTTCAGATATAAGCGTTTCAAAACTGGGAAAAATCAGGATATCGAAAGTCCTGTAATTTAAAAACCAGAAAAAGTGGTTTTCGCAAAACGCTTAAAAATCAGACCAAACCAACTCCGAAAGAGCTGAAATTTGGTCTGCAGTCAGATAACACGTCAATAAAGTGAATAGAACAAAAATTTGCTAAAAAATCAGAATTTTTGCCTATGAAATTACGACAGTGCGATTAAGCAAAAATCAGTCTTTTCTTTCAATGCACTATTCACTCTATGAATCTATTTTACACACTAAGAATGTAATCTAAATGTAATGTAGACTTAAATGATCCTATATGAATGATTATATGCTGATATTAACTACGATGAAGCTAAATGAAATCTAAATGAAGTAGGATATGCATTTTATGACTAATAGCTAAATGAAATAATAATGCAATTACAACTAAGGCACTAAATCATGCAATTAACTATATGACTAAGTACTGCACCAAATATAAACTAAATGCACTATACTAACTAAATTATTAACATACGACAAACCAACAAGCACGCATCAAATCAACAAATATAAAATTTGACTAAAACAATTAACTAAATAACTACACTAGCTATTCTAAGATCACTATGGGTTAAATCTAAAAAGAATGAGACTAATAGGGAACAATAAGATACGGAGTTGAAATAGGACTAGGGTCGACTCTACTAGGCTCGGTTGACTTAGCTAAGGTTGGGTTAACTTGGCTAAGGTTGACTCGAACTAGGCTCGGTCTTGACTCACACTGGGTTGGACTAAGACTCGACTAGGGTTAGGTTTTGACTAAGTTAGGTTTAACTAAGACTAGGTTGGACTCGGTTTAGGGTTGACTTAGTCAACTAAGGTCGGTTGGGTGAGATAGGCTCGAGTTGGGTTAAGTAGGGTTTAGGTTTGACTCAACTAGGCTTAACCTAGGGGTTTGACTTGGGCTAGGGTTCGAGTTGACTTAGACACACGGCACACCTAACTAAGTCAACTAGGTTGACTAGGTTAGGTTAGGTTTCAATAGGTAGGTTCGGTTGGCTCAAGCTTAGGGTATGTTTGACTTGACTAGACTCAAGTGGGTTTAGACTAGGTTAGTAACTTAGTAATTGTACTAAGTTTAATTCAAAGCTAACGATTTTAATGTAGAAGGTTGAAAAAAAAAGTAATAAATATCAATGCTCAAAATTTGAAATGATTTGGATTCTCAAAAATCGCCAACTTAATGAGGGAGTTACACTCCTTAATTGTATTTAAAAGCCCACTTTGGAAAACGAAAAGTCCAACTTAGAAAATCCCACGATTTCTACTTTCCAAGATTGAAGTAATTGATATTTATTTATTTCTGAAAAACTCCAAATGAATCACAAAAAATGACTATGACAAAAAAAATACAAAAATGCTAAACAGCGTGTTTCTTAATAGAATGCGGGAAAACAATGTGACAGTCTATCAAGTGAGTTCAGAATTTGACAAAAATTTGCAGATTAAAAATAGATTTATCTAAAAGCCTAACCCAATTTATGTACTAAAAAAATGTGTCTGAAAACTCCAGTTGTTACCTCAAAAATTTGAGTTTCCAAACTCGATTTTCCCTTTTATCTTTATTTTAAGATCCAGGTTCCGACTCGGGCCTCATTTTTATATTTCATTTTCGAAGTTTTGAGTTCCGACTCAGGCTTTTTTTTGGATCCAATGCTCCCATTGGACCAATTGTTACGTCGAAAATTCGAGTTTTCAAACTCGATTTTCTCTTTTATCTTTTATTTTGAAGATCCGGGTTCCGACTCGGGTTTTTCCCATTATATATTTCATTTTCAGAGTTTCGAGTTCCGACTCAGGCTTCCTTTTGGATCCAATGCTCGCATTGGACCAATTGTTACGTCGAAAATTTAAGTTTTCAAACTCGTTTTTCTCTTTTTACTTTAAAGATCTGGGTTCCGACTCGGGTCTCATCTTTATATTCTATTTCTGGAGTTTCGAGTTCTGACTTAGGCTTCCTTTTGGATCTAATGCTCACATTGGACCAATTGTTACGTCGAAAATTTGAGTTTTTAAACTCGATTTTCCCTTTTATCTTTACTTTAAAGATCTGGATTCTGACTCGGGTCTCATTTTTATATTCCATTTTCGAAGTTTCGAGTTACGACTCAAGCTTCCTTTTGGATCCAATGCTCGCATCAGACCAATTGTTACGTCAAAAATTTGAGTTTTCAAACTCAATTTTCCCTTTTATCTTTACTTTAAAGATCTGGGTTTCGACTCAGGTCTTATTTTTATATTCCATTTTCAGAGTTTCGAGTTTCGACTCGGGCTTCCTTTTGGATCCAATGCTCGCAATTGGACCAATTGTTACGTCAAAAATTTGAGTTTTTCAAAAACTCGATTTTCCCTTTTTTACTTAAGAAAATTTGGGTTTCGACTAGGGCCTCATTTTTATATTCTATTTTTGGAGTTTCGAGTTCTGACTCAGGCTTCCTTTTGGATTCAATGCTCCCATTGGACCAATTGTTACGTCAAAAAATCGAGTTTTCAAACTCGATTTTCTCTTTTATCTTTTATTTTAAAGATCCAGGTTCCGACTCAGGTTTTCCCCTTTATATATTCTATTTTCGGAGTTTCGAGTTTCGAGTCAGGCTTCCTTTTGGATCTAATGCTTGCATTGGATCAATTGTTACGTCGAAAATTTGAGTTTTCAAACTCGATTTTCTCTTTTTACTTTAAAGATCTGGATTTCCGACTCGGGTCTCATCTCTATATTCCATTTTTGGAGTTTTGAGTTTCGACTTGGGCTTCTTTTTGGATCCAATGCTCGCATTGGACCAATTGTAACGTCAAAAATTCAAGTTTTTAAACTCGATTTTCTCTTTTATCTTTACTTTAAAGATTTGCGCTCCGACTCGGGTCTCATTTTTTTATTCCATTTTAGAAGTTTTGAGTTCTGACTTGGGCTTACTTTTGGATCCAATGCTCGTGTTGAAACCAATTAATCTGACAGTTTTTACAGAATGAACTAATTTCAAGAAATTAATAAAACAAATGCTAATTATCAGAGAATAATTAAATAAAATACTAACTAATGCTAAAATTAGCTAAATTAATTCTACTAATGCTGTATGATGATTATGCAGCTCCTAAAATGCAGAAACTACTGAAAACAAGCCGAAAATGCCAAAACTAAGGAAATTACAAAAATGCCCCTAACTAGTGTAAAATAGATTTCTGACAGGTTCTCGAAAAACCACTGTTTGACAAGGGAAACGAGGTCCGATTTTCCCAAAACTTATTCTGTTCTGTAACTAATAGATTAAATAATCTGACAGTTTTTACAGAATGAAAAAACAATATCTGGAACTCTAGATATAAGCGTTTCAAAACTGGGAAAAATCAGGATATCGAAAGTCCTGTAATTTAAAAACCAGAAAAAGCGGTTTTCGCAAAACGCGTTAAAATCAGACCAAACCAACTCTGAAAGAGCTGAAATTTGGTCTGCAGTCAGATAACACGTCAATAAAGTGAATAGAACAAAAATTTGCTAAAAACTCAGAATTTTTGCCTATGAAATTACGACAGTGCGATTAAGCAAAAATCAGTCTTTTCTTTCAATGCACTATTCACTCTATGAATCTATTTTACACACTAAGAATGTAATCTAAATGTAATGTAGACTTAAATGATCCTATATGAATGATTATATGCTGATATTAACTACGATGAAGCTAAATGAAATCTAAATGAAATAGGATATGCATTTTATGACTAATAGCTAAATGAAATAATAATGCAATTACAACTAAGGCACTAAATCATGCAATTAACTATATGACTAAGTACTGCACCAAATATAAACTAAATGCACTATACTAACTAAATTATTAACATACGACAAACCAACAAGCACGCATCAAATCAACAAATATAAAATTTGACTAAAACAATTAACTAAATAACTACACTAGCTATTCTAAGATCACTATGGGTTAAATCTAAAAAGAATGAGACTAATAGGGAACAATAAGATACGGAGTTGAAATAGGACTAGGGTCGACTCTACTAGGCTCGGTTGACTTAGCTAAGGTTGGGTTAACTTGGCTAAGGTTGACTCGAACTAGGCTCGGTCTTGACTCACCCTAGGTTGGACTAAGACTCGACTAGGGTTAGGTTTTGACTAAGTTAGGTTTAACTAAGACTAGGTTGGACTCGGTTTAGGGTTGACTTAGTCAACTAAGGTCGGTTGGGTTTAGGTTGGGTGAGATAGGCTCGAGTTGGGTTAAGTAGGGTTTAGGTTTGACTCAACTAGGCTTAACCTAGGGTTTTGACTTGGGCTAGGGTTCGAGTTGACTTAGACACACGGCACACCTAACTAAGTCAACTAGGTTGACTAGGTTAGGTTAGGTTTCAATAGGTAGGTTCGGTTGGCTCAAGCTTAGGGTATGTTTGACTTGACTAGACTCAAGTGGGTTTAGACTAGGTTAGTAACTTAGTAATTGTACTAAGTTTAATTCAAAGCTAACGATTTTAATGTAGAAAGTTGGGAAAATAAAGTAATAATTATCAATGCTCAAACTTTGAAATGATTTGGATTCTCAAAAATCGCCCCACTTAATGAGGAAATTACAATCCTTAATTGTATTTAAAGGCCCACTTTGGAAAACGAAAAGTCCAACTTAGAAAATCCCACGATTTCTACTTTCCAAGATTAAAGTAATTGATATTTATTTATTTCTGAAAATCGTGGAACCTAAATTGGAAAATTAATTGAATTTCAAAAACACTTTCCAAAGCCAATGAGTAACTCCTTTTTTAATGCACACTCAAAATTTAATACTCATTTGAATGCTCCACACGATTTTTGAAGAAACTACTCTTTCCAAAAATTTTCAAATTCAATTACTTTAATTACCTTCCTTCTCAAAAATCGCCAACCCTAATGGTGCTACTTTCTAAACTAATGCAATCAAAACTACCTAGGGAATAAAAGGAATTAAATAGAAAAATGAATTTCTAGGATTAAATGCTACCCTAATTCCCAAAACTTACTTAATTGACCCCTAAAAACGGCTAAGACAATAAACCCTAATACACTGAACCTAGACACCTTCCTAACCTACCTAATTGCAATTAATACTTTCTAAAAAAATCGACTTAGAGCTCAATTGGAGCTCTAATGGCTGCCGCCCCTCCTTGGGGAAGAAGAAGACTAAAAAAAAAAAATTTCAAACTAAAAAAAACCGATTAAACTAAATAACAAATATTTTGATAAAGCTAAATTAATATATAATAAAAAACTCCTAATTACACAAATGAAAACATGAATAACACTATGCTGAAATTCAAGAAATACTGAAACACACTAAATTACATAAATACTATAAAACCAAGACACTAAAAAAATCGATTTTGATAATTTTTCCAATATGCTTAAAATACACAAACAATAAACCACTAAGACAATCCTTAGAAATATCCTAAACTACTGAATTTACCCCCACACAACTGTACGAGACTGTAAAACTATCAACCACACAAACAAATCACAAATTGAAATAAAAAGATCACACGCACTTAACAAAAAGACACTTCTAAACCAAAGAGGATTAAAAAAAAATTCAAACGACAATATAGACTCAAATCAATATAAATCTGCAGTAAACTCACTGGAATCTGATCTATGTAGGGTCAACTAACCCAGCTTTGCTGCCAAAAACCGAACTAAGGCTAAAATTGAAAATAAACCAAAATCGGCTAGAATGGATCTAGCCGATTTATGGATTTTTAATAAAAAACGCCTTTGGATCTAGACCTAACGCCCAAAATAACTCAAACTAATCTTTGTAAAGGCTTTTTCTGTTGAAATAACACAGACACACACGTTGGATAAGACAACCCAAATCGGCTAGAAGAACCTCTAGCCGATTAACACGTTTTTCTTGAAAAATAATGGAAATCAATACTCGAACATGCAAACAATGAAACAAACCTAGATCTAACGTGCTGGTCTATGCACAGATACTATTCTAAGGTTGAAACAATAAAAAAAATAAGAAACACAGAGAAAATAAAAAAATATAAAATCAAACACACAATTTCGGTTTTAGCTAGAAGAGAAGGAAGAAGAAGACCTACCTCTTGGAAGATCCGACGACCGGGGGGATGAAGAAGAGCGGACCGTGGCTTGATCTTGACGTCCCAAACAGTTCGAGAATGCTGCACTTCACCAAAGAACAGAACTTTTGCAGTTGCTACACCTTGGAGATCCACCGAAGATGGAGTATGCGCCGATTCTCGATCGGAGGGTGTAGAAAACCGGATGGAGGTAGGGCCGGCTCACCTTGTTGGTGTGTTTCGCACTCCCACACAAGGTTAGTAGTCTCCACCTCTGTTACAACTGCAAAAACACAGCAAAATGGTGAAAACACAGCAAGGAAAAAGGAAGAAATGGAGAGAAATCACAAGAGAGGTCGAAATATGCTTGGAAACCAAGCATGAACCGATCTTCAATGGCCAAAACTTGGGAGAATGGAGGGCAAGGAGATGCTGGAGCTAGAGGCACTGCAGGGGGCGTCCAAACAAAGCCAAAGACGTCTAGGGCTTCTCTAAAAATTATATTTATAATTTTGACATTTTTCAGAAAGAAGGTTAAAAAAATAAAATTTTGCTAGGCGCCACTTTCTGGGGGGTTTTCTGCAAAACTTTTTGAATTGGATATGGATAGGCGTGTGGGTTGGGTTTTGGGCTTTCTAAGGGTTGATCCAAAGTCCAAATAACCTAATTGGGTCGGATATGGATCCGATCCAACTCGAAATTCATGCCCAAACACTGAAATAGCCATAACTCTCTCATTTTAACTCCAATTTTTCTGAAATTCGAACCATAACCCCTTACTATCAAAATACATCTAAACATGGGTTTAAAACCTTAAACTTGTTACAAAATGCATGAAAAAATTATTAACATGATGTGTATTTCATGCATCATCAAATACCCCCATGCTTGAATGTTTGTTAGTCCCTTAACAAACCCTAATTATGCTATGCAACAGAGACAAGAAATGCTAAATATGAATGCATAAAAACTAACTCACTTTCGTAGGAATCACGGTTGCATTTAACGTATGCAACAAGCCCTTTAAACCCCTGGCTTACACCAGTGGACGAGTAAGGTCTCGTGAGGGTTTGCAGAGATGCTACCCACAAACATCAATGAAATGCGAGGATGATTTTTCAAAAATATTAGGCTCTTAAGAATGCAGTTGGAACAAATATTTCATGTAATTGACATTCTCAAAACAAGTTTAAAAATCTCATGCCACCACAGTAAAAATTCTTTTTCCTTCACTTTTCTAATATTGTAGCTAATTTATGATTTTTCTCAGAAAATCAAGTATTCTCATGTTTTACTCATTTATTCTCACTTGTATATTTTCTGCACAGTAATACACATATATGCCTAAGCAATGAAAATTTTCTCATTCAGCACATCATCTTTTTTCTTTCTTTCATTTTTCACCCTTTTTCAAATTTGTTCTCTTGAGCATTCTTCTCACATGAGCACTATTTCGAATAGTCAGTTTTCATGACCCGTGTAGCGAGCTTTTGGTCAGTGACTCCCAAGCCGGCCGGCTTTAGGGCACTAGATACAGAGTATCCCTCAGACTTAATTGCTCGAGTCACTAGACCTTCTATTCTAATAGTTTACGTATAGTCTTCCTCTCGTCATGTGCAATGTCTCTATCTCTTAGGCTTTCTATGCAGTCCATGTAACAAGCTTTCGAACCGGTGGCTCCCAAACCAGCTGGCTTTGGGGCACCAGGTGTAAAACACCCTTTAGATTCTACTTACTCGAACTACAAAGGCCACAGATATCAACTAGACAAGAAGATGATCTCCTTCGTTATCCTTTTCGTTAAGAGACTCAAACACTTCATCTCGTGTCTGAGTTCCACTACTAGAATTCACGAAGACATCAACAACTAAACGTAGCTCTATTCTTTTTAAACTCATGTTTCAAAAACATCTTTCCATTGCTTATTTCTTTCACAAAACACACTGTGCATACTTATACTAAAGTGATTCAAAATTTTCTAACAATCAAATACTATCTTTTCTTTGAATTTTCTCATAAATAACTACTCTATTTGATTCAGTTCAGAATTTTTTTTTTATGGGGCTTAAAAATTTATAAACTGTTAGATTATGCAAAAAACAATCATATATGCTACAACTTGTTCTCAAATGCCTACTTTAATTACCAGTCATAAAAAGTTTTGAAGTTTTTGTGTGCATGCATCTAAACCACCCCCCATGCTTGAATGACACTGTCCCTAATGGCATACAGAATAAGTAAAAATGTAATGCAAATGCACACTAAAAGACACTACAAAAATATGGGAGAAAGGATAGATACAACCTGATTTGCTCTGAGCTTCTGAAGTTGAATTTCATCTGATCTTTGAATTCTTTGAAAGCTCTTCTCTGTACATGGTAACTTGATATACTAAGTGTTAGATTCATCCTGCATACATCAAAATCAATGTTAGCACACATGAAATGAAATACTGAATAAAGAAAAATAGTGAAATGAAAAACAAACTAATGTACATATGATACATCCCTCTAGTCGAATCCTCATGCCTTCGTGAGATGCACTATCTCACACTCACCATCCTGCAAGGCATCTGAAATGAAGGGCTTCAGTCTTTGCCCATTTACCTTGAATGTACCTTGGGTCATAGGATCGAATAATGTCACTGCTCCATGGGGAAATACTTCTTTCACAATGTAAGGACCTGTCCATCTCGATCTCAACTTCCCTGGGAATAAATGCAAGCGAGAATTGTATAGCCACACTTTCTGATCTGGCTCAAACACTTTCCTGACAATATGCTTATCATGAAATGCTTTCGTGCGAGCTTTATATAATTTAGCATTCTCATACGCATCATTCCTGAGTTCCTCTAATTCTGAGAGCTGCAATGCTCTCTCTTTGCCAGCCTGAGTAAGGTCAAAATTCAATTTCTTGATAGCCCAATACGCTCTATGCTCTAGCTCGACAGGAAGATGGCATGCTTTCCCGAATACAAGGCGATACGGGGATATGCCAATGGGAGTCTTAAATGCAGTTCTATATGCCCAAAGTGCATCATCTAAGCGCTGGGACCAATCCTTGCGGTCCGGGCGAACTGTCTTTTCTAAAATTCACTTAATCTCCCTATTTGACACTTCAATCTGTCCACTAGTCTGCGGATGATATGGAGTGGTGAATCTATGATTGACAGAATATCTTCTCAGAAGAGAAGCTATCTGTACATTCCTAAAATGCTTGCCACCATCGCTAATCATCGCACGTGGCACACCAAAACGACTGAAAATGTTGTGCTTAATGAACTTAAGCACTACTCTATGATCATTGGTCTTGGTTGCCACAGCCTCGACCCATTTGGACACATAATCAACCGCCACCAGAATGTATAAATTTTTGAATGAAGGCGGAAATGGTCCCATGAAATCAATGCCCCAAACATCAAAAATCTCGATTATCAAAATCGGAAGCAAGGGCATCATGTCCCTCTTGGACATGTTCCCAATCTGCTGACATCGAAGGCATCGCCTACAGAACTCAGGAGCATCCCTGTGGAGTGTGGGCCAATAAAATCCTGACTGCAAAACCTTTGCAGCCGTCTTCCTACTGCTAAAATGTCCTCCACAGGCTAATGAATGGGAAAAATTCAGAATGGACTAGTACTCCTCCTCCAGAACACATCTCCTAATGATCTGGTCTGCACAGTATCTGAACAACTCTGGTTCATCCCAATAATAGTGCCTCACCTGAGATAAGAATCTCTCACGCTCATTCTTGTTCCAATGCTCAGGTATCTGCCTCGAAACCAGATAGTTCACAATATCTGCAAACCAGGGTAACTGCGATGTCCTAACTGTCATGATCTGCTCGTCGGGGAAAGAATCACTGATCGGCCTCTGATCCTGCGTGGTCTCTACGATCAGTCTGGAAAGATGGTCTGCTACTACATTCTCGCTTCCCTTCTTATCTCGAATCTCGAGATAAAACTTCTGTAGTAGAAGAACCCAACGAATCAATCTCGGTTTGGTGTCTTTCTTATTCAACAGATATTTCAATGCAGCATGGTCAGAATAGACAACCACCTTTGAATCGAGTAAATAGGACCTAAATTTGTCCAATGCGAAAACTACCGCAAGTAGCTTCTTCTCTGTCGTAGTATAATTCATCTGAGCATCAGACAGAGTTCTACTCACATAGTAGATCACATAGGGCTTCCTATCAATGCATTGTCCTAAAATAGCCCCCATAGCATAATCGGATGCATCGCACATAATCTCAAATGGGAGAGTCCAATCTGAAGGTCTTAAAATGGGTGCAGTAATCAAGGCCTCTTTGAGAATCTCAAAGGCCTTCAAACAATCCTCGCTAAAAACAAAGGGCTGATCTTTCTCCAATAAAGTGCAAAGCGGTCGAGAGATTTTGCTGAAATCTTTTACGAACCGCCTATAAAATCCCGCATGCCCTAAAAATGATCGAATCTGCCTCACAGAGGTGCGTGGAGTCAAACGGAAAATGGATTCCACCTTCGCTTTGTCAACCTCAATACCACGCTTGGACACAATGTGTCCAAGCACAATCCCCTCCTGGACCATAAAATGGCTCTTTTCCCAACTCAGGACAAGATTTGTCTCCGCACACCTACTCAGTACTCGAGTAAGTTTTTGGAGGCAATCTTCAAAAGAAGAGCCATAAACTGAAAAATCGTCCATGAAAACTTCCATCACATCATCAATCATGTCCGAGAAGATAGCAAGCATGCACCTCTGAAAAGTGGCTGGGGCATTGCAGAGCCCAAACGGCATACGTCTAAACGCGAAGGTGCCATAAGGACATGTAAACGTAGTCTTCTCCTGGTCGTCAGGATGGACAACTACCTGATTGTATCCTGAGTATCCATGTAAAAAGCAGTAGTAACTCTGTCCTGCGAGTCTCTCTAAGATCTGATCAATGAATGGCAATAAGAAATGATCTTTCCTAGTTGCCACATTTAGCTTCCGATAATCGATACAGACTCGCCATCCTGTAGTGGTCCTCATCGAAATTCTCTCACCCTTCTCGTTCTCAACCACAGTGAGTCCTGACTTCTTCGGCACAACCTGAATCAGACTGACCCATTGGCTATCAGAAATAGGGTAAATGATTCTGGCATCCAACCACTTCACCACCTCGTTCTTCACTACTTCCTTCATGTTGGGATTTAGCCTTCTCTGCATATCTCTCACTGGCTTAACTTCCTCATCGCAATGAATGCTATGCATGCAGAATGAAGGATCAATCCCCTTCAGATCAGCAACTCCCCAGCCAATCGCGGCCTTGTGCTCTCAAAGAATAGTCAGCAATCTCTGCTCCTGCTCCTCAGTGAGCAGGGAGGAGATGATCACAGGCAAAGTCTCATCATCTCCGAGGTATGCATACTTGAGTGAATCCGGTAAAGGTTTCAACTCAAGTTTCGGAGGTGACTCGATCAAAGATTTGGCGGGGGTCTCCGCAAGTGGGGGAAGAGTCTCAATGATAGCTTCCCAAGGTGGTCTCTCTGACGACACTCTAGACACATCTACACTATCTACACCACTATTCTTCTCTATATGGTACAAATCTAAAGAATCATCAGTAATATACAAATTGGGCTGCTCCTCCAATAACTCATGCGCAATATCTACATGAAACAGTCCATGTCTCCCGCTGGTCCCATTGCGGCATTGAAAATATTCAACTTGACCTTTTTATTGCCGAATGAGAGATCCATGGCTCCGGTCCTACAGTTGATGCACGCATTGGCAGTTGCCAAGATTGGTCTGCCTAAAATGATCGGAGTCTGGTGCTGGCTATCCACTCCTTCCATATCCAGAATAATGAAATCGACGGGAAAATAAAAGTCATCCACCTTAACTAGCACGTCCTCCAAGACACCTCTCGGTACCTTGACAGAACAATCTGCCAGTTGAAGTGTAATAGGAGTCGATCTCATCTCTCCTAGCCCAAAAGAATCAAAGAAATACCCAGGCAGAATGTTCACACTTGCTCCAAGATCGAGCAATGCACGTTCTATCCGGATGTTCACTAGGGTTAGGTTTTGACTAAGTTAGGTTTAACTAAGACTAGGTTGGACTCGGTTTAAGGTTGACTTAGTCAACTAAGGTCGGTTTGGTTTAGGTGGGCTCGATTTAGGTTAGGTTGGGTGAGATAGGCTCGGACTAAGGTTGACTCAACTAGGCTTGGCTTAGATTAGGTTAGGTAGACTCGGTTGACCTAAACTTAGGTTAGGTTTGACTTGACTAGGGTTAGGTCTTGGTCTTTGACTGGACTTAGACTAACTGGGTTTGATTTTGGGTGGACTAGGCTCGAGTTGGGTTAAGTAGGGTTTAGGTTTGACTCAACTAGGCTTAACCTAGGGTTTTGGCTTGGGCTAGGGTTTGGGTTGACTTAGACACACGACACACCTAACTAAGTCAACTAGGTTGACTAGGTTAGGTTAGGTTTCAATAAGTAGGTTCGGTTGACTCAAGCTTAGGGTAGGTTTGACTTGACTAGACTCAAGTGGGTTTAGACTAGTGTTTGACTTACTTAACTAGGTCGACTAAATTAGTACCTCTTAATTATCCCAAAGTTAATTCAAAGTTAACAATTTTAATGTAGAAGGTTGAAAAAAAAAAGTAATAAATATCAATGCTCAAAATTTGAAATGATTTGGATTCTCAAAAATCGCCAACTTAATGAGGGAGTTACACTCCTTAATTGTATTTAAAAGCCCACTTTGGAAAACGAAAAGTCCAACTTAGAAAATCCCACGATTTCTACTTTGCAAGATTAAGTAATTGATATTTATTTCTTTCTGAAAATCGTGGAACCTAAATTGGAAAATTAATTGAATTTCAAAAACACTTTCCAAAGTTAAAGAGTAACTCCTTCTTTAATGCACACTCAAAATTTAATACTCCTTTGAATAGGTAGGTTCGGTTGGCTCAAGCTTAGGGTATGTTTGACTTGACTAGACTCAAGTGGGTTTAGACTAGGTTAGTAACTTAGTAATTGTACTAAGTTTAATTCAAAGCTAACGATTTTAATGTAGAAAGTTGGGAAAATAAAGTAATAATTATCAATGCTCAAACTTTGAAATGATTTGGATTCTCAAAAATCGCCCCACTTAATGAGGAAATTACAATCCTTAATTGTATTTAAAGGCCCACTTTGGAAAACGAAAAGTCCAACTTAGAAAATCCCACGATTTCTACTTTCCAAGATTGAAGTAATTGATATTTATTTATTTCTGAAAATCGTGGAACCTAAATTGGAAAATTAATTGAATTTCAAAAACACTTTCCAAAGCCAATGAGTAACTCCTTTTTTAATGCACACTCAAAATTTAATACTCCTTTGAATGCTCCACACGATTTTTGAAGAAACTACTCTTTCCAAAAATTTTCAAATTCAATTACTTTAATTACCTTCCTTCTCAAAAATCGCCAACCCTAATGGTGCTACTTTCTAAACTAATGCAATCAAAACTACCTAGGGAATAAAAGGAATTAAATAGAAAAATGAATTTCTAGGATTAAATGCTACCCTAATTCCCAAAACTTACTTAATTGACCCCTAAAAACGGCTAAGACAATAAACCCTAATACACTGAACCTAGACACCTTCCTAACCTACCTAATTGCAATTAATACTTTCTAAAAAAATCGACTTAGAGCTCAATTGGAGCTCTAATGGCTGCCGCCCCTCCTTGGGGAAGAAGAAGACTAAAAAAAAAAAATTTCAAACTAAAAAAAACCGATTAAACTAAATAACAAATATTTTGATAAAGCTAAATTAATATATAATAAAAAAGTCCTAATTACACAAATGAAAACATGAATAACACTATGCTGAAATTCAAGAAATACTGAAACACACTAAATTACATAAATACTATAAAACCAAGACACTAAAAAAATCGATTTTGATAATTTTTCCAATATGCTTAAAATACACAAACAATAAACCACTAAGACAATCCTTAGAAATATCCTAAACTACTGAATTTACCCCCACACAACTGTACGAGACTGTAAAACTATCAACCACACAAACAAATCACAAATTGAAATAAAAAGATCACACGCACTTAACAAAAAGACACTTCTAAACCAAAGAGGATTAAAAAAAAATTCAAACGACAATATAGACTCAAATCAATATAAATCTGCAGTAAACTCACTGAAATCTGATCTATGTAGGGTCAACTAACCCAGCTTTGCTGCCAAAAACCGAACTAAGGCTAAAATTGAAAATAAACCAAAATCGGCTAGAATGGATCTAGCCGATTTATGGATTTTTAATAAAAAACGCCTTTGGATCTAGACCTAACGCCCAAAATAACTCAAACTAATCTTTGTAAAGGCTTTTTCTGTTGAAATAACACAGACACACACGTTGGATAAGACAACCCAAATCGGCTAGAAGAACCTCTAGCCGATTAACACGTTTTTCTTGAAAAATAATGGAAATCAATACTCGAACATGCAAACAATGAAACAAACCTATCTAACGTGCTGGTCTATGCACAGATACTATTCTAAGGTTGAAACAATAAAAAAAATAAGAAACACAGAGAAAATAAAAAAATATAAAATCAAACACACAATTTCGGTTTTAGCTAGAAGAGAAGGAAGAAGAAGACCTACCTCTTGGAAGATCCGACGACCGGGGGGATGAAGAAGAGCGGACCGTGGCTTGATCTTGACGTCCCAAACAGTTCGAGAATGCTGCACTTCACCAAAGAACAGAACTTTTGCAGTTGCTACACCTTGGAGATCCACCGAAGATGGAGTATGCGCCGATTCTCGATCGGAGGGTGTAGAAAACCGGATGGAGGTAGGGCCGGCTCACCTTGTTGGTGTGTTTCGCACTCCCACACAAGGTTAGTAGTCTCCACCTCTGTTACAACTGCAAAAACACAGCAAAATGGTGAAAACACAGCAAGGAAAAAGGAAGAAATGGAGAGAAATCACAAGAGAGGTCGAAATATGCTTGGAAACCAAGCATGAACCGATCTTCAATGGCCAAAACTTGGGAGAATGGAGGGCAAGGAGATGCTGGAGCTAGAGGCACTGCAGGGGGCGTCCAAACAAAGCCAAAGACGTCTAGGGCTTCTCTAAAAATTATATTTATAATTTTGACATTTTTCAGAAAGAAGGTTAAAAAAATAAAATTTTGCTAGGCGCCACTTTCTGGGGGGTTTTCTGCAAAACTTTTTGAATTGGATATGGATAGGCGTGTGGGTTGGGTTTTGGGCTTTCTAAGGGTTGATCCAAAGTCTAAATAACCTAATTGGGTCGGATATGGATCCGATCCAACTCGAAATTCATGCCCAAACACTGAAATAGCCATAACTCTCTCATTTTAACTCCAATTTTTCTGAAATTCGAACCATAACCCCTTACTATCAAAATACATCTAAACATGGGTTTAAAACCTTAAACTTGTTACAAAATGCATGAAAAAATTATTAACATGATGTGTATTTCATGCATCATCACCAATCATTTCTTCAAAAATTTGAGTTCTAAAACTCGGGTTTTCCTTCTTTTATTTTGAAATTTCGGGTTCCGACTCAGATTTCCCTTTTGATCCAATGCTCGTATTGGACCAAAGTTTTCCTTTGAAAAATCAAGTTCTGGACTCAGGTTTTCATTCCCTTCCAGGTTAAGGGACAAAACATGAATTTCCCCTTCAGGATAAGGGATAATCCTAAAACACCAACAATCATTCCCGCTTTGATTTCCAAAAATCTTGAGAGTGTCGGTCTCCATTTCAAAACCCAGTGCTCGTATTGGAGCATTTTAAAAAATTCAATGCTCGTACTAGTATATCTTTTAAAATTCAGTGCTCGTACTTATGCATTTTCAAAATCCAGTGCTCGTACTGGTGTAATTTTTAAAATCAAGTGCTCGTATTGGTACACCTTTAAAATCCAATGCTCATACTAGTGCGTCTTCAAAAATCCAGTGCTCGTGCTGGTGCCTTTTCAAAATCCAGTGCTTGTGCTGGTACATCTAGCACTCATGCTAGTGTCTGGCTGACTGATCAGTTACCCCCCAAGTTCAGTCTTTGCACTAACCGTTCATCACAATTCAAGCTCTAAATCCCAATTCCAACGTTCAAGTTACTATTCTATCAAAAATCAATTATTCTCTCTTGCGAAGGACCCTCTTCTAGGGAGAGTTCGAGGGAGCTTGTTCCTTTCGCATGCAATCATTTTATCGTTCGCAAGAACCCTTTTTCAGGGAGAGTTTGAAGGGACTTGTTTCTTTACGAACTGTTTGCAAAACAACAACCAAATTTTTACACAAAGGAACCATTTTCTAGGGAGAGCTTCGACGGAAACCCGTTTCCTTTTGTGGCCCCCAATTTCTCATTTTGGCCACCTCCTTCACAGAGGACCCTCTTCTAGGGAAAGTGTGATGGACTCGTTCCTCTGTGATACTTTTTCAACCTCATTTTTGGCCGCCTTTCCATAAGAGAAGCCTAGAGATAGGGAGTTTTGACGAAAACTTAATTTCTCTTCAAAAGTTCTGTTTTGCAAACACCTCCTCTTTAGGGAAGAGAGAAGTATTTTCCTATTTCCCATTCAGGTAAGGGCCAAGCCCGAGCCTCTCTTTTTGAGAAAAAGAGGAGAATTTTGTCATGGATGTGTCAAACAGATGTCAAGCAATTCCTTTTATTAAAGATTTCTAGAACATTTTGCTGATTTGATACCAAGAACAGTTGTTGATCTGAAAGCTTTTATGGCACAAAGAATTACCTCGAAATACCTTCAGTAGTATTTCCATAAGGACAAGAATTTTGCAAAGAAAGAAGAAAATTCAAGTTTTTCAGTTGGTCAACCAAAGGGATGAAGAAAAAAAATCTTCGATATGACCGACAAAGAAAAATTCAAAGATGCTGAAATAAGTGAATTGATATTGATCATAGTTATGGCGCATTCTTAAAGATCATTTTTTTGGCAGTAAGGCAGTGAAAATATCCTGGGCGATAAAAGAATCTACCCAATCCATATCTCTTCAGTCATTTAAGCTGCAATCAAATATCTATAAAAGGGATCTCTTAATTGTCGTCAAGATGAAGATGAATATGTGAGCTAGACCCCTGGGGCCAAAGAAGATTTGGATCATCTCCGAGATGAAGGAGTTTGTGACGGATCCTTCCAGGGAAAGTTTAAATCACCATCAAGATGAAGGCGACTGCGATGAACCTCCCGATAAACCCTAAAAGATATTTGATTTCTGCTATCATCTAGAGATTTTTGACCAATGAGCCAATATCACCAGTATAATTTCTGAGAAAAAGAAGGATCGAAGCATCTTCAAGATGAAAGAGTTTGTGACGTACCCTTCCCCAAAAGAAAAAAGAAAAGTTAGGACATCTCCAAAATGAAGGATGATGTAATAAACTCTTCGCCAAAAAAATAAGAAAACTCAATGACTCAAAAAAAGTGCAAAAAGATCATCATGGGAAAACACCCAGATATCAAACTGCCAAAATTGCCAGAAATCATCTTTTCTTATGCGAAATTCTTTTATCAATATCTTTTTATTACTTGCTTTTATGAAATTAAGAATATTTCTTCTTTTCTCATATCAAAGAAATGGATAGCTTCCTTGAAGAAAATCAACAACATTAAATTTTGAATCTGACTCTTGAATCCAGGGAGTTAACCTCATTTGGAAGGAATACTCTAGGTAAATAGAGGGAATATCTTTTGCACACCTGTGCACGTTTCCAAGCATTTTGAATCAACTACAATTTCATTATATTGGCAAAATTTTTTAGTTATCCAAAAATGAAATAAATACTCAATATCCATTTTTATGCAACCTAGCATTGTTTTCAAAAAGAGTTGCCTCACTTCTCAAGGTATTTTACCCACTCAAGATAAGGGTTAAACCTGAACTGTTTCTGCGAAAGGTCATCTATTTTAAAAGTTGATTTAGTCTCAGCAATGAGGCACCCAAAAACATCCCTTTTCCAAGCTTTAGGGAACCCCCTTTTTTCCTTTCGCAAACCCTCTCAGATTTGTTCATCCAAACTCTAAAGATCCCATCATGGTTTCTTTGTTCGAGGATTCTGTATGGTCGTCCCTTTCAGGTTAAGGGTTAAGCATAAACCTCGCTCCTCGAGGTATTGTCCCTTTCAGGATAAGGGTTGAGCCTGAACCTCGATCCACGAGGTATCTTTCGTTCAGGTTTGGGTTAAACCTGAGCTTCATTCAGACAAGGTTCCTCATTTCGACGAGGTAGTTCTCCCAGTCCTATCATGGTTTTTCCCTGTCGTGGAATCCATCTAAGGAAGGATCATACTTGAGCTTTATCGCACGAAGCATTTTTTTTCAAAAATGTCTCATCAGAGTCCTCATGTATGCCTTTCTCATTCAGGTAAGGGTAGAACTTGAAATCTATCTTGATATATCTTCGTCTGTAAACACCCCAAATTTTCACTCACCTCCCCGACATCTTCACCAAACATCATCATTCAGCCTTTGAAATCGCCGAAGGGCAAAATGGTCATTTTTTGAGCCCGGACCTTACATAAGTCTAAATTGCATCTGCAACTCTCAAAATTTCTCTATTTTTAACTCAGATGTTCAAAATTTTATTTCTGACAAGAGACAGGCATCTCCAAGTCTCGGTTCAAGATTATATTGCATAATACATGACATTGCATATCATTGCATGAGCATCTCATATCACTGCATTGCACAACATGTCATTTCGAGCTCCAGAACTCTTGATTTCAAAATTTTCAATCCAAATTCGAGTTTCAACTCTTTTCAAAATTAATTTCAAAACCTTGGGTCTTTAAAATTATCAATTCTTCCCATTTTACCCCCAGGACTCTGAATTTCAAAATATTTCCTCAGAAAAACAATCTGGATAATTTTCAATAAATTTCAACTCAAATTTTGCCCTTTTGTCAGCCATTTCAACTATCATCCTTTTACAAAATCGCCCTACAAGGGCCAACTCTTTTCAAAAATTTATATTTTACCAATTAGTCCAGATTTTATGAAAATCCCAAAAAGAGGTTGTTGTCTTGTCCTTATTTCAACAAAGAAGCAATGTGGGACCCACATTGAGGTGGTGTCACACAGGCTTTTCTTTTGAAAAACTTGAATTTTGAAAAACCCAAAAAAATAGGAGCCTTGTCCCCTGAATTGGTGCCACTTGTCCTTTCTCTCTCCTCCCATTTACCTGCCACGTGTCAGTGTGGGGCCACCTTAAGATGCCGCCACATGTCATTAGACATCCTCTTCATTTTATGCCACGTGTCAATGTCTACCATCTTCACCCTGTGCCATGTGTCATTCCAAGGTCACCATGAGATGCCACGTGTCATGTGTTGTCCTGTTCAGAAAAAGTAGAACTTGTCTCCCCTGAGGTGGCACCATTTGAATTATGTCTCCTGCAAGTGACACATGTCACTCTCTCCTTTCCTCAGGAAAAGCAAGCGACACGTGTCAATCTCTGCTCCTTTCAGAAAAAGCAGATGACACATGTCTCCCTCCTATTTTTCTCAGAAAAGTAGATGACACGTCATCTCCAGCTTCCTTCAGAAAAAGTAGAAGACACATGTCATCTTCAGCTTCCTTCAGAAAAAGTAGAAGACACATGTCACTCCCTGCTTTCTTCAGAAAAAGCAAGTGACACATGTCACCCTCTGCTCTTCTCAGAAAAAGCAAGGGACACATGTCTCTCTCTGCTTTCTTCAGAAAAAGCAAGTGACACATGTCACTTTCTGCCTCCTTCAGAAAAAGCAACAATTCAAATATTCAAACTCCAGGCTGAGGTAGCGCAAATCCTGAAGTCTCCTCCCTAAATTCATTTTTTGAGATGGTGCCACGTGTCTCTTTCCCTCCTTATCCTCCCTCTTGCCACATGGCATTGTAGGAGCCACCCTGAGGTGGCGCCACATGTCCATCCTTCATTCCTCTAGAGCCAACCTCCATTTGAAATTCAAATTCTCCTCTGAGGTGGCACCATTTGAGAGAACTTCTCCAGACAGCTGACACTTGTCCGCCACATGTCCATACCTCTTTGCATCAGAAAAAGTAGGAAAACCCCCTCTTTGAGGTGGCGCATTCTGCTTATTCCAGTCCTGTTCTCCTGCCACATGGCATTGTAGGAGTCACTCTGAGGAACTGCCACATGTCAGCCTCTCCTTTCCTGCAGAAAAGTAGAATTTGAATTCCTCTGAGGTGGCACAGTCTGCTTCCTCCACTCATGTCCTTCTGACACATGTCAAGAGCCTCCAGAGGTGGTGCCACATGGCATGCTCCTATTGTTTCCAGCTTTACACATCAGAACACCTTTTGAGGTGGCGCCAATCCAGAGCCCCACTTGGCTTTCTTTCTTTTATTTCTTTTATTTTTTTAATAAAAATAGCCCCATGAGGTGGCGTGTGAACACCCCAAATTTTTCAAAATCTTTTTAAATATTCCCCTTTTACCCCTAAATTCATTTTTTTAAATGTCATTTAAAATCTAAATTCTAGTTCATTTCTCAAGTTTTATTGAAATTAAAATCATTTCATATGTTTAAATTGATTTTGGATCTGGATCCATTGCCCAGATCCAAATCTGAATCTCCTTGTTCAAATTTTAAATTAAAATTATAGAAAATACCAAAAATAGCCTTTAAATAGCTCGGATAGTCCATTCGACATCCGTTTGGATCCATCACATTGTATTTCTCGATTCGAGTGTCAAAACTCAAACATTTTCTCAAAACCTGGGTTCAAACCCCTTCTTCTGAAGAAATTTTCCCAAAATGGCCTGAAATTCTCGGGAAAACATTTTTTTTTTAAATATTTCTTAGAAAAATACAAAAATTTAGTGTTTTTTTTTTGTTTTTATAAAATCTTAGTTTTTCTATTACAAAATAAAAAAAAATAAAAATAAAATACAAAAACCAAAAAATTCGGAAAGACTACAAAGAAAAATGAAGGATTTTAAGCTTTTTTTGAAACCATTTTTGCCAAAAACCTCAACCATTTTTCAAAAACTTCCTAAAAAGGAAACCTCTTTTTGGAAAAAGGGAAAATCCACAACGGATCATTCCCGCACGTTCTCCTCTCTCCCCACCATCGTCCATCTTCAAACAACCATTCATTTTCCTCCATAGATCCTTAACCGATTCCCCTTCAGGAAGCTTCCCTTCTCTCTTTAAGAAGGGGGCGAAAGGTTTTTCTCAAGGGGGGGAGAGATTTCAGCCAGCATCGATCGGCATCCACGAAGCATCAGGTTTCCCATCAGCGACCCTACTTCCCCTCTTCTTCCGGTATCTCCCCTTTAGCAAGAGAAGAAATCCCGAATCCTTCTTTCGAATCAAGTAAGAACTCTTTTCTTCCTCCTTCATGAATTTTGTTTTCCCTTTTTATTTTGTTCTTTTCCTTTTCTTTTTTTTTCCCCTTTGTCGTCTATTTTACCCCATTAATGCACCCATAAGCTGTGTTGGATTGCTCATAGCAACACCAACTCTGCTCTTGTGCAATAGAAAAACAGAATTCCTTGAATTCCAACATTCTATTTTTTTTATATATATTTTGTTTTATTTCCCTTTTGATCCATGATTTGCTTTGTTTTACCTATATCACCAGATTCAATAATCTCGTAACCTTAGTTCTGCTGGTTCTCGACTTAATTTTTTTTTTTTTGTGTTTTAATTGCTTGTTTGATTTCTATTTCCTTCTTCATTATCTATATTAGGATTGTTTCTTTTATTATTTCTCCTCTTCTTCTGCATGTCGCTCCAGTGAAGCACCGTGGGAGTACTGATTTGCCCAGAGCAAATCAAGCTACCTTTCGTGCAAAAGTAGGAGGATCGCCATATCCTAACATCTTAATGTCGTTACCTTTTGTTCTGTTTTTTTCTTTCTTTCTTATTCCAGTATTTGAGCCTGGGACTTCAGTCCCTATTTCCAGTTTTATCACATCTTTATTTTTTTTTTATTTTTATTTTTAGCTCAATTTGAAATTGATTATTCTCTTGATGGCATGCTTAGTCGTGTTATTCTGTTCATTTCAATTCCGTTTTGTTTCATTAAAATTAAAATTTGTCCATGGCGTCAAACCATTCATATCAGAATGAACCACCAGTTCATTCCTGCACCTTTCATTCTACCATGGTATAGTTTTTTTTTTCTTTTTTCTTTTATTTCTTCCATCGGCCTATTGTTGATGGCCTGTGTTGTAGCGTAAAGAGCTCTAGATCCTGTCAAGCTTGAGTAAATTTTTTTTTTGTTCTGAAATACCGCTTGCATTACAGTTACCTTTAGTAATTCACTTTAAAAAATGGAGAGATTTGATCTGTTTGTCTTGTGATCATATTTCAAACATTCCATAGCCGATGGGGGAGGCTGGGCAGATCCAAATTGCCAAGGTTGATCGGTGAAATCAATCTACCTGTAATAAATTTCTTTACATCAGAATTTTCGATGGAGTTATTCTTCATAACTGGCCATTCAAAAATATCCACTATTTTATCGTTTGGGTGATGCATGCTTGGGGAGCAATCCATCCATATGTTACTCACCTGCATATGGAACATTGAAATATATTTACCATCATGCATTCTGATTCATGATTTTTCTTTTCTTTCCTTATTTAGTTCACCTTCATAGCTGCCCTGCTGGAACCAGGTACGTACCATGGCACCCTGTTACAATTTTTACTACATTCTTCTGCATCTCTACTATTAGCTGTAGTTAAACTGCATTAGGCCCATTATATCTTTTAGCGTTAATAAAATTTTATCCTATGTAATGATTATGCAAAGTCATCTTATGTTATATTATCACCTTAGCATATCAGTGCTGAAAATCACAGATGGATATTGCCTTCTGACCATTATCATCAATTTTTGTTCGTAGAAGCTAATCTGTGGTTGACAGATTATTTTTGCCTCATCCTACAAATGATCCAATAAGGCAAAATGATTCCAAGTTCAGCAATTCTTCAGATATGTATGTCTGGTTTGATCGGTTGATTCTGGCAATAATGTTGAACGTGCCAAGTCACTCAGGAGCAGTCTTCAGAACCTTTTTCTGTACCCTGAGATTTTCTTCAATATGCATTGAAAAGAAGCGTCATCGGTTCAGTGCTTTTGGCCAACAAAGCACATGTTATTTCTTATTCAATAGGCTATTATTAGAGATTCTATTACATCAAGTTTCCAAAGATTCTGTGCTTACTGCACATGATATGTTCTTTTTTTTTTTTTCTTTCTGTTTGTTGTTTACATTATAGAAAAGGAACATTATCTCATTTTTTTTTCTCATTCCAAGGTTGCTTTTGGAAGGGACTTTCGCTGGAACATGGCTAGAGATAAACTCAGCAAGCAGGAAATCCTATTCTGATAATAGGAAGTTGAATCTTTACTAGATACAGTAGTATTATAAAACTCTTGCCAATATTATTGCCCTATGAACAGAGGAAGATGATAAATATCAAACAATCTTGGCTCTCATTTGAAAGGCAAGGAGAATGTTCTTGCCAAACAGACCACAGCAGGCCCAAGAGGAGTCATGCACAGAACAACTCTGATGTGTTATGTGCTGGGAAAACAGTCATACTTTTCTTTCTTCAAAATAAAGTTGCTTCAAGGGTCTCGATTTCAAATTCCTTCGGCCTAACCTCTTAAGCAGTTGCAAACGTGCTAAGCTTTTAGGATTCCATCTCTTTTCAGCACTACCCATCAACACCTCCTACTACAATCCAGCACCATGTTCAAGACCGATATTTGACTCAGCTTCCAATTTCACTTCCTGCTGTCCCACAATAATACCCCTGCACCTTCATTATCTCGGCACTACCTGGCATATCTTGCAGTATATCTGCTACCCTTATTTCAGCTTCAAACCCTACCTGACATGTTACCCTACACTATTCAATAGTGTAAGCCACAACAACACCTTGCTGCGGCATCCCCTATACCCCACCTATGTTATGCCCCCATATACAGCAGTTTAGTACTTACTGTAGCAAAATAGTACCCTTCCATAGGCCCTACATTAGCTCCGTCATCTGTCATACCTAGCATTTTCCGCTGTTGCAACTCTTCTTCTCTTCTAGCTAGCATTTACATTTTCTGTTGCCGTGTTTATAGACCCATCCTTTTCATTATATGCCTTTATTTCATTACACCTACCTGTACATCTGCTAAACCCTTTTTTTTTTTGCAATCACTTTCATAATGTTGATTACAAAATAAGGTTATCTTCATCGGTTGGCACTTCACTACCTGCCAATTCGATACTTGTATACCCTCCCTTCAGCCCATCTTCATTCCAGCCACCACTATGCCCTGTTAATATTTAGTAAACATTTTCCCCTACCAACATACTTTGTTAACATCTGCTGAAAGCTATCATACAGAGGTATGTTGTTTACTGACCATAAATCCAAAATGCATCATTCACACAGCATCCACTGCTATGCCTTCCTGTTATATCTACCAGATTACCTCTCATCCACCTACATTGAGTTTATGTCACTTGTAATATGTCTATATATATATATATACATATATACGTAGGAATATATATATATATATATATATATATATATATATATATATATATATATATATATATATATACGTGTATATGGGTGTATATGTAGATGTATATACTTGCATATATATATGTATATCGGCATATAGGTATATATGTCATCCTCCACTCTTTTCATCATTTATATCTTAGTATATGAACATTTTCTTTGATATCCATGTGATATATGCCATTTTCTGTTTTATGCTAACTCATTTCCTTGCAGGGAATATGTAAAAAAAAGAAAAACAAAAAAATCTCACTACTCGGAGTTGTGAATTCGACTTTATGTATTGTAATAGTTAGATCTTAAATGAAAATTTACATTTCAAGCTTTAGATAGAATGAATGAGCATCGTGGATATCTTAAAATTGCTCATTTTCATGTATTTTCCTTTATTTCTCAAATTCTCACAAATGGTGAAACACGAATGGCACGTGCACCATTTCGTAAGAGGTAAATTAATCCTAAGTTGATGATCCATATCAATGGCCATAGTCAGGGTATGGACAAAACTTAGTATTTTTATCTTTTACGAAATAACACTGGATCCATACTGGGTCCGTTTTCAGAATTCATCATTTTTTCCTTAAATATTTTCTTCTTTTATCAGAATTTAACTTAAAATTAATTCAAAACATATACCAATGGCCATAGTCAGGGTATATTGAGAGTTAATTTCATTTTAAATTCTATAAAAGCACCAAATGTGTTTCATTCTTCATCTGAATTTAAATATAGATTATTATATAATACATTCAATGACCATAGTCAAGGATGTATTATATCTTCAATCTCATTTTAATTCATTTAAAGAATGGAATAGCTTTTTCAAAATCCAATTTCAAAAATTTAAATTCATTCATATAGGATAGAACTGCATCATATTTTCAAAATTCTCTTTTCAAAAACTCCAAGTGATGCAAATATCTTCCTCAAACTATCTTCAATCCTTGTCAAATCCGATTCATCCTTTCATTTGTCAAAATTTTATTTTCAATCTCAAAGTTCAATTTAACTTTGAGATTTCATATTCAGATTCAAATCAGATTTCAAAAATCAAATTTAACTTTGACATTCCAAAATTCATTCAAAACTCCAATCCAATCTCCAAGTTCAATTTAACTTTGAGATTCTTGATTCATCTTCTAAATTTCAAATCCAATGTCTAATTTGACTTTGAAATTCATTTGTATATTCAAAGATTCAATTTCTAAAACTCATTTTCCAAGTTTAAATTAAACTTGGAAGTTCTTTATTCATCTTTTGAATTTAACTCCAAATCCAGGATTCAACATTCATACTGGATCTCAAACTTCAGATCCAATTCCTCTTTAGGATCCAGGATTCAACATTCATATTGGATCTCAGACTTCGGATCCAATTCTTCTTTAGGATCCAGAGTCCAATTCCACCTTTGGATCTTAGACTTCGGATCCAATTCTTCTTTAGGATCCAGAGTCCAATTCCACCTTTGGATCTTAGACTTCAGATCCAATTCCTCTTTAGGATCCAGACTTCAGTTTCACTTTGGATTTTAGATTTCAGATCCAAATCCATCTTAGCATCCAGAGTCAAACTCTACATTTGGATCTTAGATTTCAGATCCAAATCTATTCTAGGACCCATAACCCAATTATACTTCGGATCTCAGACTTCAGATCCAATTCCTCTTTAGGATCCAGAGTCCAAATTCCACTTTTCAGATCCAATTCCCCTTTAGGATCCAGACTCCAATTTTACTTTGGATCTTAGACTTCAGATCCAGTTCCATTTTAGGATCCAGAATTCAATCACATGTTGGATCTTAGACTTCTGATCCAAATCCATCTTAGGATCCAGAACTCAATTTTATCTCGGATCTTAAATCTTAGATCTTAAATTCATCTTTAGATCCAATTCCATTCTCAATTCTAGATTTCAAATCCAATTGCATTTTCAGATCTCATCTGAACTCCCTAAATCCATTTCTATTCTTAAATACCACTTGATTTTCTCAAATCCATTCTAAGATTCAAATTCAATATCACTTCAAAACTTCATCTTCTTCTCTTAAATCCATGATTAAATCCAAAGTCCATTTCTGACTTTGAAACTTCGTTTCCTTTCATTTTAAAGCTTCAAGTCATTCCTTCTCATTTATTCTTCCAAATTCTGATTTACTTCGAAGACTTAGAACTTCTCTGATCTATCTCAAGTTTTAAAGTTAGATTCAAACATTTCTTCACTCCCTTATCAAGTTCATCTCAGAATACTTGAAAATTTCTAAATCAATTTTTCAAAAGGAGCATACATTTTGCATTGCACAAGCATGGTTCTTTGTGCATTCAGAGTTAGAATAAATTCTTAGATTATATTTAGGCAAAGCAAAAGGCATAGATTCAATCCTTGGTTCGATTACCCCTGGTAAAGGCGCCAGGAACGGTCGAACCTCGTACCGACGAGCGAATCCCGTCTCTCCATTTTTTCCGCAAATATTTTCAAAACGGAGGCGAGTTATTTTCTAAATATTTTCAAATCAAGGTCAAGTGAAAACCCGCAAAAGAGTTCCTATTCTCTCTCTCTTTCTTTCTTTTCTCTTCTCTCTTTCTTTTCTGCCTTTTATTCTTCTCCCTTCAAAAAGGAGAAAAATAAGAGGTTAGAAAAAGAAAAGAGAAGGAAGAGAGAGAAACCAACAAGAGAGGAAAAATTTTGCGATGATCACAGTTTTGGCGACCGAGATGGGACACGTCTCCGTCTGGTCGAATTATGCCTTTGCTTTGCTTTTATATAATCTAAGTCTTTATTCTAACATATGTCAGCTACATTTTCATGCAAACTTTAGGAGCCTAGACTCTGTCCTAAAGCTGACACTATTTTCATATAGGATCTAAGTATGGTTTGGTAGGACCATATTGAGGAGATTATATCCATGCTCACATTAGACTTAGGTCTTAAATACAACTTTCCTCAATTTTAGGGATTAAATGCAGACAATGTATGCAAGTGTATGCTTCTTTTCATTTAAAATCTATCTCTTTAGAACTTGCATTAGAGCCTTCTAATTTTTTTTGCATGTTGATCATATTTTGAAAACAACCTTACCTATATTGTCCCGGTCTTCACGTTGCTGGGCTGTCTCACTGAACCATAGTTCGGGAGAGAGCCTCACAACTGGACCACTTATTTGGGTTCACGCCCCCCTACCACGTACCTAAGGGCCATAGTCCGAGGTATATCGGTAGGTGCTCAAGGATGTTGGGAAGCCATTACCTTAGAACCGAAGAGATATCTTATATGCCACGTACTTCGAGCTTCGGCTTGAGTATATCGGCGTACCTTGATTGGAAGCAGATGATATAAATCTTAGAGTTAGGATTAAGGTCCTATCAGCCATTTCAAATATTGCATATAGAGTCAGCTTTAGGGAGTGCTATTTGTGCATCCTTGCTTGCATATCTGTGATTGTATGATATTTTATCTTCCTTGTATTTTCCAAAACCCTGGGTATATACTTCAAAATTTCCTCTTTTGTTTCTAAAACCCAGGTGTATTTTTCTTTCTCTTCTTTTTTTTCCTTCTTCTAAATTTCTTCAAAAAAATTCTTCTGATCCTGCCTGCAAGTTTTTCAAAATTTAAATCCTTACCATTTATTCTCAAATTCCATTTTTTCTTTTATTTTCTTCTGTTTTTATATTCTTGTTTATATTTTCATAAAAATCTCTTTCCATCAAGAGATATCCTTTTCAAAAATAATATTTTCTTTTCATATTTTCAGTTGGTTACTCTCCCTTGTAGAGTAAACAACGCAATTGTCACAAATTTGGTGGCGACTCAATCCCTAGTAATGGGATACAATTAAATTTTTAACATAAATCCTTCCTCTTTGTCAAAATATCTCCAAAAAAGTTTCTTTGGTCTAAAAACCTCCACTTTTCCTCCACAGAGAGTTCTGATATTTCAAAAATGGTCACTACAAGAGGGGGAAAAGAAACAATTCCTCAACTCAGCGACAGTGAGGCAGAAGAGATAAGCTCTCCTAAATCAGTCAGGGGACAGAGTCAGAGCACGAAGGATGACATCGACCCCGCTATGTATGACATGTTCCAAAAGATGATGGCGAGGATGATGTCGGAACAAGCTGAGGCCAAGTTGAAAGAGGCAACTCCTAAAAGCAAGCTGAAGAAGAAGCCTGTGAAAAAGACAATCAGAATCATCAAAAAGAAGGTGCAGCCAGACACTACTTCGGAGGAATCAGAGTCAGTCGAGGAAGAGTCAGAAGAGGAAGAGCAGATTGTCTACAGACAGAATCCTCCAAAGCAGTCCGTAAAAATAGCTACAGAAGAGCCTGAATCCGTCAACAAGCCCAAGTCTGGGGCTCCAGCAGAGGACCTGATGAGCAAGCAGATGAAGGAAATGAGTCAAGCAATCAAGGACATTCAAGCCAAGGGTAAGGGCAAGCAGACCTACACCGTCGAAGATTTTTATGATGGTCTAGATGGGGATGATAATCTGGAGAATCTTCCCCGCAAGTTTCTCAAATTTGATGGAACTGGCAACCCTAAAGCCCATTTAGCCACATTTTATGCAGAATGCAGCCGTTTCAGGAAAGATAACAGGGCTCTGTTCATCTGTTTTCCTCACAGTCTGGAAGGTGTAGCAGCCAGATGGTATGCTGATCATGTGAATCCTATCGAACTACGAGAGTTCGATAAGGTAGTAAATATGTTCATTGAGCGTTTTCTATTCAACACTGAGGTTTCCCCTACGCTCAACCACCTTTACAATTTAAAGCAGAATGAGACTGAAAGAGCAGGAGAGTTCATCCACAGGTGGAGAAGTACCTGCAACAAGATGAAAGTTCCCATACCAGAGGAGCATGCATTGCAAATAATCCTCAGCAATTTCTCTCAGCCCCTGAGAAGCCTCATTGCCACTTCTCCAGCAAAATCCTTTATCAAGTTGATTGAACGAGCCGAATGGCTCGAGGGAGGAATAGAAAGTGGGCTTTACGAGGGCATGCCTCTGGCCAAAAATATCCAAGACCAGAAAAAGAAAGCGCAGTTCACTCATGCGGCTGATACCTCTAGCAATAATCTTGATAACAGCGGAAGAAACAGAAATGACAGCAAGAATGGTCAGAACCACGGCGCAGCTCAAAGGGAAAAGTCTTCCAAGCATAATAACAGGTCATCTCAGTCTAACTTTCCGCAAAAGGAAAAGATAAAGCGCGAAGGTTGGAGTAATGACCGTGAGTTCACTCCTTTGAAGCAAACGCTCGAAGAAGCCCTTGAATTCATGCTGGCCAAAGGATTGGTTAAACTCCCGAAAGTCACGGATCCTCCCACGGTCATGGGAAGGTTCACAAATCAGTTCTGCAAGTTCCATCGAGCAGTGGGGCATGACACCGATCACTGCTTCGTCTTCAAAAATATTGTTCAGGATTGCGTCGACAAGAATCTCTTTGCTGAAGATGACCTAGCCGTCATGACCAAGTCTCTCCCCGGCTACTCAGAAGACTGAAGATATCAGAATTCTCCTATCTTTTTCCTTTTTTGCCAAGTCATCTTGTAGGGGGCCAGTCAACCCAGTCCTTTTGTGACCTTTTGGTCAAAGTGCTTGTAAATATTTCAGTTCTTTGTTATCAGTTTTGCCCGTCAATGAAATGTCAATTTTCCTCTATATCTCTAAAATATCCCAATACTTTCTTCCTCTGCCACATAGGGGCATTTGCTTTTGAAAATCTATATTTCAAAAATCTCTTCATCAGTTTCTGTTAAAATCACATCTAAATTCCTGTTCTTTTCAGAATGCGGGACCAATCCTGACATCATTCAGAAGAGAAATGATATTACCTATGAGGGCCTTTTCAAAAATCATGAAATTTCAAAAAGTCTTTGTTATGACTAAAGAGTTCAAATATTCTTTGGTCCAACCTTTGTCAACCCTCGTGTTGATCATGTTTTCAAAAATGGGTTTTCGAATCATTGCATTGAAAATCAACCCTCGTGTTGGTCATGTTTTCCAAAATAGGTTTTCTGAACCATTGCATTGAAGGATCAACCCTTGTGTTGGTTTTATCTCCCAAAATAGGTCTCAAATCTTGTGTTGATCATATTTTCCAAAAAGTGGTTTTCCAAAACGTTATATTCAGAGATCAATCCTGGCATTGGCCTCATCTTCCAAAAATTGATTTTAAATCATTATAGTCAAAGATCAACCCCTGTGTTGGTCTTATCTTCCAAGTTTGGCTTTTTGAACCATCATATTCAAAGATCAATCCTTGCATTGATCTTATCTTCCAAAAATGGCTTTTTAAATCATTATATTCAAAAATCGACCCTGTGTTGGTCTTACCTTCCAAGATTGTTTTTTTTAAGCATTACCTTCAAAGATCAACCCTTGTATTGATCTTATTATCAATTTCAAACTGTTATTTTTAGAAATCAGATCTATTGTTGATCTTCTTCTTCAAAAAAAAATAATATATTTTCAAACCATTGCCTTCAAAATTTGACCCACATGATGATCTCTCGTGTTTGATTTGAAGGATCAGTTCTCGCACTGATCATTCTTTTTATGGTAGATTTTCTTCCCAAAATGATTTTTCACTTACCTTTAAATGAACATTTTCCTTTCAAGATCCCATATGCAGGCAGGATCAGAAAAACTCCTTTTCCTCTTAAATCTTATAAAATTTCAGTTAAATTTTATACTTTTTATTAGTTTCATTTATTTTATTCACATTTTTGTCAAGTTTATATCAATTTTATCAAGTTTTATCAAGTTTATCAAATATTTTCTCGAATTCCATTAAAATTTTATCAAATTCTTGTACCCTTTCAGGTTAAGGGATAAAACTGATGCCTCTTTCCCATGAGGTATTTCCTTTATTCTTATCTTTCCCGCTCAGGTTAAGGGATAAACCTGACCCTCGTTGTCCGAGGTGTTCCCATTCAGGATAAGGGACAATCCTGAAACCCCTCGTAGGAGCCACAATGCTACCTATGAGGATTCTTTCGTAAATACAAGTTTTGCCAATCTTTATTGATTCTCTAGATTTATATCAATTTTCCTTCATTTTACTTTTCTTAAAATCAGGATAAAAGGATAATCCTAAAACCCCTCATAGGAGCAACAATGCTACCTGTGAGAATTCCTTTCCAAAATAAATTTTCAAAATTTCTTTCCTTTCTTCTTCTCCATTTTTATAAATTTTATTTTTCTCCCCTTTCAGGTTAAGGAGTAAACCTGAATCGTTCCTTTTTTCTCATCAAATGTCTATTCCATTTCCCCTTCAGGATAAGGGAAAATCCTGAAAACGCCGACAATCATTCTTGCTCAAATCTCAAGTATCTTAAAGAATGTCGGTGTCCCCTTTTTTCTTCAAATCTCCATCAGAAAACCCAGTACTTACACTGGGGCATTTTTTGAAAAATTCAATACTCATACAGGTAAGCCTAGCACTCGTGCTAGTGTTTGGCTGACCAATCAGTTAGCCTCTCAGGATCAGTCTTTTGCACTGACCCTTCATAAACAATCAGAGCTCTAAATCCAATGTCGATCTTCGGGTCATTCAAGTTTCAAATCTTTCCTCAAGTTTCCTTAAATTCTGCCAGTCTTCTTCTATCCATTCTCATCAACTCTCCTTTAAAGATTCGAGTTTTCGACTCGAACTTCCAACTCTTTCCTTTGAGATTCGAGCCTTGACTCGAATTTTTCAAGTTCTCCTTTGAAGGTTTGGGTTTTTACTCAAGTCTTCTGTTCCTTCACAAATCTGAACCTTTCCAGTTTTCCCTTGAAATTCGGGCCCTGGCCCGAACTTTTCAACTTTCCTTCAAAAATTTGAGTTTTAAATTTTCTTGCCTTCAGCAAATAAATCTTCAAAATTTTGATTCGAGCCCTGACTCGAACCTTCCTGCTTCCCTTCGAAAATTTGAGTCTTGTCTCAAGTTTTCTTGCCTTCAATAAATGAACTTTCAAGTTTTCCTTTGAGATTTGAGCCCTGACTTGAACCTCCCTGCTGTCCTTCGAAAATTTGAGTTTCATCTCGAGTTTTCTTGCCTTCGATAAATGAACTTTCAAGTTTCATTTGAGATTCGAGCCCCGACTCGAACCTCCCAGTTTTCCTTTGAAAATTCGAGTTTTACTCGAATTTCCCTGTTTTCCTTATAGAATCCGAGTCCTGATACTCTTTTAAAGGATTACCTTCAAAATCCAGTTTTATATCAAGCTTACCTTCAGAACTTTAAATTCACATTTACCTTCAGAATTCAATCTCATGTTGGATTCTTCCCCAGAATCCCACTAATGTGTCAAAATTTGATGTTAAGCAAAGGTTTCGTCATCAAAGGATTTCAGGAATATCTTGCCGAATTGCCATAAAATAGTTGTTGATCTCAAACTTTTATTACATAAAGAATTTCCTCAAATCTCCTTAAGTATTCCTTCCAAAAAGGGTGAAGCTTCTGTGAAGAAAGGCTCAAACTCCAAATTTTCTGTTGGTCAACCAAGAGGATGAAGAAAAAATCTTCGATATGACCGGTAAAGGAAATATTCAATGATGCTGAAGAGCCATAAATGAGCTGATATTGATCATAGCTATGGCACATTCTTAAAGATTATTCCTTGGCATTAAGACAATGGAAATATCCTGGGCAGTCAGAAAAGAACCTACCCAATTCATGTCTCCTCAAGTCAGCTAAGCTGCAAATCAAATATCCGCAAAGGGGATCTCTCAATTGTCGTCAAGATGAAGGCGAATTAAGCGAGTAGACCCCCGGGGCTAAAGAAGATTTGAAACATCTCCAAGATGACGGAGTTTGTGACGGATCCTTCCTGGGAAAGTTCGGATCACCGTCGAGATGAAGGCGGATGTGATGGACCTACCGACAAACCCTAAAAGATATTTGATTCCAGCTATCATCTAAGTACCTTTGAGCCAATACCATCATATATAATCCCTGAGATAAATGAAGGATCGGAACATCTCCAAGATGAAGGAGTTTGTGACGTACCCTTCCCTGAAATAGAGAGAAAAGTCAGGACATCTCCAAAATGAAGGATGATGTAAAAGCACAAGAAAGCCCCATGACTCAAAAGAGTGCAAAAAGATCATCATGGGAAAATGCCCAGGATATCAAACTGCCCAAACTGCAAAGAATCTTCTTCATCTATGTGAAATTCTTCTATCAATATCTTCTCATTTAATTACATTTTATGAAGCTAAGAATATTTTCTCTCCTTTCATATCAAGGAAATTGATAGCATCCTTGAAGAAGACCAACAACTAAATTTGACTTTGATCCTAGATTCTATAGAGTTAACCTAGTTGGGGGTAATACTCTAGGTGGAAAAGGGAACATCTTCCAAAAAGTGCTTACCTTAAAATTACCTTGAAGCAACTGAAAATTTTATCATTTTGGCAAAATTTTCCAGCTTTCCTAATAAAGAAATAAGAACTTGACATATGTTTTGATACATCTTGGTGTTGCCTTCTCCGTCTTTCGCTTTGTCGAGAGACTCGCCTTCTCCTTGATAAAAGGATTGCCTTCCCTGTCTTTCGGTTTGTCGAGAGATTTGCCTTCTCCTTGATAAAAGGATTGCCTTCTCCGTCTTTCGCTTTGTCGAGAGACTCGCCTTCTCCTTGATAAAAGGATTGCCTTCCCCGTCTTTCGGTTTGTAGAGAGATTTGCCTTCTCCTTGATAAAAGGATTGCCTTCTCCGTCTTTTGCTTTGTCGAGAGACTCGCCTTCTCCTTGATTAAATGATCATCTTCCTCGTCTTTCGCTTTGTCGAGAGACTTGCCTTCTCCTTGATAAAAGGATTGCCTTCTCCGTCTTTCGCTCTGTCGAGAGACTCACCTTCTCCTTGATTAAATGATCACCTTTCTCGTCTTTCGCTTTGTCGAGAGACTTGCCTTCTCCTTGATAAAAGGATTGCCTTCTCCGTCTTTCGCTCTGTCGAGAGACTCGCCTTCTCCTTGATTAAATGATCACCTTCCTCGTCTTTCGCTTTGTCGAGAGACTTGCCTTCTCCTTGATAAAAGGATTGCCTTCTCCGTCTTTCGCTCTGTCGAGAGACTCGCCTTCTCCTTGATTAAATGATCACCTTCCTCGTCTTTCGCTTTGTCGAGAGACTTGCCTTCTTCTTGATAAAAGGATTGCCTTCTCCGTCTTTCTCTCTGTCGAGAGACTCGCCTTCTCCTTGATTAAATGATCACCTTCCTCGTCTTTCGCTTTGTCGAGAGACTTGCCTTCTCCTTGTTAAAAGGATAGCCTTCTTCATATTTTTACTCTTGCCTTCTCCTTGTTAAAAGGATAGCCTTCTTCATATTTTACATCTTGCCTTCTCCTTACCAAAAGAATTGCCTTCTTCATATTTCACTTTTTGCCAACAGGATTGTCTCCTTCATATTTCACATCTTACCTTCTCCTTGCTAAAAGGATTGCCATCTTCATCGCCATCTGCATATTTTCGCTCTCACCTTCTCCTGTCCAAAGGATTTGTCTTGTTCTATCTTTTGCCTTGTCAAGAGATTCGTCTCCTTGATAAGAGGTTCGCCTTATTCATCTTTTACCCCATCAAAAGATTTGCTTCCTGTTACCTTATTCATCCTTCATTTTGTCCCACATCTCCTTACTATCTCTCACATTCCAGAAGAATTGCCTCACTCAGGTGAAGTATCTCTTCTTGTCCCATCACGGTTTCGAGAATTCCATATGGTCGCTTCCCACTCAGGTTAAGGGTCAAAACCTGTATTTTCGGCGAGAGGTCATTAAATTCAAAAGCTGATTTAGTCTCAGCAATGAGACGTCCAAGTTCATCCCTTTTTCAAAGCTTTAGGGAACCCCATTTCCTTCCTCCTTTCGCAAACCCCTTTTCGGATTTGTTCGTCCAAACTCCGAAGGTCCCATCATGGTCTCTTCACTCGAGGATTCCGTATGGTCATCCCCTTTAGGTTAAGGGTTAAGCCTGAACCTCGTGCATCGAGGTATCTTCCTTTTTCAGGTTTGGGTTAAACCTGAGTCTCGTTCTAAAGAAATTTCTCGTTTTGACGAGGTGTTTCCTCCCAAGTCCCATCATGACTCTTCCCATCAAGGAGTCCACGCTTTGTATATCCATCCGAAATAAAATCCTACTTGCGCTTCATCTCATGAGACATTTTCTCAAAAATGCCCCATCAAAGTCCTCATATATTCCTTTCCCCATTCAGATTATTTTGATATATCTTTGCCCCATCCAGGTTTAGGGCTAAACCTGAGTCATTCCAAAAAACTGATCTTGTCTCACCCACGAGACTTGATCTAAATCCTTATCCTTCGTCATTTCAGTATCATCACCCAAAGTCCCATCACGATTTCCTCATTTTCTACTCAGTCATATCACGTTCGAGGATTTCGTCTTCCAAAAGCCATCCTAGGATAAAATTTGAAAAACCATGTCTTTTAAAACAAATTCTTCCACACCCAGTTCAGATCTGCTGACTGGGGCATTTTTCAAAATTTGGAGTGTTATCTTTGCCACTAAGCTCGGCTTTCAACCGACTTAGTAGCAAAGAGGGGCATCTGTGAACACCCCAAATTTTTCAAAATCTTTTTAAATATTCCCCTTTTACCCCTAAATTCATTTTTTTTAAATGAGTCATTTAAAATCTAAATTCTAGTTCATTTCTCAAGTTTTATTGAAATTAAAATCATTTCATATGTTTAAATTGATTTTGGATCTGGATTCATTGCCCAGATCCAAATCTGAATCTCCTTGTTCAAATTTTAAATTTAAATTATAGAAAATACCAAAAATAGCCTTTAAATAGCTCGGATAGTCCATTCGACATCCGTTTGGATCCATCACATTGTATTTCTCGATTCGAGTGTCAAAACTTGAACATTTACTCAAAACCTGGGTTCAAACCCCTTCTTCTGAAGAAATTTTCCCAAAATGGCCTGAAATTCTCGGGAAAACAATTTTTTTTTTTAAATATTTCTTAGAAAAATACAAAAATTTAGTGTTTTTTTTTGTTTTTATAAAATCTTAGTTTTTCTATTACAAAATTACAAAAAAATAAAAATAAAATACAAAAACCAAAAAATTCGGAAAGACTACAAAGAAAAATGAAGGATTTTAAGCTTTTTTGAAACCATTTTTGCCAAAAACCTCAACCATTTTTCAAAAACTTCCTAAAAAGGAAACCTCTTTTTAGAAAAAGGGAAAATCCACAATGGATCATTCCCGCGCGTTCTCCTCTCTCCCCACCATCGTCCATCTTCAAACAGCCATTCATTTTCCTCCATAGATCCTTAACCGATTCCCCTTCAGGAAGCTTCCCTTCTCTCTTTAAGAAGGGGGCGGAAGGTTTTTCTCAAGGGGGGGAGAGATTTCAGCCATCATCGATCGGCATCCACGAAGCATCAGGTTTCCCATCAGCGACCCTACTTCCCCTCTTCTTCCGGTATCTCCCCTTTAGCAAGAGAAGAAATCCCGAATCCTTCTTTCGAATCAAGTAAGAACTCTTTTCTTCCTCCTTCATGAATTTTGTTTTCCCTTTTTATTTTGTTCTTTTCCTTTTCTTTTTCTTTTTGCCCCTTTGTCGTCTGTTTTACCCCATTAATGCACCCATAAGCTGTGTTGGATTGCTCATAGCAACACCAACTCTGCTCTTGTGCAATAGAAAAACAGAATTCCTTGAATTCCAACATTCTTTTTTTTTTATATATATATTTTGTTTTATTTCCCTTTTGATCCATGATTTGCTTTGTTTTACCTATATCACCAGATTCAATAATCTCGTAACCTTAGTTCTGCTGGTTCTCGACTTAAATTTTTTTTTTGTGTGTTTTAATTGCTTGTTTGATTTCTATTTCCTTCTTCATTATCTATATTAGGATTGTTTCTTTTATTATTTCGCCTCTTCTTCTGCATGTCGCTCCAGTGAAGCACCGTGGGAGTACTGATTTGCCCAGAGCAAATCAAGCTACCTTTCGTGCAAAAGTAGCAGGATCGCCATATCCTAACATCTTAATGTCGTTAACTTTTGTTCTGTTTTTTTTTCCCTTTCTTATTCCAGTATTTGAGCCTGGGACTTCAGTCCCTATTTCCAGTTTTATCACATCTTCATTTTTTTTATTTGATTTTTATTTTTAGCTCAATTTGAAATTGATTATTCTCTTGATGGCATGCTTAGTCGTGTTATTCTATTCATTTCAATTCCGTTTTGTTTCATTAAAATTAAAATTTTTCCATGGCGTCAAACCATTCATATCAGAATGAACCACCAGTTCATTCCTGCACCTTTCATTCTACCATGGTATAGTTTTTTTTTCTTTTTCTTTTTTTTCTTCCATCGACCTATAGTTGATGGCCTGTGTTATAGCGTAAAGAGCTCTAGATCCTGTCAAGCTTGAGTAAATTTTTTTTTTTGTTCTGAAATACCGCTTGCATTACAGTTACCTTTAGTAATTCACTTTCAAAAATGGAGAGATTTGATCTGTTTGTCTTGTGATCATATTTCAAACATTCCATAGCCGATGGGGGAGGCTGGGCAGATCCAAATTGCCAAGGTTGATCGGTGAAATCAATCTACCTGTAATAAATTTCTTTACATCAGAATTTTCGATGGAGTTATTCTTCATAACTGGCCATTCAAAAATACCCACTATTTTATCGTTTGGGTGATGCATGCTTGGGGAGCAATCCATCCATATGTTACTCACCTGCATATGGAACATTGAAATATATTTACCATCATGCATTCTTATTCATGATTTTTCTTTTCTTTCCTTATTTAGTTCACCTTCATAGCTGCCCTGCTGGAACCAGGTACGTACCATGGCACCCTGTTACAATTTTTACTACATTCTTCTGCATCTCTACTATTAGCTGTAGTTAAACTGCATTAGGCCCATTATATCTTTTAGCGTTAATAAAATTTTATCCTATGTAATGATTATGCAAAGTCATCTTATGTTGTATTATCACCTTAGCATATCAGTGCTGAAAATCACGGATGGATATTGCCTCCTGACCATTATCATCAATTTTTGTTCGTAGAAGCTAATCTGTGGTTGACAGATTATTTTTGCCTCATCCTACAAATGATCCAATAAGGCAAAATGATTCCAAGTTCAGCAATTCTTCAGATATGTATGTCTGGTTTGATCGGTTGATTCTGGCAATAATGTTGAACGTGCCAAGTCACTCAGGAGCAGTCTTCAGAACCTTTTTCTGTACCCTGAGATTTTCTTCAATATGCATTGAAAAGAAGCGTCATCGGTTCAGTGCTTTTGGCCAACAAACCACATGTTATTTCTTATTCAATAGGCTATTATTAGAGATTCTATTACATCAAGTTTCCAAAGATTCTGTGCTTACTGCACAGGATATGTTCTTTTTTTTTTCTTTCTGTTTGTTGTTTACATTATAGAAAAGGAACATTATCTCATTTTTTTTTCTCATTCCAAGGTTGCTTTTGGAAGGGACTTTCGCTGGAACATGGCCAGAGATAAACTCAGCAAGCAGGAAATCCTATTCTGATAATAGGAAGTTGAATCTTTACTAGATACAGTAGTATTATAAAACTCCTGCCAATATTATTGCCCTATGAACAGAGGAAGATGATAAATATCAAACAATCTTGGCTCTCACTTGAAAGGCAAGGAGAATGTTCTTGCCAAACAGACCACAGCAGGCCTAAGAGGAGTCATGCACAGAACAACTCTGATGTGTTATGTGCTGGGAAAACAATCATACTTTTCTTTCTTCAAAATAAAGTTGCTTCAAGGGTCTCGATTTCAAATTCCTTCGGCCTAACCTCTTAAGCAGTTGCAGACGTGCTAAGCTTTTAGGATTCTATCTCTTTTCAGCACTACCCATCAACACCTCCTACTACAATCCAGCACCATGTTCAAGACCGATATTTGACTCAGCTTCCAATTTCACTTCCTGCTGTCCCACAATAATACCCCCTGCACCTTCATTATCTCGGCACTACCTGGCATATCTTGCAGTATATCTGCTACCCTTATTTCAGCTTCAAACCCTACCTGACATGTTACCCTACACTATTCAATAGTGTAAGCCACAACAACACCTTGCTGCGGCATCCCCTATACCCCACCTATGTTATGCCCCCATATACAGCAGTTTAGTACTTACTATAGCAAAATAGTACCCTTCCATAGGCCCTACATTAGCTCCGTCATCTGTCATACCTAGCATTTTCCGCTGTTGCAACTCTTCTTCTCTTCTAGCTAGCATTTACATTTTCTGTTGCCGTGTTTATAGACCCATCCTTTTCATTATATGCCTTTATTTCATTACACCTACCTGTACATCTGCTAAACCCTTTTTTTTTTTGCAATCACTTTCATAATGTTGATTACAAAATAAGGTTATCTTCATCGGTTGGCACTTCACTACCTGCCAATTCGATACTTGTATACCCTCCCTTCAGCCCATCTTCATTCCAGCCACCACTATGCCTGTTAATATTTAGTAAACATTTTCCCCTACCAACATACTTTGTTAACATCTGCTGAAAGCTATCATACAGAGGTATGTTGTTTACTGACCATAAATCCAAAATGCATCATTCACACAGCATCCACTGCTATGCCTTCCTGTTATATCTACCAAATTACCTCTCATCCACCTACATTGAGTTTATGTCACTTGTAATATGTCTATATATATATATACATATATACGTAGGAATATATATATATATATATATATATATATATATATATATATATATATATATATATACGTGTATATGGGTGTATATGTAGATGTATATACTTGCATATATATATGTATATCGGCATATAGGTATATATGTCATCCTCCACTCTTTTCATCATTTATATCTTAGTATATGAACATTTTCTTTGATATCCATGTGATATATGCCATTTTCTGTTTTATGCTAACTCATTTCCTTGCAGGGAATATGTAAAAAAAAGAAAAACAAAAAAATCTCACTACTCGGAGTTGTGAATTCGACTTTATGTATTGTAATAGTTAGATCTTAAATGAAAATTTACATTTCAAGCTTTAGATAGAATGAATGAGCATCGTGGATATCTTAAAATTGCTCATTTTCATGTATTTTCCTTTATTTCTCAAATTCTCACAAATGGTGAAACACGAATGGCACGTGCACCATTTCGTAAGAGGTAAATTAATCCTAAGTTGATGATCCATATCAATGGCCATAGTCAGGGTATGGACAAAACTTAGTATTTTTATCTTTTACGAAATAACACTGGATCCATACTGGGTCCGTTTTCAGAATTCATCATTTTTTCCTTAAATATTTTCTTCTTTTATCAGAATTTAACTTAAAATTAATTCAAAACATATACCAATGGCCATAGTCAGGGTATATTGAGAGTTAATTTCATTTTAAATTCTATAAAAGCACCAAATGTGTTTCATTCTTCATCTGAATTTAAATATAGATTATTATATAATACATTCAATGACCATAGTCAAGGATGTATTATATCTTCAATCTCATTTTAATTCATTTAAAGAATGGAATAGCTTTTTCAAAATCCAATTTCAAGAATTTAAATTCATTCATATAGGATAGAACTGCATCATATTTTCAAAATTCACTTTTCAAAAACTCCAAGTGATGCAAATATCTTCCTCAATCTATCTTCAATCCTTATCAAATCCGATTCATCCTTTCATTTGTCAAAATTTTATTTTCAATCTCAAAGTTCAATTTAACTTTGAGATTTCATATTCAGATTCAAATCAGATTTCAAAAATCAAATTTAACTTTGACATTCCAAAATTCATTCAAAACTCCAATCCAATCTCCAAGTTCAATTTAACTTTGAGATTCTTGATTCATCTTCTAAATTTCAAATCCAATGTCTAATTTGACTTTGAAATTCATTTGTATATTCAAAGATTCAATTTCTAAAACTCATTTTCCAAGTTCAAATTAAACTTGGAAGTTCTTTATTCATCTTTTGAATTTAACTCCAAATCCAGGATTCAACATTTATACTGGATCTCAAACTTCAGATCCAATTCCTCTTTAGGATCCAGGATTCAACATTCATATTGGATCTCAGACTTCGGATCCAATTCTTCTTTAGGATCCAGAGTCCAATTCCACCTTTGGATCTTAGACTTCGGATCCAATTCTTCTTTAGGATCCAGAGTCCAATTCCACCTTTGGATCTTAGACTTCAGATCCAATTCCTCTTTAGGATCCAGACTTCAGTTTCACTTTGGATTTTAGATTTCAGATCCAAATCTATCTTAGCATCCAGAGTCAAACTCTACATTTGGATCTTAGATTTCAGATCCAAATCTATTCTAGGACCCATAACCCAATTATACTTCGGATCTTAGACTTCAGATCCAATTCCTCTTTAGGATCCAGAGTCCAAATTCCACTTTTTCAGATCCAATTCCCCTTTAGGATCCGGACTCCAATTTTACTTTGGATCTTAGACTTCAGATCCAGTTCCATTTTAGGATCCAGAATTCAATCACATGTTGGATCTTAGACTTCTGATCCAAATCCATCTTAGGATCCAGAACTCAATTTTATCTCGGATCTTAGATCTTAGATCTTAAATTCATCTTTAGATCCAATTTCATTCTCAATTCTAGATTTCAAATCCAATTCCATTTTCAGATCTCATCTGAACTCCCTAAATCCATTTCTATTCTTAAATACCACTTGATTTTCTCAAATCCATTCTAAGATTCAAATTCAATATCACTTCAAAACTTCATCTTCTTCTCTTAAATCCATGATTAAATCCAAAGTCCATTTCTGACTTTGAAACTTTGTTTCCTTTCATTTTAAAGCTTCAAGTGATTCCTTCTCATTTATTCTTCCAAATTCTGATTTACTTCGAAGACTTAGAACTTTTCTGATCTATCTCAAGTTTTAAAGTTAGATTCAAACATTTCTTCACTCCCTTATCAAGTTCATCTCAGAATACTTGGAAATTTCTAAATCAATTTTTCAAAAGGAGCATACATTTTGCATTGCACAAGCATGGTTCTTTGTGCATTCAGAGTTAGAATAAATTCTTAGATTATATTTAGGCAAAACAAAAGGCATAGATTCGATCCTTGGTTCGATTACCCCTGGTAAAGGCGCCAGGAACGGTCGAACCTCGTACCGACGAGCGAATCCCGTCTCTCCATTTTTCCCGCAAATATTTTCAAAACGGAGGCGAGTTATTTTCTAAATATTTTCAAATCAAGGTCAAGTGAAAACCCGCAAAAGAGTTCCTCTTCTCTCTCTCTTTCTTTCTTTTCTCTTCTCTCTTTCTTTTCTGCCTTTTATTCTTCTCCCTTCAAAAAGGAGAAAAATAAGAGGTTAGAAAAAGAAAAGAGAAGGAAGAGAGAGAAACCAACAAGAGAGGAAAAATTTTGCGATGATCACAGTTTTGGCGACCGAGATGGGACACGTCTCCGTCTGGTCGAATTATGCCTTTGCTTTGCTTTTATATAATCTAAGTCTTTATTCTAACATATGTCAGCTACATTTTCATGCAAACTTTAGGAGCCTAGACTCTGTCCTAAACTGACACTATTTTCATATAGGATCTAAGTATGGTTTGGTAGGACCATATTGAGGAGATTATATCCATGCTCACATTAGACTTAGGTCTTAAATACAACTTTCCTCAATTTTAGGGATTGAATGCAGACAATGTATTTAAGTGTATGCTTCTTTTCATTTAAAATCTATCTCTTTAGGACTTGCATTAGAGCCTTCTGATTTTTTTTGCATGTTGATCATATTTTGAAAACAACCTTACCTATATTGTCCCGGTCTTCACGTTGCTGGGCTGTCTCACTGAACCATAGTTCGGGAGAGAGCCTCACAACTGGACCACTTATTTGGGTTCACGCCCCCCTACCACGTACCTAAGGGCCATAGTCCGAGGTATATCGGTAGGTGCTCAAGGATGTTGGGAAGCCATTACCTTAGAACCGAAGAGATATCTTATATGCCACGTACTTCGAGCTTCGGCTTGAGTATATCGGCGTACCTTGATTGGAAGCAGATGATATAAATCTTAGAGTTAGGATTAAGGTCCTATCAGCCATTTCAAATATTGCATATAGAGTCAGCTTCAGGGAGTGCTATTTGTGCATCCTTGCTTGCATATCTGTGATTGTATGATATTTTATCTTCCTTATATTTTCCAAAACCCTGGGTATATACTTCAAAATTTCCTCTTTTCTTTCTAAAACCCAGGTGTATTTTTCTTTCTCTTCTTTTTTTTCCTTCTTCTAAATTTCTTCAAAAAAATTCTTCTGATCCTGCCTGCAAGTTTTTCAAAATTTAAATCCTTACCATTTATTCTCAAATTCCATTTTTTCTTTTATTTTCTTCTGTTTTTATATTCTTGTTTATATTTTCATAAAAATCTCTTTCCATCAAGAGATATCCTTTTCAAAAATAATATTTTCTTTTCATATTTTCAGTTGGTTACTCTCCCTTGTAGAGTAAACAATGCAATTGTCACAAATTTGGTGGCGACTCAATCCCTAGTAATGGGATACAATTAAATTTTTAACATAAATCCTTCCTCTTTGTCAAAATATCTCCAAAAAAGTTTCTTTGGTCTAAAAACCTCCACTTTTCCTCCACAGAGAGTTCTGATATTTCAAAAATGGTCACTACAAGAGGGGGAAAAGAAACAATTCCTCAACTCAGCGACAGTGAGGCAGAAGAGATAAGCTCTCCTAAATCAGTCAGGGGACAGAGTCAGAGCACGAAGGATGACATCGACCCCGCTATGTATGACATGTTCCAAAAGATGATGGCGAGGATGATGTCGGAACAAGCTGAGGCCAAGTTGAAAGAGGCAACTCCTAAAAGCAAGCTGAAGAAGAAGCCTGTGAAAAAGACAATCAGAATCATCAAAAAGAAGGTGCAGCCAGACACTACTTCGGAGGAATCAGAGTCAGTCGAGGAAGAGTCAGAAGAGGAAGAGCAGATTGTTTACAGACAGAATCCTCCAAAGCAGTCCGTAAAAATAGCTACAGAAGAGCCTGAATCCGTCAACAAGCCCAAGTCTGGGGCTCCAGCAGAGGACCTAATGAGCAAGCAGATGAAGGAAATGAGTCAAGCAATCAAGGACATTCAAGCCAAGGGTAAGGGCAAGCAGACCTACACCGTCGAAGATTTTTATGATGGTCTAGATGGGGATGATAATCTGGAGAATCTTCCCCGCAAGTTTCTCAAATTTGATGGAACTGGCAACCCTAAAGCCCATTTAGCCACATTTTATGCAGAATGCAGCCGTTTCAGGAAAGATAACAGGGCTCTGTTCATCTGTTTTCCTCACAGTCTGGAAGGTGTAGCAGCCAGATGGTATGCTGATCATGTGAATCCTATCGAACTACGAGAGTTCGATAAGGTAGTAAATATGTTCATTGAGTGTTTTCTATTCAACACTGAGGTTTCCCCTACGCTCAACCACCTTTACAATTTAAAGCAGAATGAGACTGAAAGAGCAGGAGAGTTCATCCACAGGTGGAGAAGTACCTGCAACAAGATGAAAGTTCCCATACCAGAGGAGCATGCATTGCAAATAATCCTCAGCAATTTCTCTCAGCCCCTGAGAAGCCTCATTGCCACTTCTCCAGCAAAATCCTTTATCAAGTTGATTGAACGAGCCGAATGGCTCGAGGGAGGAATAGAAAGTGGGCTTTACGAGGGCATGCCTCTGGCCAAAAATATCCAAGACCAGAAAAAGAAAGCGCAGTTCACTCATGCGGCTGATACCTCTAGCAATAATCTTGATAACAGCGGAAGAAACAGAAATGACAGCAAGAATGGTCAGAACCACGGCGCAGCTCAAAGGGAAAAGTCTTCCAAGCATAATAACAGGTCATCTCAGTCTAACTTTCCGCAAAAGGAAAAGATAAAGCGCGAAGGTTGGAGTAATGACCGTGAGTTCACTCCTTTGAAGCAAACGCTCGAAGAAGCCCTTGAATTCATGCTGGCCAAAGGATTGGTTAAACTCCCGAAAGTCACGGATCCTCCCACGGTCATGGGAAGGTTCACAAATCAGTTCTGTAAGTTCCATCGAGCAGTGGGGCATGACACCGATCACTGCTTCGTCTTCAAAAATATTGTTCAGGATTGCGTCGACAAGAATCTCTTTGCTGAAGATGACCTAGCCGTCATGACCAAGTCTCTCCCCGGCTACTCAGAAGACTGAAGATATCAGAATTCTCCTATCTTTTTCCTTTTTTGCCAAGTCATCTTGTAGGGGGCCAGTCAACCCAGTCCTTTTGTGACCTTTTGGTCAAAGTGCTTGTAAATATTTCAGTTCTTTGTTACCAGTTTTGCCCGTCAATGAAATGTCAATTTTCCTCTATATCTCTAAAATATCCCAATACTTTCTTCCTCTGCCACATAGGGGCATTTGCTTTTGAAAATCTATATTTCAAAAATCTCTTCATCAGTTTCTGTTAAAATCACATCTAAATTCCTGTTCTTTTCAGAATGCGGGACCAATCCTGACATCATTCAGAAGAGAAATGATATTACCTATGAGGGCCTTTTCAAAAATCATGAAATTTCAAAAAGTCTTTGTTATGACTAAAGAGTTCAAATATTCTTTGGTCCAACCTTTGTCAACCCTCGTGTTGATCATGTTTTCAAAAATGGGTTTTCGAATCATTGCATTGAAAATCAACCCTCGTGTTGGTCATGTTTTCCAAAATAGGTTTTCTGAACCATTGCATTGAAGGATCAACCCTTGTGTTGGTTTTATCTCCCAAAATAGGTCTCAAATCTTGTGTTGATCATATTTTCCAAAAAGTGGTTTTCCAAAACGTTATATTCAGAGATCAATCCTGGCATTGGCCTCATCTTCCAAAAATTGATTTTAAATCATTATAGTCAAAGATCAACCCCTGTGTTGGTCTTATCTTCCAAGTTTGGCTTTTTGAACCATCATATTCAAAGATCAATCCTTGCATTGATCTTATCTTCCAAAAATGGCTTTTTAAATCATTATATTCAAAAATCGACCCTGTGTTGGTCTTACCTTCCAAGATTGTTTTTTTTAAGCATTACCTTCAAAGATCAACCCTTGTATTGATCTTATTATCAATTTCAAACTGTTATTTTTAGAAATCAGATCTATTGTTGATCTTCTTCTTCAAAAAAAAATAATATATTTTCAAACCATTGCCTTCAAAATTTGACCCTCATGATGATCTCTCGTGTTTGATTTGAAGGATCAGTTCTCGCACTGATCATTCTTCTTATGGTAGATTTTCTTCCCAAAATGATTTTTCACTTACCTTTAAATGAACATTTTCCTTTCAAGATCCCATATGCAGGCATGATCAGAAAAACTCCTTTTCCTCTTAAATCTTATAAAATTTCAGTTAAATTTTATACTTTTTATTAGTTTCATTTATTTTATTCACATTTTTGTCAAGTTTATATCAATTTTATCAAGTTTTATCAAGTTTATCAAATATTTTCTCGAATTCCATTAAAATTTTATCAAATTCTTGTACCCTTTCAGGTTAAGGGATAAAACTGATGCCTCTTTCCCATGAGGTATTTCCTTTATTCTTATCTTTCCCGCTCAGGTTAAGGGATAAACCTGACCCTCGTTGTCCGAGGTGTTCCCATTCAGGATAAGGGACAATCCTGAAACCCCTCGTAGGAGCCACAATGCTACCTATGAGGATTCTTTCGTAAATACAAGTTTTGCCAATCTTTATTGATTCTCTAGATTTATATCAATTTTCCTTCATTTTACTTTTCTTAAAATCAGGATAAAAGGATAATCCTAAAACCCCTCATAGGAGCAACAATGCTACCTGTGAGAATTCCTTTCCAAAATAAATTTTCAAAATTTCTTTCCTTTCTTCTTCTCCATTTTTATAAATTTTATTTTTCTCCCCTTTCAGGTTAAGGAGTAAACCTGAATCGTTCCTTTTTTCTCATCAAATGTCTATTCCATTTCCCCTTCAGGATAAGGGAAAATCCTGAAAACGCCGACAATCATTCTTGCTCAAATCTCAAGTATCTTAAAGAATGTCGGTGTCCCCTTTTTTCTTCAAATCTCCATCAGAAAACCCAGTACTTACACTGGGGCATTTTTTGAAAAATTCAATACTCATACAGGTAAGCCTAGCACTCGTGCTAGTGTTTGGCTGACCAATCAGTTAGCCTCTCAGGATCAGTCTTTTGCACTGACCCTTCATAAAAAATCAGAGCTCTAAATCCAATGTCGATCTTCGGGTCATTCAAGTTTCAAATCTTTCCTCAAGTTTCCTTAAATTCTGCCAGTCTTCTTCTATCCATTCTCATCAACTCTCCTTTAAAGATTCGAGTTTTCGACTCGAACTTCCAACTCTTTCCTTTGAGATTCGAGCCTTGACTCGAATTTTTCAAGTTCTCCTTCGAAGGTTTGGGTTTTTACTCAAGTCTTCTGTTCCTTCACAAATCTGAACCTTTCCAGTTTTCCCTTGAAATTCGGGCCCTGGCCCGAACTTTCCAACTTTCCTTCAAAAATTTGAGTTTTAAATTTTCTTGCCTTCAGCAAATAAATCTTCAAAATTTTGATTCGAGCCCTGACTCGAACCTTCCTGCTTCCCTTCGAAAATTTGAGTCTTGTCTCAAGTTTTCTTGCCTTCAATAAATGAACTTTCAAGTTTTCCTTTGAGATTTGAGCCCTGACTCGAACCTCCCTGCTGTTCTTCGAAAATTTGAGTTTCATCTCGAGTTTTCTTGCCTTCGATAAATGAACTTTCAAGTTTTCCTTTAAGATTCGAGCCCCGACTCGAACCTCCCAGTTTTCCTTTGAAAATTCGAGTTTTACTCGAATTTCCCTGTTTTCCTTATAGAATCCGAGTCCTGATACTCTTTCAAAGGATTACCTTCAAAATCCAGTTTTATATCAAGCTTACCTTCAGAACTTTAAATTCACATTTACCTTCAGAATTCAATCTCATGTTGGATTCTTCCCCAGAATCCCACTAATGTGTCAAAATTTGATGTTAAGCAAAGGTTTCGTCATCAAAGGATTTCAGGAATATCTTGCCGAATTGACATAAAATAGTTGTTGATCTCAAACTTTTATTACATAAAGAATTTCCTCAAATCTCCTTAAGTATTCCTTCCAAAAAGGGTGAAGCTTCTGTGAAGAAAGGCTCAAACTCCAAATTTTCTGTTGGTCAACCAAGAGGATGAAGAAAAAATCTTCGATATGACCGGTAAAGGAAATATTCAATGATGCTGAAGAGCCATAAATGAGCTGATATTGATCATAGCTATGGCACATTCTTAAAGATTATTCCTTGGCATTAAGACAGTGGAAATATCCTGGGCAGTCAGAAAAGAACCTACCCAATTCATGTCTCCTCAAGTCAGCTAAGCTACAAATCAAATATCCGCAAAGGAGATCTCTCAATTGTCGTCAAGATGAAGGCGAATTAAGCGAGTAGACCCCCGGGGCTAAAGAAGATTTGAAACATCTCCAAGATGACGGAGTTTGTGACGGATCCTTCCTGGGAAAGTTCGGATCACCGTCGAGATGAAGGCGGATGTGATGGACCTACCGACAAACCCTAAAAGATATTTGATTCCAGCTATCATCTAAGTACCTTTGAGCCAATACCATCATATTTAATCCCTGAGATAAATGAAGGATCGAAACATCTCCAAGATGAAGGAGTTTGTGACATACCCTTCCCTGAAATAGAGAGAAAAGTCAGGACATCTCCAAAATGAAGGATGATGTAAAAGCACAAGAAAGCCCCATGACTCAAAAGAGTGCAAAAAGATCATCATGGGAAAATGCCCAGGATATCAAACTGCCCAAACTGCAAAGAATCTTCTTCATCTATGTGAAATTTTTCTATCAATATCTTCTCATTTAATTACATTTTATGAAGCTAAGAATATTTTCTCTCCTTTCATATCAAGGAAATTGATAGCATCCTTGAAGAAGACCAACAACTAAATTTGACTTTGATCCTAGATTCTATAGAGTTAACCTAGTTGGGGGTAATACTCTAGGTGGAAAAGGGAACATCTTCCAAAAAGTGCTTACCTTAAAATTACCTTGAAGCAACTGAAAATTTTATCATTTTGGCAAAATTTTCCAGCTTTCCTAATAAAGAAATAAGAACTTGACATATGTTTTGATACATCTTGGTGTTGCCTTCTCCGTCTTTCGCTTTGTCGAGAGACTCGCCTTCTCCTTGATAAAAGGATTGCCTTCCCCGTCTTTCGGTTTGTCGAGAGATTTGCCTTCTCCTTGATAAAAGGATTGCCTTCTCCGTCTTTCGCTTTGTCGAGAGACTCGCCTTCTCCTTGATAAAAGGATTGCCTTCCCCGTCTTTCGGTTTGTAGAGAGATTTGCCTTCTCCTTGATAAAAGGATTGCCTTCTCCGTCTTTCGCTTTGTCGAGAGACTCGCCTTCTCCTTGATTAAATGATCACCTTCCTCGTCTTTCGCTTTGTCGAGAGACTTGCCTTCTCCTTGATAAAAGGATTGCCTTCTCCGTCTTTCGCTTTGTCGAGAGACTCGCCTTCTCCTTGATTAAATGATCACCTTTCTCGTCTTTCGCTTTGTCGAGAGACTTGCCTTCTCCTTGATAAAAGGATTGCCTTCTCCGTCTTTCGCTCTATCGAGAGACTTGCCTTCTCCTTGATTAAATGATCACCTTCCTCGTCTTTCGCTTTGTCGAGAGACTTGCCTTCTCCTTGATAAAAGGATTGCCTTCTCCGTCTTTCGCTCTGTCGAGAGACTCGCCTTCTCCTTGATTAAATGATCACCTTCCTCGTCTTTCGCTTTGTCGAGAGACTTGCCTTCTCCTTGATAAAAGGATTGCCTTCTCCGTCTTTCGCTCTGTCGAGAGACTCACCTTCTCCTTGATTAAATGATCACCTTCCTCGTCTTTCGCTTTGTCGAGAGACTTGCCTTCTCCTTGTTAAAAGGATAGCCTTCTTCATATTTTTACTCTTGCCTTCTCCTTGTTAAAAGGATAGCCTTCTTCATATTTTACATCTTGCCTTCTCCTTACCAAAAGAATTGCCTTCTTCATATTTCACTTTTTGCCAACAGGATTGTCTCCTTCATATTTCACATCTTACCTTCTCCTTGCTAAAAGGATTGCCATCTTCATCGCCATCTGCATATTTTCGCTCTCACCTTCTCCTGTCCAAAGGATTTGTCTTGTTCCATCTTTTGCCTTGTCAAGAGATTCGTCTCCTTGATAAGAGGTTCGCCTTATTCATCTTTTACCCCATCAAAAGATTTGCTTCCTGTTACCTTATTCATCCTTCATTTTGTCCCACATCTCCTTACTATCTCTCACATTCCAGAAGAATTGCCTCACTCAGGTGAAGTATCTCTTCTTGTCCCATCACGGTTTCGAGAATTCCATATGGTCGCTTCCCACTCAGGTTAAGGGTCAAAACCTGTATTTTCGGCGAGAGGTCATTAAATTCAAAAGCTGATTTAGTCTCAGCAATGAGACGTCCAAGTTCATCCCTTTTTCAAAGCTTTAGGGAACCCCATTTCCTTCCTCCTTTCGCAAACCCCTTTTCGGATTTGTTCGTCCAAACTCCGAAGGTCCCATCATGGTCTCTTCACTCGAGGATTCCGTATGGTCATCCCCTTTAGGTTAAGGGTTAAGCCTGAACCTCGTGCATCGAGGTATCTTCCTTTTTCAGGTTTGGGTTAAACCTGAGTCTCGTTCTAAAGAAATTTCTCGTTTTGACGAGGTGTTTCCTCCCAAGTCCCATCATGACTCTTCCCATCAAGGAGTCCACGCTTTGTATATCCATCCGAAATAAAATCCTACTTGCGCTTCATCTCATGAGACATTTTCTCAAAAATGCCCCATCAAAGTCCTCATATATTCCTTTCCCCATTCAGATTATTTTGATATATCTTTGCCCCATCCAGGTTTAGGGCTAAACCTGAGTCATTCCAAAAAACTGATCTTGTCTCACCCACGAGACTTGATCTAAATCCTTATCCTTCGTCATTTCAGTATCATCACCCAAAGTCCCATCACGATTTCCTCATTTTCTACTCAGTCATATCACGTTCGAGGATTTCGTCTTCCAAAAGCCATCCTAGGATAAAATTTGAAAAACCATGTCTTTTAAAACAAATTCTTCCACACCCAGTTCAGATCTGCTGACTGGGGCATTTTTCAAAATTTGGAGTGTTATCTTTGCCACTAAGCTCGGCTTTCAACCGACTTAGTAGCAAAGAGGGGCATCTGTGAACACCCCAAATTTTTCAAAATCTTTTTAAATATTCCCCTTTTACCCCTAAATTCATTTTTTTTTAAATGAGTCATTTAAAATCTAAATTCTAGTTCATTTCTCAAGTTTTATTGAAATTAAAATCATTTCATATGTTTAAATTGATTTTGGATCTGGATTCATTGCCCAGATCCAAATCTGAATCTCCTTGTTCAAATTTTAAATTAAAATTATAGAAAATACCAAAAATAGCCTTTAAATAGCTCGGATAGTCCATTCGACATCCGTTTGGATCCATCACATTGTATTTCTTGATTCGAGTGTCAAAACTCGAACATTTTCTCAAAACCTGGGTTCAAACCCCTTCTTCTGAAGAAATTTTCCCAAAATGGCTTGAAATTCTCGGGAAAACAATTTTTTTTTTTAAATATTTCTTAGAAAAATACAAAAATTTAGTGTTTTTTTTTGTTTTTATAAAATCTTAGTTTTTCTATTACAAAATTACAAAAAACTAAAAATAAAATACAAAAACCAAAAAATTCGGAAAGACTACAAAGAAAAATGAAGGATTTTCAGCTTTTTTGAAACCATTTTTGCCAAAAACCTCAACCATTTTTCAAAAACTTCCTAAAAAGGAAACCTCTTTTTAGAAAAAGGGAAAATCCACAACGGATCATTCCCGCGCGTTCTCCTCTCTCCCCACCATCGTCCATCTTCAAACAGCCATTCATTTTCCTCCATAGATCCTTAACCGATTCCCCTTCAGGAAGCTTCCCTTCTCTCTTTAAGAAGGGGGCGGAAGGTTTTTCTCAAGGGGGGGAGAGATTTCAGCCATCATCGATCGGCATCCACGAAGCATCAGGTTTCCCATCAGCGACCCTACTTCCCCTCTTCTTCCGGTATCTCCCCTTTAGCAAGAGAAGAAATCCCGAATCCTTCTTTCGAATCAAGTAAGAACTCTTTTCTTCCTCCTTCATGAATTTTGTTTTCCCTTTTTATTTTGTTCTTTTCCTTTTCTTTTTCTTTTTGCCCCTTTGTCGTCTGTTTTACCCCATTAATGCACCCATAAGCTGTGTTGGATTGCTCATAGCAACACCAACTCTGCTCTTGTGCAATAGAAAAACAGAATTCCTTGAATTCCAACATTCTTTTTTTTTTATATATATATTTTGTTTTATTTCCCTTTTGATCCATGATTTGCTTTGTTTTACCTATATCACCAGATTCAATAATCTCGTAACCTTAGTTCTGCTGGTTCTCGACTTAAATTTTTTTTTTGTGTGTTTTAATTGCTTGTTTGATTTCTATTTCCTTCTTCATTATCTATATTAGGATTGTTTCTTTTATTATTTCGCCTCTTCTTCTGCATGTCGCTCCAGTGAAGCACCGTGGGAGTACTGATTTGCCCAGAGCAAATCAAGCTACCTTTCGTGCAAAAGTAGCAGGATCGCCATATCCTAACATCTTAATGTCGTTAACTTTTGTTCTGTTTTTTTTTCCCTTTCTTATTCCAGTATTTGAGCCTGGGACTTCAGTCCCTATTTCCAGTTTTATCACATCTTCATTTTTTTTATTTTATTTTTATTTTTAGCTCAATTTGAAATTGATTATTCTCTTGATGGCATGCTTAGTCGTGTTATTCTATTCATTTCAATTCCGTTTTGTTTCATTAAAATTAAAATTTTTCCATGGCGTCAAACCATTCATATCAGAATGAACCACCAGTTCATTCCTGCACCTTTCATTCTACCATGGTATAGTTTTTTTTTCTTTTTCTTTTTTTTCTTCCATCGACCTATAGTTGATGGCCTGTGTTATAGCGTAAAGAGCTCTAGATCCTGTCAAGCTTGAGTAAATTTTTTTTTTTGTTCTGAAATACCGCTTGCATTACAGTTACCTTTAGTAATTCACTTTCAAAAATGGAGAGATTTGATCTGTTTGTCTTGTGATCATATTTCAAACATTCCATAGCCGATGGGGGAGGCTGGGCAGATCCAAATTGCCAAGGTTGATCGGTGAAATCAATCTACCTGTAATAAATTTATTTACATCAGAATTTTCGATGGAGTTATTCTTCATAACTGGCCATTCAAAAATACCCACTATTTTATCGTTTGGGTGATGCATGCTTGGGGAGCAATCCATCCATATGTTACTCACCTGCATATGGAACATTGAAATATATTTACCATCATGCATTCTGATTCATGATTTTTCTTTTCTTTCCTTATTTAGTTCACCTTCATAGCTGCCCTGCTGGAACCAGGTACGTACCATGGCACCCTGTTACAATTTTTACTACATTCTTCTGCATCTCTACTATTAGCTGTAGTTAAACTGCATTAGGCCCATTATATCTTTTAGCGTTAATAAAATTTTATCCTATGTAATGATTATGCAAAGTCATCTTATGTTGTATTATCACCTTAGCATATCAGTGCTGAAAATCACGGATGGATATTGCCTCCTAACCATTATCATCAATTTTTGTTCGTAGAAGCTAATCTGTGGTTGACAGATTATTTTTGCCTCATCCTACAAATGATCCAATAAGGCAAAATGATTCCAAGTTCAGCAATTCTTTAGATATGTATGTCTGGTTTGATCGGTTGATTCTGGCAATAATGTTGAACGTGCCAAGTCACTTAGGAGCAGTCTTCAGAACCTTTTTCTGTACCCTGAGATTTTCTTCAATATGCATTGAAAAGAAGCGTCATCGGTTCAGTGCTTTTGGCCAACAAACCACATGTTATTTCTTATTCAATAGGCTATTATTAGAGATTCTATTACATCAAGTTTCCAAAGATTCTGTGCTTACTGCACAGGATATGTTCTTTTTTTTTTTCTTTCTGTTTGTTGTTTACATTATAGAAAAGGAACATTATCTCATTTTTTTTTCTCATTCCAAGGTTGCTTTTGGAAGGGACTTTCGCTGGAACATGGCCAGAGATAAACTCAGCAAGCAGGAAATCCTATTCTGATAATAGGAAGTTGAATCTTTACTAGATACAGTAGTATTATAAAACTCTTGCCAATATTATTGCCCTATGAACAGAGGAAGATGATAAATATCAAACAATCTTGGCTCTCACTTGAAAGGCAAGGAGAATGTTCTTGCCAAACAGACCACAGCAGGCCTAAGAGGAGTCATGCACAGAACAACTCTGATGTGTTATGTGCTGGGAAAACAGTCATACTTTTCTTTCTTCAAAATAAAGTTGCTTCAAGGGTCTCGATTTCAAATTCCTTTGGCCTAACCTCTTAAGCAGTTGCAGACGTGCTAAGCTTTTAGGATTCCATCTCTTTTCAGCACTACCCATCAACACCTCCTACTACAATCCAGCACCATGTTCAAGACCGATATTTGACTCAGCTTCCAATTTCACTTCCTGCTGTCCCACAATAATACCCCTGCACCTTCATTATCTCGACACTACCTGGCATATCTTGCAGTATATCTGCTACCCTTATTTCAGCTTCAAACCCTACCTGACATGTTACCCTACACTATTCAATAGTGTAAGCCACAACAGCACCTTGCTGCGCCAGCCCCTATACCCCACCTATGTTATGCCCCCATATACAGCAGTTTAGTACTTGCTGTAGCAAAATAGTACCCTTCCATAGGCCCTACATTAGCTCCGTCATCTGTCATACCTAGCATTTTCCACTGTTGCAACTCTTCTTTTCTAGCTAGCATTTACATTTTCTGTTGCCGAGTTTATAGACCCATCCTTTTCATTATATGCCTTTATTTCATTACACCTACCTGTACATCTGCTAAACCCTTTTTTTTTTTTGCAATCACTTTCATAATGTTGATTACAAAATAAGGTTATCTTCATCGGTTGGCACTTCACTACCTGCCAATTCGATACTTGTATACCCTCCCTTCAGCCCATCTTCATTCCAGCCACTACTATGCCCTGTTAATATTTAGTAAACATTTTCCCCTACCAACATACTTTGTTAACATCTGCTGAAAGCTATCATACAGAGGTATGTTGTTTACTGACCATAAATCCAAAATGCATCATTCACACAGCATCCACTGCTATGCCTTCCTGTTATATCTACCAGATTACCTCTCATCCACATACATTGAGTTTATGTCACTTGTAATATGTCTATATATATATACATATATACGTAGGAATATATATATATATATATATATATATATATATATATATATATATATATACGTGTATATGGGTGTATATGTAGATGTATATACTTGCATATATATATGTATATCGGCATATAGGTATATATGTCATCCTCCACTCTTTTCATCATTTATATCTTAGTATATGAACATTTTCTTTAATATCCATGTGATATATGCCATTTTCTGTTTTATGCTAACTCATTTCCTTGCAGGGAATATGTAAAAAAAAGAAAAACAAAAAAATCTCACTACTCGGAGTTGTGAATTCGACTTTATGTATTGTAATAGTTAGATCTTAAATGAAAATTTACATTTCAAGCTTTAGATAGAATGAATGAGCATCGTGGATATCTTAAAATTGCTCATTTTCATGTATTTTCCTTTATTTCTCAAATTCTCACAAATGGTGAAACACGAATGGCACGTGCACCATTTCGTAAGAGGTAAATTAATCCTAAGTTGATGATCCATATCAATGGCCATAGTCAGGGTATGGACAAAACTTAGTATTTTTATCTTTTACGAAATAACACTGGATCCATACTGGGTCCGTTTTCAGAATTCATCATTTTTTCCTTAAATATTTTCTTCTTTTATCAGAATTTAACTTAAAATTAATTCAAAACATATACCAATGGCCATAGTCAGGGTATATTGAGAGTTAATTTCATTTTAAATTCTATAAAAGCACCAAATGTGTTTCATTCTTCATCTGAATTTAAATATAGATTATTATATAATACATTCAATGACCATAGTCAAGGATGTATTATATCTTCAATCTCATTTTAATTCATTTAAAGAATGGAATAGCTTTTTCAAAATCCAATTTCAAGAATTTAAATTCATTCATATAGGATAGAACTGCATCATATTTTCAAAATTCACTTTTCAAAAACTCCAAGTGATGCAAATATCTTCCTCAATCTATCTTCAATCCTTATCAAATCCGATTCATCCTTTCATTTGTCAAAATTTTATTTTCAATCTCAAAGTTCAATTTAACTTTGAGATTTCATATTCAGATTCAAATCAGATTTCAAAAATCAAATTTAACTTTGACATTCCAAAATTCATTCAAAACTCCAATCCAATCTCCAAGTTCAATTTAACTTTGAGATTCTTGATTCATCTTCTAAATTTCAAATCCAATGTCTAATTTGACTTTGAAATTCATTTGTATATTCAAAGATTCAATTTCTAAAACTCATTTTCCAAGTTCAAATTAAACTTGGAAGTTCTTTATTCATCTTTTGAATTTAACTCCAAATCCAGGATTCAACATTTATACTGGATCTCAAACTTCAGATCCAATTCCTCTTTAGGATCCAGGATTCAACATTCATATTGGATCTCAGACTTCGGATCCAATTCTTCTTTAGGATCCAGAGTCCAATTCCACCTTTGGATCTTAGACTTCGGATCCAATTCTTCTTTAGGATCCAGAGTCCAATTCCACCTTTGGATCTTAGACTTCAGATCCAATTCCTCTTTAGGATCCAGACTTCAGTTTCACTTTGGATTTTAGATTTCAGATCCAAATCTATCTTAGCATCCAGAGTCAAACTCTACATTTGGATCTTAGATTTCAGATCCAAATCTATTCTAGGACCCATAACCCAATTATACTTCGGATCTTAGACTTCAGATCCAATTCCTCTTTAGGATCCAGAGTCCAAATTCCACTTTTTCAGATCCAATTCCCCTTTAGGATCCAGACTCCAATTTTACTTTGGATCTTAGACTTCAGATCCAGTTCCATTTTAGGATCCAGAATTCAATCACATGTTGGATCTTAGACTTCTGATCCAAATCCATCTTAGGATCCAGAACTCAATTTTATCTCGGATCTTAGATCTTAGATCTTAAATTCATCTTTAGATCCAATTTCATTCTCAATTCTAGATTTCAAATCCAATTCCATTTTCAGATCTCATCTGAACTCCCTAAATCCATTTCTATTCTTAAATACCACTTGATTTTCTCAAATCCATTCTAAGATTCAAATTCAATATCACTTCAAAACTTCATCTTCTTCTCTTAAATCCATGATTAAATCCAAAGTCCATTTCTGACTTTGAAACTTTGTTTCCTTTCATTTTAAAGCTTCAAGTGATTCCTTCTCATTTATTCTTCCAAATTCTGATTTACTTCGAAGACTTAGAACTTTTCTGATCTATCTCAAGTTTTAAAGTTAGATTCAAACATTTCTTCACTCCCTTATCAAGTTCATCTCAGAATACTTGGAAATTTCTAAATCAATTTTTCAAAAGGAGCATACATTTTGCATTGCACAAGCATGGTTCTTTGTGCATTCAGAGTTAGAATAAATTCTTAGATTATATTTAGGCAAAACAAAAGGCATAGATTCGATCCTTGGTTCGATTACCCCTGGTAAAGGCGCCAGGAACGGTCGAACCTCGTACCGACGAGCGAATCCCGTCTCTCCATTTTTCCCGCAAATATTTTCAAAACGGAGGCGAGTTATTTTCTAAATATTTTCAAATCAAGGTCAAGTGAAAACCCGCAAAAGAGTTCCTCTTCTCTCTCTCTTTCTTTCTTTTCTCTTCTCTCTTTCTTTTCTGCCTTTTATTCTTCTCCCTTCAAAAAGGAGAAAAATAAGAGGTTAGAAAAAGAAAAGAGAAGGAAGAGAGAGAAACCAACAAGAGAGGAAAAATTTTGCGATGATCACAGTTTTGGCGACCGAGATGGGACACGTCTCCGTCTGGTCGAATTATGCCTTTGCTTTGCTTTTATATAATCTAAGTCTTTATTCTAACATATGTCAGCTACATTTTCATGCAAACTTTAGGAGCCTAGACTCTGTCCTAAACTGACACTATTTTCATATAGGATCTAAGTATGGTTTGGTAGGACCATATTGAGGAGATTATATCCATGCTCACATTAGACTTAGGTCTTAAATACAACTTTCCTCAATTTTAGGGATTGAATGCAGACAATGTATTTAAGTGTATGCTTCTTTTCATTTAAAATCTATCTCTTTAGGACTTGCATTAGAGCCTTCTGATTTTTTTTGCATGTTGATCATATTTTGAAAACAACCTTACCTATATTGTCCCGGTCTTCACGTTGCTGGGCTGTCTCACTGAACCATAGTTCGGGAGAGAGCCTCACAACTGGACCACTTATTTGGGTTCACGCCCCCCTACCACGTACCTAAGGGCCATAGTCCGAGGTATATCGGTAGGTGCTCAAGGATGTTGGGAAGCCATTACCTTAGAACCGAAGAGATATCTTATATGCCACGTACTTCGAGCTTCGGCTTGAGTATATCGGCGTACCTTGATTGGAAGCAGATGATATAAATCTTAGAGTTAGGATTAAGGTCCTATCAGCCATTTCAAATATTGCATATAGAGTCAGCTTCAGGGAGTGCTATTTGTGCATCCTTGCTTGCATATCTGTGATTGTATGATATTTTATCTTCCTTATATTTTCCAAAACCCTGGGTATATACTTCAAAATTTCCTCTTTTCTTATCTTCGATTACCCCTGGTAAAGGCGCCAGGAACAGTCGAACCTCGTACCGACGAGCAAATCCCGTCTCTCCATTTTTCCCGCAAATATTTTCAAAACGGAGGCGAGTTATTTTCTAAATATTTTCAAATCAAGGTCAAGTGAAAACCCGCAAAAGAGTTCCTCTTCTCTCTCTCTTTCTTTCTTTTCTCTTCTCTCTTTCTTTTCTGCCTTTTATTCTTCTCCCTTCAAAAAGGAGAAAAATAAGAGGTTAGAAAAAGAAAAGAGAAGGAAGAGAGAGAAAACAACAAGAGAGGAAAAATTTTGCGATGATCACATGGCGCCACCTGAGGGCTCCTTACAAAAGGCGATTTTGAATTTTAAACTCCATGAGAGCACCCTCTGAGGTGGCGCCATCTGGGAGCTTCCTGCAGAGAAAATCAAGCAAACCCAATTTTGAAAATTTTCAAATCCTGCTGAGGTGTCTCACCCACAAAATTTCCCATTTTATTTTCTCAAAAATCAAAATAGCACCTCTGAGATGGCGCCACATGGAGGGCTCAGATTGAGCCTGTTTGAAATTCAAAATTTTCAGAAAAAATCTATAAAAACAAGGGTTCACGCCCAGCCTAGAAAGACCATTTTTTTTAGCTCTTGTGAACTTAGAAATTCGACCTAGACTTCCTGAGAATCTGATTTTGAACTTTGGAATTCACGCCCCCTTTGGCTCATTGGAGAAGGTGCAGTGAAGTTCGTGCAGTGTCCAATTCGATTCAAGCATAGGTCGATTTTGGTGAATCATCCGAAGCCCGGATCGGAGAACGAACGAAGCTCGTGATAGCCGCCCCTTTCAAGAGCTCCTACGTTGCGTAACGAAGCAAGGTGCACCTCTTTTCCTCTTGATTTGATTTCATAATTTGATTCGGGAGTCGTTTGAAGAAAGAGCTCATCCGAGAGATGGATTGAGCTATTCTCATAAAACGACATATATAAAACTACATGATTATGCTTCCTTGATGATTTTAGCATTCATGCATTTAGATAGATTTAATTTGCATTTTTCATCAATTTAGCATGTTTCATGAATTAATTAGGATTAATTTAGCATTTATTTCAATTCTGCTCATGTTCAGTAGTTCTCTGTTTTTGTCAGTCAGTCCACACGTCATTTCATGCATGTAATTTTTATTAAAAATTCCAAAAAAATCATGGAATGCGCCCTTAGGTGTCCCTAGAAATGTGCCAAAAATTAGGAAGCATTTGAATTTGTTTACTATGGTAAACATTCAAAATGGCAAGTCGGGTTTTGTTACCCGGGATGCGTTTTAAAAACTCTTTTCCGACTTGTAAAATCTAGATCTCCCTCGTGGAAGATCCGATTTTCGATCCGAAAGATGTTCTGAGCTCGGAAAGATGTCAAGTTTTTAATCTGAGTTTATGAGATTTTTCTGATTTTTGTAACATCTGAAAAAAATCCGAGAGTTTGGGACACGTGTCAGAGCCTAATTTGGGCCTTTGAGATTTTGGATCGACTTAGGGTTATGGGTTCTCTTTGGGTGTTGCTCCAAATCCAAATCTGTAAAAAGTGAAAGTTATGTCCAAGATGTTTTCTGTTTGCATCTGGAAGCCTGTGATTTTTAGAACAGTTGTGATACCTGTTTCGGATTTTTTTTTGTCAGTCTTTTGTTTTGTCACATTTGTCTGTTCTGTCAATTTAGGAATGAAAAGTTATATTTTAATCTGTGTTTTTGTTGATCAAATGCCAAAGTCATGAACATGAAAGTTGTTCATGTAGATGTCTTGAGTATCTCTGTTAAATATAAGAAATTTCCATGGCTGTTTTCTATTGTTTTAGCATTTTATATTAGATTAGGTGTGATTTTGCCTCCGTCAGAACCGAATCCCTGTTACCGAACTCACCATGGCTCAAATCCCAAGGCTGTAAAAACCAAAAATGTTACATTTTGGGTCCTTTAGTAGTCTGCAAAATATCAGGAGTTTTTATGGTGTAAATTTGACATTATCATATTAAGCATTGCATTTGATTCGGGTCCGTAGGCGAAATCCACCCTTTTAGGACTTTCTTTAAATTTTAGCATTTAAATCATATCATTTCGTGGTTTTTAGCATTCTAGGTTGTTTATCAGAGTATGTAGATGCTTCATACCGAATTTGGTACAATTTGAAATTCATTTGAGGTTTGATTTAGCCACATCATTAAAATAGGGCCCCGCGGGACCCGAATCCAAGCAAAAAACAAGCGAAATTCGTTATTTTGGATAAATTGCAAAATGTCAAATTCTGATTTTACAGTCCTAATATGTTTAGCAGCATGTCATCATGTCTCTTACTGCATTTCATCATCATTTGATTCAATTTGAATTTCAAAATCTCAATTTTACCAAATTCTCCTTCAAAAAACCCTAATTTTAAAGGTATAACTTTATAATTAGGGGTATTTTGGTCATTTTGACCCTAATTCCGAATTTCAAACTATTTTCTATTGAATTTCTTGCATTTTCATCATTTCAAATATCAAGGAAGCATGATAATAGGGTTTAGATCCAATTAAATCCAATAATTTCACAATATTATTGGAAAATCTTGGAAAAACCCACATATTTGAGGTAACCTTAATTCAAGTTTGGCAGGGACATTCAAAAGAAGGAGTTGAAGTCTGCATTTTCCTTTTATTTCATTTATTTAGTGATGTAATAATGTAAATTTTGGAATAAGAGATTTAATTTTCTGCTTAGACTAGGATGCATATCATATAGTTTAAATTTATGCAATATCCTGCTTATATGATTCATGCATTTTTATTTCAAAAGCACTATGGATGTTCACGAATGACACATGCACCAACTCTTAGGGAGTTTATGAACTCGGTGGAGTCCATATTTACGGCCCTAGTCGGAATATGGACGAGACTCAGATCCATCATCTTTCTACTAGTCACATTGAGCCTACACTCTTAGGCTATCTTAAAATGCACATCATATTTCTAATATTTTCAAAGTATTGTGCATTAAATCAATTAAACTCTGAACATATTCATGGCCACAGTCAGAATATGTGAAGGATTTATTTTGACTTAATGCACATTTTTCCAACAAATTTCTTGGAAAATCTTTCAAAGTGCATTCATTCACTCATATCATTTGCATCATGAAATCATTGGTTTTCTCATGATTTTCTTAAGACAGTTGCATTCTCAAGAAATCGATTTCTCAAGAAACCCTGAGTATTTTCCAAAATCGCTTTTCCCAAGTCAAGTTTTTACAGTTTTCCATGGAAACCAGTCTCTCAAGAAACTTCTAAGTTGGATTTCCAAGATCAAAGTTTCCCTCGATTTTCCTTGAAAAAAATGTTATTTTCTTAAGATCTTCAAAAAGAGTTTTCCAATCTTCCTCAAGAATCAAAAATTGATTTCCAAGTATTTCAAAGGTAAGATTCCCAGGATTTCAATTTCCCAAGTTTCAGTTTTCTTCTCCAATGAGTTTTCCTATAAATTTTCCACAATTTTCCTAAGAAAATCCTCAAAGTCAGAGTTTTCCTGAGAAGTGTTTCCCTTTTTTAAATGTTCACCTTTTCTCAAGAATCACTTCTATTTTCCCGGGATTTTCAACCATTCATGATTTTCCCACAACTTTATGAACTTTTCCGAGATTTCAAATCTTTTTCATCTGAGTTTCCTGAGAAATTGATTTTCATCTTTTTCCTGAGAGATTCTTTTCAACTCCAAATATTTCCCAAGCATACATCATGTTTTCCCAAGCCGCATTTTCCAAAATCTCATGGCACATGCCTGAATTCTTTGTGCATATAGGATAGAACACGATTTTGATGATTTAACTAAGTCGAGCACAATTTTGGTCCTTGGTTCGATTACCCCTGTTAAAGGCGGCAGGAACGGTCGAACCTCGTACCGACAGGTCGAGCCCCATCCCATGGATTTTCCCGCAAATTTTAAAACGGAGGCGAGTATTTCAAAACAATTTCCAAAATCCGGTCAAGTTTGAAGCGCGAAAGCGTTTCCCTCTGTCTCTTCCGCAAGGAAGGGAAGACGGGAAAAATTTCGCGACGATAACATCGTCCCATCCAGGTCAAGGGCTAAACCTGAATCATTCCAAAAGGCTTATCTCGTCTCACCCATGCGACTTGATCAAAATTTCTATTTTCACCATTTCGAGATCTTTACCCAAAGTCCCACCACGATTTCCTCATTTCTGTTATCCGGTCATATCATTTTCGAGGATTTCGTCTCTCCAAAGCCATTCAGGATAAGGTTTTAAAGCTGAGAACAATGATTTCAAAATAAATTCTTTCACACCCAGTCCAAATCTGCTGACTGGAGCATTTTTCAAAATTTGGAGTATTTTTCTTTGCCACTAAGCTCGTGAACACCCTTATTTTTTAAAAATTATGAAAATTCCCTTTTTGCCTCTGACCCCCATTTTCTGAGTAAATTGAGTCAATTTCAATCTAAATTTCAGTTATTTCTCAAATTCACTAGAATCAGAATCCATTTTCTATATCTGACTCAATTTCGGATTATGATCCAATATCAAAATCCAAATCTGAGCCTCGTTATCCAATTTTCAAATAAAATTATGAAAATACCAAAAATAATTTTTGAATGGCTCAAACAGTCCATCCGGTATCTATTTGGATCCAGTATTCTATATTTCTCAATTCGAGATCCAAAACTCAAATATTTTCTCAAAATTTTGGATCCAAACCCATTTTCTGAAGAATTTTCCAAAGAGTAACCCTGAATCCTCAGAAAACCCCTCTTTTTTAAATATTTTCAAATTTTATAAAAATTGTTGTATTTTCTCATAATTTTAGAGTTTTTATTTCAAAAACACAAAAAGTTGTAGAAAACAAAAAGAACAAAAAAAAATGAAAACAGAAAAAGAAAACAAGAAAGAATGGTTTTAGAAACCCTTCTTTTGAAAATTCTCTTTTGTTAAAACCATTTTTTTTAGAAAAAACTATTGAAAGAAGCCCTCCTTTTGAAAATCTTGAAAACCTGAAGGGACCCATCTTGAAATTTTTCTAAGGGCCTTACCTTATAAAATCGACCCTCAAGGGGGTCGATTCTTCATCCATTCTCACCTCACCACTGTCTCTAATCCAGCTTCTACCTCTCCATCCATCCATTGGTGCCAATCCCTCTGAGAATCATCATTTCCTTTCTTCTCCCCTTCGATCGAGTGAAGAAAACCCTGCAGAAAAGAGAAGCAATCCAGCTTCTCTCTTCTCGGTCGACTCAAGGGACCTTTTATCTTCAATCTCCAGATCGATCAAGTTTATTAGTCCTTCTGCATTCATCCGGCAGCACAAGGCATCCCGGTAGGAACCTTCTATCGCTTCTCTATACTATTTTCTGGTTTCTCTTTCTTGCCCCCATTAGAGCATCCAAATAGCATCGATCTTGCCTATAGCAAGTACCGATCTATGTAAATATGCAATATCAAAGGGAACGAATGTGTTCCAACATTTTTTTTCTTTCTCGAATCTCTCCGATTTTTTTTCCTTTTATCTACGCATCCATGTGGGGTCGATCTGCATATGGAAAGATCAGCCCACATATGTGCAATATTAAGGAATGGCCATATTCTAACATAGCATCAACAAAATCATCATTTTGTTCCTCTGTTTCTACAATTTCTTTGTTTGAATTTCCTCGGTTCATGGAGGTTTTGATATATGTTTGTGTTGTTCCAATTAGATACTTCCTTTGCAGTTCATCATTAACTAATCGTCATATTTGCTGCAATTTTTAAATTTCGTCTTATATTTTACATTTTATTATCATTTCCTCCCGATTTCAATGGCTTGTTTAGTGTTATTGATCTGCATTGCATCATGGATCATATGTGTTGGTGATTTCTTCGTATATCTGCACCTTCATTCCTGTTCTTAAATCCTGATGTATGTTTTGCATTCATGTTATAGCATTTGTTAGCATCTGTGTCATTGCATCAAATCTCATTCAACAATAGTCATTAGTTCATCCCCTGTATCTTATGTATCATGAGCATTGGTCTTGGTTTATTATCAAAAATTTTGTCCGTTGTTGGGATGCCTTTGTTACTGCAAAATTCTTGTTTGTTGTGAAGACTCTCCTTTGAAATATCTTCTGATGCTTCCTTCATCAATATCTACTGGCAACACTCTTTCGCTAGGCAATAGGATTGTGAAAAGAGTTCTTTCGCTTGTATTTGCATCTTCGAATCCATTGACATGAGGTCTGACTACAAGGCTAGTGTGATAGTATGGGTTGGTGTAGTGGCAAGACGAGTATCTTTCGTACCTGACCTTGTTCAATATCTGGTGACTCCTCCTGCAAGAGTGGCGCATCAAGAGGTGGGGGAACTAAGTGACTTACTTTGATTTCAAATGTCTCTTATAGATGTCACGAGCCTTGTTCAGTCATAATCTGTCATAATATCTTTCACCCTCCCCTTTTTTTGCGAGGGAACGTTTGAGAATTCTCAAGAAAACCGGGAAAACTTCTCCAGTTTTGGTAGGGCGGCTGAGGGGATACAACATTGAAAATTTTCTCTCTGTGTATTGGATTCCTTAGCCTGTTATTACTAAATGATTATTATCATCTTGCCTTATTTAGACTAATGGAGATAGTTCTTGCAGGGAGTTTTTTCAAGGTGTTAACTGCATCTGTCAAGTTGCCAACGGAGACAACAAACCTAGAATCACCTGAATCATGGATTTGGGCTATAAAAATGTTGTTTGCTTTGGCAAGTAGTACCCAAGTGAACTAGATGATGCTCACATGATCTTTTAGAATATATATGATGCATTATTAGTTTGGTTGTCTTTGATTGCAATTCCATTTGAGGCAAGGTACAAAGATATTGGAATTATTTCCAAATCCACACCGGGCTTCACTCATCCTTCTGTTTCCCAATTACCTTATTTACTAAACTATGCTCTGAGGAATGCTGGTATGGCAAAGGTAAGGGTGTCCAAGGCTGTGGCACACACAAGCCAAAGATAATCTTACTTGCTCTTAGGAAGTTGGTTAATCTTGAGATGAAAAAGCTCAATCTAACCATCAAAGGGTACATTCAAGTGATGTTGAAGAATTTGTTGATCTTTGCCTATACCCTGGCAATGGATTTGTGTGGGGAGCCATTTTGGAGATTAACATCTTCGTGGCATTGTGTATCTGAGATTCATTTTAGGGAATGATTTGTTTTTAGTTATAACATCATCTATCATCCCATACATGTATTTCATCTGGTATATACTAAGCATACTTCACCAGGTGTATATATGTTCTGTGTATATATACCACCCAGCATTTGCATTTCCTTTATGAAAACCCCATTCACTTTCAACCCTGTGCATGCTAGCAGCTACAGCCCAACACCATCCTCGCCATCTCCTGTGCTTGTTGCCAGCGAATCCAATACATCCCCTTCCTTCCTGTAGCACCTCTACTTGCCCATTGCCACCATCACTATAATTAGTAGCTACACTATCACACCCTCCTGTATATTAGTATCCACATTGCCACCTGTACATATCCCCTCTTTCACTTAGCTCCCATCACACCCATTATGGTCACAACACTGTTATAGCAGTAACTTTTTCCACATTTTCTGACACCATCACTACCTCCATATCACTTCCACTGTATCCAGCACCATTTCATTCTTGCTATCACATTTCCGCAACATCCTTTTACATTTGCTACAGCACTGCTGTACCACCAATGATTCCTGTCATTTACCTATAGTATTCACTTCCTCTACAGACTGCTTCTCATTACTTAAACCTTGTACATAGCACAACAGTAGCCCCCAGCAGCTATGCCACAATAGCACCTTTAGTGTCTCCAGCCCATTTCCTGCTATATTCTACAACTATCTATGCTTACCTGTCACAACCACCTTTACAACGCATTACTGTCCAGGCCATGTACATAGCCTTGTATAGATACTATTACCGCTGCATCTGCCCAATTCATCACAACACCTTCCCTGTTATCATCCAGCTCACCTTCATTATCCACTTTGATCCCCTGCTACATCCCCTGTACATTGATGATGCATGAAATGCACATCATGTTATTTATTTATTCATGCATTTTGTGGTGATTTTAAGGTTTAAAACCCATGATTAGATGTATTTTGATATCAAGGGGTTGTGGTTCAAATTTCAGAAAAATCGGAGTTAAATTGAGAAAGTTATGGCTATTTTAGTGTTCGGGCACAAATTTCAAGGTGGATCAGATCCATATCCGACTCAAATAGGCTGTTTTGGACCTTGGATCAATGTTTAAAAAGCCTAAATCCAACCCACACATGAACCCATATCCATTTAGCAAAGGTTTTCAGAAAACCTCCTCTAAAAGTGGCGCAGGGCAATATTTTTCATTTTAAACCTTTTTTCTGAAAAGTGCCAAAATTATAAAATCAATTTTTCAGCAAGCCCTAGACGTTTTTGCCTTGGAATTCACACCCCCTCAACTGATTCTTGCTCCAACCCCCTTTCTCCCCTCTTATTCCATGCCACCTCCATTAAAAACTGGGATTTTGCTTGAGATTCAAGCATTTCTTTGTATCTTTTTCCATATCTTTTCATTTTTTTTCCTCCCTGTTGGATATTCACGGTGTTTACTGTGTTTTGCAGGTGTAGCAGAGGTTGAAGACATTTTTTCTTGCGTGGAAGTTTGAGACACTCCAACAAGAAGGATCGACTCTACCTCCATCCGATCTTCTACGCCACCCGATCGAGAATTGACTCATTTTCCATCCACGGTGGACTTTAAACATGGTACAGCTGCAAAGGAGAGCTTCATGGTGATATTCCAGCATCAACGAAGATAATGAGGCATGTTTCCAATGGTTGAATCTGCTCTTTCCATCCCCACAGTCGCCGGATCGCCCTGGAGGTTGAAAAACTACTAAGGATTATAAGGTTAATCTTGTCCAGCGTGAAAAAGTGACAATTGAGTGAAAGGACAGGATTGCCCTTGGCGAGCAGAAGAAGACTTTAAATTGTTTTTCTAGTTAATTTTAGTTTTTATTTTGTAGTGTTATTAGAATTGTAATGGTTGACTTACATTTGTGTATTAATAAATTGAAATTTTTAGAAGTAATTTGGATATTTTTCATTCCTTGTGGATTCGACCCGTACTTGCCACTTCTGTGGAAAGTCGGTTTATTACTTTTGGTTGACGATTTTCCAAGTGTTTTTATTGAAAATTATCTTTTAAAAATATCATTTGCAAAAACACAACCAAATTTTGGCGCCGTTGCCGGGGAACGACGAATATATTCTTTTATTTCTTAGATTTTAGTTTATTAATCTGTGTTAGTTAATTAGTTAATTAGTTGTTTTTATTTTTCTAGTTAGTAGGATTAGTAAGTAAATATAGGCTTAACATAGTTAGTACATATAGGATTCATGTACTGTTTTTCTAGGATTCACTGAAAAATATATTCTGCAAGGAGCGATTAGACAGGTGGGTTTTAGAGAACATAGTTTGTGATTTCCTGTATTGTTTATTTCAGTAATTTAGATTAGTTTAGTTTAGTTATTTCATTTAATTAGTTAGTTAGTTCTGACATAGTTAACTAAATATTAGTAGTTGTTCTTTATTTTTGTTATTTGCATTTTAGTATTTAACTTAGTTTAGATTTAGATTTAGGTCGATTGCCTACATCTGGTCTTAGTACCAGTGTATGTAGGGGCAAAGAGCTTTAGGAACCCCATTACATTCATTTGTTGACAACCCAAAGAGAATTTTACATTCTCCTCGAAGTTCGACAATAGTGGACGATATGGATCCTCCAGTTCCAGCTCCAGTTCCTCCACGTGCTCTGAGGGAGTACTTTACTCCAACAGACTATGTTCAGGCATCCTGCATACGGAGACCTGATGTAGGAGCGCCCCATTATGAGATTAAAGTCAGCATTATTCAGATGCTTCCATCTTTCTATGGCCTTAGTCACGAGGATCCCTATAGGCATTTAGACGAATTCCTCGAAATTTGTTCTACAGTCAAGATACAGAATTTCGACGATGATGCATTGAGATTGACCCTATTCCCATTTTCATTGAAGGACAAGGCCAAGTATTGGATAAAGTCCTTAGATTCAGTAGAGATAGGGTCATGAGACCAGTTACAGCAGGAGTTCCTTAGGAAATACTTTCCCATCGGTAGGACGAACCAATATAGGCGAGCCATTACTAGCTTCTCAGAGCTAGATGGTGAGCAATTTCATGAAACCTGGGAGAGAATGAAGGATCTCCTTAAGAAGTGTCCCCATCATTAGGTGCCGAGATGGCAACTGGTGCAGAGCTTTTACGATGGATTTTCTGACAGGAATCGTCAGATGATCGATTCTTCCTGCGGAGGGACCTTCATGTTGAAGAGCGAAGATGAAGCATGGAGGCTATTTGATACATTAGCAGAAAATTCTCTCCATCATGCTTCTAGCTCTCATTCTGACAGGTCCACACCTAATATTCAGAAGAAAGGTGGTGTCCTCGAGATTGATCCCTCTACTGCATTACAGTGCAAGGTGGATATGATTGCTCAGAAGTTGGATCAGCTTCTTGCGAGACCATCTACTAGTCAACATGTGTGTACTTTTTGTGCCAGTCCAGCACATGCGATCACTGAGTGCCCTTCGGTAGCTCAGTACCTTGAATTTGTACAAGAACAAGTTCAGGCTGCTCAGAGTTAGGCCCGACCCCAAAACAATCCATATTTCTCTACATATAATCCGGGTTGGCGTAACCATCCCATTTTTTCTCAGCCGGCTCGACAACCAACATTCACTCAGACATTCCAGAGGCTGAGCTATCCTCAGACTTCATCTTCATTTCCTCCTCCGATCTCACAAGAGTTTGTCCCACAGACCTCTTTTGAGGAGAGACTTCTTTAAGCATTCCAAGAGGTGAAAACCTCTAATCAGAATGCTTTCGAGAAGTGTAGCCAGATCTTGAGCTCGCATACGCAGTCCATTGTGAAGTTAGAGTCGCAGATGGGACAGTTAGCAGAGGCTATCAGTAGGAGACCTGAGGGTAGTTTGCCGAATCAGGCAGTCATGAACCCGAAGGGCAAGGATCAGATGACGGAAGGCCTGTACCATACTGAGTCATAGCAACAGGCCAAATCTGTTATGGCCCTGAGGAGTGGACGTGAGTACCACGTCGAGAGCAGAGAGAGTAGAGAGAGGATCGATGAGCCAGATGCCAGTATTCCATCTTCTGCGGCTCAATCATCATCTTCATCTCCCACCCAGTTCATCAACAGGATAGGAGTGAGCCTTCTCACAAAGAGGAGGACCCCCCGATGTATATCCCCAAACCACCCTATCCCAAAGCATTAGAATCTCCCAGATTTAGAGGGAAGAAAGGCACGAAGATCCAGAACATACTTGACATATTCAAGCATGTGCAGATCAACCTGCCTTTGCTCGATGCTATTCAGCAGGTGCCGGCATATGCCAATTTTTTTAAGGAACTATGTACGTAAAAGAGGAAATCCAGAGTAAAAGTTCCTAACAGGGTCCATATGACTGAGCAGGTGAGTTCAATGATTCAGCATCAGACTCCACCAAAGCTCAAGGATCCTGGAGCCCCTATCATTACATGTACCATAGAAAATGGTTGAGTTTTTGTAAACGCTCTTTTTAAAAAATAATTTTCAACGAAATAATTGGAAAATCATCAACCAAAAGTAAATAACCGACTTTCCACAGAAGTGGCAAGTACGGGTCGAATCCACAGGGAATGAGAAGTATTTAAGTATTTCTAAGAAGTTCAATTTATTAATTCACAAATCTAAGTCAACAAGTACAAGTCTAATAACAATTACAAATTAAAACTAAAACTAAATAGAAAAGCAATTAAAGTCTTCTGCTGCTCACCAAGGGCAATTTTGTCCTTTCACCAATTATCGACTTCCCACGCTTGGACAAGAATATCTTGGAATTTTTAGTATGCTTTTCAACCTAACACAAAGAAAAATACAAAGTTAGTGATCAATTATAACAAATAAATCTAAAAGTGAAAATAAACCTAATTCTAAAGAAATTAACTAGATTAAATCCTAATTAACACTAAAGATTGAAGAAAATATCAAAATACTTCTAAAAACTAAGTAATCTAGGTCTAAATACATTAATGGATACAGATGCTCTAACTAGAATGCAATAAACACTGAAAATTAACCAAAAATAACTAAAATAATGAAATAACTATCTTACCCCTAAATAGTGCAAAAATGACTTCCGACAGCTTTTCACAAACGAACTGTTTGACAGGGAAAACAAAGTCCAAAATTCCCAAAATTTCTTCTGTTCTGTAAGGAACATATTCAAAAATCTGACAGTTTTTATGGAATTGAAAAATTCTATCTGGAACTCTAGATATAAGCGTTTCAAAACCAGGATAATTTTGGAAATCGCAGGACCCGAAATTTAAAAACCCGAAAAAGCTGTTTTCACAAAATGCTTAAAAACCAGACCAAATCAACTCAGAATGATCTGAAATTTGGTCTGCAGACAGTGAATACGCCAATAAAAAGAATAGAAAAAGGATTTCCAGAAAACTCGAAAATGTTTTACATAAAATGACGAGTGCACGACAGGGCAAAAATCGGTTTTGGAATTTAGTACACTATTCACTTTGAAAATACATTTTTAACACTATGAATGTAGACTAAATGCAAACACAGTCCTAAATGCTGCTAAATAATAGTCAAAATGCAGAGAATGAATGCAGTTAAACTACTTACACGAAAATTAATTAGAGCATGCAATTCACGACTAGGTCTAATTTAAATAATAATACATCAAATGAGAACTAATTGAATTGAAGATGCAATACTAACTACACTCCCTAAAAGATTAACTACTTAACTCTAACACAATAATCTAAATCAAATGCTGCAATAAAACATGCAATAAACAATTAAAAGCTAAATAAACATGCACTTATAAAGAAATCATAAACTTAATTAACTAACAAACTAAACTAACTTACACTCTATCTAATATTAATTGAAACTAAAGCCAAATAGGCAACTAAGAACCAATGTGGTGTGGTTTAGGGTTTAACTTGGACTAGGTTCACGCCCCACCTAGATGGGTCAACTAGGTTGACTCACTTAGGCAACTACTTAAAATGGAGAACATAAAATCTAAATACTATTTATTAAAAACCGAAAATACAAAATAAGGGAATTACCAAATCTAACCTACACGCCTAAATGAAAAGTATTAAACCCTAATTAAGACCTACCTAACTAAGGACTCAATTATTAACTTAAAATTAATTCCAACTTAGCTAAAAGGGATTAATATTGATTCTAATTTAGGTTAATAGGGTAAGTTAGAATAATAGGGAATTATTGCTAAAAAAATCGAGTTTGGCAAAGGAGTTACTTACCATAAATGCTTTGTGAAATCAAATAGGCAGCTTCAAAATGGAAAACCGTCCAGCAAAAAGGGGGGAAAGACCCACACGTTTTCAATTTGGCATTAAAAACACTAGGCAATCTTTGAAAACCTTCCCAAAAACCTTGAATACGTTTTTGGTTGTTTTAGAAAGAAGAGATAACATTCAAATCCAATCCCCAAAAATCGTGTATGGATCTTTTGGAAAGTATTTAAACTCTAAATTTTGTTTCCAAAAATTTTAAAAGAAATAAACCTTCTCTCTTGGCTGGATCATGCAGGTCAAAGCTTGCCTTCCACAAATTTAAATAATCAATACTTACCAAAACTCGTTTTACACCACAATTACCTAATTACCCCTTTTTAGAATTCGATTTAAGCAAGGACTATTCTAATTAAACTAACCTATAATGAATATAATGCATGGTTATGCATGGAATAGACACACAACTTCTTAAAAACTAATTAAACTAACACCTAATCCAAAACTTACCAAACACTTCAAGAAAAATGTCTAAGACACCAAAGCCTAATTCACTGAATCTAGACACCTTAATCTGACCTACCCAACTTACCAATTGAAGGCTAAAGCTCTGTTGGAGCTTTAATGGCTGACGCCTAACTTGGGGAAGAAGACTAACCTAAAAAAAAATTGATTCTACCTAATTGAGAAAAACGACTCACACAATATTTTTTTTTTCTTTCTTTTCTTTTGAAATAACTATGAACGAAATTGACACCCACGAATACACTATCCTACAGCTAAGACATGATATACTAACTTATAACAAACATTAATATAACTGAAACTATGAAAATCACTAATTTTTAGCAAGACACCCTCCAATCGATTTTTGCAAATGTAAACCCCTACTCAACAAACATCCACCCAATAACACATTAATCTAAAATGAACCCTTAAGACTGCTGGAACGAGTTTATCTTAACACAATCTGCTGCTAAAGACTTCAAAAACCAAGAATTTATAAGACACTAAAATTCGATAATGCATAAACTAAAGGCAACAAGAACTTTGTTTTTTTCTTTTTCAATTTGAAAAAAAATGCAAACACAATACACGGCCAAACTGCTACTAATTATAAACTACACCTAAGTAACCCACGCATAGCTATCCGAAATATATCTAGAAATGAGATAACTAATTACTCTAAATTTAATTTCAAAAACTCGCTAAGCATGGACAATGCACACGACAAACATCACTCACAAACAAAATTCAATGCAACCTATAACAGATGAACTTTTAATCTAATTACGACAACACATGCATGACACACTAATGCTGATAAAGAACAGAAATTTCAGAATATAAAAATGAAGAAAACGTTAAAATCGGCTATAAGGGATCTAGCCGATTTTTGAGTTTTGCCTAAAATGAAAATGGAAAACACATCCAACGACACCCCTAGATCTAACCTTGCTGGAATTAACTCAGACTTACACGTTTTAACACAGGAAAATTCTGAAACAAGATCCAGCACACAAAAACTAAGAAGAATATTGGAATCGGCTAGACTAGATCTAGCCGATTTTCACCTTTTGGATAAAATGCCCTATCCACATGACTCCACGCCCAATATAGACTCAAAACGAATTTCAAACCCAAAAAATACTGACCTACGACCGTGGTTTGCTGAGAGAATAGGGAAGACTTAGGTGGACTCAATTTTATCTAAAAGAATGGGAAAAAGATGAAGACCAACCTTCAGGGCGATCCGACGATTGTGAGGAAGGAAAGTGTGGAAGATGTCTTTGGATTTGCGTCCCGTCTTCTTCAAGGATGCTGGAACGTTGCCATGGAACTCTCATTTGCATCTGCACCACGTTTGAAGTCCACCGAAGATGAGAAATGAGTCAATTCTCGATCAGGTGGCTTAGAAGATCGGATGAAGGTAGAGTTGATCCTTCTTATTGAAGTGTCTCACACTTCCACGCAAGAAAAGGTGCCTTCAACCTATGCTACACCTGCAAAACACAGCACACACAGTTAGAACCAACAAGGATGTAAAGCAATGGAAGAGATATGGAAGAGAAAGCAAGAAGGAATGCTTGAAATCCAAGCAAAACTCCCGGTTTCAATGGAGAATGACATGAAATGGTTGGGGAAGATGATGGCTGGAGAAAGAATCACAAGATGGGCGCAAATTCCAAAGCCAAAAACGTCTAGGGCTGGAGAAAAATTTATATTTATACTTTTTGCCTTTTTCAGAAAAGGGTTTAAAATAAAATATTTTGCTCTGCGCCACTTTCTGAGGGGGTTTTCTGAAAATCTTTTCTAAATGGATATGGATATGCATGTGGGTTGGATTTAGGCTGTTTAAACATTGATCCCAGGTCCAAAATAGCCTAATTGGGTTGGATATGGTTCCGATCCACCTCGAAATCCATGCCTGAACACTAAAATAGCCATAACTCTCTCATTTTAACTCCGATTTTTCTGAAATTCAAACCACAACCCCTTGATATCAAAATACATCTAATCATGGGTTTTAAACCTTAAAATCAACACAAAATGCATGAGTAAATAACTAACATGATGCGCACTTCATGCATCATCAGGGAACATTCGGATAGAACGTGCTTTGCTCGATCTTGGAGCAAGTGTGAACATTCTGCCAAGATATTTCTATGATTCATTTGGGTTAGGAGAAATGAGATCGACTCCTATTACACTTCAACTGGTTGATCGTTCTGTCAAGGTACCGAGAGGTGTCTTAGAAGACGTGCTAGTTAAAGTGGATGATTTCTATTTCCCAGTCGATTTTATTATCCTTGATATGGAAGGAGTAGATAGCCAGCACCAGACTCTGATCATTTTGGGTAGACCATTCTTGGAGACTGCCAATGCATGTATCAATTGTAGAACCGGAGCTATGGACTTGTCATTCGGCAACAGAAAAGTCAAGTTGAACATTTTCAATGTCGCGATGGGTCCAGCGAGAGATATGGATTGCTTCTAGGTAGATATCGCGCATGATTTAGTGGAAGAACAACCAGAATTATACATGACAGAGGATTCTTTAGATTTGTATCATATAGGGAAGGATAGTTGTATAGTTAGTGTGGATGTGTCTGGAGTGTCGTCAGAATTACCTCCCTGGAGAGCTGGCATTGAGCAGCTCCCACCACTTGCGGAGACCCCCGCCAAATCCTCGATAGAGTCTCCTCCGAAACTTGAGCTGAAACCCTTACCAGATTCACTCAAGTATGCATATCTCGGAGTTAGTGAGACTCTGCCTGTGATTATCTCGTCACTGCTCACTGAGGAGTAGGAGCAAAGATTGCTTGATATTTTACGAGATCACAAGGCAGCGATTGACTGGGGAATGACTGATTTGAAGGGGATTGATCCTTCATTTTGCATGCACAAGATTCATTGTGCTGAAGAAGTCAAGCCAGTGCGGTGTAAACACCCCAAATTTTCACTCACCTTCCTGACATCTACACCAATGATCACATTTCGGTTCTCCGAAACCAATGAAGGGCAAAATGGTCATTTTCCAAGATTGAACCTTGCAGAAAGTCCTAAATTTCATTCTCGAGTCTCAAAACTTCTCTATTTAAACTCAGAGACATCTTCAAACTGCAAATTTTCAAAATCTCATGCTTAACCAAAAGTCAAAATTTTCAAATTCAAATTCAGAGTGGCAACTTTGTAGGACATGTCTTTTGCATAGCATTGCATGAGCATTTCATATCATTTCACTGCACAGCATGTCATTTTGAGATCCGGAACTCCTGATTTTCAAAATTGTCAATCCAGATTTGATTTCTAAACTTTTCAAAATTGATTTTAAAACCCTGGGTTCTCAAAATTATCAATTCTTCCCATTTTACCCCCAGGACCCCGAATTACGAAAAGTTTTCTCAAGAAAACAATCTGGATGGTTTTGACATTTCAAAATTTTGCCAGTTGGAAAGAGGGGGACACAATTTCAAAATTCATAAGATCTTATTTCAAACTTTTACAAAAAGGCTCAGAATTTCTCTACTTCTTTCGAAAATTTTGATCTGAAGATCCATTTTCTTCCAAGTTTTGAAATCAAGCCAAATTTTGCTTCGTGTTTTTCAAAACTTGCCCACTATTATGAAAATTCCAAAAATATCTCATTTGGCTTTTATTTCAAATAAGTGACGTGGGACCCGCTTCGAGGTGGTGTCACACTCAAATTTTTAAATATTTCTCTTATTTTCAAAACAGTGTCCATCCGAAAGTGGCACCGATTTATAAAACATTTTTATTTGATTTAATTTTTAATAAAATAATTAGTGGGCCCACGTAGGTGGCACCCCACTAAGACTCTTTGCCAAGAGAAATAATTTTTTTAGTTGAGGTGGCACCACCTTAAAAAAAAAAGGAAAAAGCGAAAAAAACAAAATTTGTTTTATCGTTTTTGTTTTGTTTTTTATTTATTACTATTACTTTTCAACCCAATTTTTTTTTTTATCTTTACCTAACTTTTCAAAAAAATTTGCTGGAGAAAGGGAGTCGTCCCCCCTCCCAAAATGGCAAACATTTCAAAAAAAATTCAAAATTTTGTTTTGAAAGGTTATCAAAATTGGTTGAAAAAGAGAAAACTCTCGGATTTGAAAAAGAAAAAAAGGGGAGGCCGGTTATTAAAAGGCTATCCGAGGCCAATACAAGGGGTCGGTGATTTTTTTTTAGGGCTATCTCCCACTTCCCCTTGGAGGCCAGTCTGCGATTTCTCTGGGAGGAGAGGATTTTCTTTTGAACTCCATCGGCCATCTCCCCTTTTTCGCCTCTTCTCCTCTCGGCTAACAGGAGGTCGATCTATGATTTCTCTGAAGGCCCATCTCTAAAACCCCCTCTCGGCTAGCAGGAAACCGACCCCCACTTCTCTCCATCCCTCGAATCCCACCAGTTTTTTCGATTCTTCCCCAGTCCTCATCCCTTCCTTCCTTCCTTCCTTCCTTCCAGCACGAGCAGAATCGACAGCTTCTTCTCCCCTCTATCGGCTGGAGCCCCCCTTTTGAACCTATCTGCATTACCTCCAGCAGAAGAAGGACCCACGATTCCAGTAAATCTCAAACCCCGACCAAACCCAGGTAAAGACTCTCTCTCTTTATTCTCTCTGGATCACTCTTTTGTTTCATCTCTCTTTCTAATTTTTTTTAGCACAGTGTACATGACCGGCAGGCTCATAGCTGTATCGGTCCGTATTGGTTGCAATAACAATTTGGGCCTTTATCAGGCTATATCTTTTCTTCATCATACCATATGTCTCTAATTTTCTGTACAGTCTTTTTTTTTTTTACTACCTTTGATTTGTCTCTCTAATCACGTTTTGTTCTTAGGATTAACTAAGTTCACCTCAATTACAGTTAGTTTCCTGCATCAAATTTTACTTTGATGTCCTTCTAATTTGAGGATTGTGGGTCTACAATTATCATTTTGTGTATTTCACTGCAGATTTCTGCAAACATCATTTTTTTACTGAATACTCTGTAGCCTATGCCATTCTCACATTTTTTTTTGTTACAGCTTGCACTTTGTTGTTCATTTTATAGATCATCAAATGTTCCTACAGCCTCCCATTCTATTTTACAGAATGTCATTAAATGTCTTGATGGCACATCCTTAGTAACATCACTGGGTATCTTAATAGCTCCCCACCCATCATCTTCACCGTATGCATCGTTCTTGCCTTTTTCACTTGGCATTACATGATAACAATATTACCTTAGTATCGCCTTTGCATATCCAGCACTCATAGTGTCTTTGCTCCTGTTAATCCATAGTGCCGCATGCTATCTTCTTTTCAAGTCTGTTTAAATCTTTATATGCCTATTGGAGCCCCTTCACGCAACCCATCAGTTTGTCAAATAACTGCCTCTGTGCAGCCCAGCATGTTTACTGAAGTCACTTAAGGGTAGCCGCAGAGTCATGTTTTTTTTTTTTAGTTGCTGTAAATTAAAAGATTGTTATATACATTGACTGGATGTCATTAAAAAGCTGTTTATGGATTCACTGGGATGATTCAAGGTGTTCAAAATCTGCATGATGGTTTGGGTTCTTAGAACTTACTAGTGTTAAAATGACTGATCTTGTGTTGTTAAGTGACGGCACACCTGATTTCCCTGGTACTGTATTCCTATAGTTCATTAGTGCTGAAAGTGGTTGAACTTGAACTAATGGGCGATGGTACATTTGATGCCCATCTCACTGTTTATTCAAAGGCATGATTGAGGCTTATCCTCTGCCGATAGTGGTGTCAACCTGTTGGTGTAGAGTGAGTATGGATGGCTATGTCTGCCTAAAGTATTGGTTCTTTTCCTCTGTCTTCTGCCTGTCTCTGGCTTTGCATAGTTCGGAAGTTGCTTCTAGGATATGTTCACAATGCAGTGTGCCGGGGTGAATTAAAAATATGAGGGCTAAATATCAGTCTCAGACGTCTCTGGTCACATACATTATTTTCAGCCTGTTAATGTGAACAATTTATATATAAATAGGCATGTCTATGTATATGCTTTCCTTTGTAATTGCATGATCCTTTTATCATTTATATAGGTTACACCATGGCATTCGTTTCCCATCTTTCATAACCTACAAGTTTCTCCTTAGCATAAATACCCTCATTAGGCGTGGTCCTGGAATTCCCTTGTTTAGTATGGGCATAACATTGGATCATACAATTTTTTCTTAGCCTAGGTTCAATCACATGTAGTTTAATATAAATATGATGTTCATAATTTCCTTACCTATTTTGCATTGTTATTTCTGGCATTAACCCATTTTTGCAGGAAAATCTGGAGGATGCTGATTCTTTTAACCCTGCATTTTTTTTATTATTATTCATTTATTTTACTTTATGTCAGAGATGTAATAATCAAATTTGGAATAACATTTACTTTTACTGCCTAGATTAGGATGCATATCATGTAGTTTGATTTTTGTATTCTCCTGACTATGTGATTCATGCATCTTATTTGCAAAATCACCATTAATGTACACGAATGGCACGTGCACCAACTCTTAGGAAGTTGAACTCGGTGGAATCCATATTTACAGCCCTTGTCGGAATATGGACGAGACCCAGATCCATCATCTCTCTACCAGTCAAATTGAGCATACACTCTTAGGCTAACTTAAAAATGCACATCATATTTCCAAATTTTCAAAATATTGTGAATTAACTCAAATAAACTCTGAACATATTCATGGCCACAGTCAGAATATGTGAAGGATTTACTTTGGCTTGATACACATTTTCCAATAAAATCTCTCAGAACATCTTCTCAAAGGGCATTCATTCACTTATATCATTTGCATCATGAAATCATTGGTTTTCTCATGGTTTTCTTGAGAAAATTTCATTCTCAAATCGATTTCTCAAGAAATTTTGAAAATTTTTCAAAATCAGTTTTCCCAAGGCAAGTTTTTCCACAGTTTTCCATGGAAATCAGTTTCTCAAGAAACTTCTAAAATTTCCGAAGTTGGATTTCCGAAATCAAAGTTTTCCCTTGATTTTCCCTGGAAAATGCTATTTTCTTAAGATTTTCAAAAAGAGTTTCCCAATCTTTCTCAATAATCAAAACCAATTTTCAAGGGTTTCAAGGCTAAGATTCCCAGGTTTTCAATTTCCCAAGTTTTGAATTTCTTTCTCCAATGAGTTTTCCTATAAATTTTCTATCATTTTCCTAAGAAAATTCTCAAAGTCCGAGTTTTCCTGAGAAATGTTTCCCTTTTCAAATGTTCATCTTTTCTCAAGAGTTCTTACCATTTTCTCGAGATTTTTATTTCTTCAAAAATTTTCAAATCTTTATAAACTTTCTCGAGATTTCAAATCTTCTTCGTCTGAGCTTCTTGAGAGATTGATTTCCATCTTTTTCCTGAGAAATGCTTTTTCAAATCCAAATGTTTTCTAAGCATACATCATAGTTTTCCAACTTATATTTTACCAAATCTCATAGCACATGCCTGAATTCTCTGTGCATTTAGGATAGAACACAATTTCGATAATTTCACTAAGTCAAGCACAATTTTGGTCCTTGGTTCGATTACCCCTGTTAAAGGCGGCAGAAACGGTCGAACCTCGTACCGACAGGTCGAGCCCCATCCCATGGATTTTCCCGCAATTTTCAAAACGGAGGCGAGTATTTCAAAACAAATTTTCAAAATCCGGTCAAGTTTGAATCGCGAAACTATTTCCTCTTTCTCTCCTGCAAAGGAAGGAAAGACGGAAAAGATTTTGCGACTATAACAGGTTTGGCGACCGTGATGGGACCTGTCCTCGTCTGATCAAAATTGTGCTTGACTTAGTTCAATTATCGAAACTGTGTTCACAAAATGTCAACTCTTTACTTTTGATATCATGCAAACCTAGGAGCCTAGATTATGACCTAGCTGACATTCAGTGCATATAGACTAGGCATGGTTTGGTAGGACCAGATTGATGAGATATTTTCATGCTCACATAGACTTAGGTCTAAATACAACTCTCCTTAATTTATGATATGAATGCAAACAATGTATGCTTCTTCAAAGTTTTCAAAATCTATCTCTCTAGGTTTAGAGCCATCTATTTCTTGCATGTGATCATTTTTTCAAACTCAATTACCCATCATTACCCGGTCTTCACGTTGCTGGGCTCTTTTCCAGAACCCTAGTTCGGGACAGAGCCTCACAACTGGGCCAATTATTTGAGTTAACACCCCCCTACCACGTACCGCGGGCCACAGTCCGAAGTATATCGGTAGGCGCTCAAGGATGTTGGAAAACCTTACCTTAGAACCGGAGTTGAAATTATATGCCACGTACCTCGGATTTCGGTTCGGGTATATCGGCATAACTGGATTGGACAAATATGATCTGAACCTAGAGTTAGGATTAGGATCCTATAGCCGTTTTCAAAATGATGCATTTAGAGTCAGCCTTTTTAGGGAGTGTTGTATGTGCATAAATGTTTGTGCAGGATGTGATTGTTCGTATATTACCTCTATTTTCTTTTACATTTTTCCCAAAATATTTTCAAATACCCATATTCTCATCCTTTCCCTTTATTTTCTCAAACCCTGGATGATTTTCCCAAATATTCAATTTCTTTCAAAACTCCAGGTGTTTTTCCATTATCCTGTTCCACTGGATCTCGAATTTCCAGCTGCATTTTTATCCTGCCTGTAATTTTTCCAAATCATATGTTTTCTCTTATTGGATTTTCAATTCTTTTGTCTATTTGCAAAAATTCTTCATCTTATTTTCCTCGTGCATACCTTGACTATTGCGGTGGAAATTGTTTACCCACTTGCCTTCTCCTTATTTTAAATATGTTTGCGGATTGTTTTTCCAAGAGATATCTCTTTCCTTCAAAATGGTGTTTTTCCTCGTGGTTGACAACCTCGCCTAGGTAACAAGGCACATTTTCCGTTGTTATTTCTCTTACAAAGAATGACAACACAATTGTCGTGATTTCAGCGGCGACTCCATCCCTAGTAATGGGATATTCTTTCAATTGTCTACCATATCATCAATAATCATTTTTTTCCCAATCCAAAATTCCCTTAGAGTCTAATCAAGACTTCATCTTGCAGAGAGCATCCATAACATTTGATGGTTCGAACAAGGTCAGGAAGAAGAACTACATCACCACAACACTCTTCAGCCTCAGAAGGAAAAATGGATCCCCCCGGAAGTCAAGATCAGCAGCAAGAGGAGGATGGCATAGACCCACAGATGTATGCCATGTTCCAGAAAATGATGACCAAAATAATGAACGAGCAGGCTGGGACAAGTGCAGAGAAGAATCCATTCAGAGAGAAGTTCCATGGACACAAGGATAAGAAGACTTCCAAGAAGCAAGTTCAACCAGAGGAAATTTCATATGAATCAGAATCAGAGGAAGACACTGTAAACACCCCAAATTTTCACTCACCTCTCCAACATTTCCACCAAGCATCAACATCCAGCCTCTGAAATCGCTGGAGGGCAAAATGGTCATTTTCTAAGCCCGAACCTTGCAAAAGCCCAAATTTCATCTAAAACTCTCAAAATTTCTCTAATTTTAACTCAGATGTTCAAAAATTTATTCCTGACAGGAGACAGACAGCTCCAAGTCTTGGTTCAAGATTGCATTTCATAAGACATGACATTGCATATCATTGCATGAACATTTCAAATCACTGCACTGCACAGCATGTCATTTCGAGGTCCAGAACTCTTGATTTCAAAATTTTCAATCCAGATTAGAATTTCAACTCTTTTCAAAATTGATTTCAAAACCCTGGGTCTTCAAAATTATCAGTTCTTCCCATTTTACCCCCAGGACTCTGAATTTCAAAATATTTTCTCAAGAAAACGATCTGGATAGTTTTCAATATGGATTTCAGCCACTTCACCTCAGATTTTGCCCTTTTGACAATTTCAAATATCTTCCTTTTACAAAATTGCCCTACAGGAGCCAACTCTTTCTTAAAATTCTTGTTTTACCAATTACTCCAGATTTTATGAAAATTCCAAAAAGAAGTTGTTGTTTTATCCTTATTTCAACAAAGAAGCAATGTGGGACCCACACTGAGGTGGTGTCACACAAGCTTTTCTTTTAAAAAATTTGAATTTTGAAAAACCCAAAAATATAGGAGCCTTGTCCCCTGGATTGGTGTCACTTGTCATTTCTCTCTCCTCCCATTTCCATGCCAAGTGTCAGTGTGGGGCCACCTTAAGATGCCGCCACATGTCATTAGTCATCCTCTTCATTTTATGCCACGTGTCAGTGTCCACCCTATCCATCCTGCGCCATGTGTCATTCCAAGATTACCAGGAGATGCCAAGTGTCATAGGTTATCCTGTCTAGAAAAAGTGGAGTTTGTCTCCTCTGAGGTGGCACCTCTTAAAGTGTGTCTCCTGCAGGGGACACGTGTCAACCTCTCCCTCCTTCTAGAAAAGTAACCTAACACATGTCTCTCCCTACTTTTCTCAGAAAAGTAGGAGACACGTGTCACTCCTAAAATCCTCCAGAAAAGGTAGGCTTGTCTCCCCTGAGGTGGCGCCATTTGGAGTGTGTCTCCTGCAGAGGACACATGTCCATCTCTCATTTCCTCAGAAAAAGCACATGTCATGTGTCATTTCCTAGCTCTCTTCAGAAAAGCTAGAATTCAAAGATTCAAATCTCCTCATAGGTGGCGCAGATCCTGAACTTCTACCTTTTCATCTTGTCTGAGATGGCGCCACATGGCTTGGCCCTCCTTCTCTCTGCTCTGCCACGTGTCATTCTCTGCTTCTTTCAGAAAAAGCAGGTGACACATGTCTCCTTCTACCTCCTTCAGAAAAAGTAGAAGACACATGTCTTCTCCCTACTTTTCTCAGAAAAGTAGGAGACACATGTCACTCCTGGCTTTCTTCAGAAAAAGCAAACCATTCAAAATTCAAACAAGGCCTAGGTGGCGCAAATCCTGAGCTCTGATTTTTTCAGATGGCCTATGAGGGCGCCACATGTCCCTTGCCTATCCCTCCTGCCACATGGCATTGTAGGAGCCACCCTAAGGTGGCGCCACATGTCCACCCCCCATTCCTCCAGGGCCAACCTTCATTTAAAATTCAAATCCCCCATGAGGTGGCGCCATCTGAAGAACCTCCTCCAGCAGGCTGACACTTGTCAAGTATGGAACCATCCTGGACTGCCACATGTCCAGATCTCCTTTCCTGCAGAAAAAGCAAAATTTCAAACATTTGAACTCCCCAGAGGTGGCGCCACATGGCATGCCCCTATTGTTTCCAGCTTTACACCTCAGAACACCTTTTGAGGTGGCGCCAATCCAGAGTCCCACTTGGCTTCAAATTTTATTTTTTATTTTATTTTTAATAAAAGTAGCCCACCATGAGGTGGCGCCACCTGAGGACTCTCTACAAAAGGTGAGTTTGAATTTCAAATTCCAAGAGAGCACCCTCTGAGGTGGCGCCATCTGGGAGCTTCCTGCAGAGAAAATCAAGCAAACCAAATTTTGAAAAATTTTAAATCCTGCTGAGGTGTCTCACCCACAAAAATCTTATTTTTTATTTTCTCAAAAATCAAAATAGCACCCCTTGAGATGGCGCCACATGGAGGGCTCAGATTGAGCCTGTTTGAAATTCGAATTTTCTTCAAAAAGTTTATAAAAACAAGGCTCCACGCCCAGGAGGAGGAGAGCATTTTTTTGAGAGAATACCACCTTTGAGAACTCTTGTTGGATTTGAAAATTCGACCCAACCCCTTGAGAATCCAAATTTGCACCCTGGAATTCACGCCCCTGTGGTTCAGTGAAGAAGGCGGTGGGTCGATTTTGGTGAACCATCCGAAACCCGGAGCGAAGGATGAAGGAAGCTCGTGATAGCCGCCCCTTTCAAGAGCTTCTACGCTGCGTAACGAAGCATGGTGCACTTCTTTTCCCCTTGATTTGATGCCATAATTCGATTCGGGAGTCGTTTGAAGAAAGAGCTCATCCGAGAGATGGATTGAGCTATTCTCATAAAACGACATATATAAAAATGTTTAATTATGCTTCCTTGATGATTTTTAACATTCATGTAGTTAGCTAGGTTGATTTGCATTTTTTTTCATTCATTTAGCACATTTCATGAATTAATTAGGATTAATTTAGCATCTATTTCAATTCTGCTCATTTTCAGTAGGTCTTTGTTTTTGTCAGTCCGTCCACACGTCATTTCATGCATTTATTTTTTATTAAAAATCACCAAAAAATCACAGAATGCGCCCTTAGGTGTCCCTCAAATTGTACCAAAAATTCGGAGTCCTTTGAATTTGTTTACTATGGTAAACATTCAAAATGGCAAGTCGGGTTGTGTTACCCGGGATGCATTTTGAAAATCATTTGCCGACTTGTAAAATCGAGATATCCCTCATGGGAGATCCGATTTTCTATCCGAAAAATTTTTTAAACTCGGGAGAAGGTCTAGTTTTTAATATGATTTTCTCAGATTTTTCTGATTTTTGTTATGTCTGAAAAAAATCCGAGAGTTCGGGACACGTGTCAGAGCCTGATTTGGGCCTCTGAGATTTTGGATCGACTTAGGTCGATGGTTTCTATTTGTGTGTTGCTCCAAATCCAAAACAGTAAAAAGTGAAAGTTATGTCCGAAGTGTCCTCTGTTTTCATCGGAAAGCCTGTGATTTTTAGAACAGTGTTGATACCTGCTTCGGATTTTTCTTGTCAGTCCTCTGTTTGGTCACATTTGTCTGTTCTGTCAATTTAGGAATACAAAGTTATATTTTTCTCCACGTTTCTGTTGATTAAATGCCGAAGTCATGAACATAAAAGTTGTTCATATAGGTGTCGTGCGTAGCTCTGATTCATTTCATAAATTTCCATGTCTGTTTTATATTTTTTTAGCATTTTACATCAGATTAGTGTGATTTTTACCTCTGTCAGAACCAAATCCATGTTACCGAACTCACCATGGCTCAAATCCCGAGGCTGTAAAAACCAAAAATGTTCCATTTAAGGTCCTTTAATAGTCTGCAAAATATCAGAAGTTTTCATGGTGTAAATCTTGCATTATCATGTTAAGCATTGCATTTGGTTTGGATCCATAGGCAAAACCCACCATTTTAGGACTTTCTTTAAATTCTAGCATTTAAATCATATCATTTCATGATTTTAGCATTCTAGGTTGTTTATCAGAGTAAGTAGATGCTTCATACCGAATTTGGTGCAATTTGGAATCCATTTGAGGTTCGGGTTAGTCATAATATCAAAACAGGGTCCCGCAGGACCCAGATCCAAGCGAAAAACAAGCGAAATTCGTTATTTTGGATGAATTGCAAAATGCCAATTCTGATTTTACAGTCCTAATGTGTTTAGCAGCATCTCTTACTGCATTTTATCATCATTTGATTCAATTTGAATTTCAAAATCTCAATTTTATCAAAATTTCCTTCAAAAACCCTAATTTTAAAGGTATAACTTTATAATTAGGGGTATTTTGGTCATTTTGACCCCAATTCCGAATTTTAAACTATTTTCCACCGAATTTCTTGCATTTTCATCACTTCAAATATCAAGGAAGCATGAGAATAGGGTTTATATCCAATTAAATCCAATAATTTCATAATATTATTGAAAAATCTTGGAAAAACCCACATAATTAAGCTAACCTTATTTCAAGATTTGGCAGGGACATTCAAAAGAAGGAGCTGAAGTCTGCAAATTTCCATTTATTTCATTTACTTAGTGATGTAATAATGCAAATTTTGGAATAAGATTTTAATTTCCTGCTTAGACTAGGATGCATATCATATAGTTTAAATTTATGCAATATCCTGTTTATATGATTCATGCATTGTTATTTCAAAAGCACTATGGATGTTCATGAATGGCACGTGCACCAACTCTTAGGGAGTTGATGAACTCGGTGGAATCCATATTTACGGCCCTAGTCGGAATATGGACGAGACCCAGATCCATCATCTTTCTACTAATCACATTAAGCCTACACTCTTAGGCTATCTTAAGATGCACATCATATTTCCAAAGTTTTCAAAATCATGTGCATTAAATCAAATAAACTCTGACCATATTCATGGCCACAGTCAGAATATGTGAAGGATTTATTTTGACTTAATGCATCTTTTTCCAACAAGATTTCTTAGAAAATCTTTCAAAGTGCATTCATGCATCCATGTCATTTGCATCATGAAATCATTGGTTTTCTTACGATTTTCTTAAGAAAATTTCATTCTCAAGAAATTGATTTCTCAAGAAACTCTAAGAATCTTTCAAAATCGGTTTTCTCAAATCAAGTTTTCCACAGTTTTCCATGGGAAAAGGTCATTTTCCCAAGATTTTCAAGAGAAGTCTCTCACCTTTCTCAAAGTCAAAATCGATTTCCAAGTATTTCAAGGTTAAGACTCTCAGGTTTTCAACTTCCCAAGTTTCAATTCTCCTTTTCCAAAGAGTTTTCCTATAAATTTCTCATCACTTTCCTAAGAAAACTCTCAAAGTCCAAGTTTTCCTAAGAAGTGTTTCCCTTTTCAAGGGTTCACCTTTTCTCAAGAATCACTTCCATTTTCTCAGGATTTTCAACCATTCATGATTTTCCCACAACTTCATGAACTTTCCCGTGATTTCAAAAACCCTTTTTCACATGAGTTTCCTGAGAAATCAACTTTCCACCATTTTCCTGAGAAAAGCTTTTCAACTCCAAATGTTTTTCAAGCATACATCATGTTTTCCCAAGCTGCATTTTACAAAGTCTCATAGCACATGCCTGAATTCTCTGTGCATATAGGATAGAACATAACTTTGATAATTTCGCCAAGTCAAGCACAATTTTGGTCCTTGGTTCGATTACCCCTGTTAAAGGCGGCAGGAACGGTCGAACCTCGTACCGACAGGTCGAGCCCCATCCCATGGATTTTCCCGCAATTTTCAAAACGGAGGCGAGTATTCTAAAACAATTTCCAAAATCCGGTAAAGTTTGAATCGCGAAAGCATTCTCCCTCTTTCTCTTCCGCAAGGAAGGGAAGACGGGGAAAAATTTCGCGACGATAACAGGTTTGGCGACCGAGATGGGACCTGTCCTCGTCTGGTCAAAGTAGTGCTTGACTTAGTTCAATTATCAAAATTATGTTCACAAAATGTCAGCTCTTTTACTTTCAATATCATGTGAGCCTAGGAGCCTAGATTCTGACCTAGCTGACATTGACTGCATATAGCTTAGGCATGGTTTGGTAGGACAAGATTGAGGAGATATTTTCATGCTCACATAGACTTAGGTCTAAATACAACTCTCCTCAATTTAGGATCTGAATGCAAACAATGTATGCTTCTTCAAAGTTTTCAAAAGTCTATCTCTCTAGGATTTAGAGCCCTCTATTTCTTGCATGTGATCATTTTTTTTAAACCTCCTTTACCTATATTGTCCCGGTCTTCACGTTGCTAGGCTCTCTTCCAGAACCCTAGTTCGGGACAGAGCCTCACAACTGGGCCAACTATTTGGGTTAACACCCCCCTACCACGTACCGCGGGCCACAGTCCGAAGTATATCGGTAGGCGCTCAAGGATGTTGGAAAACCTTACCTTAGAACCGGAGTTGAAACTCTATGCCACGTACCTCGGATTTCGATTCGGGTATATCGGCATAACTGGATTGGACAAAGATGATCTGAACCTAGAGTTAGGATTAAGGTCCTACAGCTGTTTTCAAATTGATGCATCTAGAGTCAGCCTTTTAGAGAGTGCTGAATGTGCATAAATGTTTGTGCAGGATGTGATTATATGTATGATTCTCTCCGTTCTTTATATTTCCCAATGTTTTTTTAACTCATTAGGTCTTTTCAAAATATCCTTATTTTCCACAAGATCTTTTTCTCAAACCCTGGATAATTTTCTCAAATGTCCAATTTCTTCCAAAACTCCAGGCGATTTTACATTCTACCTTTCTACTGGATCTCGAATTTCTAGCTGCATTTTTATCCTGCCTGCAAAATTTTTCAAAATTTCTCACATTTTCCTAAGTCTCATTCTGAGTCTTTCTCTGTTTTCAGTTCGATGGCAGCCAATCAAGTCGATCCTATCTTTCCTGAAGGTCACATCTCCTACGAGGTGCGACAAGGTCGTCCTGAACATCGAGCCCTCAGCACCGGAACTTTCATTCCCCGGTGGTATTATTCCTGGCTAAAGAGCTTTTCCCGAATGTTCCCGGACCATTTGAGCTAGTGCGGATTAGAACTGGCATCAGCAGTCGGAAAGCAGACCATCAATGGCAACCTGATCCATGCAATGGCGAAGCGATGGAATCCTCGGACGTGTACCTTCTGGTTCCCATGGGGAGAAATGACCGTTTTAATGGAAAAATTTTCAGAAATCATGGGGTTGCCAAAACCAGCCGGTCAACCAGGAGACCCATTAGAACATCAATTTCTTATCAATGTCAAGGGTTTGGACCCTCGAGACTCCTCGGCTTGTATGACAGGCCGCCGATCTTGGCCCCTGATCCAGTTAGAAGGAAATGAATATGTTGACCTACTTGAGTTGTACCGCCAGTACGGGACCTTCGTCGAAGTCAGCTCGCTTTCAAGAATAGCCAAAGAAAGGATTCAGAATGCAATGGTTCTGTGCACTGTAGGATTATCCCTCTTCCCAGATGGACAAAACTACATGGACATCAGAATAATCCAGCTTATGAGAAGATGGGGAAGTCGGCAAACCAATCGCCTCTCTATAGCCATGGCAGCGCTCGCCTTCCTATATCGAGGTCTGACTCGATTCTCACTTGGAGAATCCATTTTGGTTGAAGGATGCATCTACGCACTTCAGTCCTGGTTTTTCCAACACGTTCCAACCCGAGCAAGCTCTTTCAGATATAATGGTCAAGAACTCCTTCCAGTGGCGCAGTACCGGTCTATGATCAACAACATTCAAGAGGATGACGTTGTTTGGGACTATTTTGATCGGCAGCTGTCTCCTCCCGATATACGTACGCTTATGGCAAGCGATTCAAGTTACTGGGACCATTCTTCTACACTTACTACCAACCAGAGAGATGTGTTCGGCAGTTCTCTCAAAGGCAGCAGTACGTTGAAGCCCGCTTGTTATCAGGAGTTATGGAAGAGTTTGATCTCACTTCCGCACAATGGTCCGGAGCATATCATTCTGCCCGCTACAGCTGGGATTCCTTTGTCTCTCTTAAAATCTTTCCAGGTCCTAGAGTGTCTGTCGACTATCGTGAATGGTGGCAAATCGTCTGTCCTCCACCTCTTTGTCAAGATCAATAAAATCTTATTCTTCTCATTTTAATAAAATTCTTTCTTTCCATTGTGGTTTGACGACCTCGCCTAGGTAACAAGGCATATTTTCGTTGTTTATTTTCTTTGCAAAAAGAATGACAACACAATTGTCGTGATTCCTGTGATGACTCAGTCCCTAGTAATGGGACATCTTTTCTAAATTGTCTACCATATTTTCAGCAAATATTTCTTCCAAAAAATCAATTCCTACAAAATCTAATCAGGTCTTTGCCCTGCAGAGAGCATCCATACCATTTGATGGTTGAGACAAGATCAGGCAAAAGAACCACGGCATCCCAGTACTCGTCGGCCTCAGAAGAAGAGATGGGTTCCCCTCGATCCGAGAAGAGTCAAGAGCAGCAGCAAGAAGATGACGGCATAGACCCTCAAATGTATGCCATGTTCAGAAAAATGATGAATAAGATGATGAATGAGCAGCCCGGGACCAGCTCAGAAAGGAATCCATTTAGAGAAAAGTTCCATGGTCGCAGGAGTAAGAAGGCTCCCAAGAAGCAGATCCAGCCAGAAGAGATTTCAGATGAATCAGACTCAATTGAAAATACAGATGAAGAATATGAGGTGCCTCCGGCATTTCAGAAGCGTGGCCAAAGTAAAAGTCGCAGATCAAAGAGCAGAGAGGCAGAAGAGCCTTTGCAAGCACAGTTCAAGGAAATGGCCCGAGTTGTCAAGGATCTGCAAGCCCGCGACAAGGGCAAGAAAGTCTTCACCAGTGAAGACTTCTATGACGGCTTAGAAGGGGATGATGATCTGGAAAATCTTCCCCGTAAATTTATCAAATTCGACGGCTCTGGCGACCCAAAAGCTCACCTTGCCACGTTCTTTGCTGAATGCTCTCGGTTCAAAAGGGATAACCGAGCATTGTTTCTATGCTTCCCCCGCAGCTTGGAAGGAGTTGCAGCTAAGTGGTATGCTGAGCATATCAACCCCATCGAGCTCAAAGAGTTCGATAAAGTTGTAAATCTATTCATTGAACGCTTCTTATTCAACACAGAAGTGTTGCCTACACTGAGTCATCTCTGCAATTTAAGGCAGAATAAGAATGAAAAAGCACGAGACTTCATTCACAGATGGAGATCAGCCTGTAATAAGATGAGAGATCCTATCTCGGAAAGGCATGCATTTTCCCTAATCCTCAACAATTTTTTGCACCCGTTAAGAGGATTGATCTCCACAGCACCATCCAGGACCTTCATTAAGCTGACTGAACGAGCCGAATGGCTCGAACTAAGTGTGGAAAATGGAGTCTATGAAGGCTTTACCTTTTCCAAGAACAATTCCCAAGGTGAGCAGAAAAAGAAAGCTCACTTCACTTATTCTGCCAGCAACAACAACAAAGGCCAAAATCGATACAAAGGGCAGAAGAAAGATTACTGCTACGGCATAGGCAGTTCGAACAACAAGGATCAGAAAGCAAAACCTGTTCCTCAGTACAGCAAGCTTCCTCAGCAGGATCAAGGGCCAAAACTGCGTGAGAAGACCAAACATGAAGGATGGAGTTACGACAGAAAGTTTACTCCTCTTGACCAATCACTCGAGGATGTGCTCGAGTACATGCTATCAAAAGAGATGGTTAAGTTGCCCAGATTGGTCGACCCTCCTGTGCCCATGGGGAAATGGAAAGATCAGTTTTGCAAGTTCCACAGGACAGTGGGGCACAACACCGAGAACTGCTTTGTTCTCAAAAACATTGTGCAAGATCTCATTGAAAAAAATCTTTTAGTAGAAGGAGAAGAAGAAGAGAAGATGGATATTCTCAATCAGCCATTTCCTACACACACCACAGCAGTAGTGTCGGCACAACCATTCCTACCGCACGAGCACATCAAGCTGTGTTCTGCGCAAGATCTCCGAGTTCAGCATCAGGTGACAGTGCTACGACAAGCAGCTCCAGATTCCAAGAAGATGGACTTAATTTCAGCATTCGGCAAAATGAAAGTTTCTGAAGCACCTGTGAAGTCAATCCCCAAATCAAAAGGAACCCCTGACTTCTTCAAGCAAATCGTTAGACCAAGGCCAGAAAGGTCAAGTCAGAAGCCTCTGACTGCTCTATCCAATGTCTCCATCCTTGACTTGGCCAAGAATTCTAGCAAGCACCAGCAAGTACTGGATGATTTACTCAGGAAAATCAAGGTTAAACCCAGTACCACTCCTGAAGACATGGCACAGATTGTGAACTCCGCCATGACCAATGCACCAATCACTTTTTCGGATGAGGACCTTCCAAAGCCTCATTCCTTTCACAATAATGCTCTTTACATCGTCGTTCGAGTCAGAGGAATGACGGTACCGCATGTGCTGATCGATGGAGGCAGTAGCCTCAATATTTGCCCTGAGATGACCGCAAAAGCGTTAGGGATCAAAGATGAAGAATATATTCCAGATCCCATCACTATCTATGGATTTGACAACCATGGTCAAACGGCAAGAGGGAAGATATTTCTGGAGGTATTCATCAACTATTCAGTGCATTCAGTGCTTTTTCACGTGGTTAATGTACCACCAACCTATAACTTGCTCCTCGGAAGGACGTGGATTCATAATGCTAATGCAGTGCCTTCCACCCTCCATCAATGTGTAAAATGGTCAAAAGGTGGAATGATAACCACGGTACTGGGAGAAGACCCAGAAGAAAGGCTCCCGCAGCCAATGATTCCTTGGCCCTCATTTAATGCAGATATTCCCAGCATCAGGGAAAGTGAAGAGATCAATCTCGGAGAGAATCGAGAAATACTTCAGGCACCATCAGAGCCATCTCTGCACACAGTAGCCATGACCCGATGGAAAGGTCCTCAATTCTTCAAGGTTGGAGGCCGAATCGACTACAACACCATTAAGGATCATCCCTTGTTTCCTCAATTCATGAAGTCAAGAAAGGGATTCGATTTGCTCCTGAAACATAGTTATCAACCCTTCAAGGGACTCGGCAAAAATGAAGATGGCCGCATCGAGCCAATGATCCAGAAACATCGTCCCCACAGAGCAGGACTAGGGTTTGCCGGCAGAAGCTCGTCAAAGAAGACTGTTTTTGTCAAAGGGGCACAATGAAGATCATTTGTTATTTTCTTTCTATTCTTTTCCAAATAAATGTCTCATTTTACCAATGTCATTGATCAATTCAATCAATAAAATTTCAAGTTTCTTTGTCTATCCGGATGCCATCTACTCCCTTTCTGTCTATCTCTTCATTTTTCAATGCCATTTTATGCATGGTTCTCTTCAAATGATTGCTTGTCTTGCTGTAGGCCGATTTATCTGAACCAGATTTCTTATCCAAAATTTCAGAATGACTTCTCGGACAATCAAGAAGCTCGTTCTCAATCCCAAGGCCTTTCAGAAGTCGACAGCAATTCATAGAATCAAAGCAAGCACCGGAAATGATAAGATTGCAAAACAGTCAGATGATTGTGCAGAATACGATCAGTCTCTTCAGGAATTACCAGAGTTTGTCGTTGTTCAGAAGCAAGATGAACCATCTCCTCTAGTACAAGATCCAACTGAAGGTGTCAATATCGGTTCAGAGGAAGATCCCAAAATTCTCCAGATCGGAACCAGTCTGAGTCTGGAAGAAAAGAAAAGGCTTACAGATTTTCTCAAGAGGCATGAAGAAGTGTTCGCATGGACATATGAAGATATGCCGGGCTTAGACCCCAAATTGGTCGAGCACCGACTCGTCTTGAAACCGGATGCTAAACCAGTTAAGCAGAAGCTGAGAAAAATGGATCCCAGAATAGAACAACAAGTCAAAGAAGGACTTGAAGATTTGCTCAAAGCAGGATTTATCCGAGCTATTGACTACCCGGATTGGTTAGCCAATATCGTCGTTGTCCCAAAGAAAAATGGCAAAGTGAGGATTTGCATAGACTTCAGAGACCTCAATAAGGCAACTCCGAAGGATGACTATCCACTTCCAAGCATCGATCTTCTAGTCGATAGCACGGCAGGACATGCCATGTTCTCTTTCATGGACGGATATTCCGGCTACAATCAGATTAAGTTGGCCGCCCGCGACCAATCGAAAACTTCCTTTACTACGCCTTGGGGCACTTTCTGCTATACAATTATGCCTTTTGGGCTCAAGAATGTTGGAGCAATGTATCAACGGGCAATGGTTGTCATCTTCCACGATCAGATGCGCAAAATCATGGATGCATATGTTGATGATATTCTCGTGAAATCTAAAGAGGAAGAAGATCACCTCGAAACACTTGATCAAGTCTTTAAGAGACTCATTCTTTACAAGTTAAGGCTTAACCCGCAAAAGTGTGTCTTTGGAGTCAAATTCGGCAAACTATTGGGGTTTCTGTTCAGCAAAAAGGGGATTGAAGTCGACCCCGCCAAAGCAAAGGCTATCGTTGATATGCCACCCCCGAAGAATCTCAAGGAACTACGTAGCCTTCAAGGACGTATGCAGTCAATCCGGCAATTCATTTCCAATTTGGCGATGAGATGTGAGCCCTTCAACCACTTACTCAGAAAAGGAGTGAAGTTCGAATGGGGGCCAGAATGCCAGCAATCGTTCGATCGAATCAAAAAGTATCTTCTTAATCCTCCCATCCTGAAGCCGCCAGAATTGGGAAAACCTCTTTTGTTATACATCTCAGTTAATCAAGTCGCATGCGGTGGATTCTTGGCGCAATACAAAGAAGACAAACTGATAGAACACGCCATTTATTACATGAGTAAGACTTTCATAGATTATGAAAAGAGATACTCTCACATAGAAAAGACCTGCCTAGCTCTGGTATGGATGTGTCAGAAGCTAAGACACTACCTGTTGCCATCAGAGGTCAAAATCCTGTCTAAACTCAATCCCCTCAAATACATCTTAGAGCAGCCTTTCCTCAGCGGACGAGTCGCAAAATGGCAAGTCTTACTGATGCAGTATGACTTAGAATATGTCTTGCAGCAATCAATCAAAGGCCAAGCAATTGCAGATCAATTAACAGACTTTCCTCTGGCAGAAGAGGTGAAAGCCGAAGATGACTTCCCTGATGAGCAGATTTGCAATCTCCAGCAATTTCCAGTCTGGAATTTATTTTTCGATGGTTCTAAGAACATGGCCAGAATAGGCATCGAAATTTTATTAATCACTCCTGAGAAGGAGATGATTCCATTTTCCCTCAAGTTAGATTTTCAATGTACCCACAATATGGCCGAGTATGAAGTCCTGATTCAAGGTCTAAAGATTGTACTAGACTTCAATGTTAAGAGAGTGCATGCCTATGGCGAATCATTACTCGTTGTTAATCAAGTTCGAGCCGAATGGCAGGTCAAAGATCAGAAGTTATTTCCCTATCAGAAAATTGTTTCGGCTCTTGTCAGCAAGTTTGAAGAATTTCAGCTCTTCCATATCAAGAGAGATTTCAATCAAGTGGCCGATAGTCTAGCCAGTTTAGGCTCCATTATGGCATTCAGAAATGGAGAATCTTGTCGCTCTTTTGAAATTGGAAGACTTGACCAACCTGCTTTCATTCCAGTGGAACAAGTAAACCAGGCTGAGCAAAAGAAGAAGCCTTGGTATTACAACATCAAAACTTTTATAGAAACTGGCGAATTTCCTCCAGAACTCTCAAAGAAAGAGCAACGAGCAATCCAGCGTATGTCTACTCGATACTTCATTTTGGCCAATGTTCTCTATCGTCGTGGATTCAGTTCAGAGTATTCCAGATGTTTAGATGAAGACGAAGCCAAAGAAGTCGCGCGAGAAGCACACGAAGGCATTTGTGGCGGCCACGTCGGCTACCAAACCCTTGTCAAGCAAATCATAAGAGCAGGGTACTACTGGAAGACTATGCAACAAGACTGTTATCATTATGTGAAGAAGTGTGTACAATGTCAGATACACGCACCTTCCATCCATGCGCCAGCAACATATTTACAATCCATTGTTTCTCCATGGCCGTTCTCCATGTGGGCCTTCGATGTCGTAGGTCCCATCACTCCTTCAGCTTCAAATGGCCACAAATACTTCCTTGCCACAACAGAATATTTCACCAAGTGGGTAGAAGCCATCAGTCTCCGCACAGTAGAAGGCCGACATGTGGTCTCTTTTATTCACAAGAACATCCTCTGCCGCTTCGGCATCCCGCATGACATTGTGTCAGACAATGGCAGTCATTTCAAAAACGAAAAAATGAAGACATTCTGCTCAAAATTCAAGATCTATCACCATTTTTCCGCTCCATATTATCCTCAAGGGAATGGTCAGGCAGAGGCCACCAACAAGATTTTAATTCGTATCTTGGAGCGAACTGTGGAAACAGGCCGTGACTGGCATGAGAAGATCCACGATGCACTGTGGGCCTATCGGACCACCATTCGTACACCAACGAATGCTACCCCATCAGAACTAGTCTATGGAACAGAAGTAGTATTGCCGCCACATGTTCAGAAGCCCGCTTTGAAATTTGCTTCACTTTTGCAATTACCTCTTGATCAATACCAGCAGCAGCGACTAGTGCAGCTAGACTTACTCGACGAGAGAAGGCTAAAAGCAGCAGAGCATGCTCAATCCTATCGCCAGAGAGTAGCCAGGCAATATGCGAAATCTATCATCGAAAGAAGATTCAAAGTCAATGATTTAGTACTTCGATCCACAGCTTATCTCAAGCATCGTCCCGGCGGCAAATGGTCGCCAAATTAGGAAGGCTCCTATGTCGTCAAAGAAGCATTACCCCGCAACTCATATCGGCTCATCAATGCCGATGGGGTAGAATTGCCAGATCCTATTAATGCGCGACACTTGAAAAAGTTTTATACTTGAAACATTTATTCTGCTCTTGTAACCCTTCCTGTTTCCTTCAAATAATGATCCAACTTTCTTTCCCAGTTACACTGGGGCATTTTAAAATTTTGTTCTGTATGCAGGCAGGATAAACAAATTCCTCATTTCATGCACGTGTGCATTCATATGCATCAATTCATATTCATTTGCATTCAACTGCTTTAACAACAATCTGGTCAGTATTGGGATTTCAACAAACAGTCCCATCACGATTCCTAAATGATTCAAAATCGAAAGGTCATCACCAATACTGAACCAAAACCAGCGCTGGGACTGGTATTATTTTAAAATCCAGTACTCAAACTGGCACATTTTCAAAATCCCAATTTTCAGAAAACCGAGTTCCGACTCGGGCTTTTTATTTTAATCATTTTCATTTGTTGATCCGGGTTTCGACTCGAGATCTCTCTATGTATTCGAGCTCAGATTTGAGCTCTTCATTTTCTTTTGTTGATCCGAGTTCTGACTCGTGTTCTCATTATCTTAATTGAGCTCTGATTCGAGTCTCTCATTTTCTTCTGTTGATCCGAGTTCCGACTCGTGATCTCCTTACCTCGTTCGAGCTCAGATTCGAGCTCTTCATTTTCTTTTGTTGATCCGAGTTCCGACTCGTGATCTCCTTACCTCATTTGAGCTCTGATTCGAGCTCTTCATTTTCTTTATTGATCCGGGTTCCGACTCGAGATCTCTCTATTCATTCGAGCTCAGATTTGAGCTCTTCATTTTCTTTTGTTGATCCGAGTTCCGACTCGTGATCTCCTTACCTCATTTGAGCTCTGATTCGAGCTCTTCATTTTCTTTTGTTGATCCGGGTTCCGACTCGAGATCTCTTTACTCGAGCCTTGACTCGAGCTCTTCATTTTCTTTATTGATCCGAGTTCCGACTCGAGATCTCTCTATTCATTCAAACTCTGATTCGAGCTCTTCATTTTCTTTTGTTAATCCAGGTTCCGACTCGAGATCTCTTTATTCAGTCAAGCTCAGATTCGAGCTTGTCACTTCTCTGTTGATCAGAGTTCCGACTCGTGATCTCACTACATCATTCGGGCTCTTCATTTTCTTTTGTTGATCCGGGTTCCGACTCGTGATCTCTGTATTTTATTTGAATTCTGACTCGAACTCATCATTCTCTTTTGTTGAGCCTCAGGGTCTGTCAATTGCTCAAATTTGATATTTTGCTCTCCAAATTTCAATTTAAATCTTCAAATCAGGCAATTCTCCAATTCCGACCTCCGGGTCACCCAGTTTCCAATTCTCAATCTCAATTTCCAATTTCGAATTTTCGACCTTCGGGTCAATCAATTTCCAAATTTCGACCTTCGGGTCAATCAATTCTCAATTTCGACCTTCGGGTCACACAAGTTCGACCTTTCGGTCAACCAATTCTCAATCTCGACCTCTTTGGTCAAATCAATTCTCAATTTCGACCATCAGGTCATCCAATTTCGACCTTCGGGTCATTCAATTTTCAACAACCAATTTTCCAATTTCCAATTCCGACCTTCGGGTCAATCAATATCAATATCCAATTTCAATCATTTTCTCTTGCGAGAGACCCTTTTAGGGAGAGTTCGAGGGAGCTCGTTCTTTTCGCATGCTATCCAATTCGTTCACTTAGCCCCTTTTCAGGGAGAGTTTGAAGGGACTCGCGTCTTTGTGAACCGTTTGCAAAACAATTTCCAATTTCACACGAGGAACCCTTTTTTAAGGGAGAGACTCGACGGAGACTCGTTTCCTTGTGACCCCCCAATTTCATACTAGGTCATTTTCGTCATAAAGGACCCTCTTTGCAGGGAGAGTGTGATGGACTCGTTCCTTTCATGACCCAATTTTCAGACCTCACTATTATCGGCCCCCTTTCCATAAGAGAAGCCTAATATTAGGGAGCTTTGACGAAAGCTCAATTTCTCTTCGAAAGTTCATTTTGCAAACACCTCTTCAGGGAAGAGAGGAGTATTTCCCAATTCCCATTCAGGTAAGGGCTAAGCCTGAGTCTCTCTTTTTGGGGAAAAAGAGAGGAGAATTTTCGTCACGGATGTGTTGAGCCGGATTTCAAATACTCATTTTCACCAAGGATTTCAAGAAAATTTTATCAAATTTGTCAATCAATTGTTGATTTCAGAATCTTTATTGCACTAATCTCTATCTCAATTTACCTTCAGCATCACTTCCGAAAGAGTGAAGCTTTTGTGAAAAGAGATTCAAACTTCAAATTCTTTCTATTGGCCAACCAAAAGGATGAAGGATAAAGTCCTCGATATGGCCAGAAAAGAATATTCAATGTTATTGAAAAGCCGTAGATGATCGATATTGATCGCAGTCAATGGTGCATCTTTAAAGGCTATTCTTGTAAGGACAAGGCAGTGGAAATATCCTGAGTGCTAGAAAAGAGAACATTTACCCAAGCCCCATGTCCTCAAAATCACCTAAGCTGCAATTAAATATCCGCAAAAGGGATCTCTCACCTGTCGTCAAGATGAAGGCGAATTAGGCGAGTAGACCCCCGGGGCCAAAGAAGATTCGAAACATCTCCAAGGTGACGGAGTTTGTGACGGATCCTTCCAGGGAAAGTCCAAAGCACTGTCGAGATGAAGGCAGATGCGATGAACCTCTCGACAATCCCTAAAAGATATTTAATTTCAGCTATCACCCAAAGATCTCCAAACCCATCGCCCAAGAAGGATCGAAACATCTCCAAGATGAAGGAGTTTGTGACGTACCCTTCCCAAAAGAGAGAAAGAGAGAAAAAAGAAAGAGAAAAAGTAAGAGCATCTCCAAAATGAAGGTGAATATAGCCAAAAAACTCAAAGAGAGCCAAAAGAGTGCAGAAAGACTATCTTGAGAGAAGCTCTCAGGATATCAAACTGCCAAATCTATCAAGAATTCTCTTTAAATTTGTGAAATTCTATTATCAATGCTCTTTCATCAACTGCTTTCATAATATCAAATTCTCTTTCTTGTTCATATCAAGGAAATTAATAGCTTCCTTGAAGAAAGTCAATTGCAAACAATTTGGATTTCAAGTCTCGATTCTACGAAGTGAACCTTATTTGGAGGTAATGCTTTGGGTAGAAAATAAAGAATATCTTTGCAACCATGTGCAACATTTTCAAATACTTTGGATCAACAACAAAATTCTCAACATTTTGACAATATTTTCTAGCTATCTTGACATGAAGTGAGAACTTGATGCCCATCTTTGATACATCCTGACACCAATTTTAAATCCCTCTTACGGACTTGATTCCTTCCCTTCTTTGAGAGCATGAACTCTCAAATTGCACACTTCCCTGTGTCCCCACTGTCCCACCATAGACAGTCCCATTTCGGTTCGAGGTCGAACCACCAATCATTTTCTCGCGAAAGGCAATTTCAAAAACTGATTTTAGTCTCAGCAATGATACGCCCAAAATCAATCCCTTTTCAAGCTTTAGGGACCCCATTTTCCTTCCTTTTGCAAAACCCCTGTCGGATTTACTGTGCAAAATCCGAAGGCTCCATCATGGTCTCCTCCTTCGAGGATTCCATTTTCATTTTCCGCCCGATCAGGATAAGGGTATAAACCTGAGCCTCAACCAATGAGGTATTTTCATTTTCCGCCCGATCAGGATAAGCGTATAAACCTGAGCCTCAATCAAAGAGGTATTTCATCTTCCGCCCAATTAGGTTAAGGGTACAAACCTGAGTCTCATTTTGATGAGATATTTCATTCCCCAATCAGGTCAAGGGTCAAAACCTGAGCTTCGTTCCATGCGAAGTATTTCTGTCCCATCCAGGTTAAGGGCAAAAACCTGAACTTCGCTCTCATAGATCAAATCTTTCCTCTTCATTCTTCGCTTCATATCTACCATCTTCCTCGGACTAATTTCTTCAGACCCAGTCAGATCCTTCTAACTGGGGCATTTTTTTTTATGTATAGCCCAAATTTGGTGTGTTTTTCTTTGCCACTAAGCTCGACCATGAGCCGGCTTAGTAGCAAAGAGGGGCATCTGTAAACACCCTAAATTTTCACTCACCTCTCCAACATTTCCACCAAGCATCAACATCCAGCCTCTGAAATCGCTGGAGGGCAAAATGGTCATTTTCTAAGCCCGAACCTTGCAAAAGCCCAAATTTCATATGAAACTCTCAAAATTTCTCTAATTTTAACTCAGATGTTCAAAAATTTATTCCTGACAGGAGACAGACAGCTCCAAGTCTTGGTTCAAGATTGCATTTCATAAGACATGACATTGCATATCATTGCATGAACATTTCAAATCACTGCACTGCACAGCATGTCATTTCGAGGTCCAGAACTCTTGATTTCAAAATTTTCAATCCAGATTAGAATTTCAACTCTTTTCAAAATTGATTTCAAAACCCTGGGTCTTCAAAATTATCAATTCTTCCCATTTTACCCCCAGGACTCTGAATTTCAAAATATTTTCTCAGAAAAACGATCTGGATAGTTTTCAATATGGATTTCAGCTACTTCACCTCAGATTTTGCCCTTTTGACAATTTCAAATATCTTCCTTTTACAAAATTGCCCTACAGGAGCCAACTCTTTCCAAAAATTCCTGTTTTACCAATTAGTCCAGATTTTATGAAAATTCCAAAAAGAAGTTGTTGTTTTATCCTTATTTCAATAACGAAGCAATGTGGGACCCACACTGAGGTGGTGTCACACAAGCTTTTCTTTTGAAAATTTTGAATTTTGAAAAACCCAAAAATATAGGAGCCTTGTCCCCTGGATTGGTGCCACTTGTCATTTCTCTCTCCTCCCATTTCCATGCCAAGTGTCAGTGTGGGGCCACCTTAAGATGCTGCCACATGTCATTAGTCATCCTCTTCATTTTATGCCACGTGTCAGTGTCCACCCTATCCATCCTGCGCCATGTGTCATTCCAAGATTACCAGGAGATGCCAAGTGTCATAGGTTGTCCTGTCTAGAAAAAGTGGAGTTTGTCTCCTCTGAGGTGGCGCCTCTTAAAGTGTGTCTCCTGCAGGGGACACGTGTCAACCTCTCCCTCCTTCTAGAAAAGTAACCTAACACATGTCTCTCCCTACTTTTCTCAGAAAAGTAGGAGACACGTGTCACTCCTAAAATCCTCCAGAAAAGGTAGGCTTGTCTCCCCTGAGGTGGCGCCATTTGGAGTGTGTCTCCTGCAGAGGACACATGTCCATCTCTCATTTCCTCAGAAAAAGCACATGCCATGTGTCATTTCCTAGCTCTCTTCAGAAAAGCTAGAATTCAAAGATTCAAATCTCCTCATAGGTGGCGCAGATCCTGAACTTCTACCTTTTTATCTTGTCTGAGATGGCGCCACATGGCTTGGCCCTCCTTCTCTCCGCTCTGCCACGTGTCATTCTCTGCTTCTTTCAGAAAAAGCAGGTGACACATGTCTCCTTCTACCTTCTTCAGAAAAAGTAGAAGACACATGTCTTCTCCCTACTTTTCTCAGAAAAGTAGGAGACACATGTCACTCCTGGCTTTCTTCAGAAAAAGCAAACCATTCAAAATTCAAACAAGGCCTAGGTGGCGCAAATCCTGAGCTCTGATTTTTCTAGATGGCCTATGAGGGCGCCACATGTCCCTTGCCTATCCCTCCTGCCACATGGCATTGTAGGGGCCACCCTGAGGTGGCGCCACATGTCCACCCCCCATTCCTCCAGGGCCAACCTCCATTTAAAATTCAAATCCCCCATGAGGTGCAGCCATCTGAAGAACCTCCTCCAGCAGGCTGACACTTGTCAAGTATGGAACCATCCTGGACTGCCACATGTCCAGATCTCCTTTCCTGCAGAAAAAGCAAAATTTCAAACATTTGAACTCCCCAGAGGTGGCGCCACATGACATGCCCCTATTGTTTCCAGCTTTACACCTCAGAACACCTTTTGAGGTGGCACCAATCCAGAGTCCCACTTGGCTTCAAATTTTATTTTTTATTTTATTTTTAATAAAAGTAGCCCACCATGAGGTGGCGCCACCTGAGGACTCTCTACAAAAGGTGAGTTTGAATTTCAAATTCCAAGAGAGCACCCTCTGAGGTGGCGCCATCTGGGAGCTTCCTGCAGAGAAAATCAAGCAAACCAAATTTTGAAAAATTTCAAATCCTGTTGAGGTGTCTCACCCACAAAAATCTTATTTTTTATTTTCTCAAAAATCAAAATAGCACCCCTTGAGATGGCGCCACATGGAGGGCTCAGATTGAGCCTGTTTGAAATTCGAATTTTCTTCAAAAAGTTTATAAAAACAAGGCTCCACGCCCAGGAGGAGGAGAGCATTTTTTTGAGAGAAGACCACCTTTGAGAACTCTTGTTGGATTTGAAAATTCGACCCAACCCCTTGAGAATCCAAATTTGCACCCTGGAATTCACGCCCCTGTGGTTCAGTGAAGAAGACGGTGGGTCGATTTTGGTGAACCATCCGAAACCCGGAGCGAAGGACGAAGGAAGCTCGTGATAGCCGCCCCTTTCAAGAGCTTCTACGCTGCGTAACGAAGCATGGTGCACTTCTTTTCCCCTTGATTTGATGCCATAATTCGATTCGGGAGTCGTTTGAAGAAAGAGCTCATCCGAGAGATGGATTGAGCTATTCTCATAAAACGACATATATAAAAATGTTTAATTATGCTTCCTTGATGATTTTTAACATGCATGTAGTTAGCTAGGTTGATTTGCATTTTATTTCATTCATTTAGCACATTTCATGAATTAATTAGGATTAATTTAGCATCTATTTCAATTCTGCTCATTTTCAGTAGGTCTCTGTTTTTGTCAGTCCGTCCACACGTCATTTCATGCATTTATTTTTTATTAAAAATCACCAAAAAAACACAGAATGCGCCCTTAGGTGTCCCTAAAATTGTACCAAAAATTCGGAGTCCTTTGAATTTGTTTACTATGGTAAACATTCAAAATGGCAAGTCGGGTTGTGTTACCCGGGATGCATTTTGAAAATCATTTGCCGACTTGTAAAATCGAGATATCCCTCATGGGAGATCCGATTTTCTATCCGAAAAATGTTTTAAACTCGGGAGAAGGTCTAGTTTTTAATATGATTTTCGCAGATTTTTCTGATTTTTGTTATGTCTGAAAAAAATCCGAGAGTTCGGAACACGTGTCAGAGCCTGATTTGGGCCTCTGAGATTTTGGATCGACTTAGGTCGATGGTTTCTATTTGTGTGTTGCTCCAAATCCAAAACAGTAAAAAGTGAAAGTTATGTCCGAGGTGTCCTCTGTTTTCATCGGAAATCCTGTGATTTTTAGAACAGTGTTGATACCTGCTTCGGATTTTTCTTTTCAGTCCCCTGTTTGGTCACATTTGTCTGTTCTGTCAATTTAGGAATACAAAGTTATATTTTTCTCCACGTTTCTGTTGATTAAATGCCGAAGTCATGAACTTGAAAGTTGTTCATATAGGTGTCTGCGTAGCTCTAATTCATTTCATAAATTTCCATGTCTGTTTTATATTTTTTTAGCATTTTACATCAGATTAGTGTGATTTTTACCTCTATCAGAACCAAATCCATGTTACCGAACTCACCATGGCTCAAATCCCGAGGCTGTAAAAATCAAAAATGTTTCATTTCGGGTCCTTTAACAGTCTGCAAAATATCAGAAGTTTTCATGGTGTAAATCTTGCATTATCATGTTAAGCATTGCATTTGGTTCGGATCCATAGGCAAAATCCACCATTTTAGGACTTTCTTTAAATTCTAGCATTTAAATCATATCATTTCGTGATTTTAGCATTCTAGGCTGTTTATCAGAGTAAGTAGATGCTTCATACCGAATTTGGTGCAATTTGGAATCCATTTGAGGTTCAGGTTAGCCATAATATCAAAACAGGGTCCCGCAGGACCCAGATCCAAGCGAAAAACAAGCGAAATTCGTTATTTTGGATGAATTGCAAAATGCCAAATTCTGATTTTACAGTCCTAATGTGTTTAGCAGCATCTCTTACTGCATTTTATCATCATTTGATTCAATTTGAATTTCAAAATCTCAATTTTATCAAAATTTCCTTCAAAAACCTTAATTTTAAAGGTATAACTTTAATTTTAGGGGTATTTTGGTCATTTTGACCCCAATTTCGAATTTCAAACTATTTTCCACTGAATTTCTTGCATTTTCATCACTTCAAATATCAAGGAAGCATGAGAATAGGGTTTATATCCAATTAAATCCAATAATTTCATAATATTATTGGAAAATCTTGGAAAAACCCACATAATTAAGCTAACCTTATTTCAAGATTTGGCAGGGACATTCAAAAGAAGGAGCTGAAGTCTGCAAATTTCCATTTATTTCATTTACTTAGTGATGTAATAATGTAAATTTTGGAATAAGATTTTAATTTCCTGCTTAGACTAGGATGCATATCATATAGTTTAAATTTATGCAATATCTTGTTTATATGATTCATGCATTGTTATTTCAAAAGCACTATGGATGTTCACGAATGGCACGTGCACCAACTCTTAGGGAGTTGATGAACTCGGTGGAATCTATATTTACGGCCCTAGTCGGAATATGGACGAGACCCAGATCCATCATCTTTCTACTAGTCACATTAAGCCTACACTCTTAGGCTATCTTAAGATGCACATCATATTTCCAAAGTTTTCAAAATCATGTGCATTAAATCAAATAAACTCTGACCATATTCATGGCCACAGTCAGAATATGTGAAGGATTTATTTTGACTTAATGCACCTTTTTCCAACAAGATTTCTTAGAAAATCTTTCAAAGTGCATTCATGCATCCATGTCATTTGCATCATGAAATCATTGGTTTTCTTACGATTTTCTTAAGAAAAATTTCATTCTCAAGAAATCGATTTCTCAAGAAACTCTAAGAATCTTTCAAAATCGGTTTTCTCAAATCAAGTTTTCCACAGTTTTCCATGGGAAAAGGTCATTTTCCCAAGATTTTCAAGAGAAGTCTCTCACCTTTCTCAAAGTCAAAATCGATTTCCAAGTATTTCAAGGTTAAGACTCTCAGGTTTTCAACTTCCCAAGTTTCAATTCTCCTTTTCCAAAGAGTTTTCCTATAAATTTCTCATCACTTTCCTAAGAAAACTCTCAAAGTCCAAGTTTTCCTAAGAAGTGTTTCCCTTTTCAAGGGTTCACCTTTTCTCAAGAATCACTTCCATTTTCCCAGGATTTTCAACCATTCATGATTTTCCCACAACTTCATGAACTTTCCCGTGATTTCAAAAACCCTTTTTCACATGAGTTTCCTGAGAAATCGACTTTCCACCATTTTCCTGAGAAAGGCTTTTCAACTCCAAATGTTTTCCAAGCAATACATCATGTTTTCCCAAGCTGTATTTTACAAAGTCTCATAGCACATGCCTGAATTCTCTGTGCATATAGGATAGAACATAACTTTGATAATTTCACCAAGTCAAGCACAATTTTGGTCCTTTGTTTGATTACCCCTGTTAAAGGCGGCAGGAACGGTCGAACCTCGTACCGACAGATCGAGCCCCATCCCATGGATTTTCCCGCAATTTTCAAAACGGAGGCGAGTATTCTAAAACAATTTCCAAAATCCGGTCAAGTTTGAATCGCGAAAGCATTCTCCCTCTTTCTCTTCCGCAAGGAAGGGAAGACGGGGAAAAATTTCGCGATGATAACAGACACCGAGGAAGAATATGAGGTGCCTCCGACATTTCAGAAACATAGCCAAGAACAAAGGAGGAGTTGCAAATCAAAAGGTCAAGAAGAGCTCTTGCAGACACAGTTCAGAGAAATGGCCAAAGTGGTTAAAGATCTGCAAGCCCGCGACAAGGGCAAGAAAGTCTTCACCAGCGAGGACTTCTGTGATGGCCTAGAAGGAGAGAAAGATCTGGAGAATCTTCCCCGCAAGTTCATCAAATTCGACGATTCTGGTGATCCCAAAGCCCACCTCGCCATGTTCTTCGCCGAATGCTCCAAATTCAAGAGAGACAATAGGGCCCTATTTCTCTGATTTCCTCGTAGCCTAGAAGGCACTGCCGCCAAGTGGTACTTCGAGCATATCAATCCAATCGAGCTGCGAGAATTCGATAAGGTGGTCAATCTATTCATTGAACGATTCTTGTTCAATATTGAAGCGCTACCAATATTAAATCACCTTTGTAATCTGAAGCAGGAAGATAATGAAAAATCCAAGGACTTCATTCGCAGATGGAGAGAGACCTGCAACAAAATGAGGGATCCTATATCAGAAAGGCATGCTTTATCGCTGATCCTGAACAACTTCTCACAACCTTTGAGAAGTCTTATCTCCACCTCGCCTTCCAAGTCTTTCATTGAACTTACTGAACGAACCGAGTGGCTCGCGATGGGGTTGGAGAACGGTGTCTACGATGGTATCACCCTTGTCAAGTACAATCTAGATCTAAAGAAAAAGGCAAATTTCACCTCCTCCGCCAACATCAGCCGCAATGATAACAAAGGTAGTAAGGGCAACCATGCGGATCGAGAGGAAAGACAGAATAGCAAGCTATCTCAGCCCAACTTTCCACAAAAGGAAAAGATAAAGCGTGAAGGTTGGAGTAATGATCGTGTGTTCACTCCTCTCAAACAAACACTCGAAGAAGCCCTTGAATTCATGCTGACTAAGGGATTAGTGAAGCTCCCAAAGGCCACAACTCCTCCCACCATCATGGGAAGGTTCAAGAATCAGTTTTGCAAATTTCATCGGGCAGTGGGGCATGACATTGATCATTGTTTTGTCTTCAAAAATATTGTTCAGGATTGCATTGACAAGAGTCTCCTCGCTGAAGCTGAAGAAGAAGACGAACTGGCCATCCTGACCAAGCCTTTCCCAGATCATTCAGAAAGTTGATGATGCCAAAGTTTCCTGCTTTCCTCCTTTCATTTTGCCAGTCACCTCATAGGGGCAAGTCCGCCCAGTTTTTGCAACCTTTTGGTCGAATGCTTATAAATATGCAGTCTTTTTGTTATCAGTTCTGCTTATCAATAAAATGTCAATTTTCTTTATCCAATACTTCTTTCTTTTGCCCCATTAGGGCACCTGTTTTCGTTTTAAAGAATCTTCTTTGCCCATTCTTTTCAAGATGAGGGGCAATCCCAACATCATTCATGAGAGAAATGAAATTACCTATGAGGGTTTTTCAAAAATCGTGAAATTTTTGAAAATTTTCTACAAACATCTTCGTTATGATCACCCAAAAGTTTAATATTTCGGTTCAATCTTTTTCAAAAATCAACCATCGCGGTGATCTTCTTTTCTTAAATTGGTTTCGAACCATTATCTTTAAAATCAACCTTTGTGTTGATTTTCTTTTCCAAAATTATTGTTAAACCAATTCGTTTTCAAAATCAACCCTCATGATGATCTCTCTTCAAAATCAACCCTCGTGTTGATTCCCCTTTCAAAGATCAGCTCTCACGCTGACCATTCCTCAAAATCAACCTCGCAGTTGATTTTCTTCTCAAAATGATTTCTCACTTTCAAAATAACATTCTCCTTTTACTTTAAAGATCTTATGTGCAAACACTTTCTCACTTCTCATTTTGCTTTTTATTATTTCAAAGGGATAATATAATTTTGTTTCCTTTCCTCGATTTTTAAGCATCAATAAAATTATTAAATTTGCCAATAGTTTTGCACCATTTTATTTGCGTCTCTTTCCTTTTCACAAATATGTCTCTTGTAAGGAACAATCTTGAGGATGTCTCTCAATCAAGAAGCATGTCACCTTATTCTTCGATTATCCTTCTCTGTATTCGAAATTTTCCTCCCTAATTACACTGGGGCATTTTTTTGAAAAATCTATTTTTACCTCAAAACATCCTGTATGCAGGCAGGATAAACCAATCTCTCATTTTGCATGTATATGCACCCACTTGCATTAATTTTGCATTCATTTACATTTCATGTGCATTTGCATTTCATTTTGCATTAATTCTACATCCATTTTCTTCCCCTTCAGGTTAAGGGATAAACTTGAATCATTTTCCATGATTTTCCAATTTCTATTCATATCCCCGTTCAGGATAAGGGGTTAATCCTGAAAATCAGACCACATACATCTAAATATGATTGTCTTTTTCATTGCAAGTCAAATAATCTAGTCCTCGAATTGGCCATTCTCAAAACTTTCAATCCCAGCTCTCGCACTATCGATTTTCAAAAATTCAATCTTCTGATTAAAGATTTTCCTTTAAGATTCGAGCTCTGACTCGAACTTTCCAGCTTTCCTTTGAAGATTTGAGTTTTAACTCAAGTTTTCTTTCCTTCAAAATCTGAACATCCCAGTTTTCCTTTGAGATTCGAGCCCCGACTTGAACTTTCCAACTTTCCTCTGAATATTTGAGTTTTGACTCAAAAATCTGAATTGGCCTAGTTTTTCCTTTGAAGATTTGGGTTTCGACCCGAACTTTCTCTCCTTAGAAACCAAACTTCCTAGCTTTATTTTGAAGGCTCGAGTTTCGACTCGAATCTTCCAGCTTTCCTTGTAAAACCTGAGTCCTGATTCGGATGGTATTTCAAAACCAACTTTTGAGTTAGGCTTACCTTCAAAATCCAGCGTTATGCTAGGACTTACCTTAAAAATTCCAACTTCGTATTGGATTTACCTTCGAAATTGAGTACCATCGTCAGGAATGTGTCAACTCGGATGTCAAGCGATATCTTTTACTAAGGATTTCAAGAACACTTTGTCAATCAAATTATTTGTTGATTTCAGAATTTTATTGCACAAATTTTTACCTCAGTTTACCTTCAGTATTACTTCCAAAAAGGCAAAACTTTTGTGAAGAAGGATTCAAAATCCAAATTCTTTCTATTGGCCAACCAAAAGGATGAAGAATAAATCTTCGATATGGCCAGCAAAGAAGATTTAATGTTTTGCAAAGCCATAGATGATTGATATTGATCGCAGTCAATGACACATTTTTAAAGACTATTCTTGTAAAATGAGGCAGTGGAAATATCCTGAGCGCTGGGAAAAGAGAGAATTCACCCGAGCCCTGTCTCCTCAAAATCACCTAAGCTGCAATTAAATATCCGCAAAAGGGATCTCTCAATTATCGTCAAGATGAAGGCGAATTAAGCGAGTAGACCCTCGGGGCAAAGAAGATTTGAAACATCTCCAAGATGACGAAGTTTGTGACGGATCCTTCCATGGAAAGTCCAAAGCACTGTCGAGATGAAGGCAGATGCGATGAACCTCCCGACAATCCCTAAAAGATATTTAATTTCAGCTATTACTCAAAGATCTCCAAGCAATGAGCCAATATCATCAACATGACCCCTGAGGCAAAGAAGGATCGAAACATCTCCAAGTTGACGGAGTTTGTGACGTACCCTTCCCAAAAGAGAACAAGAGAGGAAAAAGAAAGAGAGAAAAAGTCTAAACATCTCCAAAATGAAAGAGAATGCAACCAAAAACCAAAAGAGCCCAGAAAGAATATCATGAGAGAAGCTCCCAGGATATCAAACTGCCACATTTATCAAGGATCTTCTTTAAATTTGTGAAATTCTATTATCAATATTCCTTCATCAATTGCTTTCATAATATTAAGATTCTTTCTTTCCTGTTCATATCAAGGAAATTGATAGCTTCCTTGAAGAAAATCAATCGCAAGCGATTTGGATTCCAAATCTTGATTCTATGAAGTCAAATCCTGTTTGGAGGTAATACTTCAGGTAGAAAAAGGAGCAATATTTTCATGAGCATTATTTTCAATTACCTTGAATCAACAATAAATTTTCAACATTTTGGCAATATTTTCTAGCTATCCTGACATTAAGTGAGAGCTTGATGTCCATATTGATGCATCTTGACCCCTTCGAGAGATTTTCCTTTGTCGTCTTTCACATTGTTGAAAGATTAGCCTTATCTCCGAAAGGATAGCCTTTATCATCTTTCATGTTGTTGAAAGATTAGCCTTCTCTCCGAAAGGATTACCTTTGACATCTTTCGCGTTATCGAAATAATCGCCTTGTTCCTTTGGATCACATGCGTTCATCTTTCGCATTGTCGAAAGAATCGCCTTGTTCCTTTGGATTACCTTTGTCATCTTTCGCGTTGTCGAAAGAATCGCCTTGCTCCTTTAGATTGCCTTTGTCATCTTTTGCGTTGTCGAAAGAATTGTCTTGTTCCTTTGGATTGCCTTTGTCATCTTTCGCGTTGTCGAAAGAATCACCTTGTTCCTTTGGATTACCTTTGTCATCTTTTGCATTGTCGATAGAATCGCCTTGTTCCTTCGGATTACCTTTTATCATCTTTCGCGTTGTCGAAAGAATCGTCTGCGTTCATCTTTCGCGTTGCCGAAAGAGTTGCCTTATTCTTTGTTGGAAAAATTGCCTTATTCATCTTTTGCGTTGTCAAAAGAGTTGCCTTACTCTTCTCTGAAAGAGTTTGCCTTGTCTGTCTTTCGCGTTGTCGAAAGAGTTACCTTATTCTCGTCAAAAGGTTGCCATATCCATCTTTCGCGTTGTCGAAAGAGTCGTCTTACTCCTTACCTTATTCATATTTCACACTGATGAAAAATTCACCGGATCGTCTTGATCATCTTCCAAAATTGCCTCTTACAATTCCATTTTCATCGCCTCGTTCCTCTTCAAGAAAAAGTTGACTTATTCACCTTCCAATATTCCATTTTACGCCCAATCAGGATAAGGGTACAAACCTGAGACTCATTCAAAGAGGTATTCTATTTTGTCGCCCGATCAGGATAAGGGTACAAACCTGAGCCTCATTCAAAGAGGTATTCTATTTTTCGCCCAATCAGGATAAGGGTACAAACCTGAGCCTCATTCAAAGAGGTATTCCATTTTCTACCCGATCAGGTTAAGGGTACAAACCTGAGTCTCATTTCTATGAGATATTTTCAATCCCCAATCAGGTCAAGGGTTAAAACTTGAGCTTCGTTCCATGCGAGGTATTTTTGTCTCATCCAGGTTAAGGGAAAAAACCTGAACTTCGTTCTCATAGAGAAAATTCTTCCATTTCATTCTCCATTTCATATCTACCATCTTCACCGGGCTAATATCTCTATACCTAGTCGGATCCTTCTAACTGGGGCATTTTATATAGCCCATTTTTGGTGTGTTTTTCTTTGCCACTAAGCTCGGCCACAATCCAGCTTAGTAGCAAAAGGGGCATCTATAAACACCCCAAATTTTCACTCACCTTCCTGACATCTACACCAATGATCACATTTCGGTTCTCCGAAACCAATGAAGGGCAAAATGGTCATTTTTCAAGATTGAACCTTGCAAAAAGTCCTAAATTCCATTCTCGAGTCTCAAAACTTCTCTATTTAAACTCAGAGACATCTTCAAACTGCAAATTTTCAAAATCTCATGCTTCACCAAAAGTCAGAATTTTCAAATTCAAATTCAGAGTGGCAACTTTGTAGGACATGTCTTTTGCATAGCATTGCATGAGCATTTCATATCATTTCACTGCACAGCATGTCATTTTGAGATCCGAAACTCCTGATTTTCAAAATTGTCAATCCAGATTTGATTTCTAAACTTTTCAAAATTGATTTTAAAACCCTGGGTTCTCAAAATTATCAATTCTTCCCATTTTACCCCCAGGACCCCGAATTACGAAAATTTTTCTCAAGAAAACAATCTGGATGGTTTTGACATTTCAAAATTTTGCCAGTTGGAAAGAGGGGGACACAATTTCAAAATTCATAAGATCTTATTTCAAACTTTTACAAAAAGGCTCAGAATTTCTCTACTTCTTTCGAAAATTTTGATCTGAAGATCCATTTTCTTCCAAGTTTTGAAATCAAGCCAAATTTTGCTTCGTGTTTTTCAAAACTTGCCCACTATTATGAAAATTCCAAAAATATCTCATTTGGCTTTTATTTCAAATAAGTGACGTGGGACCCGCTTCGAGGTGGTGTCACACTCAAATTTTTAAATATTTCTCTTGTTTTCAAAACAGTGTCCATCCGAAAGTGACACCGATTTATAAAACATTTTTATTTGATTTAATTTTTAATAAAATAATTAGTGGGCCCACGTAGGTGGCACCCCACTAAGACTCTTTGCCAAGAGAAATAATTTTTTTAGTTGAGGTGGCACCACCTTAAAAAAAAAAGGAAAAAGGAAAAAAAAACAAAATTTGTTTTATCGTTTTTGTTTTGTTTTTTATTTATTACTATTACTTTTCAACCCAATTTTTTTTTTTATCTTTACCTAACTTTTCAAAAAAATTTGCTGGAGAAAGGGAGCCGCCCCCCCTCCCAAAATGGCAAACATTTAAAAAAAATCAAAATTTTGTTTTGAAAGGTTATCGAAATCGGTTGAAAAAGAGAAAACTCTCGGATTTGAAAAAGAAAAAAAGGGGAGGCCGGTTATTAAAAGGCTATCCGAGGCCAATACAAGGGGTCGGTGATTTTTTTTTAGGGCTATCTCCCACTTTCCCTTGGAGGCCAGTCTGCGATTTCTCTGGGAGGAGAGGATTTTCTTTTGAACTCCATCGGCCATCTCCCCTTTTTCGCCTCTTCTCCTCTCGGCTAGCAGGAGGTCGATCTATGATTTCTCTGAAGGCCCATCTCTAAAACCCCCTCTCGGCTAGCAGGAAACCGACCCCCACTTCTTCTCTCAATCCCTCGAATCCCACCAGTTTTTCCGATTCTTCCCCAGTCCTCATCCCTTCCTTCCTTCCAGCACGAGCAGAATCGACAGCTTCTTCTCCCCTCTATCGGCTGGAGCCCCCCTTTTGAACCTATCTACATTACCTCCAGCAGAAGAAGGACCCACGATTCCAGTTCTTCTCAAACCCCCACCAAACCCAGGTAAAGACTCTCTCTCTTTATTCTCTCTGGATCGCTCTTTTGTTTCATCTCTCTTTCTAAATTTTTTTTTAGCACAGTGTACATGACCGGCAGGCTCATAGCTGTATCGGTCCGTATTGGTTGCAATAACAATTTGGGCCTTTATCAGGCTATATCTTTTCTTCATCATACCATATGTCTCTAATTTTCTGTACAGTCTTTTTTTTTTTTACTACCTTTGATTTGTCTCTCTAATCACGTTTTGTTCTTAGGATTAACTAAGTTCACCTCAGTTACAGTTAGTTTCCTGCATCGAATTTTGCTTTGATGTCCTTCTAATTTGAGGATTGTGGGTCTACAATTATCATTTTGTGTATTTCACTGCAGATTTCTGCAAACATCATTTTGTTGCTGAATACTCTGTAGCCTATGTCATTCTCACATTTTTTTTTTGTTACAGCTTGCACTTTGTTGTTCATTTTATAGATCATCAAATGTTCCTACAGCTTCCCATTCTATTTTACAGAATGTCATTAAATGTCTTGATGGCACATTCTTAGTAACATCACTGGGTATCTTAATAGCTCCCCACCCATCATCTTCACCGTATGCATCGTTCTTGCCTTTTTCACTTGGCATTACATGATAACAATATTACCTTCGTATCGCCTTTGCATATCCAGCACTCACAGTGTCTTTGCTTCTGTTAATCCATAGTGTTGCATGCTATCTTCTTTTCAAGTCTGTTTAAATCTTTATATGCCTATTGAAGCCCCTTCACGCAACCCATCAGTTTGTCAAATAACTGTCTCTGTGCAGCCCAGCATGTTTACTGAAGTCACTTAAGGGTAGCCGCAGAGTCATGTTTTTTTTTTAGTTGCTGTAAATTATTAGATTGTTATATACATTGACTGGATGTCATTAAAAAGTTGTTTATGGATTCGCTGGGATGATTCAAGGTGTTCAAAATCTGCATGATGGTTTGGGTTCTTAGAACTTACTAGTGTTAAAATGACTGATCTTGTGTTGTTAAGTGACGGCACACCTGATTTCCCTGGTACTGTATTCCTAAAGTTCATTAGTGCTGAAAGTGGTTGAACTTGAACTAATGGGCGATGATACATCTGATGCCCATCTCACTGTTTATTCAAAGGCATGATTGAGGCTTATCCTCTGCCGATAGTGGTGTCAACCTGTTGGTGTAGAGTGAGTATGGATGGCTATGTCTGCCTAAAGTATTGGTTCTTTTCCTCTGTCTTCTGCCTGTCTCTGGCTTTGCATAGTTCGGAAGTTGCTTCTAGGATATGTTCACAATGCAGGGTGCCGGGGTGAATTAAAAATATGAGGGCTAAATATCAGTCTCAAACGTCTCTGGTCACATACATTATTTTCAGCCTGTTAATGTGAACAGTTTATATATAAATAGGCATGTCTATGTATATGTTTTCCTTCGTAATTGCATGATCCTTTTATCATTTATATAGGTTACACCATGGCATTCGTTTCCCATCTTTCATAACCTACAAGTTTCTCCTTAGCATAAATACCCTCATTAGGCGTGGTCCTGAAATTCCCTTGTTTAGTATGGGCATAACATTGGATCATACAATTTGTCATTAGCCCAGGTTCAATCACATGTAGTTTAATATAAATATGATGTTCATAATTTCCTTACCTATTTTGCATTGTTATTTCTGGCATTAACCCATTTTTGCAGGAAAATCTGGAGGATGCTGATTCTTTTAACCCTGCATTTTTTATTATTATTATTCATTTATTTTACTTTATGTCAGAGATATAATAATCAAATTTGGAATAACATTTACTTTTACTGCCTAGATTAGGATGCATATCATGTAGTTTGATTTTTGTATTCTCCTGACTATGTGATTCATGCATCTTATTTGCAAAATCACCATGAATGTACATGAATGGCACGTGCACCAACTCTTATGGAGTTGATGAACTCGGTGGAATCCATATTTACAGCCCTTGTCGGAATATGGACGAGACCCATATCCATCATCTCTCTACCAGTCACATTGAGCCTACACTCTGAGGCTATCTTAAAAATGCACATCATATTTCCAAATTTTCAAAATATTGTGAATTAACTCAAATAAACTCTGAACATATTCATGGCCACAGTCAGAATATATGAAGGATTTACTTTGGCTTGATACACATTTTCCAATAAAATCTCTCAGAACATCTTCTCAAAGGGCATTCATTCACTTATATCATTTGCATCATGAAATCATTGGTTTTCTCATGGTTTTCTTGAGAAAATTTCATTCTCAAATTGATTTCTCAAGAAATTTTGATAAATTTTCAAAATCAGTTTTCCCAAGGCAAGTTTTTCCACAGTTTTCCATGAAAATCAGTTTCTCAAGAAACTTCTAAAATTTCCGAAGTTGGATTTCCGAAATCAAAGTTTTCCCTTGATTTTCCCTGGAAAATGCTATTTTCTTAAGATTTTCAAAAGGAGTATCCCAATCTTTCTCAAGAATCAAAACCAATTTTCAAGGGTTTCAAGGCTAAGATTCCCAGGATTTCAATTTCCCAAGTTTTGAATTTCTTTCTCCAATGAGTTTTCCTATAAATTTTCCATCATTTTCCTAAGAAAATTCTCAAAGTCCGAGTTTTCCTTAGAAATGTTTCCCTTTTCAAATGTTCATCTTTTCGCAAGAGGTCTTACCATTTTCTCGAGACTTTTATTTCTTCAAAAATTTTCAAATCTTTATAAACTTTCTCGAGATTTCAAATCTTCTTTGTCTGAGTTTCTTGAGAGATTGATTTCCATCTTTTTCCTGTGAAATGCTTTTTCAAATCCAAATGTTTTCTAAGCATACATCATTGTTTTCCAACTTATATTTTACCAAATCTCATAGCACATGCCTGAATTCTCTGTGCATTTAGCATAGAACACAATTTCAATAATTTCACTAAGTCAAGCACAATTTTGGTCCTTGGTTCGATTACCCCTATTAAAGGCAGCAGGAACAGTCGAACCTCGTACCGACAGATCGAGCCCCATCCCATGGATTTTCCCACAATTTTCAAAATGGAGCCGAGTATTTCAAAACAAATTTCCAAAATCCGGTCAAGTTTGAATCGCGAAACCATTTCCTCTTTCTCTCTTGCAAAGGAAGGAAAGACAAAAAAGATTTTGCGACGATAACATGCGAGACATGCAGAGAAGATTAAATCCCAATATAAAAGAAGTTGTGAAGAATGAGGTAGTGAAGTGGTTGGATGCCGGGATTATTTACCCCATTTTTGATAGCCAGTGGGTCAGTCTGATCCAGGTTGTGCCGAAGAAATCTGGACTCACTGTTGTGGAGAATGAGAAGGGGGAAAGAATTCCGATGAGGACCAACACAGCGTGGCAAGTCTGCATTGATTATAGAAAGTTGAATGTAGCAACATGGAAGGATCACTTCCCGTTGCCATTCATTGATGAAATTTTGGAGAGACTCGCAGGATAAAGCTACTATTGTTTCTTAGATGGATATTCAGGGTATAATCAAGTAGCTGTCTATTCTGACGATCAAGAGAAGACTACATTTACCTGTTCTTATGGCACATTCGCATTTAGACGTATGTTGTTCGGGCTCTGCAATGCCCCGACAACCTTTCAAAGGTGCATGTTAGCTATCTTCTCTGACATGGTAGATGATGTCATGGAAGTTTTTATGGACGATTTTTCTGTTTATGGCTCTTCATTTGAGGATTGCCTCCAGAAACTTACTCGAGTACTGAGTAGGTGTGCAGAGACAAACCTGGTTCTGAGTTTGGAAAAGAGTCACTTTATGGTCCAGGAGGGGATTGTGTTGGGACACATTGTGTCCAAGAGAGGGATTGAGGTTGATAGAGCGAAGGTGGAGTCCATTTCTCGATTGACTCCACCTACCACTGTGAGGCAGATTCAGTCATTTTTAGGGCATGCCGGATTTTATAGGCGGTTCATTAAAGATTTCAGCAAAATCTCTCGACGCTTTGTACTTTATTGGAGAAGGATCAACCCTTTGATTTCAGTGATGATTGCATGAAGGCCTTTGAGATACTCAAAGAGGCCTTGATTACTGTGCCGATTTTGAGACCTCCGAATTAGACACTTCCATTTGAGATTATGTGTGATGCTTCTGACTATGCTATGGGAGCCATTTTAGGACAACGAATTGACAAGAAGCCCTATGTGATATACTACGCAAGTAGAACTATGTCCAATGCTCAGATGAATTACACCACGATAGAGAAGGAGCTACTTGCAGTAGTATTCACATTGGACAAGTTTAGGTCCTATCTTCTCGGTTCCAAGGTGGTTGTCTATTCTAATCATGCTGCATTGAAATATATTCTGAGCAAGAAAGACACCAAAATGAGACTCATTCGCTGGGTTTTGTTACTATAGGAGTTTGATCTCGAGATTCGAGATAAGAAAGGAAGTGAGAATGTAGTAGCAGACCATCTTTCTAGACTGATTGTGGAGATCACGCGGGATCAGAGACTGATCAGTGATTCTTTCCTCGATGAGCAGATCATGACAGTCAGAACATCACAGTTACTCTGGTTTACAGATATAGTGAACTATCTGGTATCGAGGCATATCCCTGAGCATTGGAACAAGAATGAGCGAGAGCGATTTTTATCTCAGGTGAGACATTATTATTGGGATGAACCAGAGCTGTTCAAATATTGTGCAGATTAGATCATTAGGAGATGCGTGCCGGAGGAGTATGAGTCCATCCTGAGTTTTTGTCATTCATTAGCCTGTGGAGGGCATTTTAGCAGTAGAAAGACAGCTGCAAAGGTTTTGTAGTCTGAATTTTTTTGGCCCACACTCCACAGAGATGCACATGAGTTCTGTAGAAAATGTCTTCGTTGTTAGCAGATTGGGAACATGTCCAAGAGGGACATAACGCCCTTGCTCCCGATTTTGATTGTTGAGATTTTCGATGTTTGGGACATAGATTTTATGGGCCCATTTCCACCATCATTCGGTAATTTGTATATTTTAGTGGCGGTAGATTATGTGTCCAAATGGGTTGAGGCTGTGGTGACCAAAACAAATGATCATAGAGTGGTGCTTAAGTTCATTAAGCACAATATTTTCAGTCGTTTTGGTGTGCCACGTGCGATGATAAGTGATGGTGGCAAGCATTTCAGGAATGTACAGATAGCTTCTCTTCTGAGAAGGTATTTTGTCAATCATAGATTCATCACTCCTTATCATCCGCAGACCAGTGGACAGGTCGAGGTTTTGAATAGGGAAATAAAGCGGATTTTAAAAAAGACAGTTCGTCTGGACCGCAAGGATTGATCTCAACGCTTAGATGATGCACTTTGGGCATATAGGACTGCATTTAAGACTCCCATTGGCATGTCCCCGTATTGCCTTGTTTTCGGAAAAGCATGCCACCTCCTTGTCGAGCTAGAACATAGGCCATATTGGGCTATAAAAAAATTAAAATTTTGACCTCACCCAGGCTGGCAAAGCGAGAGCATTACAGCCTACCGAGTTAGAAGAACTCAGAAATGATGCATATGAGAATGCCAAGTTATACAAAGCTCGCACTAAATCATTTCTTGATAAGCACATTGTCAGAAAAGTGTTTGAGCCGGAGCAGAGAGTTTGGTTATACAATTCTTGTTTGCATTTATTCCCAGGCAAATTAAGATCGAGATGGGAGGGACCTTACATTGTGAAAGAAGTGTTTCTACACGGGGCAATTACATTATTTGATCCACAGACCCAAGGTACATTCAAGGTGAATGGGCAAAGACTGAAGCCCTACATTTCAGATTCCTTACAGAATGGTGAGTGTGAGGTATTGGATCTCACGAAGGCATAAGGATTTGACCAGAGGGATGTATCATATGTACATAGTAGAGTAGTTTTGTTTTTCAGTTCAACATTTGCTTTTGTCTAGTTATGTTACTTCATATGCACTAACATTTGTTTTGATTCATGCAAGTTTTATCTAATGTGTAAGGATCAGTTATCAAGTACAGGGCAGAGCTTTCAGAGCAGACATTGATCAGATTAGCAGAAAATTATGCATTCAGATATGCGTAGGATGCTGCAAAGTCAAGTCAATTATCAACTTCAGAAGCCCGACACATATCAGGTTGTATCTATCATTTCTCCCGTATTTATTTTATTGCTCTTTAGTGTGCATTTGCTTTGCATGTTTACATATTTTGTACGCCAGTAGGGACAGTGTCATTCAAGCATGGGGGGGTGGTTTAGATGCACATTTTTTTTATGTATGGTAGCTAAAAACTCATAAAAGTAGGCTTTTGAGAACAAGTTTGTAGCATATAAGATTGTTTTTTGCATAATCTAACAATTTAGAAATTTTTAAGCCCCGTGTAAAAAAAAATTCTGATCTGATTCAAATAGAGTAGTTATTTATGAGAAAATTCAAAGAAAATATAGTATTTGAATGTTAGAAAGTTTTGAATGATTTTAGTATAAGTATGCACAGTATGTTTTGTGGAAAAAATAAGCAATGGAAAGATGTTTTGAAAAATGAGCTTAAAAGAAAAGAGCTATGTTTAGTTGTTGATGTCTTCGTGAGTCCTAGTAGTGGAACTCAGACACAAGTTGAAGTGTTTGAGTCTCTTCACGAAAAGGATAACGAAGGAGATCATCTTCTTGTCTAGTCGATATCTGTGGCCTTTGTAGTTCGAGTAAGTAGAGTCTGTGGGGTGTTTTACACCTGGTGCCCTAAAGCCATCTCGTTTGGGAGCCACCGATTCAAAAGCTTGTTACATGAACTGCATAGAAAGCCTAAGAGATAGCGACATTGCACATGATAAGAAAAAGACTATACGTAACTCATTCAAATAGAAGGTCTAGTGACTCGAGCAATTAAGTCCGAGGGATACTCTGTATCTGGTGCCCTAAGCTCGTCTGGCCTGGGAGTCACTGACCCAAAGCTCGCTACACGGGTCATAAAACTGGATATTTGAAATAGTGCTCAAAGTGAGAAGAATGCTCAAGAGAGAGAATTGAAAAATGGTGAAAAATTGAAAATCAAAAGAAAAAGAATGAGCTAAATGAGAAAAAATTCATTACTTAGGAATATTTGTGAAGTACTGTGCAGAAAATATACATGTGAGGATAAATGAGTGATAACATGATAATACTTGACTTTCTGAGAAAAATCATAGATAATTACAATTTTAGAAAAGTGAAGGAAAAAGATTTTTACTGTGGTGGCATGAGATTTCTGAATTTGTTTTGAGAGTGTTCATTACATGAAATATTCGCTCAAACTGATTTCTTAATTACCTAATATTTTTGAAAAATCATTCATGCATATCATTGATGTTTGTGGGTAGCATCTCGGCAAACCCTCATGAGACCTTACTCGTCCACTGGGGTAACCCAGGGGTTTAAAGGGCTTGTTGCATGTGCTAAATGCAATTGTGATTCCTACGAAAGTGAGCTAGTTTCTATGCATATTTGTCTATCATGTTTTGTTTCAGTTGCGTAACATAGTTAGTTGTTTGTTAAGGGTCTAACAAACATTCATGAATGGGGGTATTTGATGATGCATGAAATGCACATCATGTTATTTATTTATTCATGCATTTTATGGTGATTTTAAGGTTTAAAACCCATGATTAAATGTATTTTGATATCAAGGGATTGTGGTTCAAATTTCAGAAAAATCAGAGTTAAATTGAGAAAGTTATGGCTATTTTAGTGTTCGGACATGGATTTCAAGGTGGATTGAATCCATATCCGACCCAAATAGGCTGTTTTGGACCTTGGATCAATGTTTTAAAAGCCTAAATCCAACCCACACGTGAACCCATATCCATTTAGCAAAGGTTTTCAGAAAACCCCCTCTAAAAGTGGCGCAGGGCAATATTTTTCATTTTAAACCTTTTTTTGAAAAGTGCCAAAATTATAAAATCAATTTTTCAGCAAGCCCTAGACGTTTTTGCCTTGGAATTCACACCCCCTCAACTGATTCTTGCTCCATCCCCCTTTCTCCCCTCTCATTCTGCGCCACCTCCATTGAAGACTGGGATTTTGCTTGAGATTCAAGCATTTCTTCGTATCTTTTTTCATATCTTTTCATTTCTTTTCCTCCATGTTGGATATTCACGGTGTTTGTTGTGTTTTGCAGGTGTAGCAGAGGTTGAAGACACTTTTTCTTGAGTGGAAGTGCGAGACACTCCAACAAGAAGGATCGGCTCTACCTTCATCCGATCTTCTATGCCACCCGATCGAGAATCGACTGATTTTCCATCCTCGGTGGACTTCAAACGTGGTACAAGTGCAAAGGAGAGCTTCATGGTGATATTCCAGCATCAACGAAGATGATGAGGCATGTTTTCAATAGTTGAATCCGCTCTTTCCATCCCCACAGTCGTCGGATCGCCCTAGAGGTTGAAAAGCTACTAAAGATTACAAGGTTAATCTTGTCCAGCATGAAAAAGTGACAATTGAGTGAAAGAACAAAATTGCCCTTGGAGAGCAGAAGAAGACTTTAAATTGCTTTTCTAGTTAATTTTGGTTTTTAGTTTGTAGTGTTATTAGAATTATAATTGTTGACTTAGATGTGTGTATTAATAAATTGAAATTTTTAGAAGTAATTTGGATGTTTCCCGTTCCCTGTGGATTCGACCCGTACTTGCCACTTCTGTGGAAAGTCGGTTTATTACTTTTGGTTGACAATTTTCCAAGTGTTTTTATTGAAAATTATCTTCTAAAAATATCGTTTGCAAAAACACAACCATACATCTTCATGGCACTGCATGATAGCATCATACCCACTATTTCCACTTCACAAGCATCCCTATGCTTCACTCACAACACCCTCCTGCATGCATATACTTTACCTTTACAAACTCTCACCCCGCTGCATTGTTGTTGTATCTAGCTCCACATTCAATATGCAATATATCTCGTTAACATCATCATGTATATATGTACCTCATTTGCTGCATACTTGCAAAATCCTCTTTTACTTTATACTTAAGCATCTACCTTTATTCATTATCATCATTGCTACAAATCATATGCTCATATTTGCATTAGCTATATAAATACATGAATAGGTCTTGGCATATGCATTATATCACATGCAATTTCCATCTAGCAAATAGGTATCAACATAGGCATTTTGTTTTTCATTGAAACATGAGCATATGTTCTGCATCTATATATATCATTCATGTATATATTGCTTATATAGATGTATATAGGTTCTTGATACTCTATTCGTCCATTATATTCCACATTTTATATCTTCTATCTTGTACTAACTTGGATTTTGCAAGAACTAGGTAGAAAATGTCATTTTTCCTTCTCAGTTTAGGAATTTTAAATTTCAATCTCAATTCAAAGTTTGTAATAGCTAGGTATTAATGAGAATATTTACATTTCCAGTCCTAGATTAGAATGTATGAGCATGCATATTTTCTAGAAATGCTTGTTTCATATCAATTCTCTCTTTTATTTCAAAAATTCATGAATGGGAACATGAATGACACATGCACCATTCTAATGAGAGGTAATTAATCCTAAGCAAATTACTCGCATTGATGGCCATAGTCAAAATGTGGGCAATGCTTAGGATTCTTATCTCTTATGGAATAACATTGGATCCACACTGGATCTCTTCTAAAAACTCATCATATTTTTCTAGATATTTTCTTCTTCTATCAGAGTTTAACTTGAAATTAACTCAAAATGTATATCAATGACCATAGTCAATATATATTGAGAGTTAATTTCATTTCAAACTCTATAAAGGCACCAAAATGTGTTTTATTCTTCATCTGAATTTAAATATAGATTATCTTATAATACATTTTATGACAATAGTTAGAAATGTATTATATCTTCAATCTTATTTCAATTCATTTAAAGAATGAAATATGTTTTTCAATATCCAATTTTTAAAATTCTTTAATTTATTTATCATTTAGGATAGAATTACATCACTTTTTTTAAAGTATTCCAAGTTTTTTTCTTCAAAATCCAAGTGATTTTTGAGATAATTCTTCAAATATTTTCTTCATTTCTCAACTCAATCTTCAATTCTTATTCGAATCCATTCTATCTTATTTTTCAAAATTCAAAATTTCAATTTCAAAGTTTCATTTAACTTTGAAATTTCAAATTCATCTCTAAATTCAAAATTCAATTTCTAATTTAAATCAAATTTCAAAGTTCAAATCAACTTTGAAATTGCAAATTTATTTACACGATTCAATTTCAATATTCAATTCAATATTCCAGACCAAATTTCAAAGTTCGATCCTAACTTTGGAATTTTCAGATTCATCTCCTGATTTCAAGATTCAAGTTTAAAATCAAGTTTTTTTAAATCTCCAAAGTTTTATCTAAAGATTGAGTCTTGATTCTCAATTCAATTCATCCAAAATCAAGGTTTTGAGATTGATTCTGAATCTCAAAATTTGATTTTTCCCTAAATTCAAGTCCACTTTCAAATTTAATCAGGATTTCTCAAATCCAATTCTATCTTGGATCCCAGATTTTCAAATCTAATTCCACCTTGGATTTAGGTTTTTAAAACCCAATTTTATCTTGAATTTCAGATTGCAAAATCCAATTCCATCTTGGATTCCAGATTTCGGATCCAATTCCATCTAGGATTCCAGATTTCAAATCCAATTCCATCTTGGATTCAGATTTTCAAATCCAATTCTATTTTCCAATTTGATTTCCAATTTCAAATTCAATTCCATTTTCGAACCTCATCTGGATTTCAATTTTCTATTTTCTATTTCCAAAACCATTTCCAAGTCTAAATTCCATTTCCAAATTCAGATTCCTATTTCAGGTTCTGAATTCAAAACTCAAGATCAAAGATCTCTTTTCAAAATCGATCCAAATCTAAAATTCATCTTAAACTTTAAAATTTCATTCTTGACTTCAAAAATTCTATCTCAAATTCCAAAACTCTTTTTTTCTTCATTTCTTCAAATTTAAAGATTTATTTTCAAACCTTTGGTTATTCCAAAGCTTGGAATTTCAAATCTCTTCTTCCAGATCTCTTTCAATTCTTAAAGTTAGATTCAAAATCTAACTTTTCTAAGTCAATCTTGAACTTTCAAAAATCCTTTCTTCACTATATCTTCAAATTTATTTCAAAAATCACTTGGATAAATCTAAAAATTTCTAAATTATCCTTCTCAAAAGCATACATCTCTGTATTTGCACAAACATGATTCTTTATGCATTTTAGACTTAGAATAAATCCTTAGACAATATTTAGGCAAAGCAAAAGGCATAAGTTTGTTCCTTGGTTCAATTACCTCTGGTAAAGGCATCAAGAACGGTCGAACCACATACCGACGAGCAAATCCCATCTCTCCATTTTTCCACAAACTTTCAAAATACAGAGGTGAGTAATTTTAAAATATTTTCAAAATTAAGGTCAAGTGAGAACTTTGCAAAAGAGTTCCTCTCTCTTCTTTCTTTTCTTTTCTCTTCTTTTCTATCTTTTATTCCTCTTCAAAAGGGAATAGAGGCTAGAAAGTCGAAAGAGAAGAAAAAGAGGGAACACAAGAGAAAAAATGTTGTAATGATCACAAGCTGCAATGGATGAAGGAGGGCTATCACCAACTGCTGGAAGTGGAGGTTGAAGCCAAGGTTGAGAAGGGATGCTGGAGGTTGGAGGTGTTGACGCAGAGTTGGAGATGGTGTTGAAGCCAAGGTGTTGCCGGTTGAAGGTCTGTTGCACCTGCTAAAGGAGAGCTCAAGGAGGGTTGTTGAAGGTTGGTTACAACAAAGGTGGTCGGCTGGAGATCTTGAAGATGGAAGCCTTGCTGCAAAGGGTTGTGATAATGGAGGGGATGGAGAATATGTGAAGGTGAGAGAGAAAAAGAGAGAGTTGGAGACAAGAGGTAGAGAGTCCTAGGCATGAATGTGAGGGGGGAAGCAATAGTCATGTGATGTGTTAGCAAAAAGGAGAGAGGGAGTGTGAATGAATGGGGAAGGTCTCAGTTGTATGGTGTTAGGAGAATAGAAAGAAGAGAAGGCAAATAAGAAGAGAGGAAGAAAGGGAGGGAAAGAAAGAAGGAAAGAAAGGAAGGAAGGGAAAGAAGAAGAAGGAAAGAGGAGGAGGAAGAAGAAAGGAAAGAAAGAGAGGGAAGAGGAAGGGAAGAAAAGAGAGAGGGGGCAGGCGGCAAGGAGGGAAGAAGGAAAAGAGGAAGGAAGAAAGAAAGAAAGAAAGGGAAGAAAGACGAAGGAAAAGGGAAAGAAAAGAAAAGAAGAAAAGAAAAAAAAGGAAGAGAAGAAAAAGGGAGAAAGGAAAGAAAAAGAGGGGAAAAAAATGAAAATGGAGAGGAAGAAACGAAAGACGGAGAAGGAGAGAGGGTCGACCCTCATGTGGGGTCTACTCCCTTCTATAAATAAAATGAAATAAAGAATAAAAAGAAAATAGAAAGAGAAGAAAAAGCAACATTTTTTTATTATTATTCCTTAAAAGAAAATGTAAATAAAATCAATGGTGGTGCCACCTTGGAGTGGGCCCCATTTCTTTTTCAAAAGAATAATAAAACATTATTTGAAAAACCAAAGGGGTAAAAATGATTTTATAAAATTTCTCAGAGAATTTTTGGATATTTTTGGCAATTTTGAATTGTAATTCAAAGTTTGAAATTCTATACCCCTTTACAGAGCTGATCTAGTTTGAAAATTTGAAAATCAAATTTGAAAGGAATCCAGATTGTTTTCTCAGAAAAGTATTTCTAAATTTAGAGTCCTGGGGGTAAAAATGTTAATTTGAAAAACCCAGGGTTTGAAATTGAACTTTGGAAAACTTTAAAATTCCAATCTGGATTGAAATTTTCAAAAGTGGAGTTCTGGATCTCGAAAATGAGATGAGATGTAATGAAATGATATGAAATGAAGGAAAATGATAAGAAATGATATAAAATGTCATGCAAAATGCGAACCCTGAATGAAGAAATTTGGATATTGGACCCTGATTGACAATTGTACCAGTTTAAAAAGTGGTAAATTTGATAAAAACATGCCAAATGGTTTAAGAAATGGTTTTTGTCTCTGTTGAGCCAAGAGTGACACTGAAAATTGGGGTTTTAACTAGTTTGAACTAAAATAGATTGGAATGAACTGGGTTCTAGGGTTTCAGAACTCAAATGAACTAACAAGACACTGGCTTGACTAAACTCCTAGACTAAATGGTCGAGAAATGGTGAGATTTTCAAAGAAATTGTGAGAAATGATCACTGGAGTAAAGTGAGTTATGAACGAGAACTGGGTTTGAGCTGGAACAAAGATCAATAATACTGAGATGAACTAAAATTGAAGCTCAAATACTAGCTCAACTGACTGTACTCAGCTCAATTTTAGCTAAATGAGTTAAAATGGGCTCGTAGACACTAGGAAATGGATTTGAACTGAAACTGGGGCACTTGAACTCCTGGTGAGCTCAAGCTAGACTCAAAGGAATAGGATTGACTTGGAATGACTGACTCAGAGACAATTGATTTGAATTTGAACTAGAAATGAACTTATTTCTGAGGAAATGAACCCATTTTGGCAGGAATAATCATAAATGAACATGATCTGCTCATCGTGAGCTCATGTGAGCTAGAAATGACTAACATTCTAACTATTCTGGGCTTAAGAATGAGCTCGATCGACTCTGACTGACAGGGATCTAAGATGACCTAGGGGTAAAATAGTATTTTTCTAGTAAAATGGTAATTTTCTGAGACAAACTTGGGGTTGGACTCCTATACTAACCTACCAGGGTTGGCATCTACAAAGGGAAGTGTCCGAGAATGTATGAGAAAAATTTGGGGTGTTTACAGATGCCCCTCTTTGCTACTAAGCCAGTTTAGGACCGAGCTTAGTGGCAAAGAAAAACACACCAAATTTGGGGTATATATATATATAAATGCCCCAGTTAGAAGGATCTGACTGGGTATGAAGAAATTATCCTTGATAAAAATGGTAGGTATGAAATGGAGAATGAAGAAGAAAGATTCAATTTATAGAAGTGAAGTTCAGGTTTTGCCCTTAACCTGGATGGGATGAAAAATACCTCATTTAGAAGCGAGGGGTCGCAAAGAAGACAATGAAAATGGTTTTCTTTAAAAGCTTTGAAAAATGGAGTGATTTTGAGCGTCCCATGGTTGAGACTGAATAACTTTTAAAAAATGGCCTTTTTGCGAAGAATGGTTCAGGTTTAACCCTTAACCTGATCGGGAAATGAAATACCTCATCAGAATGAGGCTTAGGTTTAAACCCTTAACCTGACCGGGAAATGAAAATGATGGAATCCTCGACTGAAGAAACCATGATGGAACCTTCAGATTTTGCACAATAAATTCGATAAGGGTTTTGCAAAAGGATGAAAATGGGGGTCCCTAAAGCTTGAAAAGGGATTGATTTTGGGCGTCTCATTGCTGAGACTGAATAACTTTTGAAATTGATGACCTTTTGCGAGAAAATGATTGGTGGCTCAACCTCAAACCGAAATGGAACTGTCTATGGTAGGACAGTGGGGAACACAGGGAAGTGTGTGAATCTGAGAGCCCAGGCGCTCACATTATACAAAAAGAAGGGAATAAATCTTGAAAACTCCCTTTATCAAGTCCTGATAAGGGATGACAAATGATGCCAAGATGTGTCAAAGCGGATATCAAGCTCTCTCTTCACGCCAGGATAGCTAGAAAATATTGTCAAAATGTTAAAAATTTATTATTGATCCAAAATAGTTGAAAATGATGCACATTAGTGTGAAAATATTTCCTCTTTTCTACTTGAAGTATTACCTCCAATTGGGCTTAACTCCATAGAATCAAGATTCAAATTTAAATTGCTTACAATTGGCTTTCTTCCAAGGAAGCTATCAATTTTCTTGATATGAACAGAAAAGAAAAGATTGACATTATGAAAGCAATTGGTAAAAGAATATTGATAATAGAATTTCACAAAATTAAATAAGATTCTTGGCAGATTTGGCAGTTTGATATCCTAGGGCTTTCTCATGATGATCTTTTTGCACTCTTTTTTAGACAAAATTTGAGTTCTCTTGGGGTTTGGCAAGAGTTTCATCGCATCAACCTTCGTCTTGGTGATGCTCTGATTTTCCCTAAAAGGGCACATCACAAACTCCTTCAACTTGGATATGATCCGAGTCTTCATTGGTCCCAAGGATTATATTGATGATATTGTCTCTTTGATTGAAATCTCTTTCGATTGAAATCTCTTTCGATTGAAATCTCTTTCGATGATAGCATTGATCAAATATCTTTTAGGGATTGGCGGGAGATTCATTGCATCAGTCTTCAACTTGACGATGATTTGAACTTTCCCTGAAAGGATACGTCACATACTCCTTCAACTTAGAGATGTTTTAAATTTTCTTTGCCCCCGGGGATCTGACTCATCTACCATCTTCAACTTGATGATATTTGAGAGATCCCTTTTGCAGATATGTAATTGCAGCTTTGATATTTATTGAAGAGATATTGAGATTAAGTGAATTTTTCTTTATCGCTCAGGATATTTTCACTGCCTTATTACCATAAGAATGGTCTTTAAAATGTGCCATTGGCTGCGATCAATATCAATCACTTATAACTTTGCGACAACATTGAATTTTCTTTGCTGGCTATATCGAGGATTTATTCTTCATCCTTTTGGTTGACCAAGTGAAAGAATTTATATATTTGAATCTCTCTTCGCAAAGCTTTGTTCTTTCAGAATGAATGTTGAAGGTATTCTAAGGTAATTCTTTTGTGCAATAAAGGTTTTGGAATCAACAAATATTTAATGACAAATTGGCAAAATCTTCTTGAAATCCTGTGTGAAGGCAAGCACTTGAAGTGTAACTTAACGCATCCATGACAAAAATTCTCTTCTTCTTTCTCCAAAGGAGAAGACTCAGGCTTAGCCCTTACCTGAATGGGAAATGAAAAATTACTCCTCTCTTCCCTGAAAAGGAAGTGTTTGCAAAACGAACTTTCGAAGAGAAATTAAGCTTTTGTCAAAACTTCCTAACATTAGGCTTTTCTTATGAAAAGGGGGTCGATAATGGTGAGGTCGGTAAATTGGTTATGGAGGAACGAGTCCATCAAACTCTCCCTGAAAAGAGGGTCTTCCATGACTAAATGGCCTAGTAGAGAAATTGGGGGGCCACAAGGAAAGCAAGCATTTGTCGAAGCTCTCCCTGAAATAAGGGTTCCTTATGTGAAATTGAAAGATTGTTTTGCAAATGGTTCACAAAGACACGAGTCCCTTCAAACTTTCCCTAAAAAGGGGCTAAGTGAACAAAAAAGATAGCATGTGAAAAGAACGAGCTCCCTCAAACTCTCCTTGTACAAGGGTCCCTCGCAAGAGAGAATGATTGAGATTGATATTGGGTGACCAGAAGGTCGAAATTGAGAATTGGGTGAATCAAAGGTCGAAATTGGAAATTGGGTGACCAGAAGGTCAAAATTGGAAATTAAATGACCCGAAGGTCAAAATTGGAAATTAAATGACCCGAAGGTCAAAATTGGAAATTAGGTGACCCGAAGGTCGAAATTGGTAATGAATGACCCAAAGGTCGAAATAGGGAATTAGGTAACCCAAAGGTCAAAATTGGAAATTTGAATAACCCAGAGGCCGAAATTGAGAATTGGGTGACCCAAAGGTCGAAATTGAGAATTGAGTGACCCAGAGGCCGAAATTGGAAATTGGGTGACCCGAAGGTCGTAATTGGGAATTGAATGACCCGAAGGTCGAGATTGGGAATAGAGCTTGAATTTTGATGAAAAGTCAGGACAAAGACTAAACCTAAGAGATCGACTAATGCGACCAAAGAGCAAAGCACTAACATGAGTGCTACATTTTGAAAGAGTACTAGTAGGAGCACCGAATTTTGAAAATGTATCAAAACATTCAATTTTGAAGATGTACCACTACGAACACTGGATTTTGGAAATGAACCAGTGTAAAAATTGGATTTTGAAAATAAATCAACACAAAGCTGGGTTTGGAAAGAAAATTCGAGTCCGAACTCGAATCTTGAAGGAAAATTAAACCAATTAGAATTTGAAGGATGGAAAATTCGAGTCAGAACTTGAACCCCAAAGGAAAAAAAACTTAGTCCAACTCAAGCATTGGATTTTTAAAAGGAAGTCTGAGTCAGAACTCTGAACTTCAAAGGAAAAATAATTGAAAGGAAAACCTGAGTCGGAACTCGAATCTTTAAAGGAAAAAAAATTAGTCCAACTCGAGCGTTGAATTTTTTAAAAGGAAGTCCAAGTCGGAACTCAAAACTTCAAAGGAAAAATAATTGAAAGGAAAACCCGAGCTGAAACTCAAATCTTTAAAGGAAAAAAATTAGTCCAACTCGAGCATTGGATTTTTCAAAAGGAAGTCTGAGTCAGAATTCAGAACTTCAAAGGCAAAATAATTAAAATAAAAACTTGAGTCGAAACTCGAATCTTTAAAGGAAAAAAATTAGTCCAACTCGAGCGTTGGATTTTTTTAAAAGGAAGACCGAGTCGAAACTCGAAACTTCAAAGGAAAAAGAATTGAATGGAAAACCTGAGTCAGAACTTGAATCTTCAAAGGAAAAAAATTAGTCCAACTCGAGCGTTGGATTTTTTAAAATGAAGTCCGAGTCGAAACTCGGAACTTCAAAGAAAAAATAATTGGAAGGAAAACCCGACTTGAAACTTGGATCTTCAAAGGAAAAAAACTTAGTCCAACTCGAGCGTTGGATTTTTAAAAGGAAGTCCGAGTCAAAACTTGGAACTTTAAAGAAAAGATAATTGAAAGGAAAACCCAAGTCGGAACTCAAATCTTCAAAGGAAAAATTAGTCCAACTCAAGCGTTGGATTTTTAAAAGGAAGTCTGAGTCGGAACTCAAAATTTCAAAGGAAAAATAATTGGAAGGAAAACCTGAGTCGGAACTCGAATCTTCAAAAGAAAAAAAACTTAGTCCAACTCGAGCGTTGGATTTTTAAAAGGAAGTCTGAGTCGGAACTCAGATCTTCAAAGGAAAATTAAACCAATTAGAAAGGAAATTCAAGTCGAAACTCGAATCCCAAAGGAAAATTAAATCAATTGGAAAGAAAATTCGAGTTAGAACTCGAATCCCAAAGGCAAATGGAAAATTCGAGTCGAAACTCGAATCTTCGAAGGAAAATTAGATCAACTAGAAAGGAAATTTGAGTCAAAACTCGAATCCCAAAAGAAAAAGGGAAAATTGAGCTGGAACTTGAATCTTCAAAGGAAAATTAGACCAGTGTAGACTTGGTTTAAAGACATTGACTTGTGGAGATAGGGTTTAGAGAGTTCGACCAGTAAAATTGGATTCAGGAGAAAGCCTAATCTGAAGGTTAATTTTAGCAAGATTGGCGAAAATGGTTTTGATAAAAGACTTAACTCGAAGGTAAAAAATTTGATGTTTTGACAAGTGCTTGTTGATTGTGATGGAAGATTTTCAATCTTCACCCTCGTGACGACTTGGATGACTTGTCGGGGTCTCAGGATTATCCCTTATCCTGAATGGGTAATGAATTTGATGAAAATGAGTGTAAATAAATGATGAAAAATTTTGTTTGATCTTTCCTACATACAGGACATTTTGAAGTAAAAACAATTTTTCAAAAAAAAAATGCCCAGTGTAACTAGGGAATAAGATGTTGGACGAAAGGAGGAGTAATTGATATTTGACGAAAGCTCTTTGAAGATAACAGGAAAACGATGTGCTTCTTGATTGATTCGGGAGGCACTCTGAGAGAGGTCATTCCTCATGAGAGATATATTGCAAGAGAAGGAGAATAAAAGGTGACATCAAGCTTATAAGGAAAATTGATGATTTTATTGATGCATTGAAAGAAAAATGACAAATCAAGGAAAGATAAACGGGATCACATCATTCATTTAGAATGACAAAAGCAACACGAGAAATTGGGAAAGCACTGGTGTTGTCAATTTCTTGAATGATTGAGGAAAAGCTTGGTCAGGACGACTGACTGGTATCTTCTTTTTCATCTACCACAAGAAGCTTTTTATCGATGCAGTCTTGAATGATGTTTTTCAAGACGAAGCAACTTTCAGTATCATGCCCCATTGCTCGATGGAACTTGCAGAAACAAACTTTCCATTTCTCTAGGGTAACTGGAGGATTGACAACCCTTGGAAGCTTGATCATGTCTTTTTTTAGCAGATATTCAAGAACTTTCTCAAGCGGCTTATATAAATGAGTGAATTTGCAATCATAACCCCAACTGTCGCACTTTATCTTCTCTCAAGTGCTTGCTTTCTGCTGGGAGATGGATTGGAAAGGCTTGGTTAGAATGGTCGGTTGGTCTTCTTTTTCATCCTCAACGCAGAAATTCTTGTCTATATAGTCTTGGACGATGTTCTTGAAGACAAAACAGTGGTCGGTATCGTGTCCTACTACCCTGTGGAATTTGCAGAACTAGTTCATGAATCTTCCCATGATCATGGGAGGACCTGTAGCTCTTGGAAGCTTTACCAATTCCTTGGTCAACATATATTCAAGAATTTCATCGAGAGGCCGCTCAAGATGAGTAAAGTGGCGATCGTTACCCCAACCATCCCGCTTTATCTTTTCTTTCTTTTGACCCGATTTTTCATTCTGCTTTGAAGACTTTTCTTTTTGACTTGTATGGTTGCCCTTGCTATTTTTTTGGTCAATGCGGTCGACAATGGCGAAGAAGGTGAAATTTGTCTTCTTCTTTGAATCTTGATTATTCCTGACGAGGGTGATGTCATCATAGAAGTCTTCGCTTGTGAAGACCTTCTTGCTCTTGTCTCGGGCTTGCAAATCTTTAATCATCTTGGTTATTTCCTTCAACTGTACTTGGACTGGATCGTCCACTACTTGATTCTTCAATTTATAGGCTGTCTCTTGTCCATGAAGCGATCTTTGAAACATATGTTGGGCTTCATACTCTTCATCAGTGTCTTTCGCTGATTTAGCCTCATCGGAAGTATCCTCATGTTGAGTGCGCTTCTTGGATATTTCTACCGGCTTCTTGACTGTCTAGCCCTTGACCTTCTTCTTGCTAGAAATCTTCTCTAAACTGGCTCTTGCCTATTCACTCATTATCTTTTTCATCATTTTTTGGAGTAGGGCATAAATCTGAGAATCGAAGTCGTCTTTGGCTTGCTGCCTTTGGCTCCTAGCTGACCAAGGGGAATCCATCTCTTCTTCTGAGGCCATTGAATATACGATGCACTCGACTGGTGTAGTTTTCTTTCCTGACCTCGTCTGAACCATTAAGTATCATGAACGCTCTCTGAAGGGCAAATTGAGGATTAGGTTCTGAGGATAATTTTGAATGAGAAGACGACATTTGATGGGGATTTGGTTGACAATTGAGAAGATATCCCATTACTAGGGATTGAGTTGTTGTTGGAGCCACGATAATTGTGCTGCTATTCTTTGCAAAGAGAACAAACAACTGAAAATGTGCCTTGTTACCTAGGTGAGGTCGTCAAACCATGCTAGAATAAAAATTGAAGGAATTCATTGAAGAAAAACATGATTATAATAAACATGACAAAGAGGGGGCAGACAAACAATTTGCCACCACTCATGATAGTTTATGGACACTCTAGGACCCGAGAAAAGAGTAAGAGTAATAAAAAAATCTCAGGCATATCTGGCAGAATGGTATGCTCTGAACCATTGCGCTGATGCTAGATCAAATTCTGGCATGATCGCTGATAATAGTCGAGCTTCTACGTGCTTTTGTCTCTGAGAAAAGTGCCTGACACATCACTCTGGATGGTAGTAAACACAGAAGAATGGGCCAAGTAGCTTGAACCGCTTCCCATATGCATAAGTGTATCTGGGAGGAGATATCCGACGATCAAAGTAGTCTCATACGACCTCTAAAAGTGCAGTAGGATCGAGGCAACAAGCACTAGAGAAGGGGGGTGAATAGTGCTTTTAAATATCGTCTACGAAATTTTGACGGATTTTGTAATTCGCAAAGCAATCACACAAAGGAACACAAGAATTTATCCTGGTTTGGTCTTTCTCGACCTACATCCAGTCCCCAAGCAAAACCAACTTAAGATTTCCACTATCAACCTTGTGTAACTACAAGATCATACAGACCAAATTCGGTCTCACTTTCAGTAACACACCTACTGAAAGCAAACAACTCCTTTAAACCAAGGAGCCCTTCCTTTTACAGAAAATAAAAATAAGTAACAACTTACAAAACAACCTATGAGCTCTTCTTATGAATGCAAATAAGATGCAATTGGCTTTTGAGGTTGTTGGAATACTCAACTCACGAATTCACTATCTCTCAAAGGAATTTGAGTAAAAAACTGAAGTGAAAAATATCAAGTGAGTGAGAAAATGAATATGAGTGAAAAGCAAAGAGTAATTCAATATAAATCGATTGGATTGCTATGTTTTTTTAGTGTAAAATGCATTCATATTTATAGTTGAAAGATTTCATATGTTGAGGGTATGAAAAGGTGTCAAAACAATCCATTTTGAACGATCAAAACGTTTGAAAAATGAAAAGACACGCCTTTTAAAAGTTTCAGAAAAAATAGCAAAATTAGTTGACCGAAACAGTAGTTAGTCGACTGATAATTAGCTATTAGTAGACTGACAGTTATCGTCGGTCGACTAATGTGTTTATCAAGCCGTTTGAAAATCTGAAGTTTTGAAACTTAGTCAACTAGAGAAAAAGTTAGTCGACTGATAATATCATCAGTAGACTGAAAAATCTTTCAGTCGACTGCTTTTAAATTTTTCGGAAAATACATGTTATGTCCGGTTGACTGATAAAATCATTAGTCGACTGCTGCTAAATTTCCAGAAAACAGACATTCTGTCTGGTCGACTGATAAAACCTTCGGTTGACTAATTTGACAAAAATGACATTTTGTTTAGAAAATTTGGCGCAAAAGGATTAGTTGACTGGTGAGTCTATTGGTCGACTAATAAACACGAAAAATTAAATAAAGAGTTTTCTAAAAAGATTTTCATGAAGAATTCTTTTAGAAAAGTTTTTCTAAAGACTTTTTAGGTAAAATGCAACCGAAATATGCACTCTAAGGCTCTTACAAGAATCTAAGACTTTTAATGAATTTAACATTTGCACACTAGTCTTCAAAGATTCTTCATTGAATTCTTCAATGATTGTCATATTTATTCATCGCCTTAGTTGAAATGTAGTTGATTCACTTGTTCATCATCAAAACCTTGTACTTGAAGTATCATGTACGGCTTCATTGTCGTAACAATCTCCCCCTCTTTGATGATGACAAACTAATCAAAGATGGAGCATTTAGATGCATAGATGGAGATTTTACTCCCCCTATCAATATGCTGCAAAACATTAAAAGTTAGTAAATTCAAAGCACATATATCACATATTGATTGGTTTGCATTTCCATCATTACTTCATTCATTTTTAAAACTTTTTCATAAATGCAATTTTCAATGCTTTCACATGATGTAATTTCCATGTCATAATGCAATATGCAATTTCTATCTTTTTCTCTTAATTTTCCATGCAAGTTCTATCTATTTCTCTTACAATTTTCATCATGTGTCTACCAAGAGACACCAAGTTCTATCTTTTTCTCCCCCTTTGTCATAATAAAAAAAGAGTAAGGGCAGAAATAGTATAAGCAAAATACAAATTCAAGTTCAAAATATTACAACCCATAAAGTATCAAAGTTTAGTGAGGACATTAATCAAAGATCAGAAGAGTTGGTTGAGCATCTTCTTGAGTTCAACAATATCTTTCTGAATCGAAGAAAGTTGTTGAGTCACATCTTCACGAAAAGTGTGTTGATGCAGCTCCAAAGCTTCTATTCACTGCAAAACTTTATCATTGTCTTGACTAGTAGAGAATTTCTTTCATTTTGCTTGAGATGAAGGTGTCACAGAAGATGGTGAGGGTTCAGAGATTGATGGCTCAGATGGTTCAGTTTGATCAAAGTACTCCTTTTGTTCAATATATTTTTCATTGGTTAAGGGAACTTTGAAATATCTGAAAATACGAGTAAGAAGACATCCATACGGAAGAAAAGGTTTTTGTTTCCACAAATTAGTAAAATACACGTTGACCCAATTTACAGAAATATTTCCAAATAAGACATAAAGAGTCGTAGAAAGATCTGTGGAATAATAATCAAAAGAACCAGCTTTAGGTAGAACATTATGGGCAAGAATTCGTCCAGCAATGCATGCACGAGTTTGAAGATTGATATTTTTGAAAGGAGGACAATGAGGTGCACCGGGAAGAAGAATTTGTTCAAAAATTCTTTCAGCATTAAGTTCAATAGTATTGAAAAGAGTGTCTGAAGGTGGAATATCTAGGATTTGTCCAAGCAGTTTAGAATCAAACTCAATTTCAACATCGCAAACAAGAGAGGAAAGAATTCCAGTTTCATGATCAATTTGTAAATTTGTGTAAAACAAGTGGATCAGAAAAGGATAATGAAGGGGGTTTGCACCGGCATCAAAAAGGTGTGAAATACCTGAAAATAATTATCTGATTTTGTAACGAGAAAACAGATGAAACAAAACATTTCGTCCAGGTAAAATAGGAAGTGCAGAAATCGATCCAAAAATATCATATAAAAGAGGATTTCGGAGTAATCTGAGAGAAAATCCATGACGGGCTTGTGGTGTAGTTGAAGGAGAACCTTGTGCAAATGCAGTCTTCTGACGAGGCATGGTTGTTAAGAACAAAACAGATTCACCTGTCAAAGAAGAATCACAGTTGATGTCGGCTTCCAAATGTCGTCTGGTGAGAGTGATTGATCAACAAGTAGAGACGTTGTGGAGACGTTGTAGAGGAGTTGGCTGCTACAGAAAAACGATGAGTCTCAGAGAAGAACAGGCTGAGACACAATAGATGTTGTTTGGCTTTTTAACACTGCCATCGACGTCATTAGGCGTTGCAGTAGAAACTCTTTAGTTGCAACAGGAGGGTTTCGTTGATGAGGAGTCTGCGGTGGATGACGGCAGGTGAGAGGAGGCTGCCACAAGGGGATTCCGGCGAGGACTAAAGATGCACTAGTCACGGCAAGAGGATTCTGACAAAAAAAAAACTAAAGATGCATCAGTCACGGCCAGAGGATTCCGGCGAGGAGGGGTTCGAACGGCACTCCGAGGGATTTTCGGAAGAGAGAGAGAGAGAGTTTTGTTAAAAAAAACCCTCAAAAATGAATGGGCGTAAAATGAAGCGGTGCGTTAAAAAGAAACGGGTAAAAATGATTTTAAAAAAATCCAAGGGGTATCAGGTCCCTTCAGTTGAAATTTAAAAAAAAAAATTAGTCGACTAAAATTTTATCGGTCGACTAATAAGGTGTGACTCATTCAGTAAAAAATTTTAAAGCATCAGTCGACTAGAATTTCATCAGTCGACTAATAAAGTGCGATTTTGAGATTTGTTCAAAAAATCAGCATTTTATAAATCTAAAAATGAGCAAATGCCTAGTTCTCTCCTAATTCTCATAAAATCTTCATTTTTAAGTGGTTTAGTGAAGATATCGGCATGTTGTTCATTAGTGAATATAGAATTTAACGAAATATCTCCTTTTAACACGTGATCTCTTAAGAAATGATGTCTAACTTCAATATGCTTAGTCCTTGAGTGCTGAACAGGATTTTTTGAAAGATTTATAGCACTAGTGTTATCACAATAAATAGTTGTTATGGAATAATTCAAACCAAAATCTTTTAAGGTCTGTTTCATCCATAGTACTTGTGAACACGCTAAACTAGCTGCTATATATTCTGCTTCAGTTGTTGAGAGTGACACTAAATTTTGCTTTTTACTAAACCAAGAGACTAAGGAATTTCCTAAGAAATGACAAGTTCCGCTAGTACTTTTGCAATCAAATTTACTTCCTGCAAAATTTGCATCACTATATGAAACTAAATCAAAGGAAGATGATTTTGGGTAAAACAAACCAAAATCTGAAGTTTTTTTCAAGTAACGAAGAATTTGTTTTACTGCAGTTAAATGAGATTCCTTTGGATTAGCTTGAAATCTCGCACACATACAAACACTAAACATTATATCAGGTCAACTAGCAGTTAAGTATAATAGAGATCTGATCATACCTCTATAGAGCTTAGTATCTACATTTTTACCATTTTCATCTTTATCAAGAGAAGTAGTTGTACTCATAGGATTTCTTCTTGATTTCGATGAGTCCATCCCAAACCTCTTGAGAAGTTCTTTTGTATATTTAGCCTGGTTGATGAAGATTCCTTCTTTAGTTTGCTTTATTTGAAGTCCAAGGAAGTAGTTTAATTCGCCCATCAAGCTCATTTCAAACTCTTCCTGCATAGCTTTAGCAAATTCTTTACAAAGAGAATCATTAGTAGAACCAAATATTATGTCATCAACATAAATTTGCACAATAAGAATATCTGAATTAATATTTTTAATAAATAAAGTGGACTCTACCCGACCAATGAAAAAACCAGATTGTTCTAGAAAATTTCGTAGTCTTTCATACCATATTCTTGGTGCTTGTTTAAGTTTGTACAAAGCTCTTATTAATATTAGACTTTTTCTAGATATTTCTCATTTTCAAAGCTTGGAGGTTGCTCTACATAAACTTCTTCATTGATGTGTCCATTTAAGAATGCACTCTTAACATCAATTTGATATAAGTTAAAATTCATGTAACTAGCAAAAGCAAGCATCATTTGAATTGACTCCAATCGAGCCATTGGTGCATAGGTTTCATCAAAATCTACGCCTTCTTCTTGATTATAGCCTTGTGCTACTAGCCTTGCTTTGTTTCGAATGACTTCACCATTTTCGTCCAGCTTATTTCGGAAGACCAATCTTGTTCCAATTACTGGATGATCCTTTGGTCTATCAACTCGATCCCAAACATCATTCCTATTAAATTGGTTAAGTTCTTCAGACATGGCCAAAAGCCAAAACTCATCATCACAAGCCTCATTGATATTCTTTGGTTTTATTTTAGATATGAAAGCAATATTTGCAATATATTTTTCTAAATGCCCTCTAGTTTGGACACCACTCTTTATTTCTCCAATAACTTGTTCATGTGGATGATTGGGAACTTCTTTCCAAACCGGTTGAAGAGGAACATTTTCTTGAGAAGTGCTCTCTAACAAAGGTTCTTCATGAAATAAAACTTCTTCTCCTTCGCTTGGAGGAATAACCTGCTCACAATTCTCATTAAATGCAACATGTAAAGATTCTTCAATGCAAGATGTTCTTTTATTAAAAATATGATAAGCTTTACTTCTAGAAGAATATCCAAGAAATATTGATTCATCTGATTTTGAATCAAACTTATCAAGATTATCTTTGGTATTTAACAAGAAGCATTTACTACCAAATTTTTTGAAATATGAGATCTTTGGTATACGATCATAATACAATTCAAAACATGTTTTATGTAAAATTGGTCGAATAAGAACACGGTTTAAAACATAACATGTTGTATTTATTACTTCAGCCCAAAAGTGTTTTGGTAAATTTTTATCTTGAAGCATGGTTCTAGCACATTCTTGCAAAGTTTTATTCTTTCTTTCAACAACTTCATTTTGTGGAGCCGCTCTAGGAAAAGCAAAGTTGTGAGATATACCATGTAAATCACAATACTTTAGAAAAGATTCATTTTCGAATTCACCACCATGATCACTACGAATTTTAATAATATATGTAGATTTTTCATTTGTAATTCTTCTACAAAGTTTGGAAAATTCAGAAAAAGCATCATTTTTGCTTTTTAGAAAAATCACCTATGTAAATCGAGAATAATCATCTATTATAACAAAAGCATACTTGCTACCATTCAAACTTTGAATTCTAGATGGTCCAAATAGATCTAAATGTAAAAGTTCAAGAGGACGTTTTGTTGAAACTATATCTTTTGCTTTAAAAGAACTCTTGATTTGTTTACCCATTTGGCAAGCATCACATAAGTGATCCTTCTTATATGGTATTCTAGGTAGGCCTCTAACAAGATTATTCTTGGATAACTTGAAAATAATTTTAAAGTTAACATGTTCAAGTCTCTTGTGCCATAACCATTGAATTTCATTTGAAACAATAAGACATTTTTCATTAAAAGTGGGTAACTCATCTAGATAAAGTTCATATACATTGTTCTTTCTTTTACCTTTAAAAATGATCTTTTTAGATTGAAAATCAGAAATTAAACATAAATCATGTTCAAAAGAAACAAGAAAACCTTTATCACATAATTGACTAATGGATAATAAATTATGCATTAAACCATCTACTAAAAGAACATTTTCTATCAAGGGAAATTTTGGATTACCAATGTTACCAATACCGATTACTTTTCCCTTGTTATTGTCACCAAAGGTGACGGTTCCTCCATCCTTACTTTGGAGGGTGAAAAATAACTCCAGCCTTCCAGTCATATGTTTGGAACAACTGTTGTCCAATATCCATTTGCTCCTTATTTTGTATACCTACAACAAAATTATAAGACAAAGCATTTGACCCCTTTCTATTTTCGGGTCCATGAGAGTTAGTCTTAGGAACCCATATCTATTTGGATTTTGGTTTCCTTTGATAATAAATATTCTTTCTATAAAAAGATTTAACATTTCTAAAGTAATCATGTCTAGGCTTATAAGCATTATAAGTGCCATGATTAGATGCATTTCTATTATAACTATAAAATTTAGATCTTTGAACAAATGGTTGAGAATATTGTCTTTGATTCTTCACCACACAGTTTGATCTATTTTGAGTATCAAAGAAGCTATATCCCAATCTAGTTTTATTAACCGAGCATCTTTGAGAACCAAGAAGTCTTTCTAGATTCTCTTGACCATTTGTGAATTTGGTCACTATAGAAAGAAGATCATTTGATTTTTCTTTTAGACTCGTTATTTTTTTTTGTAAGAGATTGGTTCTAATTCCAATTTCTTTTATCTCAAATGCTTGAAAAGAGTTTTCCTTCTTGAGATCTTCTATCTCTTGAAGTAACACTTTGTTTTGAGAGTCAAGAGTTGAATTTTCAGTTTTTAACTCTTTGTTTTTAGAACTTAGACTCTTAAATTTAGCATATAAATTATTAAATGCTTCTAATAAATCATCATACTCAAATTGACTTACCGAGTCTTCTTGTGCTACAAAGCACATGTTGACGACTTCTTCATTTGTTTCTTCATCGGAAGAGGAATCACTATCATCCCAACATGCTTGAAATGCCTTTTTCTTCTTGAATTGGTCCTTGAGCTTGATTTTGAGAAGAGGACAATCTTTCTTGATGTGTCCTGCCTTTTTGCAGTTAAAGCACTTGACTTCATTAGGATTGGAAGAATCTGCTTTCTTTACCTTTCTTTGAAATTTTCCTTTTTTGATGAATCTTTTGAATTGCCTTGTGATGAGGGCAATATCTTCATCTTCTTCTGAATTTTCAGAGTCAAAAGTAGCCTTAAAAGCAAAAGATTTCTTCTTGGGTTCTTTTTCTTGTCTGTCTTGAAGTTGAACTTCATATGCCATTAAGTTACTAACCAAATCTTCAAGAGTGAGAGTGTTTAAATCATTTGCTTCCTCAATAGCTGTGGTTTTTCTCTCTCATTCAGGAGTTAAACACCTTAAGATTTTTCTGACTAAATCCACTTGTGAATATTCTTTTCCAAGGGATTTTAGAGTGTTAGTGATATCGGTCATTCTTGTTACCATGTCCGATATAGATTCATTTTGCTTCATTTTAAACAATTCAAATTTATGAACTAAAGAAGCGATTTTAGATTCCTTTACCTTTGACGTACCTTCGTGAGTCACAAGAAGAGTATGTCAGATTTCATTTGTTGTAGAGCATTGAGAGATGTGATTGAACTCTACCTTGTCAACGGCACAATACAATGCATTCATAGCCTTGGCATTAAGTGAGGCAGTCTTCTTTTCTTTATCGGTCCATTGACTGAAATCAGTTGATGGCATTTGGTACTTTTCTGAAACAACTCTTCAAATTTTGAGATCCATGGATTGTAAGAATATTGTCATTCTCACTTTCCAGTATCCATAGTTTGTTCCATCGAAGAGAGAAGGACGAACAGAGGAGCAACCTTCTTTGTGCTGAGATGTTGTTGTCATGCTAGATGATGGTCAAATCAAAATAATAGCAAACCTGCTCTGATACCAAATGAAAGCGCAGTAGGATCGAGGCAACGAGCACTAGAGGGGGGGTGAATAGTGCTTTTAAATATCGTCTGCAGAATTTTGACGGATTTTGCAATTCGCAAAGCAATCACACAAAGGAATACAAGAATTTATCCTTGTTCGGTCTTTCCCGGCCTACATCCAGTCCCCAAGCAAAACCAGTTTGAGATTTTCACTATCAACCTTGTGTAACTACAAGATCATACAGACCAAATCCGGTCTCACTTTCAGTAACACACCTACTGAAAGCAAACAACTCCTTTAAACCAAGGAGTCTTTCCTTTTACAGAAAATAAAAATAAGTAACAACTTACAAAACAACCTATGAGCCCTTCTTATGAATGCAAAGAAGATGCAATTGGCTTTTGAGGTTGTTGGAATACTCAACTCACGAATTCACTATCTCTCAAAGGAATTTGAGTGAAAAACTGAAGTGAAAAATATTAAGTGAGTGAGAAAATGAATATCAGTGAAAAGCAAAGAGTAATTCAATGTAAATCGATTGGATTGCTATGCTTTTTTAGTGTAAAATGCACTCATATTTATAGTTGAAAGATTTCATACATTGAGGGTATGAAAAGGTGTCAAAACAGTCTATTTTGAATGATCAAAATGTTTGAAAAATGAAAAGACACGCCTTTTAAAAGTTTCAGGAAAAACGGCAAAATTAGTCGACTAAAATAGTAGTTAGTCGACTGATAATTAGTTATTAGTAGACTGACAATTATCGTAGATTGACTAATGTGTTTATCAAGCCGTTTGAAAATCTGAAGTTTTGAAACTTAGTCGACTAGAGAAAAAGTTAGTCGACTGATAATATCATCAGTAGACTGAAAAATCTTTCAGTCGACTGCTTCTAAATTTTTCGGAAAATGCATGTTCTATTCGGTCGACTGATAAAATCATTAGTCGACTGCTGCTAAATTTTCAAAAAACAGACATTTTGTCTGGTCGACTGATAAAACCTTCGGTCGACTAATTTGACAAAAATGACATTTTGTTTAGAAAATTTGGCACGAAAGGATTAGTCGACTGGTGAGTCTATTGGTCGACTAATAAACATGAAAAATTAAATAAAGAGTTTTCTAAAAAGATTTTCATGAAGGGTTCTTTTAGAAAAGATTTTCTAAAGACTTTTTAGGTGAAATGCAACTGAAATATGCACTCTGAGTAAGACTCTTACAAGAATTTAAGACTTTTAATGAATTTAACATTTGCACACTAATCTTCAAAGATTCTTCATCGAATTCTTCAATGATTGTCATATTTCTTCATCGCCTTAGCTGAAATGCAGTTGATTCACTTGTTCATCATCAAAACCTTGTACTTAAAGTATCATGTACGGCTTCATTGTCGTAACAACCTCTTTCTCTTGGAGGTTGTCGATCAAGAATCAGTATCGCGCAACTGGAAGAAGTTTTTTGCCATTGTTCTTGAATGAGTTGGCTCTGGTCAGCACATGCTGGGGGAATCAGGATTGCAGTGCGTAGGTGCACCCTTCGACTAGAATTGATTCTCCGAGTGTGAAGCGAGTCAACCCTTGGTACAAGAAAGTGAGTGCGGCCATGGCTATTGAGAGGTGATTGGTCTGTTGACTTCCCCACCTTTGCAGAAGTTGAACTATCCTGATATCCACATAATTCTGTCCATCTGGAAAGAAGGCTAGTCCTACAGTGCATAAAACCATTGCATGTTGAATTCTTTCTCGAGTTGTTCTGGATAATGAGCTGATTTCTATAAATGTCCCATATTGTTGATAGATCTCGAGCAAATCCACATATTCATTTCCATCTACCTTGATCAGTGGCCAAGACTTACGTCCTGTCATGTGAGCTAAGGTGCCTCGGGGATCCAGACCCTTGACATTGATCAAGAACTGTTGCTCCAATGGATCTCCAAGCTGACCGGCTGGTTCAGGTAATCCCATGATTTCTGAAAATTCATCTATCAATAAAGTCATCTCTCCCTACGGGAACCAGAAAGTACAAGTGCAAGGATTCCACCACTTTGTCAGTGCATGGATCAGATTGTCGTTGATTGTCTGCTTTCCCACTGCTGATGCCAATTCTAACCCGCAATCGCTCAGATCATCCGAAAACATATGAGAGAACATTTTGAGCCAGGAGTAATATTACCGAGGAATGCAAGTTCTGGTGCTGAAAGTTTGATGCTCGGAAAGACTTTGTCGCACCTCGTAGGAGATGTGGTTCTCGAGAAAGACTGAGTCAAGTTGACTGGATGCCATCGGATTAGAAAACAGGGAAAAATGAGATTTAGAAAAATACAGAAATTTGAAAAATTGCAGGCAGGATAAAAATAAAGCTGAAAATTCGAGATCCAGAGGAACGAAAGAATGGAAAATCACCTGGAGTTTTGAGAAAATGATAGATAATTTGGGGAAATCGTCCAGGGTTTTGAGAAAAGAAATATTTCATAAAAAGATGAAAAATAAGGTATTTTAAAAAATCGTCCAGTATGTTTGGAAAAAATTATGGGAAATATGAGAAAATAAAAGGGAAAATGATTATAAAATAATCAATCACATCCTGCACAAACAATAATGCACATACAACACTCTCTAAGAAGCTGACTCCAAATGAATCAATTTTGAAATAGTTGTAGGACCCTAATCCTGACTCTAGGCTCAAATCATTTGTGTCCAATCATGCTATGCCGATATACTCGAGTCAAAACCTGAAGTACGTGGCATAAAAATTTATCTCCGGTTCTAGGCTTGTATTTTCCTAACATCCTTGAGCGTCTGCCGATATACTTTGGACTATGGCCCTTGGTACGTGACAGGGGGGTGTCAGCCCAAATAAGTGGCACAGTTGTGAGGCTTTATCCTGAACTATGGTTCTGGAAGAAAGCCCAGCAACGTGAAGACCAGGTAGAAATAGGTGGGGTGGTTTTTGAAGTATGAGCACATGCAAGCAAACAGAGGGCTCTAAAACCTAAAAAGATAGATTTTTTGAACACTTTGAAGAAGCAAACATTATTTACACACAAATCCTAGATTGAGGAGGGTTGTATGAGACCTAAGTCTATGTAAGCATGAATAATTTCTCCTCAATTGGTCCTACCAAACCATGCCTAGTCTACATGCAATCCATGTCAGCCGGGTTCGAGTCTAGGCTCCTAGGTTCACGTGATATTAGAAAGTAAAAGCTGACATTCCATAGAACACGATCTTGATAATTGAACTAAGCCAAGGCACATGATTGATCAGGCGAAGACACGTCCCATCACAGTTGTCAAACCTGTTATCATCGCAAAAATTTTCCCTCCCTCTGCGAGAGAGAGAAACGATTCTGCGAGTCAAACTCGACCAAAGTTTTGAAAACTGGTTTTTTGAAAATAACTCGCCTCCGTTTTTGAAATTTGGGGGAAAATTCCGTAGAATGGGACTCACCTGTCGGTACGAGGTTCAACTGTTCATGGCGCCTTTACCAGAGGTATTTGAACCAAGGATCAAAAGTGTGCTCAGCTAGGCTCAAATGTCCAAATCATGTTCTATTTCCTAAATGCACAAAGAATCAGACATGTGCTATGAAATCTTTGAAAAATGCACATTTTGAAAAGATGATGTTTGCTTTTGATATTTAGAAAATGCTTGGAAAATGAATTCCTTGAAAATCATGAATTACATTGGAAAGCTCTTTCTAACTGAAAAATTGATTCTCAGGATAATTAAAATTTTGAGAAAATCGATTTCTGAAATAATTTGAACACCTTTTCTAAGAAAATCGATTTTTCATTAAAATGAATCATTAAAAAGCATATGGTTCTTTGAAATGTTTTCATGATGTAAATTGAATGAATGAATATAACTTCAAAGAATATTTTCTGAGGATTTTGAGGAAATCTTTTTGAGAAATGCAGTGAATTTTTGAAGTTAGCCTAAGAGTGTAAGTTGAATGTGGCTAATACGAAGATGACAAATCTGGGTCTCGTTCATATTCTGACTATGGCCATACATACGAATTCCACCGAGTTTGTCAACTCTCTAAAAGCTTGTGCATGTGTCATTTGTGTCAACCATAGTGGATTTGGAAAAATGCAATGAATTTCCATACATCAGATATCAGAATTTATGAAAGCAAACTATATGCAATGCATCTTATTCTATGCAGAAAATGTAACTCTTATTCCAATATTACATATGATATTTACATTGAATTGAATAAGAAAAAGAAATAAAAGAATAAAGTCTTCCACTTGAATATTTCTGCAAAACTAGAAAACAAGTTAGCACAAATATGTAGGTTTATCTGGATTTATCCGAAAATATCAAGAAATTATCAAATTTTATCCAGATATAAACTCTGATTCATACCTCCCTGATATAAACATGAGAAATAAATGGTGAAGATGATAGAAAATTAGAAAATAGAGTTTAGAAATTTGAAATTCAGGTAAAATGACCAAAATGCCCCTGATAACAAGATTATGTCCTTGAAATCGGGGTTTTCAGAAAGAATTTTTGTAAAAATGAAAATTTTAAAATTCAAATGAATGCAAATGAAGTCAAAATTAAACACAATATGATATGACATGATTGTATGCATGAAAATATGAAAAATGAAAGTTTAGAAATTTGAAATTGAGGTAAAAATGACTAAAATGCCCCTAATAACAATATTATGGCCTTGAAATCAGGGTTTTTAGAAAGGATTTTTGTAAAAATGATATTTTTGAAATTGAAATGAATGCAAATGAGATTGAAATCAAATATAAGATGATATGATATGATTATAAGCATGCTAAAACTTTGAAATTGCAAAAATATCACAAAAACACTGAATTTTGCCTGAATTTGACAGTTTAACTAACACACATGGCAATTTAACTCAAAATCAAATAGAATTTGTCATGGACACCTATGTTAATCCTAGGAATGGAATGGCATATGAAAATTCATTTTTTTGATATTTTTTTAATATGGAAATTCAATAAAAAACACTAAAAATGGATGATTTTGCCTACATGCCCTAATGACAACAAATTTTAAGACTAATCTTACCATAAAAATTTCTAAGATTCTGTATGGTGATAGAAGACAACTAGAGGAGGATTTTTTTCTTTTACAAACTTGAGATTCGACCTATGGCCAGAGAGCTACAACTCCGACAATCTAGGTCAGAATTCGGCGACCTTGAGATTGCAGGCAAACTAGCAGACTTTCATAAAAATTAAAGGAAAAATAGTAAACAGTGACCAAACGCTTTAAAATTTTAGGAGGATGTTCCAGACAAACATAGGAACAACTTCTCTTTTTACAGTTTTGGCATTGGACTTACGGTTACAGAGGACACATTGGATTATCAAACCCCTAATTCTGACGAAATTGTAAAAACTAGAAATCAGCAGGTAAACTTGTAAAATCTAGAAAAAACAGAAATCTAAATCCTAAAATTCTGAAATTATGGAAAATGACAGAGGACATCATGATGATCAATTCCTATTTTGACAGACAGAACATCTGACTTACAGGTCGTAGTGCCATGATCGATTTAAGTCGATCTAGACCCTGACAAACCTGTAACAAGCATAATATAATGGACTATAAAACCCAAATTTTGAGAGATAGTAACCCTTATCATAAAAAATCCCTAAAATCCAGTAAAATACTAGATCTATTCATGAGTCCACTGTATTTTACAGATTGCAAATTGGATCTCCCATGAGGGAGAACTCGGATTAACAAGTCTTCTACTAAGGGATCCAGCATTTTCACAGGTTTGAAAACCTGGATTGATATTCGATTTTTAAAAAGGGAGCTGCAAATTTCAAATCAATCTGGGTTTTTGGCAAGAAATTAGGAACACATAATGGCACTTATCATAAAATTCTCAGAATTTATTGACAAAAATGTTTACATAAAATGATGATTGTACCATACACCTATATGGAAACCTATAAACTAACTAGACATATATTGATGAAATCAGTGAAACATATCTAAAACAGTAAAATAATCTAAAATGTCATGCCTAGAAAATGCGAAATCAATCTTAAAATGATAATAAGAAAAGAAAAATATCAAGGAGATGCAAATCATTTTTTTTATGGCTGTAGAAGGGAGGGATCTGATCCATCTGTTGGATGGATCCCTTCTTCAATGGAGCCTTATACCATGATCCAACCAGAAAACTAACCTATAGATTTAACAAATAGTAGGAGCTTTACCTTGGGAGTTACTTGCAATGGTCGAAGGAGTGATGCGGCAATGGAGAAGTTTACACTGGTGGCTAGAGGGCTGCTACCAAGTGGTGGTTGCCGGTTGGAGGAGATGGTGTTGGCTGGGTTATGAAGGTTGAAGGTGAAGGTGAGGATGACGCTGGAGATGGTTGCTGGGGAAAGAGTTGGTTGCTACTGTGAAGGGGGGGGGGGTAGCTGCAATGGCTGAAGGAGGGCTATCATCAACTGTTGGAAGTGGAGGTTGAAGCCAAGGTTGAGGAGGGTTGTTGGAGGTTGGAGGTGTTGATGCAGAGTTGGAGATGGTGTTGAAGTCAAGCTGCTGTCGGCTGAAGGTCTGTTGCACCTGTTGAAGGAGAGCTCAAGGAGGGCTGCTGAAGGTTGGTTGCAACAAAGGTGGTCGGCTGGAGATCTTGAAGATGGAATCCTTGCTGCAAAGGGTTGTGATAATGGAGGGGCTGGAGAATATGTGAAGGTGAGAGAGAGAAAAAGAGAGTTGGAGACAAGAGGTAGAGAGTCCTAGGCATGAATGTGAGGGGGGAAGCAATAGCCATGTGATGTGTTAGCAAAAAGGAGAGAGGGAGTGTGAATGAATGGGGAAGGTCTCAGCCCTATGGTGTTAGGAGAATAGAAAGAAGAGAAGGCAAATAAGAAGAGAGGAAGAAAGGGAGGAAAAGAAAGAAGGAAAGAAAGGAAGGAAGGGAAAGAAGAAGAGGAGGAAGAAGAAATGAAAGAAAGAGAGGGAAGAGGAAGGGAAAAAAAGGGAGAAAGGGTTGGCGGCAAGGAGGGAAGAAGGAAAAGAGGAAGGAAGAAAGAAAGAAAGGAAGAAAAGAAAAAGGGAGAAAGGAAAGAAAAAGAGGGGAAAAAAGAAAGAAAATGGAGAGGAAGAAAAGGAAGATGGAGAGGGAGAGAGGGTCTACTCCCTTCTCTAAATAAAATGAAATAAAGAATAAAAAGAAAATAGAAAGAGAAGAAAAAGAAACATTTTTTTATTATTATTCCTTAAAAGGAAATGTAAATAAAATCAATGGTGGCGCCACCTTGGAGTGGGCCCCATTTATTTTTCAAAAGAATAATAAAACATTATTTGAAGAACCAAAGGGGTAAAAATGATTTTATAAAATTTCTCAAAGAATTTTTGGATATTTTAGGCAATTTTCAATTGTAATTCAAAGTTTGAAATTCTATACCCCTTTGCAGAGCAGATCTAGTTTGAAAATTTGAAAATCAAGTTTGAAAGGAATCCAGATTGTTTTCTCAGGAAAATATTTCTAAATTTAGAGTCCTGGGGGTAAAAATGTTAATTTGAAAAACATAGGGTTTAAAATTAAACTTTGGAAAACTTTAAAATTTGAATGTAGATTGGAATTTTCAAAACTGGAGTTCTGGATCTCAAAAATGAGATGAGATGTAATGAAATGATGGAAAATGATAAGAAATGATGAGAAATGGTATGGAATGTCATGCGAAATACGAACCCTGAATGAAGAAATTTGGATATTGGACCCCGATTGACAATTGTACCGGTTTAAAAAGTGATAAATTTGATAAAAACATGCAAAATGGTTCAAGAAATGGTTTTTGTCCCTGTCGGGCCAAGAGTGACACTGAAAATTAGGGTTTTAATTGGTTTAAACTAAAATGGATTGGAATGAACTGGGTTCTAGGGTTTCAGAACTCAAATGAACTGATAAGACACTAGCTCGACTAAACTCCTAGACCGAATGGTCGAGAAATGGTGAGATTTTTAAAGAAATGGTGAGAAATGATCACTGGAGTGAAGTGAGTTACGAACGAGAACTGAGTTTGAGCTGGAACAAAGATCAGTAATACTGAGATGAACTAAAATTGAAGCTCAAACACTAGCTCAACTGACTGACCCAGCTCAATTTCAGCTAAATGGGCTCCTAGACACTGAGAAATAGATTTGAACTAAAACTGGAGCACTTGAACTTCTGGTGAGCTCAAGCTAGACTCAAAGAAATAGGATTGACTTGGAATGACTAACTCAGAAACAATTGGTTTAGATTTGAACTAGAAATGCGCTCATTTCTGAGGAAATGAACCCATTTTAGCAGGAATGATAAGAAATGAACCTAATCTGCTCATCGTGAGCTCAGGTGAACTAGAAATGACTGACATTCTTACTGTTCTTGGCTTAAGAATGAGCTCGATCGACTGTGATTGACAGGGATCTAGGATGACCTAAGAGTAAAATGGTAATTTTTCTGGTAAAAGGGGGTAAAATGGTAATTTTGTGAGACAAACTTGGGGTTGGACTCCTATACTAACCTACCAGGGTTGGCATCTCCAAAGGAGAGTGTCCGAGAATGAATGAGGAAAATTTGGGGTGTTTACAATACCTTAATGAAAATCTCTCTCGATTATGGATCGCCCTTTTTGGGTTTTCATTCAGTTAGTTATTCAGGTTATAGTAAAATACATATTATAATAAACACCTGAATGGTCTCAATTGAAACGATGATTTTGCTTGCGTACCTGCAGGGATTAAGAAAGTTAAACAATTAATTAGATGATTAGGATCACTTTACTTTTATGCAGTATGTCTTTTTTTATTATTTCTGTTGAAAGCATATTTGTGATGATATGTTGTTTAATGACGTGTTTCTGAATTTAATGGTTGTAGAGATTCAATTGAATGTTTGTTGTTATGTGTTGTGTGTTGTTTATGATATATGCTTAATCCTGTGTATGCATACTATGTTAATGTGTATCCTATTGAGACTCGGTTGAGAGTCTTGACACCCTATTTTTATAATGCACAAATAATTAATAAGATGAGTGGTTGTGGGATGTTGCGGGGGTGCCATGTGAAGCATTTGTTTATTTTATTTAGATCTCATGGATTATATTTACTCTAATTTATTTTTTATTTAATTGAACCATTGATATGAACTATTTAATTATTGAATGAATTACTTAAATTAGTTGATGGCTTGTTAACGCTGTTTTAAATACATGTAACTCGCCTAAAATGTTTAACTGTTTTCAAATTAATGTTTCTGTTGTGAAATTTAAATTATATGTGATTTTGAAATAAAGGGTTTTATCACTTGGATGTCTTTTCTCGGATTCGGTTCTAGAGAGCTATTAAATGTTAATGCTTGTGTAGGCTGACTCTTTAAAACCTAATTCAGTTATGGTAATGTCATAGATGAGACCTCATATTTATAAAAATAAAAATAAAAATAAAAAATTTATGTATTTTTTAGTTAAAATTTTTAGGACGTTACACAATGCCCGTTGGTACCCTGGTATAAATCTATATAGATATGGACCAATCGGATCAGATCCATATTCAAGCTTAGGTCTAGTCTTCTGGGTCTACACCAGTTGTATTGACTGGCTCGGACTTGTGTCCATGTCTGTCAGCACAGTTGGTGCAGATCCAAATGGACCTAGGACTGGGTCTAATCCCAAGAGGTATGTGCCAATCAGTATGACTGGCTTGAACCTAAATGGGTCTGGATCCAGTTTGGGTCAAAACCCAAACCAATGTGAATTTGGTCCTGACAAGTTGCAAAAAAATAGCTTTATCTAGATATTTATAAATCCATTTGATAAATGGTTGGTAGTATTTGAAAGCTAGCATCCTCGACTATGAATTCTTGTCTTAGCTAAAAAACAAATTCAACGGTTTGAAAGATCAAAAATGCCCTCAAGTTGGGGCCTACTTTCTGAACAAGTCATTTAGCATATAAAAAAAATGCATAAATTATACAAAATATATAATAACTATAAATAGAAATATAAACAATACATAAGTACCACAAAATTGTTTTAATCGTGTTAATACAGCAACAAAAATGTGATATTTTCAACGTAAGTTATACTATTGAAAATATTGCATTTTTTGCTGTCAACCTATGAAATTGTTGCCATAAAATCATGATATATATTTTTAAATTATTATTATAATTTTTTGTTGCGGGAGGGAGGGGGTTAAACGTGAGGCTGGAACCAGCAATTTCTATGTTATTGTGGTGTAGGAGCTGGAGATGTACGCTGAATGCCACAACGAATTGAGGGCACTAAAATCCACATGGAGTTAGGGATGTAAACAGTTCGGGTGCAACCCAATACCCGACCCAAAGCGGAGTCCATTAAGTAGGTTTGCTAGCCAAATCTGGATCCAATTAATAATCAGATCTGGGTTTGGTATTAAGGTTTGCATTCAAACCCAAACCCAAATCAAACTAAAAACCTGACCCGATTAAGTGTAAATACCGGGTTTTAAGCTAGTCCGATCCAAGTTTGGTTTTTGTTTTTTCCATCCGAATCCAATTCCAACTCTGAACCCGATTAGGCCAAACCTGATTAAGTCAGACTTGGTAAAGTCGAGAACTGACCTGAATCTGGACAGTTTACATCCCTACATGGAGTAAATCCATCAAGGTGAAATGCAATTAACCACTGGCATACCAAAAACATGGTTTCTATGATTGGCACATTATACCAACAAGCACCTTCCTTTCCCAAAATAACCTACAGCTTTGCAATGGATCAGCACCGTAGCACCAGCTTGGAATGACAACCATAGCTCCGCAAGGCATCCAGTGCAGCAGGCCTCGCAAGCCAGCACCTCTTTCCCATGTCACAAATCAAAAGAAATAGTCACGTTACTCTAAAGCATTGCATAGGACACTTAAATAACACGCAAACTCAAGCAAGAGCATGATATGTGCATCGACATTGATACGATCTCTCTGATGCTAAGCACTCGTTCATGACTTGCACTCCTGCATCAAAATCATGGTGAAAAAAGTGTCAACTGTGTGACCAACGTGATTTCTAGATCTGTGAAGGCGCACACGTACAAAAACAAATGGAAACTAGGGAAACTTGCTCATGATGAAGCTACACAAAGTTGACATAGAATCTATATGTTCACATAATTGCATGCCTGAACATGCAATTATTGTGCTCGCTTGCATACGTAGACGTTGCACAAACTGCCATTGATCCTCAGATTCAAAGCATGTAGTCTTGTCAAGATTACCAACAGAAATCAATCTACAAGATTTCAGGTTGTGTTTGTGTGAAATTCGGGCTTTGGTCTATTTTTTCAGATTCGCCAACTGGGAAACCTAACTCCTCCCTGTTTAAGTTCGTTTTAAGTGTGAGTTGACTATTAATTTATTAGGACAACTCAAACGGAAAGCTAGTGTAAAAACCAAAGTACTCAACATCTTTATTCAAGGATCAAGTAAACTAGGTCGAGAACAAAGATGAACCATAACTCCAATTTATTCTAAGAGAAGCCACTCTAAACCAAGTACATTGGCTGCCCAGAACCACTAAGATGAGTTTTTCAGCACCCATTCCACTAAAGTTGAAACACCAAATCCAGTAGCACCGCGTTTCTTCTCATTCCATACAGGGCCAGCCATGTCTATATGCAGCCATTGGACCTTCTCATCAACAAACTGTTGAAAACAAACATAAGTATGAACATTAGAAATATTCATATACAAGTATTTAGGAGAGACTAGTTTAAAATCATGTACTAGCAGCATTTGTAGCGGGGAATAGGGAGACCTGTTTCAAGAACAACGCAGCAGTTATAGCACCACCTTGGCGGCCCCCAGTGTTAACCATATCAGCTACTCCTGATTTCATAGATTCCCAGTAGCTTTCCTCTAGTGGTAGTCTCCAAAATTTCTCACCAGTCACCTCTGAAGATGAAAAAATCTCTGTGGCAAGATCATCACTGGGTGTAAAGACACCTGCATAACCCAAAGGTTCTTCAGCATTAAAAACACATACAACACTAATCCAGTCATTGACAAGCCTTTCTGTCATGTTTAGGGGGTAAAACAACTTAACTCAAAAGCAAATGGAACACAAAAATAATGGTGAGGAAACCAGAATCAGAGAAACAAAAAAAGTTACAAAAGGAAATTGAAGTTACTCCAAGCTCCATTATAACAAGAATGAAAAAGATAAAACTGTTAACAAGACAGAGGATCTAAAAAGAGAAGTTTGATCTTCCACAAGTTATCCTGGATCCTATTGGATAGCTTACAACAGAAGACCGATGCTAGAAACTAAATTTTGCAACTCTTCATCGATTTAATCATGTGGATATATCTTACTAGTTCAAAGTTGATTAAGAAGTCAAGGTCAGTTTGATGAACGTTGAAAGGAAACATGACTTGAACCAGACAATTTGGCAGGTTGTCATAAAAACAAATGCAGTACTTGGATATGATAAAAAAATTAGATGTAATCACTCTATGCTTGAAGGAACTGAGAGAGCAGTATGAACCCTCCACGTTGGTCCTTACAATTTAATTAAATTTTTTAATCATCTGAATGATGAGTTTGAAAAACTCGTATGGACCCAAGTTAATAGAGTCTAGCCAGATACAGGTGGATAATAAATATCCTATTTATTAATGATATCAGGCATAATGGGTTCAAGCTAACTAAAACGAGTCAATTTAACATATCATTGTCTCACATTCACCTAGATGTAATAGGGTACCAAGTGCCCAAGTAATGGGTTACCAATTGCCCAAGACACCAGTTTGTCAGAGTAATACAACCTAAAATGAAAAGCAACTCAGTATCTTGGTAGGTGGCAGTTTGAGAGTAACACACCAGAGCAAGGTTGTAAGTATCATATCGTAAACCGAATCAGTTGGGCCCAAAATAAGATATGTATCGTATCATAAAAAAAGCATACATTTTGAAAAAAAACTTTAAAAAAAATCTAAAAAAATCAGAAAAAAATAGCAAAATTTCTAAAAAAGCATAACACATGAAACAATGATGAAATGCACAAAATCAAATACGAAGCATTATGATGAAATGCACAAAATGCAACCACAAAATCACATATGAAGCATTATGATGAAATGCACAAAATGCAATTCATTAAATCACATATGAAGCATTTATAGGGTTTTTTTAATCGAGCGTCCCGTTGCCATGCAAGATCATTTGATGTCATCTTCCGCAAAAAAAAAATCAATAAGCAAAAAATAGGGTTTTTTTTACCTTAACCCACTTCCTTGAGTGAAAAAAATGGTGGAAATGCACTCTTAATGAAATCGCAAAAGCCCTCTCCTTAGCCCTCTCCTTTGCGCATGGAAATCGCTCTCACGACTCCTAGAGTGTGTGGATACCTATTTAATGGCTTTTACACAAATGAAGGAGTCGGTCCTCAAGGGGTGTTTTAAAACCCAAAAACATGAAATTACTTTTCGAACCTTTCTAAAGTGCACCGACAATTAAAAAAATAGCAAATTTCTAAAAAATCATAACACATGAAACAATGATGAAAAGCACAAAATGCAATCACAAAATCACATATGAAGCATTATGATGAAATGCACAAAATGCAACCATAAAATCACATATGAAGCATTTATAGGGTTTTTTTAATCAAGTGTCTCATTGCTATATGAGATCATTCGATGCCATCTTCCCCCAAAAAAACTCAATAAGAAGCAAAAAATATGGTTTTTTTTACCTTAACCCACTTCCTTCGAAAAATAGTGAAGAAATCAGAAGAGTCTCTCCCTTGTGCACAGATCGGCCCCCAAATCGCTCTAATGACTCCTATGGTGTGTGGATACCTCTTTAATGGCCTCTACACAAATGAAGGAGTCGGCCTCAAGAGGTCTTTAAAACCCAAAAACGCGAAATTACTTTTCGGGCCTTTTTAAAGTGCATTGACACTGTATTGTACGATATGCCTTGTATCGTACGATACATGCTCATGCAGTACAATACGGATATGATACACACTCGTATCGCGTATCATTTTTCTAAAAAGTATTGACACTGACAACATTGCACCAGAGTATGAAACTTGGGTACCTATGGCTATAACCATGGACATATCTAAAAACCAATATTGGAATGCTTAATTTCTAGGAAACTGTGAAAAATATATTAGTATATGACTAAAAATTTGGGGGAGATCCAATGAAACATCAGAAATGAAAAATAGAAAGGTTGATTTTTTTTTATGTGTTTTCTGAAAATATCATTAGAATAAGTGGAAAAGTGAAATACAGAAAAATTAGGAAACAATAAAGATCTTTTGTTTTAAGTTGGATGAATTAAAATAATATATCATGATATTTTATAAATATTTTCCTGAGATTTTCTCATTGTTTGCAGTAATCCTGTATATGAAAATGAAGATGTTCTCAAACAACAGAAAATATTGCCTCCAATATCATGAAAAATGTATGCAGTATTTTGAGAATATCAGAGATATTTGTGACTATGATCTAAACTAGTGCCATGAACTGATTTGATGGCACAAAGATGAGTGCAACTACATCCAGTGAAAAATAAAATTAAAATTTAAAACACATTTAAAAATAAAACCAACCCCGTAAGTGACAAAAATGAGCATCAGAACCACATAATGATGTCTTTAGGATGCTGATTCAAAAAAAATACATAATATGGTGAAATTGCTAGAGATTTCATTCGATCTATGCAGGACGACCAAAAAAGGTTTAATACTTTAACATCAGCTGGCATCATGAAAAACTCATCCATCACAAACATCAATAATGATTTTATATAGAAGAGTGAACAATACAAAGTCATGTCGCATGCAAAGCTGCAAATCAAGGAAACTAGATCTAGCTAGCCTAAGCAGTAATGACAATTCTGCAAAAATAATATGGGCAAGGTAAAAATATGGATTCCAGCAGTCTACTCTAAATGAACAAAGTTACTCTGCCTGCACAGATGTGTATGCATGTGTTTGAGGAATACAACCCTAGCATTATTTGCATTGACATGAATACAAACCCATAATTACTGGGTTCTCTACTTTACACAGCAAACAATGGCACATGACCTGGCATTCTGTGTATAAGTTCTTTTCAGTTCAAATGAACTGAGCGACGGAAGTAAGTTTGCCTCTACTTGTGGCAAGGTATGGTCAAACATACGCCAGTTTATCTTTAAAGTTAAGGCTGTTGAATCCTTTCTTCTATCACATACCCTCTTGCCCCTCTCTACCTACCTATAGGATTTTGTAGCTTTTAAGAAGCAAATGTTCAAATGTTATCAACATGATTCATCATAATAAAGCACTGAACTTCTCATGTTCTTAATCTTTCTTCTTTAGAAATATCATAGGGATATAATCTACAGTCATAATCTTAATTTGTACACTTTTCTTTTGATAATTCTTATAGTGTAAGGATAAAAAACATGACATGTTTTCTCAATACCACTTACTAGTTCTATTAAGATCATCAAATTAGAATATATCGATTATTTTCTAAAAAACTCTTTCCCCATTTTCTTTTGTTGTTTTTGTCCATTTGACATATTTGCAATACAGGTATTCGTGATTTCTTGTGATATTACTGTATGTTCAATATGCTTTCCATTCTAGCTTTTACAACACTTAGCTTTTCACTGTTGCAAAACTGACCTAATGTGTCCTATCCCATAAGATGTTAACGAATTGATATGGGTCATGAATCTCGGATCATTGTCATTGGGTCCATTGTTTTTTATATGTTTGTACATGTTGTAACCTATGTCACATGGGTGCGGGTGCGGGTGCGGAGCAATTTCAAAAATTTTGGACATGGGGACTCGGCTATATATATGTATATATATATTTTTAAATATATATATATATATAACAATAATAAGACTCGGTCAAAGTTGTGCCCATTAGGGGACACGGCTATATATATATAACAATAATAAGACTCGGCTATATATATATATATATATATATCATTTTTTTAGTTTTTTTGCCCTAAAATGGACAAAAATAGACTCAGTCAAAGTTGACAGAGTCCAAAATGTGGACGAACTCGACCCCGGTGCGTTGACCGAGTCCGACACTTGGTTGACCGTGTCCGAAGCTGCACCCATGTCAGGGCGTGTCGACGCAGGTGCGTCGACCCCCTAGCCGACTCCGTGTGACGTAGGTTGTAACACATTAAGGGTAATTGTGCCATTTATCATATAAAGGATAAATATATACAGGTCGTCCAGCCTAGAGAACTTTTGCTGGACACCTTTTGCCTCCTAACCCCATCTCTCCTTTTTCTCTTATTGTCTTCTACAGTAGGCATGATTCCCAAGGCACAAGTTTACAGACACACACACACACACACACAGAGTATTGTGTATATAATACAGAGTAAATATTGAGGTGAACAGTTCATTGTTCAAATGCTAATGATAACAAAAAGTGACTTTTTTCATAAATCCATTGAACATACTAGTTGTGCAGCACACAAATCACATAAATGACAAGTGCAAGTAAGCAATTCAATTACTTTTTGAAATATTAGAGAAGAGAAAAGATAACCAAGCACCTGCAACATTTGACCCAAGCGCAATAATACAAGCTCCAGTTAGGGTTGCCAAATCAACCACCTACAATAGAAAGCAAAAAGATACGGTACCAAATGAATAATAGACAAAGACATTAAACATGGCTTCAACGTGAATTCAGATTCCATTGAACAAAGTGCTGTAAATATTTATTCACGCTAAAATATATAAAAAAAATAAAGCATAGCATGCTGCAGTGTAAGTATGAATATTGTAACAAGCATGAAATAAGAGAAGCACTTGCTAACATGCAAAGAGACATAACATAATATTGACAAGCAGGAAACTTGTCACACAATGGTAGGAACCTCACAAAGTGGCTTTATTTGCAATATCTAGAAGCAGAAGCATCCATGGAGATATTTTAATAGAGAAATGGAATAAAGAGTACTTCATTAATATGAAATCCATCAGCAACCATTCACATAGTATATCAAGGTTTTCTTTCAAGGAAAAGATGGTTGATTTATAGCAAAATGATCAAAAAAATTATCTTGCCAAGTGGAGGAGAACAAGGGAACATCAAGGTTATTGGTGTAATTTATACATGAATCATGTAACAACATAGTTAAGAACTAAACTAAGAGACTTTTTTGCCCTAACCCTTGGAGACATAGTAAAACCAGATTGCGTGTAACATAAATGTCCTGAACACCCACAATGTGCACAAAAACCCATCTTAAATCCTTCACCAACATATAGCAAAATTAGAAGATGGCTCGAATGATAAATATGGCCTTGCATCTTCTCATAGAGATTTTTCTTTCTTTCCTTGATCTTTTAAAGAGGAAGAAAACAAATGAACCATCTTATTTTTACTTTTTTAAGATAATTTGATTATAACAGTTCATTTTTAGGGCCTCAATTTTCCTTATTTTTATTAGTTTTAACTCCATATTCTCTATTTATTATTAGTTAACTTATTATCTGTCAATTACTAAATGTTAGATTGTGCCATTTGATGGTTTCATGTTAGGAAACAAGCTTTTAGAATGAAAGCACTTTATCATAAATTATCATGTTATGGATTTGTTCATCAAATATATATTTTGTTCAACTTTCCTTCATCAAATGCTGAAGAATAGTGCCCCTTAAACTCTAAAAAGTGGACACCCTCAACTATCTCGTGCCTATGCATGAAGAAACTCGTGGTCCCATAGGCCCTGATTTGGTCATTTTACCACAGGTGGAACGTGTAGATGCCTTCATCAATCAATCTTAAAAGATGTATTCACATCTAATTGACAGAGATGCTCCAAGAATAGAGTGTCAAGTCACCAGAATTTCCTTTTAGCATTGAAGAAATCATCATAATTCCAATTTAACTAATGGCTTCCCTTGAAGACAAACTTCCAACTTGTTCTTGCAAAAAAAAGACTATATTTTAATGGAACAGTCAATTGCCATTCAGAGGGGGGTACAGCCCACTCTAATAAAAGGCAATAGGTGCTAGGTTGAGGAGAAAGATTAGGGAAAAAGAAGGCATTGATAAATGAAAACAATACCTCAAACAAAGCTTGTAAATGATTGGCCGAAGAGGCAAACTGAAAGGGTTTAAGCAGCTTGCTAAGGCAGAAAGCCAGTAACACTCATGTCCTTTATAATCATATAATCCAAATCTACCCAATGCAGATATGTGTCAAAAATAGTAAAACATAATCCTTAAAGGTCTCACAAGGCTACTCCTGAATGGAGGATGGTCATGCAAGCACAGATCATGGGTCAAGGACATACAGAAGGACATTATTAAAAGAAAGGCTCGGATAAAACATGCTTAGCAACATTAAAAAGGTGAAAGATAGAGTAGTAGTCACATGTCAAATACTAGCAGCTAAGAGCATGTGGGAGTAAAACAAAAACCATCATGCACTGAAGGTACGGATGTACATTGGGCTGGAGTACCTGGCCTGTGTTGGGCCAGTCTGGTGCTGTGTTTTGCAGCTTGGCCCCAATAAAAGGTGGGCCAGACTCGGACCAATAATGTAATCAGGCCCAAAACAGGCCCGGACAATATGAAAAACACGCTCAACAGGCCTGGACTGGCTAACTGAGTCAGGCCTAAAGGGCCCGGCCCAAGCCCTATTGTAACTGAGTCCAGCTGGGCTCAGGCCTGGACCTGAGTTGGGCTTGTCGGGCCCTTATTGGTCCTTAATGGCGCAGGGATATGCCAGCCCAATGTCCAACCCCCACCTGAAGGATCAGATTCATGGATAGATAGAAGCTGCCGGCGACTGTGATATAACCTATGTCACATAGGTGCAAGTGTGGGTGCAGGTGTGGATACGAGTGTGGATGCAGAGATCTGGCACTTTAAAAAACTTGGGTGTGGGGTGCAGGGAGGGTATATATATAACAGTTTTAAGTTAACATAACATGTATGTGTGTGCATTTATGTATTTATATATATAACATAAATAAAACTGAACTTGGTTAGGGTCGACTGAATCTACTTTTGGACAAAAATGGACCTCAGTGTGGTTGATTTTACCTGACACAAAAGAAGCTGTGTCCAAGTGTCGTTGCGGGTGTGGTGCCCTGTTAGAAGAGTCTGTGTTACATATGATATAACCTGTCTATTACTTATGGCTATTTTAATAGGGAATCCCATAACAAAACCTAGTGGTCTACAAAAATAAAATGAAAGATACAGAGAATTGGGTGTCCATCACAGCATTATCTTCTTCCGTAATTATTTCCCTACATATAAAATCCTATGAATATGTTGTATGTCATTCAGAAATTACATGAACTCCTGACACTTTTTTAACAATAATGTATGAACTGGTAACTCAAAGTTGGTAAATACATTTAGCATTATAGATAGCAACTCTGCAGATAAAGATGAAAGAAACCAAAGCAACAGACTGAAACTCTACGCATGCATCATTATAGTTGTGGATACCTTCTGTGCTCCTTGGTTGCAAGCATATACCAAAGCATCCGCCAATGTAAGTCGACCTTCTGCATCAGTGTTATTGACCTTAACACAGTAAAAAGAAAACATGTATGTTATAAAAAAAAGGAAAAGAAAAAAATGATAATGATCACAAACACGATTTTGATTATGACAATGATCGACATTTATATGGCATCTTTGAGGCCAAACCTAAAACCAAATGGAATGGCTTACTGAATGTATTGCAAGAATGATCATAAGGTGACTTTGTGGCTCTAAATATACAAGTTTGTGATAAGCGCATGAACAGAATAAATACAATGGGTCTGTTTGGATTTCACTTTTATTTATCCTTTATAACAATAAATAGAAATAAAGTTTATAAGCTATTCTTTCTTTTGTTTAAAACAAAAATATTATTTGGTTGTAAAGCAAAGTACAAATGATGATAGGGATGCAGTGGTGGTGGTGGCATGGTATAGAAGGTAATAGTGGTGGTGAAAGTAGGTTATATATATATATATATATATATATATATATATATATATATATATATTGAAAATGTATTTTTTTATATTTTATTCGGAACTAGCTGTTAAGCTAGCCGTTATCATATGCCTAACGGCTAGTAGTGTCCCTATTGTTCTCTCCTCTAAGAGTGTAATGAAATAAGCGGAAGAAACCAAGAATGCTAAAGCATTCACTATGTCCCACACGGACAAATGCAACAAGCACAAGAGAGAAAATCCACTAAGGGATATACAAAGGGCCTTATAAAAAGGCTACACACATGAAAAATAATATCACTATTATTGAAGAGGAGCTCTCAAGAGCAATACAACATACATGGGGGGTTCCCCCTATTTATAAGAAGAGGAGACCAAAGGGGCTCCCAATAGAGTCGTTGGGAGCCCCCAACGGTCACATATGTGACCGTTGGGGGCCCCAACGACTCCATTGTGGGGCCCCTTTTCGGTATCCAAAAAATACAAAAATAAAAATAAAAATAAAAAATAGTGAAATACGAGAAACAAAATAAGTACCCCTATGGGGTACTTTGTGAAATGACCATAATACCCCTATCGGGTATTATGGTATTATTACATATGTTTTAACACCCCCCCTCAAACTTTACGGGGGAATGACCGAAAGTTTGCCAAGGAGGAACAAGAAGCGAGGAGCAGGCAGGGCTTTGGTGAAGAAATCAGCAAGTTGATATTCTGAAGTGACATATGGCAGTGTTACTGTCCCACGAAGATATTCATCACGTACATAATGACAATCCATTTCAATATGTTTCGTCCTCTCATGGAAAGTGTGGTTGCTGGCAATGTAGATAGCACTTTTGTTGTCGCAACAAAGCTTCGAAGCCCCGGTAATTTCGACTCCCATATCTTGAAGAAGACTTCGAAGCCACACCAGCTCCATTGTAGTGGTTGTCATAGCCCTGTATTCTGCTTCAGTAGAAGACAATGAGACTTTCTGTTGTTTCTTGCACCTCCAAGCAATTAGCGAATCTCCTAGGAATACACAAAAGCCAGTAGTTGAGATTCGATCATTTGGGTTTCCTCCCCAGTCAGCATCAGTATAAGCTAGTAAATCTAAGGAAGAGATTGAGGATAGGAATAGCCCTTTAGTCAAAGTATTTTTAATATATCGAATGATCCGGAGCACAGCACTCATATGCACAGATGTAGGAGCATGCTGAAATTGGCTTGCAGAGTGCACAGCATGAGCAATATCGGGCCTGGTGATAGTCAGATAGGTGAGGGAGACTATGAGTTGCCTGTAGGGCGTAGGATCGTCCAGCAGAACTCCATCCTCCAGTCGTAGTTTAGCATTGATAACCTCGGGAGTCTCCACCTTTTTATCATCTGAAATCCCAGATTTGGAGCATATGTCTGCAGCAAGCTTCATCTGTGACAGTATATACCCTCGAGGAGAGTATGTAACTTCTATGCCAAGAAAGTACCTGAGAAAACCCAGATCAGACATATCAAAATTATGTTTTAACATATTTTTAACTTTAAGAATACCGCTTTCATCATTGCCAGTGATGATCATATCATCAACATAAAGCAGAAGGATGATGATACTATTACCTGCATTTTTAACAAAAAGAGCAGTGTCAGTATAACATGAGCGAAATCCCAATTGTAACATGATAGCACTAAATCTATCATACCAAGCCTTAGGGGCTTGTTTAAGACCATATAAGGCTTTTAATAACCGAAGGGTTTGACCTTGGTTAACATTGATTCCCGGCGGAGGATCCATATATACTTCTTCATTCAACTGACCATTAAGAAAGGCATTTTTAACATCTAATTGGAATATAGGCCATTTCTTAGATGATGCTACCGCAATTAAAGTTCTAACGCTTGTCATGCGAGCCACGGGAGCAAAAGTCTCCTCATAATCGATGCCATATTCTTGTGAGTATCCCTTAGCAACTAATCTAGCTTTATAGCGCTCTAGGGAACCATCACTTTTTGTTTTGACTTTGTAGACCCATCGACATCCTATAGCTTTCTTATTTGGAGGAAGGTGAACTATTTCCCAAGTTTTAGCTTTATTTAAAGCATCTAGTTCAACTTTCATTGCTTCAACCCAATGAGGTATACTTTTTGCTTGATTATAATGGGAGGGTTCATAGTAAGAATGCAAGGCTATTAGACAAGCTCTATATTTAGGTGAAAGAGTTTCATATGAGACAAACCTATTAGGTGGGATTGATTCTCTAGAAGAACGCCTAAGGGAGGTTTCTTCTAGGGGTTCATTAAGCCGCAAGAATTTTTCTAAAGCACTAATAGGTTGGGCTTCCTCACGCCAAGTGTATACTTGGAGATTGTCACCATTAGTTGGTGATACATCATCATCATGAGAATCATGAGTATTTTCTAAAATTTCCGGATGACTCAAAGAGTCATCATTTGAATCTTCTAAAAGATCATTGATAAACATATAATCAATTTCATTTGATTTTTCCAATATGTCAAATCCATTTTCATCTTCTAAAAAGGTTACATCTTTGGAGACAAATAACTTATTGTTTTTATGATCAAAGCATCTATAGCCTTTTTGATTTTCACCATATCCTAAAAATACACATTCTATTGCTTTAGGTGACAATTTATCTCTTTTATGTAAAAGAACAAAGCATTTACACCCAAAAATCCGAAGACGATTGTAGTCGGGTGTCATATTAAAAAGTTTTTCATAAGGAGAGATATTATTCAATTTTGAAGATGGCATCCTATTGATTAAATAGGTGGAGGTTAACACGGCTTCGGCCCAAAAATTTTTAGGAATATTTTTAGAAATGAGTAAGGATCTAGTAGTTTCCAAAATATGCCTATGTTTTCTTTCCGCTAGACCGTTTTGTTGAGGAGTTCTTGGGCAAGATTTTTGATGACAAATGCCATGTTGTTTTAGATATGCTTGAAAATCATTTGATAAGTATTCTCCACCCGAATCGGATCTAAGAATGGATATTTGACTTTGAAATTGATTTTGAATTTTTGCATGGAATTCTTTAAAGAAGTTAAAAACTTCCGATTTAAAGTTAAGAAAATAAATCCATACATATCTAGTATAATCATCAATAAAAGTAACATAATATGAATAACCACCTTTAGATAGAACCGGAGATGGCCCCCAAACATCGGAATGCACCAATTCAAAAGGTCTTGTTGTCACAAAGGATCTAATAGGAAAAGGAGTAGACTTCATTTTGCCAAAAATGCAATCTTTGCAATTGATATCTTTTTCTTTACAAAACTTGTGTCCAAAAGGAAAAAGATACATTTTAGAGTAACTTGGATGTCCAAGCCTTTTATGCCAAGTTTCAATATTTTTGTCTTGGACATAAGTACAAAATGAGGTATTTGGAAGCATTAAATTATCCATAAAATAAAGGTCTCCCTTCCTATGGCCTTGCCCAATCCGCTTCCCGGACCGGAGATCCTGCACAAAGCACCCTTGGGATGAGAAAGATATTTCACATCCATGGTCGGCTATTTGAGAAACGGAAAAGAGGTTAAGATTTAATTTTGGAACTATTCTAACTTTTGGAACAAGGAAATTTTGAACATTTTTAGAATCAAGAGTTCCAACACCATTTATTTTGAGAAAAGTTCCATCGGCCGTAGAGACACAAGACATTTTTGAATTGGTGTGCACATTGGTTAATGCATTTTCATGAGGGGTCATGTGAAAAGAAGCTCCGGAATCTAAAATCCAAGAGTACGTACCGGGAGGTGATGATGAGGCAATGGCGGCACCGGAGGTGGAAGAAGTGACCTTTAAGATTTGTTGAAGAGCCAAGGAGATTTGTCCAAGAGTGTCTTTGAGATCCCCGTTCTTGCCGTCATCTTCTTTGGTGGTGGATTCTTCAACGGAAGCCACCTTTGGCTTGAATGCCCCATTTAGCTTTGGGCAAACGGGTTTAATATGTCCCGGCTCATAACAATGGTGACATATAATCATTTTTCTTCCACCACTCCCTTGCTTACCAAAATGAGGTGGTTTGTATGTTTTAACATGATTGCCGGGTTTAGATACGGCAAGAACTTCCTCTATGCTTTTACCCATGCTATGCCTAGTCTCTTCTTGAGTAATCTCGGCAATAGCTTCTTCTAAGGGAGGAAACGTGGATCTATGGAGAAGTGAGGATCTCACTTGTTCAAATTCGGGACGAAGCCCAAATAAAAATTGGAACAATCTATCTTGTTCCATTTGTTTTTGTCTTAGAACCACATCCTCCATAGATACCCATTTAGGCTCTAAAAGAGCCAATTCATCCCACAAAGGATTTAGAGCACTATAGTAATCTTGTATGCTCATGTCGCCTTGTTTTGTGGTTCTTACTTTTTCTTGCAAGAAATAAGCTCTTGCAAGATCCTTTTGGGTAAACATACCCTTCATAAAAAACCAAGCTTCATTTGCCCGGCGGAATTTTGCAATATTTGCACATACCTTAAGTTCGACATTATTCATAAACCATGCAAGGATTTTTGCATGGTTGCTCTCCCAATCTTCCATTTGATGATTATAATCTTCAATGGCCTTGAGACGAGCATCGCCTTCAAGTGCTTTCTCTTGATCTCCTTCCATCTTTGTGAGCTTAAGTTGGGGTTCCGGAACGGTTCCTATTACATAACCCCAAAGCTTCTTGCCTTTGAGATTATTCTCCATTGCGGATGCCCACATCATGTAATTTTTTCCATTGAGTTTGAATGATAGATCGATCTTGACTTCCATTGCTACACAAGGAAGATGTGAGAAAGAAAGGAAGTAGAGAAAGACAAGATTTTACCTTTAGAAGATCAATTGGCTCTGATACCATGTAATGAAATAAGCGGAAGAAACCAAGAATGCTAAAGCATTCACTATGTCCCACACGGACAAATGCAACAAGCACAAGAGAGAAAATCCACTAAGGGATATACAAAGGGCCTTATAAAAAGGCTACACACATGAAAAATAATATCACTATTATTGAAGAGGAGCTCTCAAGAGCAATACAACATACATGGGGGGTTCCCCCTATTTATAAGAAGAGGAGACCAAAGGGGCTCCCAATAGAGTCGTTGGGAGCCCCCAACGGTCACATATGTGACCGTTGGGGGCCCCAACGACTCCATTGTGGGGCCCCTTTTCGGTATCCAAAAAATACAAAAATAAAAATAAAAATAAAAATAAAAAATAGTGAAATACGAGAAACAAAATAAGTACCCCTATGGGGTACTTTGTGAAATGACCATAATACCCCTATCGGGTATTATGGTATTATTACATATGTTTTAACAAAGAGAACAACAGGTTTAATACAGTACAATAGAGTAATTGCAAGCATGTCTAATGTCAAAGCCTAAGTTCTGGAATTTCACATTCCAAAAGCAAAAGAAAATTCAAAAGTTAATATGTTAATTCTGAAACATCAGTGACAAATGAAAACTGTTAAACAATTTGAGGATCCTACGCAAGGTTAACAGGAAGGGAAACAGAAATGAGAAACGTGCTGGGAAACGAAAACGGGAAATAAGACTTTCTAAAGTTCATGTGAAACAGGAAACATTATATATATATGAGAACTGAACATATTAGGTCCCATTTCTCGTTCTGCCTCGTTCTGCCCCATAGTTTTGAAGTGTTTTATGATAGATCTGAACCATTAGATGTGTTTAGCATGCTCGATTGAGTGGGAATCGACTCTTGGATCATGTTTCTTCGACAAAAAAACATGTTTTTATGAGCCGGGGAAAACTGGTACCTTCATAGCCATTGATTTTGGATCACCAGAAAAACCTGTATACAGGTCAGATTTCGTTGATCCAAAAGCCGGTTCCCACTAAACAAAATCTATAGATCACATCTATGGTTTTAGATGTGAGAAAAACTGCCAAAATGATGATTTTTGAGGGGACAGAACGAGAAGGTGGGCATTACTATATATATATATATATATATATATATATATATATATATATATATATATATATATATATATATATTGTGTGTGTGTACATGGAGCAAAAGTGTAAATGTCAGCAATATGCATAAAGAATATTATAAGTTTACATAAACTTAGCTTTTGCACTAATATTATGATTTATAATAAGAATTAATATTTTTTGTAAAATATATTATTACACTGATTACAATCAAAATAAGTAATTAAGATTTTGAATAACACATATATCTCAACTTTTCATAAAAAAAGTCTTATTTAAGAGAAGCTGGCAAGAAATGTACGAAAACATGTTTCCCAAATAAGGGAAACAAGTTTCCCACATAAAGTAGGTTTCCCATGTGATATGAAATGGGTTTCTCATTCGATAGGTGCATCCACTATTTATAGTTGGAAATTCCGAGAACATTAAAATGAAGTCGAATAAAGTTACTATACTACATAATCAAGAACAAGCTCTGGACAAAATGTAAAAACAGCAAAAGAGAACAAGATTTTGTTATCAGTAGCCAGGATGCTGGTGGATTTCACACAGAAAATGCTATAAAAAAAGGGCCAGGCAAGAAATGACATTGAATTTTCTTTATGGGCACGTTTGCAATGCCCTGTGATTCTTGGATCCTGTGATTATAAATCACAATCACAATACTTTCTCATGATTAGTGGAACATGAAGTACAAGTTGTGATTGGGATTGCCAGCTGTGACTGTTTTTGCCTTGAATCTTGTGAAAGTTGGTCACATGGTTGACCCTGTGACCAACAATCACAGCTTCAACTTCCTCACATGTGAACAAAGTAAACATGCCCTGTATATCTTGAAGTCAAGACTATCTGGATGTATTATTAAATACTAAACCTTCAACTTGTTCTTAATCTTAGCAAAAGAATAAAGAGTTTTACCTCTATTGTTTTACCATTAGATGCTGTAACAATATCTCCAGGTCTCATGCCCGTACCACTTATCATATTCTCACAAGCAGCAACAATAAAATGCACCTACAGAGAAGAAGGCAACAAAAATGTTAAAATTTCAAGTTGTCAAAAAAGCCTGATTTCATAAAACTAAATACAAAGTGCCATGCTTCTTTGTAACCAACTAAAACTTGCCTCTACTCCTGGTGGTTTAATCTGACCAATGGCTTTTGCTGCACCTAAAGCTGCTGCAGAACCTCCCATATCAAATTTCATGAGCTCAATACTACAGCCAGGCCCCGTCTTGATATTGTAGCCACCACTAAGATCATGGAAGCAAATATATATAAAAACAAGACAAGAAAATGCAAAATATTAAAATCCATCAAAATTAAGCAAAAGATTATCTATACAGCAAAGAACAATTGAAATTATTTGTTTGGAAAAAGTGAAAAGATCTTGCATGAAAGATAGTCAGTCACTAGACATGTACTACACGTACAACTAGGCAAGAATGATTCATCGAAAGAATGAAAGCATAAGTTTTCAACTGTAAGATAATCCATGGACATTTAAAATATTTCTGGAGCTATGCAGCAAAAGGCAGAGTCGTTGCCGGTCAAGCACTAAAAATTATCAGATATTGACAGGTAAGCCCACTCATAGAACTGGCAGCTGCCTTTTTCCTTTTGTGAATAATTTAAAATTTTTCACATAATAGACTTTAGGTTGGCATATTTTTACATCTGACTTAATACAACTCCAATCAGGGTCAAACCTCTTTGAAAAATCAGAAAAGGCAGAAAGGCAACTTTTTTTAGTTTTCTGCATACATATCCTTTCTTCACAAAATCTTGCTGAACTTTTCTTTCTTTTTTAATCACTCAATATATATTGCATGATAACAACATAAACGCACTAGCACGCTTACAAAAGATTCAAGCTGTTCCCTAGGGAAAGACAGTAATGTTTGAAGTAGGGTCACCTTTAGAACTAAGACAGCATTCTACAGTCTTCGCATGTCATGTTCACCACTACTATATCGATAAGGCCTTACTCTGAAAATCATTAAAGGAAGAACAAAGCCAAACCTTTTTCGGTTTTCTCCATCCACGTCCTTTCTTCACAAAAGCTTGCTGAACTTTTCTTTCTTATTTAATCATTTGATAAATATATATTATATAATAGCAATATACCTTATGAAGATTTACAGCTATACACTAGTATACTAATATATTATGATTGTATCTGCCCAACTATGCATATGTATTTTTAGCATAGCACTATGCATACATCCATGTCACATGGATACTGGGACACAATGCCAAATGATTCCCAAGAAATTCTTCAACTTTTTTCGAACATAAATGATTACTCATCTATATGTTTCATGAATAGCCGGTACATTGAGGAACATCCAGAAGGGTATCTCGGGAATCGATCTATCTCTGTTCGTTCTGTTTGAAGAGAGGAAGGATCCCAAAGAATCAATCTTTCTTTTAGTTGCTGAATCTCTGTTTGATTGATCTTTGGACAGCAATTCTAAATCATTATAATTAAAAACATCAAATAATGAAACTAAGTTAAAATTGAAATGAAATGCAATTGACAACAAATTCTAAAAGAAGAAAAAACAAGTGAATATGTCACATGGGCGCGGGTATGGGAACATCTCTCTCTCTCTCTCTCTCTCTCTCTCTCTCTCTCTCTCTCTCTCTCTCTCTCTGCACATTTGGAGGAAGAGAAGGCTCATGTAGCCCCCCCCCCAAATCTCTCTCCTTCTTTCTCCTCCTTTTTCTTCTCTCTCATACCAAAAGTCAAAAGATAAGCTTTAAAAATAAAAATAGAACTTGGTTTTCAGGTTTGGATCCTAATAGGACCTGACCCGACCCGGACCCAGCACATACTCATGCTAAACCTAGTACCTGTACCAGTCTCTAGGTGTGTCAACAAGAGCAAGTGAGATCACAAGATGTGCTCCTATGACATAGAAGCGAATACAAAATAAGTAATCAAGGTCAGAGAAAGAAAGAAATAAAGTTAATAACACGTGTCTGAAACTGGTTTGATTGTGTCCATGAAGTGTCCTGGTGTGTTCAAATGTCATGTCGTGTCAACATGAGATACACATGCTAAGTGAAGTGTCTGTGTTGCAATGTATATGTCATACCATCAGTCCACGTTCTAGTTATTATATAGACTAATGCAGATAAAATGTAATGTACTATATTAATATAACGTTATATTGTAGTTTCTATGTTATAATTATACATTTATACCACATACATGTGTTATTCGTCTATGTGATGTGTATTGGCGAGCATGGCATTGGAGCTGGCTGCCCATAGCCCAACCAATGCATGTCAGACCTGAGCTCGTATTCTCAGCATCTGCCCAGTATGCACCATACTAACAAATATCGGTATCAACTATATCTCAAGGAGGCTATTTCTCGAGATGTTATAGGTTTGGTGATAAATCTCAGGGCTTAAAAAATATAAAACATAACAAAAATAAGAAAATATATGTTTACATAAAAAATACATAAATAATTAAAGAAATAAGTAAAAATGTAAAAGAAAGAAGAAAAACATATTGAAAATGTAAAAAATAAATAAAAACAGTAAAATTAATTGATAATATCATGAGAATATTGCAATATTTTTGTGATAGTATCGCGACATTATCAAATTGGTGATATTTTGAAAATATCGTGACATTTTACCTAAATTATCGTTTACAGAATTTACAGCCATAATATCATGATATTTTGAAATGTCGATAATATCTGTGACTATGGTATGCACCAGAGTTACCGGAAACGCCTAGGTAACTGGGGAAGAATGCTTCCCCGAAGCGTGTTTCGAAAGTGTGAAACGCGCTGGGAAGCGCACTTTTTTTTTTTTGGAAATGTGCTTCCTTTTATGGGAAGCACGTTTCCCTTTAATGGGAAGCGCACTTCCCATTCGCTTCCTCCATTTTTTTATTTTTTTATTTTTTTATATTTATATTTTTGTTTTTTTTCTCTTTTTTCGCTTCTCCCTCGCTTCCTAGGTCGCTTCCGGTTCGCTTCCTAGGTCGCTTCCGAGATTCTCCTAAGTCGTCCCACGCTTCCCGCTTCCTAAAATTTTGAAAGTGCCTCGCTTCCCGCTTCCTCAACTGGCAACCATGGTATGCACATGGCAAGCTTATTAATGGGCCATGGTCCGGTCAATTAGAACGTGGTATGCCAATATGTCAACGAACCTTGTCAAGGGCCTTGAACAGACTAGCCTAGCCTGGCCTGACCCATGGTTGACCCTTGCACATAGGTGGGCAGCCCTCTGGACACCGCTGGCCAGCTTATCTGGGTTGAGGCAATGTTGGAATTGGAGGCTCATATCACAGTTCAGCCTTGTCCATCCTTTGGATGGTCCAACTAACCGAGTAAAGGCTCGTTGATGGGCATATAGGCTCGTCCATTTTGAGATGCACAAGCACAATTGATGCAGGGGGACGTCGATTGTTGCGGCACTTGGATGCTGAATGAAAGAACTCGGCTCCCACGTCGTGCAAGGCACAGAAATAGCAAACGACAACCACAGAAATGTTGTTGTATAGTTTTTATTCCAAGAACTTTCAGTTGAACAAAGAACTGAACCTTAATGAAGGGGGTTGAAAATGAATAACGACAATACAAGAATCTAAATCAATAAAAAATTACTGACAGAGGAAACAAAGAGAAGGAAAACTGCTCAATAAAAAAATAAAAGGCTGCTGCGATTTTTCAATGTTCTCTGCCTTGTGCACGCAACCCTAGAGGGGTTTTTAAAAGCCCTGCTGAATCTGGGTCTCGGTCCGGTCCCGAACCTGAGGCAACATTCGTTTGCTGCTGGATCTGGGTCGTTTGGGCCTGCGTTCCTCGTGTTCGTCAGAAGTGCTCCATTCTGGCGCCTTGGTACCACCATCTGGAACGGATCTACCACCTGGATCCAATCGGCAATCCTCATGTGCAGACCCAGTCCCTTGCCTGGGTCATTTGGTGTAAGCTGGACCCAGTCTTGCTCTGCATCATTCTCCCCTGGTTGGGAAAAAGTCGGCTCTGATGACTTGTTGTCTCCACAGTAAGCAATTAGATCAGACATAGTAGATATAGGAGAATGGTGCCAATCTTCCGGCAGCTCAAGGAGGTAAGACCGGTCAAATAGGCCCCCAAGCCGAGGAAACCCGGTCTCTTTGGTGGGAAGAAGAACTATCTTATGGCCCTGAAAGACAAATGTATACGTGTTCCCACGGCCATCATGAATGGTCTTACGGTCAAACTGCCAGGGACGCCCCAAAAGGATGTGGCACGCACTCATAGGGGCCACATCACACCATACTTCATCGTGGTAATGCTCCCTCATGGAGAATCGAACTAGGCAACGCAGGGTGATGGGTACCTCGTTCCCTTTCTTGAACCATGCCATTTCATAGGGTTGGGACAATTTTTCTGTTTTTAAGTTCAAAGTGGACACAACACTCTCGGACACCATATACTCGCATGTCCCAGTATCAATGATAATATCACATGCGCGCCCCTTCACAGTTGCACCGGGTTCTAAAAATATTATTCCGCAACCATTTTGTCAGGGTCGACTCTCAGGATATGGTCAAAACATGACGAATGGTTAACAAGTTTTCAAGGCTGCCATCGAACTCTACGACTTTCATCTCGTCATTTCCCTCATCAAGTGACTCACCCTCGCTCTCACTATTGGATGCGGACTCGACAATGCCCTCTACGAAATGGGTGTTCTTACTCACGGTGGGACACTTAGACGCAACATGACCTAACTCTTGGCACCTAAAACAACGAATGGTAGACTCATTGAGCTTACCTTTGGATCTGGTGTGGTATGCGTTACGCCACTGAAGCAGTACATGATACTTCAAGTACTAGGTTTTGATGATGAACAAGTGAATCAACTGCATTTCAGCTAAGGCAATGAAGAAAGATGACAAGCATTGAAGAATTCGATGAAGAATCTTTGAAGACTTGTGTGCAAATGTAAAATTCATTTAAAGTCTTAGATTCTTGTAAGAGCCTTACTTAGAGTACATATTTCGATTGCATTTTACCTAAAAAGTCTTTAGAAAAACTTTTCTAAAAGAACCCTTCATGAAAATCTTTTTAGAAAACTCTTTTCTTAAATTTTCATGTTTATAGTCGACCAATAGACTCACCAGTCGACTAACCCTTTCGCGCCATATTTTCTAAAAAGTCATTTTTATCAAATTAGTCGACCGAAAGTTTTATTAGTCGACCGGACAGAATGTCTGTTTTCTGAAAATTTAGCAGCAGTCGAATAATGACTTTATCAGTCGACTGGACAGAACATGTGTTTTCTGGAAATTTAACAGCAGTCGACTAATGCTTTTATCAGTCGATCGGACAGAACTTATGTTTTTCAGAAAATTCTAGCAGCAGTCGACTAAAAGGTTTTTCAGTCTACTGATAATATTATCAGTCGACTAACTTTTCTCTAGTCGACTAAGTTTCAAAAGTTCAGATTTTCAAACGGTTCGATTTGGTCTGTATGATATTGTAGTTACACAAGGTTGATAGTGGAAATCTCAAGCGCTTGGGGACTGGATGTAGGTCGGGAAAGACCGAAACAGGATAAATTATTGTGTTCTTTGTGTGTTTGCTTTTCAAATTGCAAAATCCATCAATATTCCGCAGACAATTTTTAAAAGCACTATTCACCCCCCCTCTAGTGCTCGTTGCCTCGATCCAACTGCACTTTCATTTGGTATCAGAGCAGGTTTGCTATTCTTTTGATTTGACCATCATCATAGCATGACAATTACAACATCTCAGCACAAAGAATGATGTTCCTTTGTTCGTCCTCCTCTCTTCGACGGAACAAACTATGGATACTGGAAAGTGAGAATGACAATATTCTTACAATCCATGGATCTCGAAATTTGGAGAGTCGTTTCAGAAAAGTACTAAATGTCATCAACTGATTTCAATCAATAGACCGATGAAGAAAAGAAGATTGCTTCACTTAATGTCAAGGCGATGAATGCAGTGTATTGTGTCGTTGACAAGATAGAGTTCAATCGCATCTCCCAATGCTCTATAGCAAATGAAATCTGGCATACTCTTCTCGTGAATCACGAAGGTACGTCAAAGATAAAGGAATTTAAAATCGCTTCTTTAGTTCATAAATTTGAATTGTTTAAAATGAAGCAAAATGAATCTATATCGGACATGGTAACAAGAATGACCGATATTACTAACACTCTGAAATCCCTTGGAAAAGAATATTCACAAGTGGATTTAGTCAGAAAGATCCTAAGGTGTTTAACTCTTGAATGGGAGAGAAAAACCACAGCTATTGAGGAAGCAAATGATTTAAACACTCACTCTTGAAGATTTGGTTGGTAACTTAATGGCATATGAAGTCCAACTTCAAGACAGACAAGAAGAACCCAAGAAGAAATCTCTTGCTTTTAAGGTTACTTCTGATTCTGAAAATTTAGAAGAAGATGAAGATATTGCTCTCATTACAAGGCAATTCAGAAGATTCATCAAAAAGGGAAGATTTCAAAGAAAGGTAAAGAAAGCGGATTCTTCCAATCCAAATGAAGTCAAGTGCTTTAACTGCAAAAAGGCATGACATATCAAGAAAGATTGTCATCTTCTCAAAATCAAGCTCAATGACCAATTCAAGAAGAAAAAAACATTTCAAGCATGTTGGGATGATAGTGACTCCTCTTCCGATGAAGAATCAAAAGAAGAAGTCGCCAACATGTGCTTTGTAGCACAAGAAGATTCGGTAAGTCAATTTGAATATGATGATTTATTAGAAGCATTTAATGACTTATATGCTAAATTTAAGAGTCTAAGTTCTAAAAACAAAGAGTTAAAAACTGAAAATTCACCTCTTGACTCTCAAAACAAAGTGTTACTTCAAGAGATAGAAGATCTCAAGAAGGAAAACTCTTGCCAAGCTTTTGAGATAAAAGAAATTGAAATTAAAATCAATCTCTTACAAAAAGAAATAAATAGTCTAAAAGAAAAATCAAATGATCTTCTATTTATAGTGACCAAATTCACAAATGGTCAAGAGAATCTAGAAAGACTTCTTGGTTCTCAAACATGCCCGGTTAATAAAACCGGATTGGGATATAGCTTATTTGATACTCAAAATAGACCAAACTATGTGGTGAAGAATCAAAGACAATATTCTCAACCATTTGTTCAAAGATCTAAATTTTCTAGTTATAATAGAAATGCATCTAATCATGGAACTTATAATGCTTATAAGCCTAGACATGATTATTCTAGAAATGCTAAATCTTTTTATAAAAAGAATATTTATTATCAAAGGAAACCAAAATCCAAATGGATATGGGTTCCTAAGACTAACTCTCATGAACCCAAAAATAGAAAGGGGTCAAATGCTTTGTCTTCTAATTTTGTTGTAGGTACACAAAATAAGGAGCAAATGGATATTGGACAGCAGTTGTTCCAAACATATGACTGGAAGGCCGGAGTTATTTTCCACCCTCCAAAGTAAGGATGGAGGAACTGTCACCTTTGGTGACAATAACATGGAAAAAGTAATCGGTATTGGTAACATTGGTAATCCAAAATTTCCCTTGATAGAAAATGTTCTTTTAGTAGATGGTTTAATGCATAATTTATTATCTATTAGTCAATTATGTGATAAAGGTTTTCATGTTTCTTTTGAACATGATTTATGCTTAATTTCTGATTTTCAATCTAAAAAGATCATTTTTAAAGGTAAAAGAAAGAACAATGTGTATGAACTTTATCTAGATGAGTTACCCACTTTTAATGAAAAATGTCTTATTGTTTCAAATGAAATTCAATGGTTATGGCACAAAAGACTTGGACATGTTAACTTTAAAATTATTTCCAAGTTATCCAAGAATAATCTTGTTAGAGGCCTACCTAGAATACCATATAAGAAGGATCACTTATGTGATGCTTGCCAAATGGGTAAACAAATCAAGAGTTCTTTTAAAGCAAAAGATATAGTTTCAACAAAACGTCCTCTTGAACTTTTACATTTAGATCTATTTGGACCATCTAGAATTCAAAGTTTGAATGGTAGCAAGTATGCTTTTGTTATAGTAGATGATTATTCTCGATTTACATAGGTGATTTTTCTAAAAAGCAAAAATAATGCTTTTTCTGAATTTCCCAAACTTTATAGAAGAATTACAAATGAAAAATCTACATATATTATTAAAATTCGTAGTGATCATGGTGGTGAATTCGAAAATGAATCTTTTCTAAAGTATTGTGATTTACATGGTATATCTCACAACTTTGCTTTTCCTAGAGCGGCTCCACAAAATGGAGTTGTTGAAAGAAAGAATAGAACTTTGCAAGAATATGCTAGAACCATGCTTCAAGATAAAAATTTACCAAAATACTTTTGGGCTGAAGCAATAAATACAACATGTTATGTTTTAAACTGTGTTCTTATTCGACCAATTTTACATAAAACATGTTTTGAATTGTATTATGATCGTATACCAAATATCTCATATTTTAAAATTTTTGGTAGTAAATGCTTCTTGTTAAATACCAAAGATAATCTTGATAAGTTTGATTCAAAATCAGATGAATCAATATTTCTTGGATATTCTTCTAGAAGTAAAGCTTATCGTATTTTTAATAAAAGAACATCTTGCATTGAAGAATCTTTACATGTTGCATTTGATGAGAATTGTGAGCAGGTTATTCCTCCAAGCGAAGGAGAAGATGTTTTATTTCAAGAAGAACCTTTGTTAGAGAGCACTTCTCAAGAAAATGATCTTCTTCAACCGGTTTGGAAAGAAGTTCCCAATTATCCACATGAACAAGTTATTGGAGATATAAAGAGTGGTGTCCAAACTAGAAGGCAATTGCAATATATTGCAAATATTGCTTTCATATCTAAAATAGAACCAAAGAATATCAATGAGGCTTGTGATGATGAGTTTTGGCTTTTGGCCATGTCTGAAGAACTTAACAAATTTACTAGGAATAATGTTTGGGATCTAGTTGATAGACCAAAGAATCATCCAGTAATTGAAACAAATGGGTCTTCCGAAATAAGCTGGACGAAAATGGCGAAGTCATTCGAAACAAAGCAAGACTAGTAGCACAAGGCTATAATCAAGAAGAAGGCATAAATTTTGATGAAACATATGCACTAGTGGCTCGATTGGAGTCAATTCGAATGATGCTTGTTTTTGCTAGTTACATGAACTTCAAGTTATATCAAATTGATGTTAAGAGTGCATTCTTAAATGGACACATCAATGAAGAAGTTTATGTAGAGCAACCTTCAGGCTTTAAAAATGAGAAATATCCAGAAAAAGTCTACAAATTGAAAAGGGCTTTGTACGGACTTAAACAAGCACCAAGAGAGTGGTATGAAAGACTACGAAATTTTCTAGAACAATCTGGTTTTTCCATTGGGCGGGTAGACTCCACTTTATTTATTAAAAATCTTAATTCAGATATTCTTATTGTGCAAATTTATATTGATGACATAATATTTGGTTCTACTAATGATTCTCTTTATAAAGAATTTGCTAAAGCTATGCAAGAAGAGTTTGAAATGAGCTTGATGGGCGAATTAAACTACTTCCTTGGACTTCAAATAAAGCAAACTGAAGAAGGAATCTTCATCAATCAGGCTAAGTATACAAAAGAACTTCTCAAGAGATTTGGGATGGACTCATCGAAATCAAGAAGGAATCCTATGAGTACAACTACTTCTCTTGATAAAGATGAAAATGGTAAAAATGTAGATACTAAGCTCTAAAAAGGTATGATCGGATCTCTATTATACTTAACTGCTAGTCGACCTGATATAATGTTTAGTGTTTGTATGTGTGCAAGATTTCAAGCTAATCCAAAGGAATCCCATTTAACTGCAGTAAAACAAATTCTTCGTTATTTGAAAGATACTTCAGATTTCGGTTTGTTTTACCCAAAATCATCTTCCTTTGATTTAGTTTCATATAGTGATGCAAATTTCGCAAGAAGTAAATCTGATCGCAAGAGTACTAGCGGAACTTGTCATTTCTTAGGAAATTGCTTAGTCTCTTGGTTTAGTAAAAAGCAAAATTCAGTGTCACTCTCAACAACTGAAGCAGAATATATAGCGGCTAGTTTAGCGTATTCACAAGTACTATGGATGAAACAGACCTTAAAAGATTTTGGTTTGAATTACTCCACAACAACTATTTATTGTGATAACACTAGTGCTATAAATCTTTCGAAAAATCCTGTTCAGCACTCAAGAACTAAGCATATTGAAGTTAGATATCATTTCTTAAGAGATCATGTGTTAAAAGAAGACATTTCGTTAAATTTTATTTCCACTAATGAACATGTCGATATCTTCACTAAACCACTTAAAAATAAAGATTTTATGAGAATTAGGAGAGAACTAGGCATTTGCTCGTTTTTTGATTTATAAAATGCTGATTTTTTTTAACAAAATCTCAAAATCGCACCATATTAGTCGACCGATAAATTTCTAGTCGACTGATGCTTTAAAAAATTTTAGAATGAGTCGCCGCTTATTAGTCGACCGATAAAATTTTAGTCGACTAAAATTTTATTTTAATTTCAACTGAAGGGACTCGATACCCCTTGGATTTTTTTTTACACCCGATTTTTTTAAAAGCGCATCGTTTCATTTTTTTCGCACTTTTTCGTTTTTCTTAAAAACGAAACCCTTTGAAAAACAAAACTCTCTCTCTCTCTCTCTTCCGAAAAACCCTTAGAGTGTCGTTCGAACCTCTCCTCGCCGGAATCTTCTGGCCGTGACAAGGTGTCGCCGGAATCCTCTTGCAGTGACTGGCGCATCTTCAGTTCTCGTCGGAATCCTCTTGTCGTGCTCAGTGCATCTTCATTTCTTGGAATCCCCTTGTGGCAGCCTTCTCACTCGCCGGTAGCCACTGTATCCTCCTCTATTTCTGTTGAACGACGACGGATATCTTCCTCCCGCCGGACGTCATTTGTAAGCCGACATCAACACCATCTTCAACTGTTCCTCTCAACAACTGTGTTGATCAATCACTCTCTGCAACTGTGAATTTTTAGGTGAATCTGTTTCAACCATGCCTCGTCAGAAGACTACATCCGCAAAAGGTTTTCCTCATCCTACACCTCTAGCAAGACATGGATTTTCTCTCAGACTACTCTGAAATCCTCTTTTATAAGATACTTTTGGATCAGTTTCTGCACTTCCTATTTTGCGAGGCTGAAATGTCCTCTTTCACATGTTTTCTCGTTACAAAATCAGAGAATTATTTCCAGGAATTTCACATTTTTTTATGCCTGCGCAGACACCCTTCATTATCCTTTTCTGATCCACTTGTTTTATACAAATTTACAAATTGATCATAAAACTGGAGTTATTTTCTCTCTTGTTCGTGATGTTGAAATTGAGTTTGATTCTAAACTACTTGGACAAATCCTAGAAATTCCACCTTCAGACACTTTTTTCAATACTATTGAACTTAATGATGAAAGAATTTTTGAACAAATTCTTCTTCCTGGTGCACCTCATTGCCCTCCTTTCAAAAATACTAATCTTCAAACTCATGCACGCATTGCTGGACGAATCCTTGCCCACAATGTTCTACCTAAAACTGGTTCTTTTGATTATTATTCTACAGATCTTTCTACAGTTCTTTATGTATTATTTGAAATTATTTCTTTAAATTGGGCCAATGTATATTTTACTAATTTGTGGAAACAAAAACCATTTCTTCCTTATGGATGTCTTCTAACTCGTATTTTCAGACATTTCAAAGTTCCCTTAACAAATGAATAATATATTGAGCAAAAGGAGTTCTTTGATCAAACTATTTTTAAACGAATGAAAATCAAATATCTGTCTCCTTTAAATGTTGATCAAACTGAACCATCTGACCCTACTGAACCATCAATTTCTGAACTCTCACCATCTTCTGCGACACCTTCATCTCAAGCAAAACGAAAGAAATTTTCTACAAGTCAAGACAATGATGAAGTTTTGCAGCGACTGGAAGCTTTGGAGCTGCATCAACGCACTTTTCGTGAAGATGTGACTCAACAACTTTCTTCGATTCAGAAAAATATTACTGCAATCAAGGACTTGCTTAACTCACTTTTCTGATCTTTGTTTTTTGTCTTTACTGAACTTTGATACTTTAAGGGTTGTAATATTTTGAACTTGAATTTACATTTTGCTTATACTATTTATGCCCTTACTCTTTTTTATTATGACAAAGGGAGAGAAAAAGATAGAACTTGGTGTCTCTTGGTAGACACATGATGGAAATTGCAGAAGTAAAAGATAGACCTTGCATGAGAAAAAAAAGCGAAATTAAGAGAAAAAGATAAAAATTGAATATTGCATTATGACATGGAAATTACATCACGAGAAAGCATTGAAAATTGCATTCTTAAAAAAGCTTTTAAAAATGTATAAAGTAATAATGGAAATGCAAACCAATCAATATTTGATATATGTGCTTTGAATGTAGTAACTTTTAATGTTTTACAGCATATTGATAGGGGGAGTAAAATCTCCATCTATGCATCTAAATGTTTCATCTTTGATTAAGTTTGTCATCATAAAAAATGGGGAGATTGTTACGCCACTGAAGTCGTACATGATACTTCAAGTACTAGGTTTTGATGATAAACAAGTGAATCAACTGCATTTCAGCTAAGGCAATTAAGAAAGATGACAAGCATTGAAGAATTCGATGAAGAATCTTTGAAGATTTGTGTGCAAATGTAAAATTCATTTAAAGTCTTAGATTCTTGTAAGAGCCTTACTTAGAGTGCATATTTCGATTGCATTTTACCTAAAAAGTCTTTGGAAAAACTTTTCTAAAAGAACCCTTCATGAAAATCTTTTTAGAAAACTCTTTTCTTAAATTTTCGTGTTTATTAGTCGACCAATAGACTCATCAGTCGACTAACCCTTTCGCGCCATATTTTCTAAAAAGTCATTTTTATCAAATTAGTCGACCGAAGGTTTTATTAGTCGACCGGACAGAATGTCTGTTTTCTGAAAATTTAGCAGCAGTCGACTAATGACTTTATCAGTCGACTGGACAGAACATGTGTTTTCTGGAAATTTAGCAGCAGTCGACTAATGCTTTTATCAGTCGATCGGACAGAACTTATGTTTTTCAGAAAATTCTAGCAGCAGTCGACTGAAAGGTTTTTCAGTCTACTGATAATATTATCAGTCGACTAACTTTTCTCTAGTCGACTAAGTTTCAAAAGTTCAGATTTTCAAACGGTTCGATTAACAGATCAGTCGACCGACGATAACTGTCAGTCTACTAATAACTAATTATTAGTCGACTAACTACTGTTCCAGTCGACTAATTTTGTCGTTTTTCCTAAAACTTTAAAAAGACATGTCTTTTCATTTTTCAAACGTTTTGATCGTTCAAAATGGATTGTTTTGACACCCTTTCATACCCTCAACGTATGAAAACTTTCAACTATAAATATGAGTGCATTTTACACTCAAAAGCACTGCAATTCCTTTGAGAGATAGTGAATTCGTGAGTAGAGCATTTCAACAACCTCAAAAGCCAATTGCATCTCATTTGCATTCATAAGAAGGGCTCGTAGGTTGTTTTGTAAGTTGTTACTTATTTCTTTTTTCTGTAAAAGAAAGGACTCCTTGGTTTAAAGGAGTTGTTTGCTTTCAGTAGGTGTGTTACTGGAAGTGGGACCGGATTTGGTCTGTATGATATTGTAGTTACACAAGGTTGATAGTGGAAATCTCAAGCGGGTTTTGCTTGGGGACTGGATGTAGGTCGGGAAAGACCGAACCAGGATAAATTATTGTGTTCTTTGTGTGTTTGCTTTTCAAATTGCAAAATCCATCAATATTCCGCAGACAATTTTTAAAAGCACTATTCACCCCTCCTCTAGTGCTCGTTGCCTCGATCCTACTGCACTTTCAGTATGTGAGTCCAAACTGATCGGGTTTGCTAGGGTCGACTCCTGGGGTGGACTTTGAATCTTCTTTCCTAGGAGAGCTCGCTCCCCTGGTTGGGAAACTCGACTTGAGTTGACTGACTGATCACTACGGGGTGTCCTATGTTCCTGCCTCCTTTTCAATTTCTCCTCCACATTCATGGCATAACTGCTTGCCTGATCTAATGACTCGACTGTGATACAGCTGAAGTCGTCAGAAATAGCAGGACGGAGACCAAAAATATACCTCGTGACCTGCTGGCGAGCTATCTCCTCGATCTGCACTCGTAGGGAAAGACGATGGAACTCAGCGGTGTACTCTGCCACAGTGTTGGTGCCTTAACGCAGGGCTAGGTATTCTTTGTAGGCCCTCTCGGCATGATCTGACGGCACGAATTTGGACTGCATCAATTTCTACATCTCTTCCCACGACTGCACACACTCTAGTCAATGCCGCTCTCTCGACCTTTGCATCTCAACCCACCATGAACTATTCGTCTGGATCTGGATCGGGTCAAATCCTAAACTATTCGTCGGACCCAGATTTGGATAGGTTGGATCGGGGATCGAGTTGTAGGGATAAGAAGGTCGGTTTGAACTCAATCTACGATCCATATGATTATGGGTCTGGTTTGGACCTGGCTCAAATTCAAACTGGGGCTCCGTCCAGGTCCGATATGGGTTTGGGTCGGCACTGGATCCATTTTGTGGGTCAAAACTAAAGGGTTGGATTTGGTTCGGGAGGAACCGTGAACCAAACCCAACTGGGTAGGTGGGATGGGTAGGTTCAGGACTCGGACCTGCTCCCGGGGACCCAAAGGATGGTCCTCGAGATCCGGGCCTGGGCCCTATTCTCGCGAACTCGGGTTTGGACCCTCTCGGGTCCAGACCTGTCCGACCCTGCAGGTCCGACCCTGCAGGTCCGACCCAGCGTGGGGTGCAATACCCAGGGTGCGTGACCATGAGCCGAGACCCTGCAGGTCCGACCCGGCCTGGGGTGCGTGACCATGAGCCCAGGCCTGGGACAGGACCCAACGCAATGTTGTGGTCCTGCAACTCAGGCCCGGCCTGCGACGCAGTCGCAAGGACCCGCTGCGCACCTTGGCGGTTCAGTTGGAGGGTACCCGGACACGGGCGACCCACTGTTGCTGCAGACTCAAGTTGGAGGGGGTGTACCCGATGGGGAGGGCTGCCGCATCCTGCATCCCTGTGTAGGGTTTCTTCAACGGCTTCACGTCGCGATGTTTGTTGGAGCGTCACCGGGGCTGGGTCGATGGGAGTAGCATCAACAGGATGGATCGCATGTGCGCCTAACAGATTCAGTTGCACCGTGTGCGCGTCCACCTTGGACTCAAGCACTCCCAACTGTGCCTCGACCACGTCCATTCGCTTCGACAGGTCGGCGACGTCTTTACTTACTCGCGGCATACCCTCTTGAACATTGGTCATCATTGCCATCAGCTGCACCATTTGTTCTTCCCTACCGGTGTCCTCCCGCTCCATTCCGGTTACCGGATCGTTCCTCACATTTGGTGGCATGCTGTCGGCGATGGAGGATACCCAGGCTCTGATACCATTTGATGCAGGGGGCGTCGACTGTTGCGGCACTTGGATGCTGAATGGAAGAACTCGGCTCCCACGTCGTGCAAGGCACAGAAATAGCAAACGACAACCACAAAAACGATGTTGTATAGTTTTTATTCCAAGAACTTTCAGTTGAACAAAGAACTGAACCTTAATGAAGGGAGTTGAAAATGAATAACGACAATACAAGAATCTAAATCAATAAAAAATACTGACAGAGGAAACAAAGAGAAGGAAAACTGCTTAATAAAAAAATAAAAGGCTGCTGCAATTTTTCAATGATCTCTGCCTTGCGCATGCAACCCTAGAGGGGTTTTTTAAAGCCCTGCTGGATCCGGGTCTCCGGTCCGGTCCCGGACCCGAGGCAACATTCGTTTGCTGCTAGATTTGGGTCGTCTGGACCTGCGTTCCTCGTGCTCGTCAGGAGTGCTCCATTCTGGCGCCTTGGTACCACCATCTAGATCGAATCCACCACCTAGATTCGATCATCAATCCCCATGTGCAGACCCGGTCCCTTGCCTGGGTCATTTGGTGTAAGTTGGACCCAGTCCTGCTCTACATCAACAACACATAACACACATACAATTATAGGTAGAGGGAAGGATGGATGATATATACTTATCTAGGTAGGTCGACATATAGATATAACCATAGCATAGACCATAATGAACATATTCAGATTTGTCGTACATTTATTATGATCTTTAATTTTTTCCAAATATGTTTTGAACTATTTTCTTCCTAAGTTTTTCTCATTGGTATTCACGTCATATCATGACTCGGCCAAGATGTATGGTATTGGCACTTAATCCGGTTAAAAAACTTAACTGACTCAGTTAAAAAACTTAACTGACTCGATTAAAACTAAACTTGGCCGAGTAAAGACATTGTCTCGGTCAAGTCAACTGAGATACGGACTCACTCGAGGCAGCTGTCTCATCTCTTTTTTGAGTTAGAGAGAGAGAGAGAGATGTTACAATATGTAGAGTGTTGAAGGATAGATGAGAAGCACCGAACCTTGGGTAGAGGAAGAGAGAGAGAGAGACGGCTGCACAGAAAGTAAACTTCGTATTTCATTAGGGCAGCTACTCTCTATGTTAAATAGAGAGAAGCCAAAAAGAAGAAATTACATCTAAGTCCATTATTAAATAAAATTTCAAATAACCTCTAATTTAATAAGGCTTAAACTTAAAACCACCTATTCTCAACACTCCCCCTCAAGCTGGAGCATAGATATCGATCATGCTCAGCTTGTCACAACAATGGAAGAAACTAGGCCTCGCAAGGGCCTTGGTAAAGACATCAGCAACTTGATCTTCGGAAGACAGACTTCGGAAGATACATGATTTGTGCAAATATAACCAGCCTGAATCAAGTCACGTACATAGTGACAGTCAACTTCAATATGTTTAGTCCTTTCATGAAACACTGAGTTGTTGGCAATATATGTAGCAGCCCTATTGTCACACATCATCAACATAGGTAGGGATACTTTCTCCTGAAGCTCGGTCAAGACTGATTTTACCCACATAATCTCAGCTGCAGTCTGGGCCATTGCTCGGTATTCAGATTCAGCACTCGACCTGGCTACAACGGTTTGTTTCTTACTCCTCCAGGTAACAAGATTTCCTCCCACAAACACACAGAATCCAGATGTTGACTTCCTATCTTCAACCGATCCTGCATAATCAACGTCAGTGTAAGCAACAACGTCCAAAGATGGATTTCGTTTAAACAACATACCTTTACCAGGAGATGCCTTTAAGTACCGAAGAACCATCATAGCTGCATCACAGTGAACTTTTGTAGGTTTGTCCATGAACCGACTGATTTTACTCACAACTAATGAAATGTCAGGTCTAGTAACAGTCACATATAGCAACTTACCCACCAAGGATCTAAAGCTGGCACTGTCCACATACTCAGACTTCTCATCGAACATGTGAGTTTTGGGATCCATTGAAATATTAGTTGGCTTAGCTCCTAGCATTTCAGTCTCTTTTAATAAGTCCAACACATACTTTCTTTGAGACAACACTAAGCCCTCTTTGTTTCTTGCAGCTTCGATACCCAGAAAATATCGAAGGTGACCAAGATCTTTAGTAACAAAGTGTTTCTGAAGATGATCTTTTGTGGCAGAAATATCTTGAGCACTGCTCCTTGTTAATATGATGTCATCGACATATACCACCATAACAACAATTTCAGCATTGGTTTTCTTGATAAACAAGGAGTGATCTGAAGTTGACCTGACAAAGCCAAAACTCGACATTACCTCAAATAATTTATGAAACCATGCCCTTGGACTCTGCTTCAGACCATAAATAGCCTTCTTCAACTTGCACACCTTCTTACACTCCCCCTGAACCTCGAAGCCTGGGGGTTGTTGCATGTAGACATACAAAAAGGCATTCTTGACATTCAACTGAAACAAGGGCCATCCATGGTGCACAGCAACAGAAAGAACAAGACGAATAGTGCCAAGACGAGCAACTGGGGAGAAAATTTCAAAAAAGTCAACACCATAAGTCTGAGTATATCCTTTTGCAACAAACCGGGCTTTGTACCGTTCAATTGACCCATCCGAGTTATATTTAATGGTATATACCCATTTGCAGCCAACAATATCTGCATCAGTAGGAGGATCAACCAAGTCCCAAGTGCCCCTAGAACATAAGGCATCCATCTCATCCTGTATAGCCTGCATCCATTTGGGGTCAAATAGAGCCTGACTGTGATGAAGCGGAACAGAGGAGGCAGACAAAGCCAAGATAAAATTCTTCATAGAAGCCCCAAGATTAACTTCAGAAACAAACTGAGAAATGGGATGAAGGGTGCACTGTCTTTTACCTTTCCGCAAAGCAATAGGAAGATCCTCATCAAGAGCAGAAACTTCAGTATGCTCAGAGATACTTGCCTCAGGAGAAGGAGATAATGGGGGCATGGAGGTAGGTGGTAACCTATGAGTATACACTATAGGAGGGTTTCTGTATCGACACTCTCCAGAGGATGGAGCCACAGGCTTTGGAGTGAACGACTCTAAAGGAAAAGGAGAAATTGGCAGAGGAAGGTCATCACCCTGACTCTCCTATAACCTTGGAGTAGTACTCGAAAAATAAGGAATAGACTCAAAGAAGGTAACGTCCGCACTGACATACTCTTTATGAGATATAGGGTCATAGCAACGATATATTTTTTGGTTCTTAGGATACCCAAGGAAAACACATTTAATAGACTGCGCAGCAAGTTTATCTCGATCAGGACCCAACTTATGCACAAAACACACACATCCAAAAACTTTAGGGGGGATAGGAAAGAGAGGAGCCTCTAGATGGAGAATTTGAATTGGATCTGGTCTTCTACAGAACTTGACGGCATGCGATTTATAAGAAACCCGACTGTCAAAACCGCATCGCCCCAGTATGTAGCAGGCATATTGGATTGAATCATAAGGCACCGAGCAACATTAAGGATTTGTCTATGTTTCCTCTCAGCCACCCCATTTTGCTGGGAGGTATGGGGACATGTAAATTGAGGTTGAATCTCATTAACAGAGTAGAATTGAAGTAGGTCTTTGGATTTGAACTCAAGAGCATTATCAGTGCGAACAATTTTAACACATATGTCAAATTGAGTTTTTATCCCTGCAATTAAAGATTTAAGAATGACAGGACCTTGAGACCGATCTTTTAACAGGAACACCCACGATAGTCTCGAGAAGTCATCAACAATAACTAGATAATAACGACACTGAGACCTATTCGGAATCCTACTCGGACCCCACACATCTACATGAAGAAGATCAAACAATCTTTGACTTGATGGACTCTGACTGGAGGGAAAAAAGCTTCGACAATGTTTTCCCAATTGACATGTTTCACACTGAAAAGAAACTGAGGGAGGTACATGAGAAATGACACGACGAAGTTTTGTCACTGGAAGGTGACCCAAACGATGATGCTACAATAGAGGACTTCAGGATAATGTAACAGCAGAATAGGCCAAAATCTCTGGTTGGTGCAGGTAATACAGACCACCTTCCTCATAGCCGCCACCAATCCTTCTCCCCGTCAGCAAGTCCTGAAAGGTGCATCCCATAGGATCAAAAATCACTCTACAATTCAACTCTTTTGTCATTCGACTGACGGATAATAAATTCTGTGGAAACGAAGGAGCATAAAGAACATGCGACAATTGAAGAGTAGGGGTAATAGACATGTTTCCCTGCCCTACAATTGGGGAAGAGCTACCATCAACAAGACGTACCCTTTTTTGACCTGTCATAGGTTTTAAACTCAAAGAATTGCTCGAATTTTCGCACAAGTGACCAGAGGCTCCAGAATCAATGATCCACCTACCACCGTGACCAGATAGGCCATCACCTGCCGAGCACACAACCTCCGCAACAGAAGACTTCGAATTGGATGATCGTAAAGCAAGGAGCTCGTCATATTCAGCCCTGCTAAGAGTTACGTAATCATTGGAGGAATCTGCATCTGATTTAACCACTTGAGCCATAATATAAACTAATGGGCTTGATTCACACAATGCAGGAGCAACCACACGCGCATACCCACAATCAACTACGAGCCCGACTATATCAAGTTTTGACTTCACCAATGAAATCTGAGAAACACAACCTTCGACTGTTCAGATCCAAACTTCAAATATAATTTTAAAGAAACTTGACCAAAACCTACCACCTCACCCAAGGATGGCTATAGGTTGCAAATCAAGATCACACATCCAACACGACTTAGCGTGTGTTACCATCAGACATCCGCCACTACGACAACCAGTAGCATTACACAACTCAGAATCCCACGTCAAAAGACAAGGATCCCACAAACTGAATATGTTTCAACACCGCAGGGAATCACGCCTGCTGATTCCAAAAAAATATATTAACATGCTGCTTTCGTGTTGGATGTGAAATCAGTCAGATCTGATTCTTTCTCCCCACGCTTGCTGCTTCCACGACATGAGCACAGCCGAAACTAACATGTTTCTTTCACAAAAAAAATTACGACAGCATGGTTGGTAGGAGTTGTCAATGCAGTCTCCTTGTGGTGATACATAGCAGGTTCAAAACTCAGTGGTACGTTGAATAAAAACTGGTGAGGGTCTGCCTAACTTAGCTTTTTAAAAAAATCACAAAAAAATCACGACCCAGCAGGTAATCACGACAGGTGCTGAAATCACGACAAAAGCTGAACTTACGACAACTGTAAATCATGACAGTTGCTGCTGAAATCATATAGGCAGATGTTATAACTCACGACAGCATGAAAAAAAAATTCACGACCCTGCATAAATCACAGTAGATGTTGAAATCACGACAGATGAAGAAGGAAGATCATTTCTTCAAGGGACACGATACAAAATCACGGCAGCAGCACATACAATCTGTTATAAGCTGCGAAACCCAAAAATCGCAGCATGGCTCAAGGGTTACGGCTGCCAGATCTGAATCCACACTCCCACGATGCTCCCTTAGATCTGATGACACATCTTAAAAGAAAACTGACCTGATTTGAATATAGATCAATCGTAGATTGTTCACGGTCAATCACGCTCCCACGATCGACTGCTCTGATACCATGTTGAAGGATGGGTGAGAAGCACCGAACCTTGGGTAGAGGAAGAGAGAGAGAGAAGAGAGAGAGAGAGAAGAGAGAGAAAGACGGTTGCACAGAAAGTAAACTTTGTATTTCATTAGGGCAGCTACTCTCTATATTAAATAGAGAGAAGCCAAAAAAGAAGAAATTACATCTAAGTCCATTATTAAATAAAATTTCAAATAACCTCTAATTTAATAAGGCTTAAACTTAAAACCACCTATTCTCAACATAGAGAATTGCAAAAGGAAAGGTTAAAAATTTGTTAGACCCTCTAGAAATTCTGAAGTTGATGATTCAAAAGAAGGCCTGAAAGGTAGGTCTAGATTTTCGACGGATGGGAATTGCAATTTGAGCCCGACAGACTCAAGAGGATCAAACCTGAGATTCTTGGATTGCGGGACATGTGGTGCAGGTGTCGAGGGTGAAAAACCTTGCTAAACACGGTGAGAAAGAGGTCTAAGATTTCTCGTAGTTGTGGATTAGGCTAGGCAAAACAGTGAAAACATGGTTAAACGGCTAAATCAGGTAAGTGTGGTTTGGACCCGGTAAGCGTTTTGAGTGCAATTTCGGTCCAGAACTGAGAAGACCTAGTCCATAGGTTCTAAGGTCACCTAGGAATGTGTGTGAGGGTTTGAGATATGAGGGAAAGTTGTTGACGGTCAGGGGTTATCAGTTTAAGGAATTCGATTGTTTCGGGTACCCGACAAGATATGGTTTTGGGTCTCAAGGTCTAGGAAAGGAAAGCAACGAAAGGTATTCTAAGGTTAAGGAAGTGTAGTAGGGGTACCTTGGAGGTCTATAGCAGGCTAGGATGGAGTTCCCCACGTTCTGAAACTCCTGTTGCATTTCAGGTGAGCTTAGGTTAGGTTTGGGGGCTTAGGTGGGTTCGGATAGTGTCAAACAGTGAAAAACAGCCCAAACGACTAAATTGAGTAGGTGCGGTTTGAACCCAGTAAGTGTTTTGGGTGCAATTTTGGTCCAGATCTGGAAGGTTCTAGTCTAGGTGTTCTAGGGACACCTAGGAACGTGTGAAGGTCTGGGATATGACATAAACACAAGAGAAGGTTGTTGGTGATCAGAGGTTATCGATTTAGTGATTTCAGGTGTTTTAAGTAATTGGCAGGATGTGATTTTGGGTTTCGGAACCTAGGGAGTTAACGAAAGCTAGACTAAGGCTAAGGAAGGTTGGTATAAGTACATAGGAGGTCTATAGCTATCTAGTACGAGGTCCCACATGTTTTAGAACTCGAACGCACGATTTTCAATGTGGAGATGCCCCTCGACTCGCCAGAAGAGCAAAACGCATGGTCGAGACATTGGGGGAAACGCAGGCTCTGATGAAGGGCTGGATGTCCAGCCCTGGTGTGAATGAGATGTTGTAAGGTCCAGGGAGGACCAGATGTCATGAGAAAGGAGAGAAAGTAGAGAGACTTATGCAACACATCTGGACCAATCTGGGTGTACGTAAGGAACGGGACCCCAACCCGAAAGGCATCCCCATGACCCCCCAAACCAAAACAATCCGTTTGGATCCAAAAAAGGTTTAAGGGCAATTTCATCATTTCACTTTTGTATTTTCTGAGAATTTTGCTCACATCTCAGAAAATATTTTTTGCTATTTAGTTAAAAATAAATAAATTGTATTTGAATTTAAGGTGTAACTTTTATTTTATTTTTTAGTAGGAGCCGAATTTTACGGATCCAAATAGTTCTGGTGCCCTATAAGATTTATTTTGTGGCACTAAAGAGTGTAAGGGGTAATACAACTAGAATTTTGAATTTTATTTCAACAATGGATCCGGGTCAAGATCCATTTGGGGTCTTAATGTAGAGATCCAATCCATCCAAAAAGAAAGCACCCCATTGGTGCAGTAAAAGGTGGCCCTTCATTGATCCAAGAAGAGGTGGTACCTCATTGGCTTAGTGGGAGGTGATTCCTTCCCCAAGTGAGCATCTTCCCCATGTGCGACTTCATTGGGCCATGAAGAGGTGGACTTAATAGCATTCCCAAGTCCCTAAGCCACCTCTATTTTGATCACTAGGAGCTGACCTCACTTCCAAGGCTCCTACAAAAGAATCAGAAAAAATGTGAACGGGGCTTTTTGACTAATCTGAAAAAAAAAATCTGAGAAGAAATGGAGATTAAGAGGATGATAAAAAGGTGAGCTTTGGCTGGTTTTGTGTTATGAAGAACTTGTGGGTTGACAAAAAAAAATGTGAACGTGGTGAAGACTTGAATCTTGTGAGTGAACGTGAGTTTTAGAGAGATTTTTGTGAACTTGGAGGAGAAAGGCACTTGACGGTTTGGTTGCAAAATGTGATTGGGTTTTCGGAGTTATTCTTGGAGACGTCAACACTTGAGGGAACCGTGCGAGACATCATCTATTTAAAAGTCTGGACTGGACGTGAACGACGTCCCTCCCATTGTCGTACTTTGCTGCTATCAGGATTGAGGCAGGGCGTGAGCGTGTCCATTGTGACTAGCGTGAACCAGGCCACACTCGAACCTGTGTGTACAACAACTTATGGCTGACGTGCTCAAGCCACCTCCGATCGAGCTGTGCGTGAGGTTCTAGCTGAGGTGCATCACTCGTGGTGGGGTGACTTGAGGCTTTGGTTTGGTCAAGGTACACTTTATCAACCAAATGGCCTTTTGCCTCTTGCATTTTTTTTGTAGTCTATGTAGTGGATGAATGTGAACCTGATATTTCATCGTCTACTGCATGCTTTCATCACATCTGAAATACATGAATTTTTCTTAGCATTTTCTCTGTTATTGGTCAAGTTGAATAGTCATTTTTAGCTCAGGAATCATTGTTAAAATTAACTGTTCAACCTGTCGCTTGTATTCAGTTTGGGAACGTTATTTGGGACTCACTATTCATAAAGTATATTATATTTTGGTGGGATTGAATTTCCTGAAATTGTGTGTATTATTCGAGATTAAAACCCTGAATTTTATGCACTGTTATTATTCAATCTTCTATGCGAAATTCTGGTTTTGTGTAATCTCAAGTTGTGACTTGATGTGTGACTGAAATACTTCGTTGATAAGGTGTGTATTTGTCTAGTTCCTGCAAATCGGTTCAAGACTGTTATAGAACGTCAATCTGGAATTAAGTGGACTGTCAAACCTCTCAAATTTGTTTGTATATTCAAGTCCCAATGGTTACTTGACTCACAGTTGTATCGTACATTTTGGCATTGTTACGCACCAGCGAATAGCGATCAGCAGCACCACTGCTAATGCAATTTCTCTATTAGTTTGGGTGTCATACATGCCCCGGTTTCAGCTGGGACTACCACGCTGAAACAGTCCTGCAACCGTCCAACTCGCCATAGCCTGTGCAGGGCTGAGTTCTGGACTAACAGTACCCGCTAAAGAAAAATCATTTTCTTTTTATTTTGAAATTAGAAACCGCATTGTTGTGATTCTGTTAAATTACCAACCTGAATTTTCCTCTGTATATTTGGTTGTGATCCATGTTGTTTTCCTGATCTGAACTGATGCAAACTGATAACTAGCGTACCTAGGTCTGTCATTGAGCGGTCATTGAAGTCTCATTTGTAGTGTGTCAACTATATATATATATATATATATATATATATATATATATATATATGTCCCATTTTTTTCTCAAATCATATATATATATAAGTACTCGTATACCCATGTCCCCTGTCATAGTCTTAGGTGAGTTAGCATAGTTAGTCTTTGTTTCATTTTCGAAAAACAATAAAAATATTTGTTTCAAAATTTATTTTCTCATTTAGGTTGAGTCGCTTTCGCATCGAACACGTGGCATTTACGCACATTTGCAAGACCGATTTCTCTTAGTCGGGTAGTGTCTACATTAGAAACGAGAAAGGGAAAAGAGAGAAAGATGTTAGAGAGGGAAAGAATCGTCCAGAGAGGGGGATGGCTAAAGGGAGAGATTCTGAAAAACTCGATTCATTGTTCAATACATAAAAAGGGAACCCCAAACATCTATTTATAAAGAGAAGGTCTGAGATAAAGTCTCCACTAATCTCTATTTACATTAGACTCCTTAATTATAAAGACTTCACCAACTAGGACAACTACTTTAATCAAAACTCCTAACAATTAAGAATCTAATTAATTAACCAAATCAATTAAGGACTCTTAAAAGCAACTACTTTAATCAAAACTATCTTCCGAAATTCGGGCCGTAACATACCACGCTCTGCACCGCTCTACCCCCAAAGTGGGAGAGATCATGGCTCAACTGATTGGCCGCTCCACCCCGATCAAACACGAGGTTTTGATCTATCCCAATGCACTGGGACAATTCTGCGGTTAACCATTCGTTGTTCCATAAACACTGCCCAATGTGTGAATTGCAGAAGGGAAGGGTTGGTGTTCCCAGTAGGACACGCCCCAAGCATGTGCCCAACGAGCATGCCTTGAGTTTGTGCTCTCACATCACGAACGGCTGCCAATTTCTTCACACAGTCAACTATGTTCGGTTGTTGGTCGGGTCGAAACAGGGTTGACTCAGTTTGAGTGTCGTTCACCCTTGAGAGTGTGTCAATCAGTGCGAGTTGGAGTTGTTGGTTTGTTGTTGCACACAAGGGTGTTGCGCGCTCTGATGTTTTCTACAAAATAAGGGCTCTGATTTAATGTTGTGCACATGGGCAATTGTGCACAACACTGCTATCACCGTGATTGTCGCATGTTGGTTGAGTCGTTGTGGCATACTGCTATCACCGTGATTATCGCAGGTTAGTTGAGTCGTTGTGGCATTAATGGTGGCCACATTGGTGGAGGAATCATCACCTGTGGCAATTCGGCTAGTGGGATATTCAACTCCATAGATTTGTCGTACAAGGGTTAGAGCCTCCAAAGGCCACTGTCGCAGGTGGCCTGCGATTGTATCGTGCTTCCAAGGGTTGTGCATGGGCAGGGTGTCTGCTCTTTTTCTGTATGTGATCTGAGCACGTACTCACTCTCGTTCTTGAAAGCTTCCCAGAGTAGTATGCAGTGGTCATACTGTGAACGCATCCCCTTCCGCAAAGACGCAAGTCCACACTGCAATTCTTTTAGTCCCATTAAAATTTGATCACAAGTCTCACGATCCATGGTTGGCAAATGGATCTTCGCTCTGATGGGAGAGGATCGTCCACTCTAATACCACTTGTTGCGTTCCAGGTAGGCCTATGTTAGGTTTAGAGGCTTGGGTGGGCTCGAGTAGTGCTAAACAATGAAAAACAGGGCAAATGGCTAAATCAGTTAGGTGCAGTTTGGAACCAATAAGCATTTTGGGTGCAGTTTCGATCCAGATCTAGAAGGTTCTGGTACAGGGCTTCTAGGAACACCTAGGAAAGTGTGTGAAAGTTTAGGATATGACATAAACACAGGAGAACGTTGTTATTGATCAAAGGCTATCGATTTAGTAATTTCAAGTGTTTTAGGCATCCGACAGGATGCAGTTTTGGGTTTTGGAACCTAAGAAGTTAACGAAAGCTAGACTAAGGCTAAAGATGGTTGGTATAAGTACTTGAGAGGTCTATAGAAATCTGGTATAAGGTCTCACACATTCTAGAACTCGAACACACGATCTGTAATGCAAAAACGTCACTCGGCTCGCTCGAAGAACAAAACGCTAGGTCCAGGCGTTGGGGGAAACTCGAAATCTAATGAAGGGGTAGGACGTCCAACCCTAGTTTGAATGAGATATTGTAGGGTACAGGGAGGTCCAAATGTCATGAGAAAGGAGAGAAAGTAGAGCGAGAAATAAGAAAGAGAGAAGAGAGAGAAAGACGTTATAGAGAGAGAAATGTCCAGAGAGACGGGGACGACTAAAAGGAGAGAGATTCTAACAAACTCAATTCATTATCCAATGCATAAAAAGGGAACCCCAGACTTCTATTTATAGAGTGAAGGTCGGGGATAGAGTCCCTACTAATCTCTAAAATTAGACTCCTTAATTAAAAAGATTTCACCAACTACGACTACTACTTAATTAAAACTCCTAACAATTAAGATGCTAATTAATTAACCAAATCAATTAAGGACTCTTAAAAGCAATTAACAAAGACTTAATTAACTTCTAGAAGGGAGGACATCCCCAAGGACTCTCCAGCATGTCAGGCCCCCTAGGTGAACATCACTCTTTAATTGGCTTGCCTTCGGGCTTGACATGTATTTTGCTCTTCTTGTTCTTGACTAGGACTCTGGATCTTTGGTTTGTCATCCATTAGCAATGTCATGTCAGTTACCACATCACTCTCTTGGATCCCACCTGTGCCTGCACAGCCATCAATTCTTGCAGGGAAAGGCGAGTGGATCGTGGAGCTCAAATCTGCACCATCTTCCGAAGTAACACACATGATCTGCAATGCAAAGACACCACTTGTCTCGCCGGGATAGCCAAAACACATGGCCAGAGATGTTGGGACAACTCGGGGTCCTGATAACAAATAGGCCCATTGGGTCCTGATAGCAGTGAGTACAACCTCTTTTTCGTCCCTACGAAATGACATGTTCATTGTAGAGAAGTTCCAGCCTACCTCACCCAACATCTATAGTCACTGCATACCTAAGACAACGTCCACACCATGGATGTGTAGAACGTATCGGTCTATCACAAACTTTGCTCCTGAGAGAGCAAGGTAAGATACGTTGTAGCAAGTCCCCTCTTCATCCAGCAAATTATCTTCTTTGGATTTTGATTCTACCACTTAGAAGATGTGGTAGCGCTTGCATGTATGGCCCTCAAACTACTTCTCACTGTAGTTGAAGCATAAGTCTTTCTTAAGGCATTCTTCACGCTTCACGCTTGTGATCTGCTGCATTTTAGGGTGACATGACCCCCTTGGCTAGCTCTGATTCAGACGGTCTATTCGGAGAGCGATCACATGGATCGGTTGGCCGATTCGGCTACCGCATTGTTTAGAGTCGGCGTTGCTTTTCTTCATGGAGCTTAACTACCTTATAAGTTTCCTTCGGACTTCTCACTGTTGCAGCTAGGACCTCTACACGAAGGTCCTCACGCAGGCCACCAATGTAAGACCAGAGTAAGGTCTCATCATCGACTTGGGGCAAAAGCGTGCATAGATCTCAAATTATGCTTGGTACTCGTCCAATTTGTCCCATTGCTTGAGGTTTTTGAGCTCCCCATGGTGATTCATCATTACCATGTTCCCAAACATCTCCATAATACGCTCGACAAACTCCTCCCAAGAGGGTTTCCCGTGTACGAGGTCCAACCATTTGTACCATCCAAGGAAGTCGCCTTCAAGGCAGGTGATCGCTTCAACAACATGTGCCTTGGGGGGCACATTGTGACATGTGAAAAAGTGCTTGAGTTTGAAAACTCACTCACACACATTCTCTTCAGCAAAAGAAGGTACTTCGAAATGAGGTTTCTTACCCATGCCCCGCACGAAATTATGTGATGGCTCCCAAAGAATCGAGTCGTTCGATCCTTCCATGTGGCCACCAGCAAAGACAAAGCCTTGGGGCCCTGGTTGCCCTAGTATGTTGAGTGAAAGGGCATGGATACAACCTACGAGGTCTACAATCGACCGTTCTATACGCTCCAAGCGGTTGCCTTGCTCCATGCTTGCTTGTCATTGTCGAAAAGGTTTGGCTTGCATCTTTTCAACAATCACCCGAGCTTATTTTGTATACTTGTGGATTTCTTTTATCTTATCAATGTTGGAGAGTGGAGGCTCCGTCTAGACAAGTTTGCTCTGATACCACTCTATTAGACCATAAAATTTTAAAGTTGGTGGTTCGGAAGAAGGCCCGAAAGGTAGGTTTGAATTTCGGACGGATGAAAATTGCAATTTGAGCCTGACGGACTTAAGAGGATCGAACCCTAAATTCTTGGATCATTAGACCCGTGGTACACGTGTCGGGTGTGCAGAACCCTGCTGGACACGGTGAGGAAGAGGTCTAAGGTTTCTTGTGGTTGCGAATTAGGCAAAATAGTGAAAACGAGGTTAAACGTCTAAATCAAATAAGTGTGGTTTGGGTCTAGAATTGAGGACCTGGTCCAGGTGTTCTAGGGTCACCTAGGGACGTGTGTGAGGGTTTGGGATATGATCTAGACACAGAGAAAGGCTACTGACGATAAGGGGCTATCGATTTAGGGAATTCGGGTGTTCGAGTACTCAGCAAGATGCAATTTTGGGTCTCGGGGTATAGGAAAGCAACGAAAGTTATTATAAGGTTAAGTTTAGTAGGGATACCTTGGAGGTTTGTAGCAAGTTGGGATGGAGTTCCCCACGTTGTGGAACTCGGACACACGATCTGCAATGCGGAGACGCCACTCGGCTCGTTGAGATAGGAAAAACGCACGGTCTTGGACGATGGGGAGCTCGGGCTTCAGAGAAGGGCTAAACGTTTAACCCTTAGGAGCCTGGTATGCTGATAACCACGGAGGACTAGAGAAGTCATGAGAGATGAGAGAGTAGAGGGAAATGAGAAAGACGTTAGAGGGAGAAACGGCTAGAGAGAGAAGTTTGGAGCATAGTTGGCAAACCCGGCGATCCGACTCGGGATTCATCCAAGTCAGGTCGGATCGCCCAGGAGTTGGGCCATTGATCTAGCCCAAACCGGTTTAAGCCAAGTTCGGGCGTGGATCGGCTAGGAATCGCCTAACTTGGCTGACTCGCCTGATTCAGGATTGAGATGAGGCTCGGCGAATCGATATTGATTCACTGAGTCGTCTCAGATTTTGAATCGATTTGTTTCGATACGAACTGGTTCATCGCTTTGGCTCTTATCATTTTTTTTAGAAGGGTCTTCTGACTCTTCTCGTTCTTTCTCACCTCTCAAGTTCTCTCTCACCCCTTCTGCAACTCGAACCCTAGGGCAATGACCGACGACCACCGGCAACCATCATCTGTCGTGCCTTCAACAGTCAAGTGCTCTCTCTCTCTCTCTCTCTCTCTGATGACAACACGACCGAACTACGGGGTCAGTCTCGCAAATATGCGTACACGCCACGTGTACGATGCGGAAGCAACTAGACCTAAAACAAATATTTTTTTTCAAAAATAAAACTAACTAGTCTAAACCCAACTAAGACTATATATATAAGTAATCGTATAACTGTGTCTAGTGTCATAGTCTTAGGTGAGTTAGCATAGTTAGTCTTGGTTGTGTTTATTTTCGAAAAATAACACAAATATTTGTTTCAAAATTTATTTCCCTATTTAGATTTTATCGCTTCCGCATCATACACTTGGTGTGTACGAGTATTCCAAAGACCGACTCTTATAGTTGAGACGTCTCTCTCTCTCTCTCTCTCTCTCTCTCTCTCTCCAAGGCGAGCCTCCAAGACGCGATGCAGGATACACATTTAGGGGGTTTTCGCAGTACAGGATTTTGCACTATGCACAATCTAGGATTGTGCAAAGTGGACAACAAATAAAGTAATTGTAATGAGATATGTGAAATTATATAAACAAAGTGCAAAAGCACATACACAAGTCCAAGAATGGACAATACAAAGGCCCGAAAGCACAAAAATGCATACAATGACTTCAAAGAGTCTTAGAACAACAACAAAAGTTAAAAAATATAAGGTTTATCGAGTAAATATACTTAAGAAAGCATTAAAATATATGTGAGGGGTTCAGCCCTATTTATACAAGAGAGAGGGTGACATGGACTCTATTTGGAAGGCCCAATAGAGACGTTGGGGAGTCCCAATGACTATGTTCTTTTAACCATAGAGCCTATGCTTTATTACATAAATGACTTGAAAAATAAAGAAAATAAAAAAGTAAAAATAAGAAAAAAAGAAAAGGTAAAAAATGATTTTATTGTGAAAAGACTAAAATACCCTTAAGAGGAATATAAGTAACAACTATATATGTGATTATATGTATATAATCATATATATAATCTATTTTAACACCCACCCACCCACCCCTCAAACTTATGGTTGAGAAGAAACAAGAAGTGAGATGTGGCCAGATCTTTGGTAAAAAAATATGCAAGTTGATATTTTGATGTGACATATGGCAATTCAATAGTTTCTCTCAAGAATTCATCATGAACATAGTGACAGTCCATCTCAATATGTTAAGTACGCTCATGGAAGGTGTGGTTGCTAGCAATGTAAATTGCGTTTTTAATGTTGCAAGACATCTTCAAAGGTTAGGATATGTCAACTCCCATATCTTTGAGAAGATTTCGTAACCATACTAGCTCCATAGTTGTTGTTATAGCTCTATATTCAACTTTTGTTGATGATAGTAATACCTTTTGTTGTTGTTTTCAACTCCAAGCAATTAATGAATCGCCTAAAAAACACATAAATCAATAGTTTGGATTCTATCATTGGGATTTCCTCTCCACGCATCATCAGTATAAGCAAGTTCAAAGAAAAAGATGAGGATAAGAAAAACCCTTTAGTTATGGTATTCTTTATATATCTGACAAATCATAACACAACACTCATATGTATTATGGTTGGAGCATGCTCAAATAGACTGGTAAAATAAATAGCATGGGTTGGGTTGAGTCTGGTGATAGATAAGTAGGTGAGTGACCCGATTAGATTCTGACAAGGTGTTGGATCTTCGAAAAGAGTCACATCTTCAAGCCTTAATTTTGCAATGATCATGTCTCTACTTTCTTATCATCTGAAATGCCTAACGAGAAAGAATATACCCTCTAAGAGAGTAAGCAACTTCAATACCTAAGAAATATCTTAGGAAACCTAAATCAGATATATCAAAATTCTCTTTTAAAACATTTTTAATATCAGTAACTCACCGTTTATCACTTCCTGTTATAATCATGTCATCTACGTAAAGTAGAAGAATAACAACTTTAGAACATGTACTTTTGACAAAAAAGAGAAATGACACTATAGCAAGAATGAAAACCCAAATGACTCATTACATTATCAAATCTATCGTATCGGGTTTTAATAGCTTGTTTAAGGCTATACAAGGCATTTTTAAGTCTAAGAGTTTTACCTTTTTCAATACCAAATAATGTTGGAGGGTCCATATAAACCTCCTCGTTTAATTCACCTTGAGAGATGCATTTTTAACATCAAATTGGTATATGGACCATTTTTAGATAGATGTCACGGCTATAAGGGTCCTAACACTAGTCATCCTAGCTACCGATGCAAAGGTTTCCTCATAGTAAATTACGTATTTCTAGGAATATCCCTTGGGCACTAGCCTAGCTTTATATCTTTCTAGAGATCCATTACTCTTGGTTTTAATCATAAAAACCCATATACATGGATCCATAACTTATCGCAAAGTTGAATCCACGAAAATTAAAGATTTATATCAGGGTAGAAATTGGGCTCCACACTCTTCCAACAAAGATGGCATCAAATGATCCGGCATGGCAATGGGTCACTCAAGTAATGAGTGGAAACTGATTGAAAATTGATTGCAAATATTGTCATAATATTTTTTTATGTAATATGAAAGTATGAGTCTTGTGGCATGTTCTTAATTGCAAGATATTTAATAGTTTGCTTTGTTTTTGTGATATAGTTTATGTTTGATGATGTCTAATGCAACTCATAGAGACATAAATGCTTTATATGTGATTTTATAGTTGCATTTTGTGCACTTCATCATTGTTTCGTGTGTTATGATTTTTTAGAATTTTTGCTATTTTCCTGATTTTTTAGAAATTTTGAAATTTGTTTTCAAAATTTATGATTTTTTATGATACGATATGTATCTTATTTTGGGTCCGACCAATACAAGTTACAATACGATACTTACAACCTTGGAACTACTATACCATACAAGTTAAGAAGTTTCCCATGCTTGGCATAGACAGTTCAAAGAGTGATGCCATACAAAATGCAAACAAGAAAAAATAAAATGGTCCCAAAGCCAATAATTTGTAGATCGGACAAGGCACGAATATGATACTACACTTACAAGAAGCAGCCATTTCAAGAAAGCTTCCTTGAACTGAACAAAAGAATGAAAATTTGTTGATTATGATATGGTATAGAATAGCTGTCAGCAAATAAGATCCCTTTCACCGCAAAAGGGAAAAGATAAGGACCACAAGGAAATGGACTTTAGAAAGCTCAACCACATTGGAAAGAACCCTTCACTCGCAGAAAGAAGTGCAGTTCTGGTAGCAAAGCAGCGCTCTTACCATAAGAAAGGCAAGAGTGGAGGTGCAGGAAGTTCAGCCCCATAGCCCTAAGTGATAATACTACCACAGTGGACAATCTAGCAGTTAACTGGCACTACAATCGGAAAGCCTGTCTTAGCACAAAAGAAGCCTTAAAACTTTCAAAAAACTTTAGTGATTGGAACTTGGAACCTGAAAGGAAACACTGGCAGTTTTTGACGGAAAGAATGTGACAAGAATACAATAAATCACCCTCACACAAAAATGAGAAAATGTTTTTGCTGATTTGATTGTGAAACTGACAAGGAAGAAGACTTTGTAATTCACTCCTAGTCAAAGGAAGCAACACCGGAAATATTAACAGTAAGGTTAAAACCAATAAGAAGTCTCAATTTTACAAGCAGGTGTACTAATGGAGACTTATTGCTACCTACTCATCCCTCATGCTAGACTTGAAATTGTGTTTTCTATCAAGATATACACAGAAAAAGTCTAAAACTGTGGAGGCCCAATAGAAGATAGAAAAGAATGCTTGAATACAATTGGCTTCTATGGCTATGAAATATGATGTTTAAGACAGAAGTTGACTCAAGAGTAGCAAACACTAACATTCCTGAATTCATATTCTAAAAGTTGCAGGTACATCATGATCCTCATCCGGAAATATATAGTGCTTCCAGTCATTGGTACTTTAGTGTGCTTCCAGGTAAAATTGACAACTTACAAGCTCTTATTACAACTTCCATACACAATCCAGCTGCAAGTGTTTTTAACCTAACACTTGCAGCATTGGCTGTTTTCAAAACTAAATAGCTAGAGCTCAAGCATGAAACCATAATGTCCAAACTAGATATGGACCACAGCAGCAAAGTGATGGCTTGCTATGTCACATGGGTGCGGGTGCGGGGGTGCGGCACTTTCAAAAAACTTGGGTGCGGAGGTGCGGCAAATATAATATATATATATATATATATATATATATATATATATATATATATATATATATATATATATATATATATATATATATATATATATAAGTTTTAATAGTTAACAACATTAACACTAATGAATGTTCATCTTGGGCATGACCAAGTCGAGCTAGGTCAATTCGGGTTGGGTCAGGTCTACCCAATCCCACTTTCATCCCTACACTGCAGCGGCGTAAAACATAAATGGACATGATATTTTACCGGTCAAAGGAATTAACTTTTCCAATGCATTTATTGATTACTTAGAGAGAGAGAGAGAGTAATTAACCACCTTGGAACTTTTTTTTGTTAGATAGTACAAGCCCTCCTCCCCTCACCGACTGTACATTGGTTGGCCTCCAGTTGGTAAAACCCTTGAGGTCCTTGAGGTCCCCTTTGCCCATCTGAGGAGTACCACCTTTGAACTTTACAGTGATTCTACCAGACTACCATAAGACCCTGTTTAGAATTTGTAGCTGGGATGGGCGTTTATTAAATTTATGTATTTGAAGAAGTGGCAGCTGCTAAATTCATGATTTAGCCTAAATACAAAAGAGAAAGGGCTTCACTTCTCATCCCAAATGCATAAACGCCAATCCCAGCACCGAGATTCCAAACAGGCCATAAATTTCATTGGTGGTGGCCACCTCCAAGGTATATAGCCATAGCATTTCTCATCATGAATTTATCCTAGAAATTGGAGTCCCGTGGAATCAAGAAATTAATGGGAACTGAGCAGTCCGTTCCTTTGCTAGCCTCTAAGAAGTTTCTTCCCAAGATAAAAGTAACTAAAAATCATGTAGAATTAATTCTTCTTTCATTTTTCATAAAACCCCTTTAAGTAACCATTAGTGGTAACGTCCTTATTTTTTCCATAATGACGAGGAACATGTATCGGCTAGAATTTACCAACCAAACACAAGTTACAAGAAGCAAACAAATACTCCATCATGCAGCCATTTCTTTTTTTTTGTCCAAAAAATGGACAAAAATGACCCTGTGTGCGTTGACTGCACCCAGGGTCCGGTTGACCGCACAGGGTGCCGCACCCGCACGCGCACCCACGTCGCGTCGACGCGGGTGCGGCACCCGGTTGGCCGAATCCCTGTGACTTAGATGGCTTGTAAATTCAGCTCCAAAGAAGACAAGGAGAGGCAGAAGTGGCAAAAACTAGGATCACAACTGCCTCAGATTATTATCGACCAGGTTCAAATAGAAGCCCAACAATAGCATGAATTCGATGCTGAGCAGATCAGCAAAATATATAAATGTGCATATAGTCTTAAGTTGCTGACAGATGGTGCAACTTCAAGCAGGAGACTAGAAGATTTAAAACTTTACTAGAACACAATGGATATATCAAAATGTAGAGAAATAACATGTAAATCATTACGGCACAAACATAACTGACCTTCAGAAGCTACTCATACCTATCAAATGTTAAACCCTTGCCAACAATTGCTAGCTTCACCTTCACAAAGTCGTTGGGAGGTTTGTAGCACAGGTGAATAAAACGAGGGGGATTTGCAGATGCAGCAGCAACACCCAAATAAGAACCCATTTTTAGTTCTCTGCACTGGTCAGCATCTAATATTGTTGCTGTCAACACATCACTAAATGTGGAAGCTATCTTTGCAGCCTCATCTGCCAGTGCGCCTATTAGGATAATAGCAACATTACTTCCACAAAAATAGCCAGACCAATTCAAGACCCAAATTTAGCATTCCCAATCAAAAAACATATAATGCAAAGCTAGAACATGTCAAATCTAAAAAAGGCATCAATCCCATACTCGGTGTGAGCACATTGGCTGGGGAATTCACAAGCTCTCTACCCAAAATTACACCAGAACAAACATCCACTGTGTACTTGAGCTTGTGTTGTATCGCAGAACCAGCTCCAAAGCCAATTATATCCACTGATTTAAGTGATGGCTTTTTTGATTCTGACTTAAACCTGTTGTCCTCATAGACACCAAGCACAGTTCCTACATAAGCCAGACAGATAAAGGACTAAATTAGAAAATGAAATGGATTCCCAAATTTGCAAAACGAATAAAAGACAAACAACATAAGAAAAGTAAAGAAGTTTGAACCAAATATTTGGCAGGAAAAAGGTTGCATTGAAGCGAAAAAATGAATAAGGACTCACAGGTGAGGTTTTAGCTGCAAAGAGATTGCTAACAAACAGAAAGAAGAGATAGGTTAATGCACATGCATATGAGTGTTATTTAACTGATTTGGAAAAGGACACAACAGTAACCATCAAAATCACTAACACATTGCAGTTTTTACTGCTGCAGGAAAGACTAAACTGAGCAGGAATCACGGTCAGTAAAGTAGCCTTAGCAGTGGGCTGTTTTGGATGAGTGCAAGCATGAGTACATGTTTGCCTGTCCATGTGATATCAGGAACAAGAAGGAAACAGAAAACCAGTAAACGACAAAGCTGCTAAGGCACCTGATGCTATGGAAGATACTGCATTGAGCTTAGCATCTTCAGAAAGATTGTCATAAGATGCTAGAACAACAGCAACATCAGTTGCCTGAGCAGCCTTTGCAGCTGTTGCAACAGCCTCCCCAAAACCTCTGTAAGCAGAGACAGCTGAAGAGGAAGTGCCTTGGCCGAGCCCAATTAAGCTGAGTCTTCGGAAAGGTAAGCCAGGAAGCCTAAGAACTGTCGTTTGCCCAACTTTGCCAGTGAAGTCCTCCTCTTTAGATGCTTCCCCCAACAGACCACCGAGTTTACTATCAATAATTCTTAATGTTGCATTCTCGAATATCCCTTTATCATCCTTTGACATGTCCTTCTCGGTTACACCTACTGCTAGTATGTCACCTTTCCATTCCGCAAAATCAGTCTCCTTTGCAGAAAATGCAATCTGTATAGGAGAACGATGGGATCAAACTTTGAAAATATCAGATAGACATTTCTCCCAACATATCAGAAAGATCCAAATGCCCTAGAATACAAACCCAAGAATTAAAACTAGAATAGGAGAAAGATCAAACGATCAACCATTTTGAATAACGAGCATTCTCATATCCAGAAGCAGTTTCAATATACAGCAACTAAAACACATAACCACCCATCATACAAAGTAAAATTCCAAAAAAATAAAGGCAAAACAACGACAATAAAACTCATAAATACCAGCTAGCAACCAGTAGTCCCCCTTATAAGAACTAAAACAAATAAAAAATCGTCTCAGGAATTTCATCAAACACTTGACATGCGCGCATAGAGACCCACAAGAACAGCCGCTCCTCCGTTTCAACAGCACAAACAGTTACAGAATCCAGATAATGTACATTCCAAAACCAATTCTAGGCAAGAAAAACGAACACCCACAAAAACCTTCCACCAAAAAAAGCTGCACCAAAATCCGTACGAAAATATGGTGCCAACAAGGAAAAAATAAAAAAGATGGCAGAAAAACTACCACAGGGGGAGGCTGTTTGGTGGGTTCAGTGAGGCCGAGGTTGGCTTTGGAGAGAGCAGAAGCGGCCATGTGAACAAGATGCGCGCGCCTCGGCAAAGAGAATCGTGCAGATGAGACGAGGTGCGCAAGAGACGACGAAGAATGCGCATAAATAGGGGAACAGGCTAATTTAGGAAGCAGGGAGGCCCAGAGGACAGCCATTTGGGCCTCACTCCCTATCTTTTCTTTTTATTAAAAAACTGCTTTTCAAATGCCGCCTCTTTCTAAATTCATGCGGCGCCTTTAATCTTTATAGTTTACCTTGGTATCGTGTGCTCTATCATCTAGCAATGAGAAGGTTACTCCGAAGAGAACTTCAGTGTCAAGTCTACCTTCTCATGTCGCCAAAACCTTTTTTAATAAAGCTTGGTTTAGGCGTACCTACTAGTTATACAACTATATCGAACTTGCAACGTCCCGGCACAAGGTGACGTGCACTAACTGCTCCTGCCACACAAGCACGCCCCAGTTAACACTTTACTTTACGGCAAAGATTGGGAGATTTTGGAAGAAATAAAATGACACTTTTTTCAACGTGGCACAGTTTCCTTGGTACTCATGGTTATTACTGAAAAGATGTCTAGGTAGTGGGTACTAGGGATGCACAATGAACCAGGCCGGTTGAGGCTAGCCTCTTTCAAGTGGGGCTCGTGCCGTAATTGAGTCGAGCTTTTACTAACTTTGAGGCTTGGACTGAGCAAGCGAGCTAAGCTTGATCGGCCTACTGAGCTCGATAAAGCTCAATTTTATGAATATTTTGGACTTACCCTTCCCTGACTTGTCTCTTCTCGAGCCCTGCCTAGACCAGCCCCTTTTTGAGCCCCAACCCCATCTCGCCCCTTTCTCGCTCTGTCTCTCTTCCCTTCTTAAGCTCCACCCTTGTCTTGTCTCTTTCTCACTCACTCACACTCTCTTTCCCTCTCTCTGTCTCTCTTCCCTTCTCAAGCCCCGCACGACCGTCCTGCCCCTTCTCATAGCACCACCCCTATGACCTTCTCTCTCTCTCTCTCTCTCTCTCTCTCTCTCTCTCTCTCTCTCTCTTTTGAGCCTCACTCAGCTGCCTCCTCCCACCACTTCTCGCAGACCCACCCTTGTCGCTCTGTCCTCTCTCTTTCTCTCTTTCTCTCTTTCTTCCCTTTTCTCTCCCCTCCCCCCCTCTTTCTCTTGTCCTCTCTCTTTCTCTCTTTCTTCCCTTTTCTCTCCCCTCCCCCCCTCTTTCTCTCTTCTCCTTTCTGATTCTCTTCTTTTTGAGTTTCTTCTTCTTTGTAAGACCCACAAATTTTTTTGAATTGTAATTGAAATTTCTTTATTAATGAGAAAATTTTGATTTTTGTTTTGATTGACCTATGTGAGTGATTAGGGATTTAACTTCTATTTTCCTTTCTTGTTTTCTTTACAATTGACAATCATGGGTCATTTAACAAATAAATTATGAATAATTGATTTAATTATTGGATAAATCAAATTACTATTTGTATGGTCAAGTTAAATTGGTTAAGATGGCTAATCACTATGTTAGAACATAGTTAGATATACAATTTAATCAAATAAAAAATATATCTACAATGATAATTTAAGTATCGATTATTTTAATCCTTAGTGGGTTGGATTCGGACCAATTGAATCTAGGTTCAATTGAGGATTTGATGAGGAAAGGCATAGAGATCCATTATATATATATATATATATAACAATAAATAAATAATAATGCATAATTAAAAATAATTGAAATTAGGTTGGACTTGGATCATATTGGATCCAACACCAAACCCAAGGTGGGGGTGGTTTGGAACTAGACCAACCACGTCTAGTTGGTTTTCAAGGAAACCTTGGAAAGCACCCAAGTGGGGGTCGACCTCCCATGTGGAGCCCTCCCGTATACCATGTACACATGGGGAGGGGTGTTCCTTAGGAAAGCACATTCCAAGAGTTTAGGTATGGATCCCAAGGTTCCTCCCTAAGTAGATAAAGCCTTTTCCTAGAACATAAAATACTTTTTTATTTTTGTGAAACTTATAAAAGTGATTTTTTACTTGAAAAGGGCATTTTGAGATGAGGGTTTAACTTTATCTCAACCCTTCATCTCACACTTTTAATCTTAGCCACACATCTACCTCAAACGTTAGACTAACCGTACAAATATGGGGGCAAAAAAGGTGAAGAAGGATCATTCTCTTCTCATTTTTTAAGTCTCTCTCTCTCTCTCTCTCTCTCTCTCTCTCTCTCCTTGCACTTTCTCACCCTTCAATGTTTTGCCTTAATGCTTTTGTGAAGCTTCAATCTCTTCTCTAGTGTGTAGTGTGAGGTACCATCAAGGGACTTCACTCTACATGTTTTTGAAAAAGAAGTTTTTCTCTTTTCTTTGTGCTCTTAAAGGTTTTGGAACTTTAAAAATGTAAGTGATTTTCTAATAACGAGTTTTGTTCATATTTTAACTTTTATCCACACATGTACATATATTTATATGGTAATATATATAGGTATCAATATTAATATGCATGAAAAAGACCCATGTACATACTTTTAATAATTTTGTAAAATATTTGTAATTTTGAATGATTCAATCTCTTGTATTTCGAATGTTAATGGTAGAATTCTATTTTTAAGACATGTTCATGGTTCAATCTTTTGTATTTTAAATTTTAATGGTAAAGTTCTATTTTTAATACATGTTCATGGTACAATCTCTTGTATTTCAAATTTTAATGGTAGAGTTTTATTTTTAATACATGTTCATGGTTGAATCTCTTGTATTTCAATTTTTAATTATAGACTTTCATTTTTAATACACGTTGATACATCTGAAAAGTTTTAACTTTTAATAAATTTTGAAAACTAAGTTTTTATGAATTATGAACCAGTTTAGATGCTATTTGAAGTTTAAAAATCCTGATTTGGATGGTTATTGGATCCAAACAATGACCTGAACTCATATTTAGATTTTAGATAGATCCATAATGTAATACATGAAAATATCAATAATTAATAAATTATGGAAAAGATTCAAGCTTTTTATTATGATTTATTCTAGATATAAGTTATAATCTAAAAACCTAGATTTTTGAGGTAATTATTGATTGAAATGAAGACTTAAACTTATATTTGAAATCTTGATAAAATCAAGTAGAGAATTGCTCAAAATTCGAAATCTAGGGATATTTTTATAATTAATTAAGTTGTCATAGGCAAAATAGTAATTTGCCAATCCAGTGGCATCCTTCAGTAAAATCCCCAACTATATAAGGGTAAAAAGGTAATTTTTCATTTTAAAAATTTTTTCAATGAATTAATAAATTTGTTAGGGGCAAAACAATAATCTGCCACCACCAATGGCAGGCCGAACAATTTTTTGAACTGCAGAAAGGTAATAGAGCAACTTCTAAATTCTCATATGACATTTCAGAAAGTTGGAATCTGGTCAGGGACAGACTAGATATAAAAATTAGAGATTAAAATATAGTATAATATTAATATTTTTTATTATTTTAATTAGAAATCTATGATTTTGGAAAAACCACATGCCCAAAACCATGGACAACCATGTTTTTTCAAAACCATGGGAGACGTGTCACCTCATAGTGAGGAGGTGACACCAAGCTTGGCTCTTCTTTTACAAGTGTCTGAATAAATTAATTTTTTATCTAAAAAGTGACATTTGTCACCAAAGTGGGGCCCACAGGGGGGGGGGGTACCTCCTATCTTCCTTGTAAATACCCCCTCACCACTCTCTCTCTTCCCATTTCAATCCAAGCCTTTCTCTCTCTAAGCTCTCTCTCTCTCTTATTTCTCTCTCTAGCTTTAAGCTCTCTATAATTTAAACCCAATCCTCCGTCTAAACCAACAAAAAAAATGGCAAACCCCTTCTAGCCTCTTCCCTCTCTTCCCAAGCAAGATATGTTTCTTCATAGAAGCCCCGACAAGTTAGAATCAACCTCTAAAGTGTTGTTTGCAAGAGTTCTGCTAAATTTAGCAGAAATATCAAATTAAGATCGTAGAAGCACTTCTTAAAATTTCTAAATCAGGTTAGTACTCGAATCCTACTTTTAGATTCAAAATTTATAATTATAGGACCTCTTACTCTCCTCTTAAAGCCTAGGACTTCTCTCTATGGATTTAAATTTTGGCAATTTTGCCAAAATTTAATCCAGTCCTGCCTCTACGTAGGGGAGTTTCGTTTTTTTTTTTTTAATATTTTTAAGTACTCAAAACTACCATAGCAGTAGTTCTGACAAAAAAAAATTAACTTTTTTCCGAAAAATAGAACTATGATAGCAAAAGTTCAGGCAAAATCTTTTTAAAAGATTTTTGAAAAATAACATTAGTATGCCAATAATTCTGACAAAAACTTTTCTAATATTTTAGAAATTTCAAATTAATTTAGTAGGAATTATGTCAAAAATTTTATAAATATTTTTGAAAAAAATGTTTTTTATAAAGGAGACTCTTTCAAAAAATTTCAAAATCCTTTTTAGATATTCGAGTGATTTTTTTTTAAAAAACTTTATAAAAATATTTACGATGCAAAGTCATGTTTAAATTTTTACAACTTAAATTCAAGTTCGAACCCTTTTTCGAATATTTTAGTTATTACAAAGAAAACTTTGTGAAAATTTCCATAAAATTTTTAAGATCATTTTAAAATAATTTGTAGATTTTTTTAGTAATTCCTTAAAAAGAACTCCCTTTAATTTTATAGAGCAGATACTACCCAAAATTTAATAGAAAAATATAATCTAATATAATAAATTTTACCAGAATAAATCAAAGCATGAGTGTTTTATCTTGTTCTATCATAAATAAAGAAAATTTATTCTATCAAAATCTTATAATTTTTGTATTAGACATGTTTCTAATGCATGCATGATTATTTAAAATTTTAATTATGATCATATGCATATTTTAACATCTGCATGAATAAATATCTGTTTTCAATGACAAGATTTTGAATTTTATGAGTTTGAACTAAAATTATCCAAAAATTTATAAGGTATTGTAGCTAAGCAATAGTCAAGGCTTGGACGATTTTTGAATTTTGATAAAAGGAATAATTATGGTGTAGCATATTGATTTTAAAAGATTTTATTGTGCGAGTTTTCTAAACATAAAAGGTGCAATAAGACACCCATTTACTAGATGAGTCATGTCTACACACAAACTTAAATAAGTTCAGGCTTCATAGGCTAGTGCTCATTTTTATAGAGCAATACTGGATGAGTTGGGTACATATGACCCTAGTATTTACTCTAAATGAGTATTTGTGCAATTGCGCCTAATTTTTAAAATGTTAAGTCATATAAAAGAACCCTTCGGGTCCATTCAAGTTTATTCTACTGTTATCATTGCAAATTTTTCCCCTCTCTGTACGAGAGAAAAATGATTCTACGAGTCAAACTCGATCAAAGTTTTGAAAATTATTTTTGAAGATTACTCACCTCTGTTTTTTAAATTTGCGGGAAAATTTCATAGAATGGAACTCGCATGTTGGTACGAAGTTCAACCGTTGTTGGTGCCTTTACCAGGGGTAATTGAACCAAGGATCAATGTGTGCTTAGCTAGGCTCAAATATCTAAATTATGCTTTATTTCCTAAATGCATAGAGAATCAGACATGTGGTATGAAGTTTTTGAAAAATGCATATTTGGAAATATATGATGTTTGCTTCTATTGCTTGGAAAATATACTTTAAAATGATATTCTTTGAAAATCATGGATCATATTGAAGATTACCTTTTGAATGGAAAATTTATTGAAAACTTTGAGAAAATCGATTTTTAAAATGATTTGAACATTCTTATGAGAAAATAGATTTCTTATTTAAATAAATCAATAACAGAGAATTTGGCCCTTTGAAATACTTTCATGATGCAAATTAGCCAATGTGAATGAATGAATGTAACTTCAAAGAATATTTTCTGAGGAATTTGAGAAAATCAATTGAGAAATGCAGTGATTCTAAAGTTAGCCTAAGAGTATAGGCTAAATGTGACTTATACGAAGATGACAAATCTAGGTCTTGTTCGTATTCTGACTATGGCCATAAATACGAATTTCATTGAGCTTATCAAATACCTAAAAGCTTGTGCACGTGTCATTCGTGTCAACCATAGTGAATTTGGAAAATGCATGAATTGTCATTCATCAGATATCAGAATTTACGAAAGCAAACTATATGCAATGCAGCCTATTTTGTGCAGAAATGTAAACTCTTATTTCAATATTACATTTGATATAACATCAATGAAATAAAAGAAAAATAAATAAAATCTTCCTTCTGAATATCTCTACAAAACTAGAAAATGAGTTAGCACAAATATGTAGTTTTTTTTGGATTTATTCGACAATACCGAGAAATTATCGGATTTTATCAATATACAAACCCAATTCATACCTTCCTGATATAAACATGAAAAATAAATGATATCAATGCATGAAAATATGAAAATAAAGTTTTAAAAAATCGAAATTGAAATGAAAATGGCCAAAATGCCCTTGATAACAAGACTATGGCCTTGAAATCAGGTTTTTTAGAAATAATTTTTGTAAAAATGAGAATTTTGAAATTCAAATGAATGAAAATGAGAAATAGATTAAACATAAGATGATATGATTATATGTATGCTAAAACCCTAAAAATGCAAAAATATCACCAAAATATTGAATTTTGCCTGAATTTTGCGTGAATTAAACCTTTCTTTTGATAATTTGACTAACACACATGGCAATTAAACTCAAATTTACTCCAAATTTGTCATGAACAACTACATTGATTCTAAGAATGGAATAAAATATGAAAATCAAATTTTTTGGCATTATTCAATATGGAAATTAATAAAAAAACCCCTAAAAAATGCATGATTTTGCCTACATGGCTATTCTTATCCTAATGACAACCCAATTTTGGGTACCAACTTACCATAAAAATTCACCAAATTTTACAAGGTGATAGTAGACAGTTAGATGATGATTTTTGCCTTTTACAGATTTAGGATTCGACCTACAGTCGGAGAATTATAACTCCGGCAAGAAGAAGGAAAGAAAAGAGGAAAAAAAGAAAGGGAAGAAAGAAAGAAAGGAGAAAGAGAAAAGGAAGGGAAAAGAGAAGAAAGGAAAGAAGAAAAAGAGGGGAAAGAAAGGAAAGGAAGGAGAGAGAGGGGGTCGACCCTCTTGTGGGGTCCACTCCCTCCTCTAGACTAAAAATAAAAAAATAAAAAAAAAAGAAAATGGAAAAAGAAAGGAAAAAAATAGGGAAAGAAAAGATTTCCTAAACTATTTTTTTTTTGAAATTTTCAAAGGGTGGCGCCACATTGGGGTGGGCCACACATCATTTTGAAATGAATAAAAAGACATGTGTGGCGCCACCTTGGCATGGATCCACACGGTTTCCCAAATTTATTTAAAAACCAAAGGGGTAGAATGATTTTATAAAATTTTCAAAAGAATTTTGGATTAAATGAAAGATTTTTGTAATTTTGAATTAAAATTCAAGATTTGAAGTTTCATCCCCTTCGCAGAGCAGATTCGGTTTGAAAATTTAAAAATAAAGTTTGAAAGGAATCCAGATTGTTTTCTCAAAAAAATATTTTGAAATTTAGAGTATTGGGGGTAAAAATATAAATTTTGAAAACCGAGGGTTTGAAATTAAACTTTGACAAAGCTTTTAAAATTTGAATCTGGATTGGAAAATTCAAAACTGGAATTTTGGATCTTGAAAATGAGATGAAATGTAATGGAATGATATGAAATAATGAAAAATGCTGAGAAATGATATGAAATGTCATGTGAAATGCAAACCCTAGATGAAGAATTTTAGGTGTTGGACCCTGATTGACAGTTATACTAGTTTAAAAAGTGATAAATTTGGTAAAATTGAACAAAATGGTTCGAGAAATAGTTTTTTGTCCTTACAGGGCCAAGAGTGACACTGAAAATTGGAGTTTTGTCTGGTTTGAACTGAGTTCTAGGGTTTTAGAACTCAAATGAATTGACAAGACACTGGCTCAACTAAACTCCTAGACTGAATGATCGAGAAATGGTGTCATTTTCTTAGAAATGGTGAGAAATGATTACTGGAGTGAAGTGAGTTACGAATAAAAACTGTGTTTGAGCTGAAATAAAGATCAGTAATACTAAGATAAACTAAAATTAAAGCTCAAACACTAGCTCAACTGACTGGACTTAGCTCAATTTCAGCTAAAATGAGCTAAAATGGGCTAAAATGAATTCTTAGACAATGAAAAATGAATTTGATCTGAAACCGGAGCACTTGAACTCTTGGTGAGCTCAAGCTAAACTTAGAGGAATAAGATTGACTAGGAATGACTAACTCAGAGACAATTGGCTTGGACTCGAGTTAGAAATGAGCTAATTTCTCAGAAAATGAACCCATTTTGGCAGGAATGATCAGAAATGAACATGATCTTCTCATCATGAGCTCAGGTGAGCTATAAATGACTGACATTCTAACTGTTCTGAGCTTAAGAACGAGCTCAGTTGACTCTGACTGACAGGGATCTAGGATAACCTAGGAGTAAGATGGTAATTTTCCTAGTGAAAGGGGGGTAAAATTATACTTAAATTAAGTCAAACTTGAGGTTGAACTTCTATACTGACCTACCAGGGTTGGCATCTGCCAGAAGAGAATGTCTGAGAATTGATAAAAAAAAATTGGGGTATTTATAGATGCCCCGCTTTGCTACTAAGACAATTTAGGGTCGAGCTTAGTGGCAAAGAAAAGTACACCAAATTTGGGCTATATAAAAAAATGCCCCAATTAGAAAGATATGACTGGTTACGAGAAGATTAGCCCTGATGAGAATGGTAGATATGAAATGGAGAATGACGAAGACAAATTTACTCTATATAAGTGAAGTTTAGGTTTTGCCCTTAACCTGGATGTGACAAAAAATACCTTGTGTAGAAATGAAGCCGCAAAGAAGGCAATGAAAATGGTTTTCCCTAAAAGCTTTTGAAAATGGAGTAATTTGAGCATCCCATGACTGAGACTGAATAACTTTTGAAAAATGACCTTTTGCGAAGAATGATTCAGGTTTAACCCTTATCCTGAAAGGAAGAAGATAATGGAGTCTTCGAAAGAAGAGACCATGATGGGACCTTCAGATTTCGCACAATGAATCCGATAGGGATTTTACAAAAGGATAAAAATGAGGGTCTCTAAAGCTTGAAAATGGATTGATCTTAGGCGTCTCATTGCTGAGACTAAATAACTTTTGAAATTGATGACCTTTTGCGAGAAAATGATTGGTGGCTCAACCTCAAACTGAAATTAAACTGTCTATGACAGGACAGTGGGGAACACAGGGAAGTGTGCGAATGTGAGAGCTCAGGTGCATAGATTATATAAAAAAAGGGAAAGAATCTTGAAAACTTCCGTTATCAAGTCCTAAAGAGGAATGACAAATGACGCCAGGATGTGTCAAAAATAAACCTAAAACTCTCACTTCACGCCAGGATAGCTAGAAAATATTGTCAAAATGTTGAAAATTGTTGTTGATTCAAAGTAATTGAAAATGATACATAGTGGTGCAAAAACATTTCCTCTTTTCTACCTGAAGTATTACCTCCAATTGAGCTAACTCTATAAAATCAAGAATCGAATTCAAATTGCTTGCAATTGGATTTCTTCCAATGAGGTTGTCAATTTCCTTGATATGAACAAAAAAAAAAAGATTAATATTATGAAAGCAATTGGTGAAAAAATATTGATAATAGAATTTCACAAAATTAAAGAAGATTATTGGCAGATTTGGGAGTTTGATATCCTAGATTTTTTCCATGATGATCTTTTTGCACTCTTTTTTAGACAGAATTTGAGCTCTCTTGGGGTTTTGTCAGAATTTCATCGCATCTGCCTTCAACTTGAAGATGCTATGATTTTCTCAAGAAGAACTTGTCACAAAACCTTCATCTTGGAGATGATCCGAGTCTTCATTGGTCCCAAGGATTATATTGATAAAATAGTCTCTTTCAATTGAAATCTCTTTTGATGATAGCATTGATCAAATATCTTTTAGAGATTGACGGGAGGTTTATCGTATCAACCTTCAACTTGATGATGATTTGAATTTTCTCTGGAAGGACACGTCACATACTCCTTCAACTTGGAGATGTTTTGAATCTTCTTTGCTTCGGGGGATGTAACTCATCCATCGTCTTCAACTTGATGATATTTGAGAGATCCCTTTTGTAGATATATAATTGCGGCTTGATATTTATTGAAGAGATGTTGAAATTGAGTGAATTTTTTTTTATCACCCAGAATATTTCCACTGCCTTATTACCATAAGAATGGTCTTTAAAAATGTGTCATAGTTACGATGAATATCAATCACTTATGGCTTTGTGATAACATTGAATTTTCTTTGTTGGTCATATCGAGGATTTATTTTTCATCCTTTTAGGTTGACCAAGGGAAAGATTTTTGAATTTTGAATTTCTCTTCGCAAAAGCTTTGCTCTTTTGAAAGAAATGCTGAAGGTAATCTGAGGTAAAGATTTGTGCAATAAAGATTTTGAAATCAACAAGTATTTGATGATAAATTGACAAAATGTTCTTGAAATCCTTGATGAAAAAAATTTCTTGAGGTCCAATTGACATATCTGTGGCTAAATTGAGCCCTGAAAAGACTCAGTATTTGATAAAAGATTAACTCGAAAGTTGAGTTTTGAAAAGAAAGTCTGAGTCAAAACTTGGATCTTCGAAGGAGAATTGGAAAATTCGAGTCGGAACTCGAATCAGTTCAACTAAGAACATCATTGGTTTACTTAAGAACAACATAGGTTCACTTAAGAACAATCATAGGTTTGTTTAAGAACAACATAGGTTTACTTGGAACAACATTGGTTCAACCTAAGAACAACATTGGTTCAATTAAGAACATCATCGGTTCACTAGGAACAACATCGGTTCAATAGGGATTCAACCTAAGAATAACATTGGTTCAATTAAAAACATCGATTTACTGAGAACAATATTGGTTCAATAGGGGTTCAACCTAAGAACAACATTTGTTCAATTAAGAACAACATCGATTCACTGAGAACAACATTGGTTCAATAGGGATTCAACCTAAGAACAACATCGGTTCAATTAAGAACAACATTGGTTCACTGAGAACAACATCGGTTCAATAGGGATTCAGCCTAAGAACAACATCGGTTCACTGGAAAGAACATCAGTTCAATAGGAATTCAGCCTAAGAACAACATTGGTTCAATTAAGAACAACATCGGTTCACTAGGAACAACATTGGTTCAATAGGGGTTCAACCTAAGAACAACATTGGTTCAATTAAGAACATCGGTTCACTAAGAACAACATCAGTTCAATAGAGATTCAGCCTAAGAACAACATCGGTTCACTAGGAACAACATTGGTTTAATGGGGTTCAACCTAAGAACAACAATTTTGAAGAAAAGAGATCAATACGAGGACTGACCTTAAGAACTAGGCTTGGTCTAAGATTTTTTAGAAATAACCAGTGCGAGGACTGGGTTTTGCAAATGAACTTAATCTTTGATTGAAAATTTTGAGTAGTGACTCGTGCGAGGACTGTGTTTTGCAAATGATTCAACTTGCAAGCTGAATTTGGAAAGTAAAAATTCTTGATGCAAATTTTGAATTTCAATAGACTATCATAGTTAACTGTATGTGGCCTGCTTTCAGGATTATCCCCTTATCCCGAATGGGCAAGTTCAGGTTTATCCATTAACCTGAAAGGGAAAAATGATAACCCAAAGGTTGAAATTGGATGACCCGAAGGTCGAAATTGGTTGACCTGAAGGTCGAAATCGACTGACCCAAAGGTCAAAATTGGCTGACCCAAAGGTCGATATTAAAAATTTGAGTGACTCGAAGGTCGAAATTGGAGATTGAATGACCTAAAGGTCAAAATTGGAAATTGAATGACTCAAAGGTCTAATTCAGAAATTGAATGACCCAAAGGTTGAAATTGAAAGATTGAATGACCCAAAGGTCAAAATTGGAAATTGGGTGACCCGAAGGTCGAAATTGAGAATTGGGTGACCCGAAGGTCGAAATTGAAAATTTGAATGACCTAGAGGTCAAAATTGATATAGAGCTTGAATTTTGATGAATAGTCGGCACGAAGACTGAACCTGAGAGATCAACTAACACAACCAATAAGCGAGACCCCAACACAAGGGTTAGATTTTGGAAAGAGTACCAGTACGAGCAACGAATTTTGAAAATATACCAGTGCTAACACCGGATTCTAAAAATGGATAATATAAACATTGAATTTTTGAAAATATACCAGCACGATCACTGGATTTTAGAAATGTATCTGTATGAGCACTGGATTTTTAAAAATGTACCAGTACGAGCACTGGATTTTTGGAAATATATCCATATAAACATTGGATTTTAAAAATGTTTCAGCACGAGCACTGGATTTCTTTGAAAATATACCAGTACGAGCACTAGATTTTTTTAAAAATATACCAGTACGAGCACTGGATTTTTAAAAATGTATCAGTACGAGGACTAGATTTTTGAAAATATACCAGTACGAGTACTGAATTTTGAAAATGAACCAGTGTAAAAACTGGATTTTGAAAATGAACCAGTACGAGCACTGAATTTTGAAAATGAACCAGTACAAGCACTGGATTTTGAAAATATACCAGTATGAGCACTGGATTTTGGAAATGTATCAGTATAAGCATTGTTTTTTTTTTGGAAATGAACCAGTGTGAAAATTGGATTTTAAAAATGAACCAGTACGAGCACTGGATTTTGAAAATGAACTAGTACGAGCACAGGATTTTGAAAATGAACCAGTGTAAAAACTGAATTTTGAAAATGAACCAGTACGAGCACTGAATTTTGAAAATGAACCATTGTAAGAACTGGTTTTTGAAAATGAACCAGAACAAGCACCGGGTTTTAGAAAATGAACCAATACGAGTACTGGGTTTTAGAAAATGAACTGGTACGAGCACTAGGTTTTAAAAATAAACCAGCACGAGCACTGGGTTTTAGAAAATGAACCAGTACGAGCACCGAATTTTGAAAGTGAACTAGCACGAGCACTGGGTTTTAGAAAATGAACCAAATAAGAACTAGTTTTTGAAAATGAACCAGCACAAGCACCGTGTTTTAGAAAACGAACCAGTACAAGCACTAGATTTTGAAAATGAACCAACACAAAGCGATTACGGATTAGAGCCGACATCATCAGTGGGAGAGCAAATCAACAACGGAAATTTGATTCAAGCATTAGCAGAATGATGGAATCCACACACTTGCACATTCTGGTTCCCATGGAGAGAAATGACTCTACTACTGGATGAATTTTCAGAGATTATGGGTCTACCAGAGTCAGCTGGTCAGCTAGAAGATCCATTAGAGAAGCAATTTTTGATCAACATCAAGGGACTTGACCCTTGAGATGCTTTAGCCTGGATGACTGAACGCAGATCCTGGCCACTGGTAGAAGTATATGAAACTCAGTGTGTTGACTTGTTTGAGCTATATCGACAGTATGAAACTTTTGAAGAAGTTGACTCCTTATCCCAAGCAACGCGAGAAAGGATCCAGCATGTCATGATTCTATGCACAGTAGGACTAGCCTTCTTCCAGGATGGACAAAACTACGTTGACATCAAAATAGTATAACTTTTGCGAAGATGGGGAAGTCGCCAGACCAACTATCTCTCGATTGCCATGGTTGCACTTGCTTTCTTGTACCGTGGATTGACCCACTTAACGCTCAAAGATTCGATCTTAGTAGAAGGGTGTATCTACACATTATAGTTTTGGTTTTTCCGACATGTGCCAACTCAAGTCAGCTCATTCAAATATAACAACAAGAAGCCACTACATACTTCTCAGTATATATTCTTGATCGATAACCTCCATAAAAATCATGTGAGACTACTTCGACCGTCAGGAGTCACCTCCTCGATATGCATATGCATATGGCAATAGATTCAAGTTGCTTGGACCCTTCTTCTTTGTCTATTACCAGCCATAGCGATGTGTCAGTCAGTTCTCACAGAGGCAAAAAAGTATTGAGGCTCGATTATTGTCAGGCATTGTGCCAGAGTATGATCTAAAGTCTGCTCAATGGCCCAAAACATACTATTCTGCTAAATATAGTTAGGATTCTTTTGTTGTCCTTACTATTTTTCCTGGTCCTCGAGTATCTTCTGATTATCGTGAGTGGTGGCAGATCATTTGTCCGCCCCCCTTTTTGTCAAGTTTATTATTAATAAAATCATTTTCTTTCAATAATTCTCAATTTATCATGATTTGACAACCTCGCCTAGGTAACAAGGCATATTTTAGTTATTTATTTCATTTACAAAAATAGCAACGCAATTGTCACAATTCCCACGATGACCCAATCCCTAGTAATGGGATATCCTTCAAATTGTCAACCTGATCCTCATCAAATATTTTCCTCTATTTGTTTTATCTAAAATCGTTCTTCAGAATATAATCACCCATTTTATCCTACAAAAAGCATTTGTGATTCCATATGGTTCAGACAAAGTTCGGCAAAAAAATCGCACCCGTCTAGCATATCAGCTACTCTTCCTTGTCCGAACAAGAAATGGCCTCTCCATGATCTGTCAGGGACTAGAGTCAACAAGCCAATAATGACATTGATCCTCATATGTACTTGTTGTTCCAAAAGATGATGAATAAGATGATGACTGAGTAGGCAAAGGTCAGTTCAGGTAAGGTTCCTGCTAAGAAGAAGGTCAAGGTCCGTACTGTGAAAAAGCATTTGAAAATCTTGAAGAAACATGTTCAGTATGAGGACACCTCTGATGAATCTGAATCAGTGAATGGCATCGATGAAGAGTGTGAGGCTCAATAGGCATTTCAGAAGTTGACTCAGGGGCAAGGGTTGGCCAACAAGCTAAAAGACCAGTCTGTTGATGACCCAGTTCAGGCACAACTGAATAAAATGGACAAGATTGTCAAAGATCTGCAGGTTCATGATAAGGGCAAGAAGGCCTTCATGAGTGAGGACTTTTACGTTGGTTTGGAAGGGGATGATAGTCTCAAAGACCTTTCCCATAAATTTATCAAGTTTAATGAGACTGGCAATCCCAAAGCCCATCTTGCAATGTTCTTTGTCGAATGCACCAAGTTTTGAAGAGATAATCCCACTCTCTTTCGATGTTTTTCGTGCAGTTTGGAGGTATAATTGACAAATGGTACTCAAAGCACATCAACCCCATTGAGTTGAGGGAGTTCGACAAGGTGGTTGTTATCATTGCAAAATTTTACTTTTGCAAGTCAAACTGACCTTTGAAAAAGATTTTGAAAATAACTCGCCTTTGTTTTAAAATGCAAAATAATTTCGAAGAATGGGACTCGCTTGTCGGTACGAGGTTCAACCGTTCTTGGTACCTTTACGGGGGTAATTAAACCAAGGACCAATCTAGTGCTTTGCTCTGCTCAACTTGTCTAAATCGATGTTCTATTCCTAAATGCACAAAGAATCAGGCATATGCTATGACTTAGAGAAATTTTTGATTGAAATGCTTCAGAAATTTGAAATACTTGGAAAATTCTTGGAAAAGATGACCCTTTGAAAATTGTGAATCATAGTTGGAAAAGTATTTTCGAAGAAAAGAAAAACCGATTTATGAAGATATCTTTGATGCTTTGTAAAAATCGATTTCTGAGGAAAACTTGAATAATTCTGAGAAAAAGTTTGTTTTCTATGAACTTGAACTTTAGAATTGGGAATATAACTTGAAAATTCGATTTTGAACTTTGAAAAACATTTAAAAATCCCTTGAAAAACCAAGGGTTTTTGAGAAAATCAATTTTGAGGAAAATCAGGGGAAATTTAAGGGAAATCAATTTTTCTGAGATGAAATTGAGAAATACATCAAAAGAAGGGGCGTGTGGCCCTGTGAAATACTTTCATGATGCAATATAAACCTAGATGAATGAATGCAATCTTGAAAAAAACATTTTTTGAAGAACTTTTGAGAAAATTGTTTGAAAAATAAAGTTTATGTGCCTTATAGAACTTTAATGAAGTAAATTCGCCTCATATCCCTGACTATAGCCACAAATATGGATTGAATATATCTCATTTGATTCTAAAAAGAGAAAAACATTTATAAAAGATTAAAATATGCAATGGTTTTTGAAGATAGCCTAAGAGTGTAGGCTGATTGTGACTTAAAAGAAGATGATAAATCTGGACTTTGTTCGTATTCTGACTATGGCCATATATACGAACTCAATCGAGTTTATAAACTCCCTAGAAGCTAGTGCACGTGCCATTCATGTAGACCAATGTATGTTTGAATATGCATGAATCATCATCCAACACACAATTAACATTTATTAAAAAAATTATACTATATGCATATGCAATCCTATTCTAAGCAGGAAAAGTAAATTTTTATTCCAAATTTATAATTAATTCACATCCCTAATTGAATTTAAAAGAACGAAAAATAAAAGAAATGCAAACTTGAATGTTTCTGCAAAACTAGAAAACTTGTTAGTGAAGATATGTTGGCTTTTCTGAATTTATCCAGTAATATCTCAAAATTACTAGATTTATCCAGATATAAGCCTTTTTCTATGATTTTCTGAGATAAACATAATAAAATATGATGTAAAATTAAAGAAATAATAAAAATAAATAACTTTGAAATTTGGTTTTTGGAGGAAAATAAAAAAAATACCCCTGAAAACAAGACTATGGCCTTGAAATTAGGATTTTCAGAAAATATTTTGGTAAAATTTTTGGATTTAGGGCTAAAAAAAGACTCAAATCGAAACCAAATTGAATATGAAGTGTTCTAACATGATTATAAACATAAAAAACCGTAAAAAACATAAAATTTTATAAAAAAAATCAGAAATTCACAAAAATTATGATTTTGCCAATGTTTTGCTCGAAACGGGATTCCGCGGGCATCCTGTTTTCATATTTTCATCAAATAGCCTATCAAATGAATTCAAAATTAATCAAAATTGGCATGGATAGTTATCATAACCCTAAAATTGAGATAAAATAAAAAGAAATTATTTTTTGACATGATTTTAATATAAAAATTGCACAATAACTCTAAAATATGCATTTTTTACTTGCAAGCACATACCTGTCACAGTGTCAGACTCGAATCAGGAATCAAATCACCACAGAAATTTATAAAATTTTACAAAGAGATACTAGACAAAAAACATGGATTTCCCTTTTTACAGATCAGAAAAATCATCTCCGATTAGGGAGATATCATTCCGGCAATATACGCTTGAATTTAACGAATATAAAATATGTAAAAATAGGTACTTTCGGTTTTGGGTACAGGAAAAAATAGTAAATTACATTAAACAATTCTGAAATTTTAGCAGTGAATATCCGACATACATATAAAGATTTCATTTTTTATATATCGTCAATCGGATCTCCGATCAACCTTCTGAAGTTGCTCCACTGAGATCGCATATACTCCCCTGACTATCTTCTTTTGATTTGGCTGTTGTTGTGGCGGTGTTTGCTGCTGTTGTTGTTGTTGACCCCCATTGGCATGTTTTGCATTGTTTGCTTGCTTCTTGCAACATTCCCTTATATAGTACCCCAGTTTGACGCAATAAAGGCAGACGTCGGTCTCCCAGGGACATGGTTGTCCAGGGTGGAAGCGATTACACTTTTGGCATCGTTGGTTTGAAGTTTGGCCTGGCTTGTTGTCTCCCATATGCCTCTGCTTTTTTGCTTGCGGGTTGAACCTCTTCCCTTCAAATCTTTTCTTGAATTATGGCTTTTGCACTCCAGAGCGATTCTTTTGGAATTTATGCCCCTCTTTCCAATCATCTTCCAGCAGAGTGGCAACCTGGATGGCCTCATCAAGGGTTTTTTGCCCTCATGTGTACAAACGGTTCCTGAGTGCCACCTTCAATCCTCGGGCAAACTTTATTGCTCTATCTTCATCACTGGTGTACACATTAGGACAATACTGCTCTAGGTTGTGGAATTTTGTAATGTATTCTGCCAACGATTTCTCCCCTTGTTGCAAGTTGAGGAATTCTTGTATTTTCTTTGTCCTCTCATGTTTAGGGAAGTAGGTGTTGTTGAATACTTCCATAAACTGTGCCCACGTCACTAGCCCATTCTGGAATTTCACTATATGGGTGGTTTCCCACCACTTCTTCGCATGTTCCTTAAGGCAATATGTGCCAAAATCAACCTGGCGTTCGGCAGAAACCTCGAGCACTCAAAAAATGCATTCTATTTCTTATAGTCAATTCTTTGCTGCTTCAGGGTCGGTGTTCCCCATGAAGAAAGGTGGATCCATGTCCATAAACTTTTTATAGGACATGCCTCTGCCATTGTTCATCTTGTCTTGGGCCACCTGTTGTAAGTTGGTGCCCATCTACTGCATGGTCGTGGCCTGTTGGCCGACCACTCTCGCCAAATTGTTCAACGATTCAAGAATATCATTACACATGTTATCCCACTCCATCTAATAGAGCATAGACAAAATTATAAAAAATTATAATCATACTATGTAATTTTCGATCATAAAAAATATACTAACCATAATAAGTAAGATTAATCTATCTACATTTACACTTGACGCACGCGTTTTTATACTTACAGAGTAATGACAGGTCATCGAGGCAGTCATGAATACTACATTTTTTGTTCTGCTCTGATACCAAAATTGTAATACCCCCAATTATTTAACTTGCAATTGTACAAAATATTTTTTTAACAAGCATAATCCTATTTCTAGTTAAACAAGTGGCAGGGTATAGAAACTTGAATATTATTCCAAATGACAGAGTTTAATACATAATCCTCTCATATTGGGACTATAACCCAATTAGTTCTCAGGATGTAAACAGAAAGTAGTATTATGACTCCATCGACTAAAACATTGCCTTCACTCTGACGCTTCCATGTAGTTCTCACCTAAAAAAGATAAATCATATAGGAATCAGACAAAAACCTTGCCTGAGTAGAGTACAATTTCCATATACAAGTGTTTAATATCATGTGTACATGTGTAGGTGTGATGGTATGATTTGATTAAACAAGAAATTACACAATAGATGATGACAGAGGGGAGCAATCGGGCATGTGACCTTGTAATTAAGTAAATAATTGTTTTCAACAAACCAGGTCAAATTTTTCTTTAGATTTCACTTGTTACTTACCCTATGGGTACACACAGACATTCAACATCGTAGCAGTCTGAGACCACATGGGGGTGTATTATTGCCTTTCAATTTATTACCTGTGTGACTAGCCATACGGATTCCCAAAGGGGGCGGTTCACGATCGAGAGAGAACCCCACATTGGCAACTAAGAATTTGGATGCACCCTAATACTTCTGCAGAAGACATGGACCTACCACCTAGGACACATTGATAGTCCTGACCTCTACTCCATGGACTGGGGACCCAATGAGATGCCTCACTCTCATAAAACTAAAACGTCCCATGGAGATTGTACCATCTACCCTCTCCAAGGTAGAAACTGGGTCCGGTAACATACACCGACTTAGGGGTGTAACCAGAACCCTGGAAACTTCCAGTAACATATATCTTTCCAGGTATACCCAGAATCCCAACAGAAATGGTAACATATACCAATATCCGGTATACCCAAATCTGTTTAAGTTAAAGTTTTATTTTCATTAGTTTCATGATATTGATCCTAGAACCCTTGTTCTCGATGATAACACATATCACACGCATCGTGGGTACCTTAAAATGGTCATTCGAAGGATGTACCAGTCCACTGACATATCGGTAAGGATATGGCATTTCTTCACCAATCGGATTCAAAGACCACACAATTGTTACACGGTTACCTTAGGTCCTGTAAACACCCCAAATTTTCACTCACCTCCCCGACAGTCCACCGAGCATCATCATCCAGCCTCTGAAATCGCTGGAGGGCAAAATGGTCATTTTCTGAGCCCGAACCTTGCAAAAGTCTAAATTTCATTTGCAACTCTCAAAATTTCTCTATTTTGTCTCAGATAGTCAAAATCTTACTCCTGACAGAAGACAGGAATCCTCAAGTCTTGGTTCAAGATTGCATTTCATAAGACATGACATTGCATATCATTGCATGAGCATTTCAAATCACTGCACTGCACGGCATGTCATTTCGAGGTCGAGAACTCTTGATTTCAAAATTTTCAATCCAGATTAGAATTTCAACTCTTTTCAAAATTGATTTCAAAACCCTGGGTCTTCAAAATTATCAATTTTTCCCATTTTACCCCCAGGACTCTGAATTTCAAAATATTTCCTCAGGAAAACCATCTGGATAGTTTTCAATATGGATTTCAGTCACTTCACCTCAGATTTTGCCCTTTTTGACAATTTCAAATATCTTTCTTTTACAAAATCGCCCTACAAGGGCCAAACTCTTTCCAAAATTCCTGTTTTGCCCATCAGTCAAGATTTTATGAAAATTCCAAAAAGAAGTTGTGGTTTTATCCTTATTTCAATAAAGAAGCAATGTGGGACCCACACTGAGGTGGTGTCACACAAGCTTTCCTTTTGAAAATTTGAATTTTGAAAAACCCAAAAATATAGGAGCCTTGTCTCCTGGATTGGTGCCACTTGTCATTTCTCTCTCCTCTCATTTCCATGCCAAGTGTCAGTGTGGGGCTACCTTCAGAAGCCGCCACATGTCATCCCCTTTATCTGCCATGTGTCACCCTATCCATCCTGCGCCATGTGTCATTTCAAAGACTACCAGAAGATGCCAAGTGTCATAGGTTGTCCTGTCTAGAAAAAGTGGAGTTGTCTCCTCTGAGGTGGCGCCACTTGAAGTGTGTCTCCTGCAGGGGACACGTGTCAACCCCTCCTTCCTTCTAGAAAAGTAGCCTGACACATGTCCTCCCCCTATTTTTTTCAGAAAAGTAGGAAACATGTGTCACTCCTAAATTCCTACAAAAAAGGTAGGCTTGTCTCCTCTGAGGTGGCGCCATCTGGAGTGTCTCCTACAGAGGACACATGGCAAGCTCTCATTTCCTCAGAAAAAGCAAGTGCCACGTGTCATTCTCTGCTTCTTTCAGAAAAAGTAGAGGACACATGTCTTCTCCCTACCTCTTTCAGAAAAGTAGGAGACACATGTCACTCCTGGCCTTCTTCAGAAAAAAAGCAAACCATTTAAAATTCAAACAAGGCATTAGGTGGCGAAAATCCGGAGCTCTGATTTTTCCAGATGGCCTGTGAGGGCGCCACATGTCCTTTCCCTCCTTTTCCTCCCTCTTGCCACATGGCATTGTAGGAGCCACCCTGAGGTGGCGCCACATGTCCATCCTCCATTCCTCCAGGGCCAACCTCCATTTGAATTTCAAATTCTCCTCTGAGGTGGCGCCATTTGAGAAAGCCTCTCCAGACAGCTGACACCTGTCCTCCACATGTCCAGATCTCCTTTCACCAGAAAAAGCAAAATTCAAATTCCTCTGAGGTGGCGCCTTCTGAGCCCACTGCTCTGACCTTCTGACATGTGTCAAACACCTTTTGAGGTGGCACCATTCCAGGACTCCACTTGGCTCCATTTTTATTTTTTATTTTATTTTTAATAAAGGTAGCCCACCATGAGGTGGCGCCACCTGAAGACTCCCTACAAAAAGTGAATTTGAAATTTAAACTCCAAGAGAGCACCCTCTGAGGTGGCGTCTTCTGGGAGTTCCCTGCAGAGAGAATCAAGCAAACTTTTGAAAAATTCCAAATTCCCCCTGCTGAGGTGTCTCACCCACAAAAATTTCCATTTTTATTTTCTCAAAAAAATCAAAATAGCCTTTTGAGGTGGCGCCATCTGAGGGCTCCCTGCAAAAGGCAAATTCGAATTTCAAAACCCCCAGATGGCACCCCCTGAGATGGCGCCACATGGAGGGCTCAGATTGAACCTGTTTGAATTTCAAAAATTTTCAGAAAAGTTATAAAAACAAGGGTTCACGCCCAGCCTAAAGGGGAGATCATTTTTTTTAGCTCTTGTGAACTTGGAAAATCCGACCTAGCCTTCCTAACATCTGATTTTGAACCTTGGAAATCGTGCCCCCTTTGGCGCATTGAAGAAGGTGGAGTAGAGCTCGTGCTGTGGCCAGTCTAATTCCAACGGAGCTCGATTTTGGTGGACCATCCGAAGCCCGGAGTGAAGAACAAAGGAAGCTCGTGGTAGCTGCCCCTTTCAAGAGCACCTACGCTGCGTAACGAAACAAGGTGCACTTCTTTTCCCCGTGATGTGATGCTATAATCCGAATAGGGAGTCGTTTGAAGAAAGAGCTCATCCGAGGGATGGATTGAGCTATTCTCATAAAACGACATATATAAAAATGTCTTGTTATGCTTCCTTGATGATTTTAACATGCATGTAGTTAGCTAGGTTTAATTTGCATTTTATTTCACTCATTTAGCATATTTCATGAATTAATTAGGATTAATTTAGCCTTTTTTTCAATTCTGCTCATTTTCAGTAAGTCTCTGTTTTTGTCAGTCAGTCCACACGTCATTTCATGCATTTATTTTTTATTAAAAATCCCAAAAAAATCACGGAATGCGCCCTTAGGTGTCTCTGAAATTTTGCCAAAAATTCGGAGCCATTTGAATTTGTTTACTGCGGTAAACATCCAAAATGGTAAGTCGGGTTTTGTAACCCGAGATGCGTTTTGAAAACCATTTGCCGACTTGTAAAATCGAGTTCTCCCTCCTGGGAGATCCGATTTTCGATCCGAAAAATGCCCTGAACTCAGGAGAATGTCTAGTTTTTAATATGATTTTTTCAGATTTTTTTGATTTTTTTTATGACTGACAAAAATCCGAGAGTCAGGGACACGTGTCAGAGCCTAATTTGGGCCTCTGAGATCTTGGATCGACTTAGGGCTATGGTTTCTCTTTGTGTGTAGTTCCAAATCCGAAATTGTAAAAATTGAAAGTGGTGTCCGAGATGTCCTCTGTTTGAATCTGAAAGCCTGTAATTTTTAGAACAGTGTTGACCCCTGCTTCGGATTTTTCTTGTCAGCCCCCTGTTTTGCTACATTTGTCTGTTCTGTTAGTTTAGGCAGAAATAGTTATATTTCTATCTGTGTCTCCGTTGATCAAATGCCGAAGTCATAAACATGAAAGTTGTTCATGTTGGTGTCGTTCATAACTCTGATTAATTTCATAAATTTCCATGGTCATTTTATATTTTTTTAGCATTTTTTTATCAGATTAGGGTGATTTTTACCTCCATCAGAATTAAATCCCTATTTCTGAACTCACCATGGCTCAAATCCCGAGGCTGTAAAAACCAAAAATGTTCCATTTCGGGTCTTTTAGCAGTCTGCAAAATATCAGAAGTTTCCATGGTGTAAATCTTGCATTATCATATTAGGCATTGCATTTGGTTCGGATCCATAGGCAAAATCCACCATTTTAGGACTTTCTTTGAATTTTGGCATTTAAATCATATCATTTCATGATTTTTAGCATTCTAGGATGTTTATCAAAGTGTTTAGATGCTTCATACCGAATTTGGTGCAATTTGGAATCCATTTGAGGTTCGGATCATCCATAATACCAAAACAGGGTTCCGCAGGACCCAGATCCAAGCGAAAAACAAGCGAAATTCGTTATTTTGGATAAATTGCAATACACCAAATTCTGATTTTACAGTCATAATGTGTTTAGCAGCATGTCATCATGTCTCTTACTGAATTTCATCATCATTTGATTCAATTTGAATTTCAAAATCCCAATTTTACCAAGTTTTCTTTCAAAAAAAAACCCTGATTTTAAAAGGTGTAACTTTAATTTTAGGGGTATTTTGGTCATTTTGACCCCAATTCCGAATTTCAAACTGTTTTCTACTGAATTTCCTACATTTTCATCATTTCAAAATATCAAGGAAGCATGATCATAGGGTTTATATCCAATTAAATCCAATAATTTCATAATATTATTGGAAAATTTTGGAAAAACCCACATATTTGAGCTAACCTTATTTCAAGTTTGGCAGGGACATTCAAAAGAAGGAGCTGAAGTCTGCAAATTTCTTTTATTTCCTTTATTTAATGATGTAATAATGTAAATTTTGGAATAAGAGATTTAATTTCCTGCTTAGACTAGGATGCATATCATATAGTTTGATTTTATGCAATATCCTGTTTCTATGATTCATGCATTTTATTTCAAAAGCACTATGGATGTTAACGAATGGCACGTGCACCAACTCTTAGGGAGTTGATGGACTCGGTGGGATCCATATTTACGGCCCTAGTCGGAATATGGACGAGACCCAGATCCATCATCTTTCTACTAGTCACATTGAGCCTACACTCTTAGGCTATCTTAAAATGCACATCATATTTCCAAAGTTTTCAAAATCATGTGCATCAAATCAACTAAGTTCTGAACATATTCATGGCCACAGTCAGAATATGTGAAGGATTTATCTTGACTTAATGCACATTTTCCAACCAATTCCTCAGAAAATCTTCTCAAAGTGCATTCATTCACTCATGTCATTTGCATCATGAAATCATTGATTTTCTCAAGATTTTCTCAAGAAAACTTCATTCTCAAGAAATCGATTTCTCAAGAAATTCTAAGGATTTTTCAAAATCGGTTTTTCCAAGACAAGTTTTCCACAGTTTTCCCAAGAAAAGGATATTTTCTTAAGATATTCAAAAGAGTTTTCCAATCTTTCTTCAAGATCCAAAATCGATTTCCAAGTATTTAAAAAGGTAAAATTCCCAGGATTTCGATTCCACAAGTTTTGAATTTCCTTCTCCAATGAGCTTTCCTATAAATCTTCCATCATTTTCCTAAGAAAACTCTCAAAGTCCAAGTTTTCCTAAGAAGTGTTTCCCTTTTCAAAAGGTTCATCTTTTCTCAAGAATCACTTCCATTTTCCCAGGATTTTCAACCATTCATAATTTTTCCAAGTCTTTATAAACTTTCTCAAGATTTCAAATCTTTTCATCTGAGTTTCCTGAGAAATTTACTCTTTTCCTGAGAAATCTTTTCAACTTCAAATATTTTCCAAGCATACATCATGTTTTCCCAAGTTGCATTTTCCAAATCTCATAGCACATGCCTAAATTCTCTGTGCATTTAGGATAGAACATGATTTTGATGATTTAACTAAGTCAAGCACAATTTTGGTCCTTGGTTCGATTACCCCTGTTAAAGGCGGCAGGAACGGTTGAACCTCGTACCGACAGGTCGAGCCCCATCCCATGAATTTTCCCGCAATTTTCAAAACGGAGGAGAGTATTTCAAAACAATTTCCAAAATCCGGTCAAGTTTGAAGCGCGAAAGCGTTTCTCTCGTTTTCTCTTCCGCAAGGAAGGGAAGACGGGGGGAAAATTTCGCGACGAGAACAGGTCCCTTAACTTATACCGACCTAAGACACACATCCCCCATTTATCAAGGGTTTGCAGGGTCAGCTTTGTGCCACCGCTGGCAGGACATGCTACAACAAGACAACTGCGCCATTCACTAATATGCGCATCAGACCACCCTCGCTAGACTCTGTCCCAAGGTCGGTGGATCAGATGCAACAGTAGTTCGTTGCCAGGTATGACGTACCTTGGCTGCCAGTCCTATGACCCATAACCGGTTTTGGCTGAACAGGGCGCAAGAGCTCTGATGCACGTGTGAGTCCATTGGCCCACTGCTGAAACACATCAGCGGCCAAGGAACAAGTGCACATCGACTGTCACCCCAACCAGATGATTCATCAGAATAGCCACTGCAGGCTGAAGGTTACTTGATCTGGCCGCAAGTTTGGGAAACATAGTTGCGCAACCAATTATACGTTGGTTTGATAACTTAGTGGGACTCATAATATTCTGTATACTTGGGTTTTCAGTTCTATCTTGCTTACTCATCTAGTCCTTAGGTGTTACTGGTTCAACGATACCCCTATAATTTTTTTGTTTTTGTTGTTGTGAGCATCCCCTTTACCGTTAGAATGAGTATGCCTAGTCGACCCGTTTAGGGTCTTATCACTTAATAATATTCTGGGTTTAATCACTCCACTGGTTTTAAGGGGTTTTCAGGATATTAGGTGCGGTTATACAGAATGTGTCATCATAGTGGGTGCAGGCTGTTGTGTGCAGCTATGCAGGAGACTACATCGTGGTAGATCAACCTTCTCCTGCTTAAACCTCTGACTTTTACCGACATGAACAATTTACAAAAAAGATACCCACATAGTTACCGAATGTATAACAAAAATGATCTCGATTCATGATCGGATTACCGTCTCCAATGCTTATAAAATTCTTACTACCTTCACAAGTAGAGAAAACAGTCTAATAGGGTCTGAATAACCGGTTGTTCTATAGTTATGCGTTTAACAAGTATACAAACTGTATGCTTCGGATGTATCCACCAGGAAGTGTATGCCTACTACACATACATTTTGTTTATGACGTTTTGTATATCCATGTATCGAGTGATCTACTTGACTGATCGATCGGCCATCATATATATATGAGCGAACGAGATGGAAACCCTATAATGTTTCCATGCTTGTACGCACATACGGTAACGAAGGCCATATTGTCGGTTCTATAAAGTATGCCTATATAATTTTTGGTTTAACAGGAAGGAGAGCATACTATTACATGTGATATGGTGGAAACAGGAAATGTCTGTTGCATAACAATCTTTTGATACCTACTGCGACAATCTAATACATACATGACATTATGCACATGTATAAAGAAACAACACCCCTACCTCGTTGAATATACGAAACCCAAACTGGAGAGTGCTTCCCTCTGCTCTGTACCACCCCCTACTAGTTCTTCCCAGAAGTCAACCAGAAGCAGAGAGAGAAACAATGGTGGCAATGACTGGAATAGAGAAAACGTGAAAGAGGGAGGAAGGTGGATAAAAAAAAAACGATTTTTGTAAACCTCCCTCACCTTTCCATTTTTTTCTTTTCTTGAAACCGTCATCCCCATTCAAGGCTCCTTGTAACCCCCCCCACCCCCCGTTCATTTTGAATTTCATACGAATGGAGGCCTTCCCAAAAAAAAAAACGTTTCCCCTCCTTCAATGGCCTTGGTTGGGTTTCCCCTTTGGGAAAATCGCCCAGTCTCCTTTGTCTCGAAATCGTGCTTTCCTATTCAAGCCATCTTTAAATGAGGAGTTACAAAATTTTTTTGAACCAAAATGAATTAAATTTTTTTTCTTGGCAAAAAGAATCCGGCGCACAGGGGAATTTAAACATGAGTCCTCCTCCCTAAGAGGCAACAAACCCCACCAGTGCATATCTTTTATTTTGTTACATATTCTTGCAATGTTATTGTATTTAACCTTTATTAACAGTTGGGCGAAATTTTAAAAAAAAATTGACATTTTTCCACATGTCTTCTTCTTGTGCTATGGAGTTTCGAACTTGGGTTGTCTCCTCATTTGGCATTGCGCTCCACCACATTGCTATTCCATTACTTGTTGCTCTTTGTTTGCCGTTTATCTCTTTTAAGCGTATATAGCATCTTAGTGAACATCTTTTTGAAAGCTACTTTGATTTTTTTGCAATATCCAACCTACAACCCTTACAATATTCTGTTATTTCATATTTGAAATCATTCTTTCTCTCGTATTTATTTTGTTGAAAATACCCAAAATTTTGGGATTTTACACTTCATGTTGTTGGGCTTTTTTCACAAACCGTAGTTCGGGAAAAAGCCTCACAAGTGGGTGTTATCATTGTAAAATTTTACTTTTGCAAGTCAAACTAACATTTGAAGAAGTTTTGAAAATAACTCACCTCCGTTTTAAAATGCAGGATAATTTTGAAGAATGGGACTCGCTTGTCGGTACGGGGTTCAACTGTTCCTGGCACCTTTACCAGGGGTAATTAAACCAAGGATCAATCATATGCTTTGCTTTGCTCAACTTGTCTAAATCAATGTTCTAGTCCTAAATGCACAAAGAATCAGGCATGTGCTATGACTTAGAGAAATTTTGATTGAAAAGCATGATGTATGCATGAAATACTTTAAAATATTTGGAAAAGTAGAAGCTTTGAAAATCGTGAATCAAGATTTGAAAAGTGATTTGAAGAAAGAAAAATTGATTTATGAAGAAAAGGAGAGCTTTTTGAGAAAATCAAATTTTGGAGAAAATTCAAATGATTTTTGAGGAAATTGATTTTATGAGATGAAATTGGAAAATACATCAAAAGGATGGGCGTGTGGCCCTATGAAAGTTGTTCATGATGTAATCTAACCTAGATGAATGAATGTAATTTTCAAAAATATTTTCTAAAGAATTTGAGAAAAATCTTTGAAAAAGAAAGATTTTTGTGCCTTATAGAACTTAGATGAAATAAATTCTTTACATATTCCTGACTATGGCCACGAATACGTATTAAATATATATCATTTGATTCTAAAAGGAGAAAATATTTAGAAAAAGTTTGAAATATGCAATGATTTTAAAGATAGCCTAAGAGTGTAGGTTGATTGTGGCTTAAAAGAAGATGATAAATCTGGATTTTGTTCATATTCTGACTATGGCCATAAATACGAACTCAATCGAGTTTATCAACTCCCTAAAAGCTAGTGCACATGTCATTCGTGTAAACCATGGTGAATTTGAATATGCATGAATCAACATCCATCACACAATTAACATTTATTAAAAAAATTAAACTATATGTACATGCAAACCCTAATCTAAGTAGGAAAAGTAAATTTTTATTCCAAAATTATAATTAATTTACATCACTAATTGAATTTAAATAAAGGAAAATAAAAGAAAATAAAATCTTGAATATCTCTGCAAAACTAGAAAACTTATTAGTGAAGATATGACGACTTTTCTGGATTTATCCAATAATATCTGAAAATTACTGGATTTATTCGAATATAAGCCTTTTTTCATGTTTTTCTGAGATAAACATAATAAAATATGATGTAAAGTTGAAAAAATAATAAAAATAAATAACTTTAAAATTTAGAATTTGAAGAAAAATGACAAAAATATCCCTGAAAACAAGACTATGGCCTTAAAATCAGGGTTTTCAAAAAATATTTTGGTAAAACTTTAGATTTAGGGATTAAATGGATTCAAATAAAAGCCAAATCGGGTATGAAGTACCCTAACATGACTATAAACATGATAAAACATTAAAAATATGAAAATCATGCATAAAATTCGAAATATTCTAAAAAGAGTAACTTTTAACAGTGTTTTACTAGAATCGGGACTCCGCGAGCACCCTGTTTTTATTATTTAATCAAATAACATATCAAATGAATTAAAAAATTAGCAAAAATTGACATGAATAGTTCTGATAGCCCCAAAATTAAACTGCAATTGAAAAAATATGTTTTTGACATTATTTTAATATGAAAATTGCATAAAACCCTAAAAATATGCGATTTTGCCCGCGAGCACGTACCTATCACAGTGTCAGACCTTAATCAGAGACAAATCACCATAGAAATTTATAAAAATTTACAAAGAGATACTATGCATAAAAATAGAGGTTTTCTTTTTACAGATCAGAAAAATCATCTTCGGTTAGGGAGATATTGTTTCGACAATATAGGCTCAATTCTGCTGAATATATAACGAGTTAAAATAAGTACATCCGGTTTTGGGTACAGAAAAATATAACAAATCATATTAAAAAATTATAAAATTTTAGTAGTGAATAGAAGATACACACAGAAAGATTTTCCTTTTTATGGATTATCTATCGGATCTACAGTTAGGGAGATACGATCGACACAAGTCAATCTAGGGTTTAAACAAGATATATCAAGCTCTGAAAAATTGATTCTATTTTCTGACATCAGAAAAATAGTAAAAAGATGCAGAAAAATACGAAACATTTACAGTAAATACTAGACATCAAGATGAAACCATTCCAACTTATGGATTATCAATCAGATTTATGACGAGGGAGATATCGCCTCTGCAAGTTGTTCCTGAATCCCAATAGCGATTTCATGGTTTAAAAATCATGGTTCAATTTTCTATTTTTTGACAAAGTTACAGAACCCAAAATAATCTGATTTTTTTATAGGAAGTCAATGAAAAACCCATGAACCAACTATAAAAAAATTATATTTTTTTTGATAAAAACTTAATCATGAAATAACATGATTTTTGTGTACCCGAGACTGAAATACATGGATTATCGATAAAACACTAAAAACCCTAATCTAAATATAAAAAATAATGAAGAAAATATGCAAATAACACAACAAATCATGATTTGACATTTGAAAACATGAAATAAGCATTAACATGATAAAATAATAAAAATTCAGAGAGGCACATGGTAGAACACTTGATTTAGCCATTAAAAGATGGATTCGACTCATTGAACGAGCGAATCTCGGTCTTTTTTGGGCATTTAGCATAATAAATAAAAAAATAAACATTGTTAATGGATCAAAACATGTAAGGTGACATAAAACATCAGCTTAACATCATCTTGAGGTCCTCACATGTTTTTTTTTGAAATAAAAGAAAAAGAAAAGCATGCTAAAAGAGGCGACAATGGTTATTTTAATGAAATAAAGTAATAAAAATGAAAAATACTAAAATAATTTAAATAAAACCTTACCTTGGGGCTGCAACAATGGTGGAAGGAGAGGAGGAGCCTAAGGAGAGAGGGAGCCACAAATTTGGAGAGGGAGAAATAAAGATGAAAAACCACCTCCTTTTGTGCCCCCTTTTATAGGTTTTTCATAACCCTAGAATTAGGGCCTAATTAATACCTAACTTTAACTTTTTAACCCTATCTAGAACTAACCAACAAGAGGGACAATTTTTTAGAGAATTCTAGCCTAGGTAGGACTCTATCTAACCCTATTTGACTTGATTAACTTAATTAATAAAAAGAAATTCCAAATGTGGCGTTACCTAAGCGTCACTTTTGACTCTTATAACCTAGCTAGGATACTGACTAATCCTAAACTAACCAAAACTTTCAAATGTGACGTCACCCAGTGTGGGCCCCACTTGATTTTTCAGAAAACAATTTTGAAAAATTTGAAAATAAAGGGTTAAAAACAAATTTTTCTCAGAAACTTCAAAAGAATATCTAAGTTAAGTATTTTTTTTTTATATTTTTGAGATATGAATGATATGAAATGATATGAGATTGAAAATTAGGGTTTTGCATCCCTACAGAGTGGGTCCCGCTTGAAGAAAGTTGAGGACTGATTTGGAAATCAGTTTTTTTGAAATGAAGGATTTTAAAAAGGGAAGTTTTTGAAGGAAAGTTTGAAAATAAAATTGAGGTTCTAAACCAAATAGAGTCTTAAATGGATTGGGACTCTTCCAAAAGTGGCACCAACTGTGTGGGCCCCACATCAGGGTTTTGAAAAAGTAAAAATAAAGACTAAAAAGAGTTTTGAAACAGAGTTGATCACTAGATGAGAATCAAAGGTTTTAAAATAGAGTCCTGACCCGATTAGAACTCTGAGACAGATTCCTAAAAATTTGAAACTCTTCATTTTTGGGGTTTTTGAAAGAAAATAAAGAGGTTTTGAAAGATCTTTTCAGAAATTGGCAAAAATGAACAAAATACGAGACCAAAGTGAGAGTCCTAATCCAACTTGAACTCTAGCATAGAATCCTAAATCAACTGGGACTCTGGGATAAAATTCCGGAACTATAAAATTTGGTTTCTAAAAAGATAAATGAAGAAGTTTTTGAATTTTTTTTTCAAAATTGAAGTTAGGTTTAGAGTCCTGATCCAACTAGAACTCTTTGAATAGAGTCCTGATTCGAGTGAAATTCTAAAAATCTGGCATTTTTGAAAGATAAATAAAGAAATTTTAAAAGGTTTTCTCAGAATTTGATAAAATGAGCTGAAAATTAAGTTGGAGTCAGAGTCCTAGTTCAACTAAAACTCTTGAAATAGTCCTAAATTGACTAAAATTCTACAAAATTGGTTTTTTTTCAAAAAATAGGTGAAAAGGTTTTAAAAACAAGTGAAAATGAGAGTTAAGATAGAATCCTAATTCGACTGAAACTCTAGAAAGTTTGATTTTTCCGAAAACAGATAAGAAGATTTTGAGAGCTTTTCACGAAAATGGGTGAAAACAAGATGAAAACTGAAATAAGAATTAGAGTCCTGATCCAACTAGGACTCTGGGACAAAGTCCTAATTCAACTAGAACTCTTAAAATTTAGGGTTTTCTTAGAAAACAAATGAAAGGGTTTTAGAAAATAGGTGAAAATAAGATAGAAATTGGAGTCGGATTCAGAGTCCTGATCCGACTAGGACTCTGTGGAAGAATCCTAATTTGACTGGAACTCTGAGATTTAGACTTCCTTTGAAAGATTTTAAAAGATTTTTGTTAAAACATGTAAAAATAAAGGTATAGAATAAAGTCCTACTCTGACTAAAACTCTGAAAAAGAGTCCTAATCCAACTGAGACTCTAAAATTTGTCTTTTTGAAAGCCAGATGAGAATGTTTTTGAAAACAAGTGAAAACATGAATAAAGGATGAAATCGGGATGGAGTCCTTATTCGATTAGGACTCTGAGAAAGAGTCCTAATTCGACTGAGACTCTAAAATTTTGGACAAAATAAAAAGAATGGGCAAGGGATATGACTACATCTGGTTTAAAATTAAAATAGAGTTTTAAAAAGGTTTAAAGAGATGAAAAGACAAAGTCCTGATCCAACTAGGATTCTAAAATTTTGAGAAATATGATAAATGTGATAAATGAAGGAATCCAGAAGGGACACCGCCTAGCTGGGTATCATTTGAGGATTGAAATCAGTTAAAAATTGATTTTAAAACAAATCCAGATTGTTTTTCTGAATAAAACAAGATCCTTGGGGTTAACAAATGGCAAAATATCGATTTAAAAACCTAGGTATTTGGAATTGATTTTTTGAAAGAAAAGTTTTAAAATTGAATCTAGATTAAATATTTTGAAAAACAGATGTGTTGAATCTCAAAAATGAGATCTAATGCCATGAAATGCCATAAAATGATGAGAAATGACATGCGATGATCTGCAAAATGCAAACCCTGGATGAGGGATTTGAAGTCCCGGACCCCTGGCAGAGACAAAAAATTGAGAATTCTCGTCTGAAGGTAAAACTTGATGATTGAAATTGAGTAAAAAAGGAGATTGAAATTCAAAATATTCGAATTTGAAGCAAAATTTGGGTTCTAAATAGTCCTGGCTCAGATGTCGACCAACTGGTTTCCTGAAGGATTTAGAGAGCGGGTCCTAGTGGCGAGAGGTAGGTGTTTGTGAATGAGAGTGAAAATTTGGGGTGTTTACACTGGACCACTTATTTGGGTTAATAACCCACTGCCACGTACTAAGGGATCTAGTCCAAAGTATATCGATAGGCACTCAAAGATGTTGGAAAATCATTACCTTAGAACCAGAGATATTCTTATGCCACATACTTCGAGCTTCAGTTCGGGTATATCGACATATCTTGATTGGATTCAGATGATCTAAACCTTAGAGTTAGGACCAAGGTCCTAGAGTCATTTCAAAATTTATGCATTTAGAGTTAGCTTTTAGGGAGAGCTGTTTGTGCATCCTTGTTTGTACAACTTTGATTTTGTGATGCTTGCATACTTATTATATTTCCTTATCCTTTTTAGAATAAATTTTTTTCTCAAAACCCTGGGTATTTCTTTCAAAATTTCTCCCCTATTTTCAAAACCCGGTTGTATGTTTCCAATGTCTTCACTTCTTCATATAAGTTTTCTCAAAAACCCTGCAAATCCTTTCTAAAATCTCCTTCATTTTCCAAAACTCCAACTGATTTTCTTTTCTTTCCTTCTTTTGGATCTCGATTTTCCAACCTTATTTTGATCATGCCTATTGTTTTTCTCAAAAAATCGTGTATTTTCCTCTTTCCTTTTTTTCTTGGATTTTGATCCCTATATTTTCAAGCATGCTATCTATTCACCTTATTTTCCTCACATTTTCCAGTAAATCTTCTGATCATTGCAGTAGGAGATTGTCAACTTGATTCCCAAATGTCTCTTTCATTATCTTTTTCATTAACTCTCTTTCTTTTAGAAAATTTTCAAAATCTAAACCATTCCTTTATTCTACAGAGAGAGCTTTGGCATTGTCACGTAGTTTAGACAAGATCTGGCTAGAAAATTGCATCATCTTAGCGTGTCAGTTAGAGCAGCAGTAGCAAGCAAAAGATGGATTCTCCGTGATCTGCCAAAGGACAGGATCAAACAAACACGGATGACATTGATCCTTCCATATATCAGTTGTTCAAAATAATGATGATCAAGATACAATCAAAGCAAGCCGAAGCAAGTTCAGAAAAAGGCCTTCCAAGGAGAAATCCAAGGGCAAACCTACAAAGAAGCGTGACAGAATTGCCAAGGAAAAGGCTCAATATGAAGATATTTTGGAAGAGACATATTCTATAAATGAAATCTCTGATAAAGAACAAGAAGCATTCTTGCCAACTCACCAAGTATTCAAGAAGCAGATCCTAGCACCTGGATCTGTCAATAAGCCCAAGGATCAGCTAGATGTCAATCACATCCAATTATAGTTAAGGGAAATAGGTTGCTTAGTCAAAGACCTCCAAGCTCAAGATAAGGGAAAGAAGGTGCACACAAGTGAGGATTTCTACAATGGTTTCACAAAATGCGCAAAATTCAAGATGCCTTCCATGGAAAAGACACTTGTCACCTTCTATAGGAACGCCACTAGCGACAACAAACACCGCGGCACGAGAAGTTCCAAGCTCGATAGAAACAACAATGAAGGCAAAAGGGGAAATACCTTCGAACAGGATTACAAGCCATCACAGTCAAAACCTCGCCAGAAATCTCAACAAAAGGAAAAGATAAAGCATGACAATTGGGGTCATAACCACGAGTTCACTCCCCTAGACCAGCCGTGCGAGGAAATTCTCGAATATATGCTGATCAAAGGGATGGTTAAGCTCCCAAAAATCATCAATCCTTCTATGATCATGAGAAGATTCAAAGAGCAATTTTGCAAATTCCATCGAGCAACACGACATGACACCAAACACTGCTTCATCTTCAAAAATATCGTTCAAGACTACATCGATAAGAATCTCCTTATTGAAGATAAAAAAGAAGACCAATCAACTGTCCTGACCAAGCCTCAATAGAAACCAAGCACTCAACAAAAGATAGAGCACAATGGTTGGAGTCATGATCACAAACTTACTCCACTGGATCAAACACTCGAGTGTGTCCTCGAGTACATGCTGGCAAAGGACATGGTCAGACTTTCAAAGGCCGCATATCCTTCTGTCACTATGGGAAAATGAAAAGATCAATTTTGCAAGTTCCATCGAGCAATGGGGCACGATACTGAACGTTGTTTTGTCTTTAAGAATTTCGTGTAGGACTGCATCAACAGAAAACTTCTTATAAAAGATGAGAAGGAGAGTTAACCAGCTATCTTGCTGATACCTTCCCTGGCCACTCAAGAGGATGATGATGCCAATGCTCTCTCATTTCTTTCATTTTGTTTTTGGCATTTTGAAGGGACAATGTAGTCCCAGTTCCTTTTTTCTCTCTCTTTAGGATGTCATTTCAGTCCTCAGTTACTTGTTAATATTTTAGTAATAAAGCATTAAGTTTCTTTACATCTTTGATATCCAATATTTCTTTCCCTTGCTATGCTGGGGCATCTTTTATTTCAAAATTCTATTTTTACTTCAAACGTCTTGCATACAGACGGGACCAAACAAAATCTTTTCATCATCAATTTTTATTAATTTCTATTATTTTTTTTATCAATTTTCTATTATTTTCCACTTCAGGATAAGGAACAATCCTGATATCATTCGTGAGAGCGATAGGATTACCTATAGGGGTTTATCCAAAATCGTGAATTTTTGATTTTTTTTGCAAAATCTCTATCATGATCGCCGAGAGCTTTTCAAAGTAACAATCTTTTTCAAAATCATGAGTTGAGTATTTTTGTCAAAAAATATTCTTTTACCAAACTATTTCAAGATCAATCCACAAGTTGAGTCTCTTTTTCCAGAACTGGTTTCGAACCAGTCATTTAAAATCAACCCTCGTGTTGATCTTCCTTTTTTCAAAACTGGTTTCAAACTAGTCATTTCGAATCAATCCTCGTGTTGATCTTCTTTTACAAAAATTGGTTTCAAACCAGTCATTTCAAATCAACCCTGGTGTTGATCTTCTTTTACAAAAACTGGTTTCGAACTGGTCATTTCAAATCAACCCTCGTGTTGATCTTCTTCTAGCTCGTGTTGATCTTCTTTTACAAAAACTGGTTTCGAACCGGTCATTTCAAATCAACCCTCATGTTGATCTTCTTTTATAAAAACCAGTTTCAAATCGGTCATTTCAAATCAACCCTCGTGCTGATCATTTTTTAAAATAAACCGTCGTGTTGATCATTTTTCAAAATCAACCCTCGTGTTGATCATTTTTCAAAATCAACCTTTCGTGTTGATCATTTTTTAAAATCAACCCTTTTATTGATCATTTTTAAAAATCAACTCTCGTGTTGATCATTTTTTTTCAAATCAACTCTCGTGATCACTTTCAAAATTGACCCTCGTGTTGATCATCTTCTCAAAACCAGCCCTTGGGTTGATCCTTTCTGTCAAAAAATTTATATTTTACCGGTCTCTTTCAAAATCAATCTTTGGTTTTTTCAAACCAAACATTTTCATTTTACTTCAAAAATTCTATATGCAGGTAAGATCAAACAAGTTCTATCTTCATCAATCTTTATCAAATTTTCATTAATCTTTATCAATTTTTATTAATCTCCATCAATTTTCATCAATTTCTCATTCAAGATAAGGGATAATCCTGAACAATGCAACTCTATTCAAATTTATCTTGGGTCAAGAATTTCTATCTTAATAATCATATAACCTTCAGAAAATTGGCAATCTTCATATTCAGTTTGCAATTTTTATCGATCTTTCTCAAGATTCGAGCTCAGATTGAATCTTTTTTCAAAATATGGTGCTCATACTGGTCATGTTCAAAATTTTTAATCGAATCATTTTCTAAACCCAGTCCTCGCGCTGGTCATTTTTTTTCCAAGTTATCCAGCTTTCGAGTTGGAATAATTCTCCTTTGAAGATCCGAGTTTCGACTCAGACCTTTTTTCAAGTTAATCTAATTCTTCTTTGAAGATCCGAGTTCCGACTCGGACCTTCTTTCAAGTTAATCTAATTCACCTTTGAAGATATGAGTTCTGACTCAGACTTTCTTTCAAGTTAATCAAATTCTCCTTTGAAGATCTGAGTTTCAACTTGGACCTTCTTTCAAGTTAATCTAATTCTCCTTTGAAGATCCAAGTTCTGACTCAGACCTTCTTTCAAGTTAATTAAATTCTCCGTTGAAGATCTGAGTTTCGACCCATACCTTCTTTCAAGTTAATCTAATTCTCTTTTGAAGATCCGAGTTTTGACTGAGACCTTCTTTCAAAGTTAATCTAATTCTCCTTTGAAGATTCGAGTTTTGACTCAAACCTTCTTTCAAAGTTAATCTAATTCTCCTTTGAAGATCCGAGTTTTGACTTGGATCTTTTTTGAAGTTAATCTAATTCTCCTTTGAAGTTCTGAGTTCCGACTCAGACCTTCTTTCAAAGTTAATCTAATTCTCCTTTAAAGATCTGAGTTCCGACTAAGACCTTCCTTTAAAGTTAATCAAATTCTCCTTTGAAGATCTGAGTTCCGACTCGAACCTTCTGGTTTGACTTTTGGAGTGGTAATTTTAAAAGATATTTTTCAATAAAAACAATAAAAAAATCATCAACCAAAGATAATAAAAACCGACTTTCCACAGAAGTGGCGAGTACGGGTCGAATCCACAGGGAACGGGATACATTCTGAATTAAATCTAAAATAACAATTTATTAATATCACAAAGTTTTACAACTATGTCAATATTACAATTCTTATTTAAATAATAATCTAAAAACATGAAAATAAACTAGAACAGGTATCTAAGTCTTCTTCAGATCGCTAGGGGTAAATCTAACTTTTCACCACATGTGCAGTTGCACTTCATATTTGAAATACACTTGTAAATCTGTGTCTAACTTATCAACCTCAAGGGTGATCCGACGAGTGGAGGGGTGAAAAGAGTGGACTTTGTCATGGTTTCACGCCATGAAGGACCTCGGTGATGCTGTCTAACATCTCTTTGATGCCCTTTTGCAGGAATACGACTGGATGGATATGCCCGAAGGTGGCGTGCTTTAATGGAGAAGAGAGCCATCGGGGGTAGGGATGGCTTGCTATGGAGAGGCAGACGACACGCCTACCACGACTGGTCACTCCACCTGGAGCTGCAACCTACAAAAAATGCAACCTCGATGATTAGTTTCAGCATGGTGAGAAGAAAGACATGGTATGGAAATGATAGAATGACAGAAAAAGGGGTGACATCTCCATTGAAGGTGGCAATTTTCTGCAACTTCATGGATGAGGAAGAGGATGGATGTGAGGGACGGCTGGGAAGAAGGTGGTTGGAGCAAGAGTCGTGCCCCTAGGGCATGAAAACCTAAGCAAAGACCCCATATGGCTGGTCATCTTCTCCTATTTAAACGCTGGCCCTTGTTTTTGGTTATTTCTAGAAAAGGTATTAAAATAAAATAATTCTTTGGGCGCCTCTTTTGATAGGGGATTTTTAGAAAACCTTTTAGAAAAACGAATGACTAGGCTGGTGTGAATTTTGCTTCATTTTGGTCCAGATCCAAGGTCCAGATGAGTGATTTGGATCTCAAATATGATCCACTGCACTGTAAATGCCATAACTTCTTCATTTTAAGTTCGATTTTGATGAAATTCGAACCATAGCTTCAAAACATCAATATGCATCTAAGTGTGGACCCTAAACATGTAAATGATGCATTTATGCAGTGAAAATATATTAATATTATGTGTAATTTATGCATCATCACCTTCTTTCAAGTTAATCTAATTCTCCTTTGAAGATTTGAGTTCCGACTCGGACCTTCTTTCAAGTTAATCAAATTCTCCTTTGAAGATCTGAGTTCCGACTCAGACCTTCTTTCAAGTCAATCAAATTCTCCTTTGAAGATCCGAGCTCCGACTCAGACTTTCTTTCAAGTTAATCTAATTTTCCTTGGAAGATCCGAGTTTCGACTCAGACCTTCTTTCAAGTTGATCCAATTTTCCTTCAAAGATGAGTTCCGACTCAGACTTTCTTTCAAAACTGAGTTCCAACTCAGACTTTCTTTCAAAACTGAGTTTCGACTCAAACTTTCTTTCAAAACCAAGTCCTAACTCGAACTTTCTTCCAAAAACGAGTTCTAACTCAGATTTTCTTTCAAAACTGAGTTCTGACTCAGACTTTTTTTAAAAAATGAGTTCTGACTCGAACTTTCTTTCAAAACCGAGTTTTGACTGAAACTGTCTTCCCAAAATGAGTTTCGACTCGAACTTTCTTTCGAAAACTGAGTTCTGACTCGAACTTCTTTAAAAAATGAGTTCTAACTCAGACTTTCTTTCAAAAATGAGTTCTGACTCAAATTTTCTCTCAAAATCGAGTTCTGACTTGGACCTCCTTTCAAAAATTCAACTTCTGAGTTGAGATTTCTTCAGAATCCATCCTTTAAGCGATTTTAATTTTATTAATTTCAATCATTTTCCAACCTTCGGGTTGCAATTTTATCAATTTCAATCATTTTTCAACCTTTGGGTTGCAATTTTATCATTTTTAATCATTGTTTTAACCTTTGGTTTGCAATTTTATCAATCTCAATCATTTTCTAACCTTCGAGTTGCAATTTTATCAATTTCAAATCATTTTCCAACCTTCGAGTTGCAATTTTATCAATTTCAATCATTTTCCAACCTTCAAGTTGCAATTTTATCAGTTTTAATCATTTTTTCAACCTTCGTGTTGCAATTTTATCAACTTTAATAATTTTTTTAACCTTTGGGTTGCAATGTTATCAATCTCAATCATTTTTCAACCTTCAAGTTGCAATTTTATCAATTTCAATCATTTTCCAACCTTCGGGTGGCAATTTTTTTAATTTCAATCATTTTCAACATTCAGATTGCAATTTAATCAATCTCAATCATTTTCCAATCTTCAGGTTGCAATTTTCTCCAATCAAGTGTTTCGAGGTTCAACCATCATATCAAACTTGTTTTTAATTGGCCAAACATTTCAAAAACTAAATCAATTTTCTATTGCGAACAACCCTTTTTTTAAGGAGAGTTTGAGGGAGCTCGTTCCTTTTGCATGTATTCATTTTTGTTCGCAAGGACCCTTTTTCTAGGGAGAGTTTGAAGGGACTCGTTTCTTTGTGGGCTGTTTGCAAAACAAAATCAATTTTTACACAAGGAACCCTTTTTCCAGGGAGAGTTTCGATGGAAGCTAGTTTTCTTTTGTGGCCCCTAATTTCTCATTTTGGCCTTCCCGTCACAGAGGAACCTTTTTATTGGGAGAGTGTGATGGGCTTGTTCCACCGTCCACCTTTCCATAAGAGAAGCATAAAATTAGGGAGTTTTAACGAAAACTTAATTTCTCTTCAAAAGTTCCATTTTGCAAACACATCCTCTTTAGGGAAGAGAGGAGTATTTACCCATTCAGGTCAAGGGTCAAGCCTGAAGCTGCTCTTTTGGGGAAAAAGAGAGAAGGATTTAGTCATGGATGTGTCAATTCGATGTCAAGCAATTCCTTTCACCAAGGATTTCAAAAATATTTTGCCAATTTGTCATAAAAAAATAGTTGTTGATCTCAAACTCCTATTGCATAAAAAATTTACCTCGAATTACCTTCAGTATTCTTTCCAAAAGGACAAAGACTTTTGCAAAGAAAGATTCAAAATTCAAGCTTTTTCTGTTGGTCAACCAAAAGGATGAAGAAGAATCCTCGGAATGACTGGCAAAGGAAAATTCAATGATGTTGAAAAGTCATAAGTGAACTGATATTGGTCACAACTATGACACATTTTTAAAGACCATTCTTTTGGTAATAAGGTACAAAAATATCCTGGGTGATAAAAAGAATCCACTCAATCTCAATATCTCTTCAATCATTCAAGTTGTCATTAACTATCTATAAGAGGGATCTCTCAACTATCGTCAAGTTGAAGACTGATGGACGAGTTAGACCCCCGGGGACAAAGGAGACTCGGATCATCTCCAAGTTGAAGGAGCATGTGACGTATCCTTCAAGAAAAAGTTCAAATCATTGTCAAGTTGAAGGCTGATGCGATGAACCTACCCTCAATCCCTAAAATATATTTGATCACCATTATTATCAAGATATTCCAACCAAAGAGACAATATTATCAATATAATTTCTAGGATCAAAGAAGACTCAAATCATCTCCAAGTTGAAGAAGTATAAGACATGTCCTTCCAGGAAAAATCAGAATATAGCCAAGTTGAAGACTGATGTGATAAAATTCTAGCCAAACCCCATAAAAGCTCAATCCTTATGTCTTAAAAGAATGCAAACAGGTCATCATGGGTAAACCCCAAATATCAAACTGTCAAAACTGTCAAGAATTTTCTTTATTTATGTGAAATTCTTTTATCAATATCCTTTCATGAATTACTTTTATGACACTAAGAACAAGTTTCCTTTCTTTTCATATCAAGGAAATGGATAGCTTTTCCTTGAAGAAACCCAACAACAACAAATTTGAATTTGATTTTTGATCCTACGAAGTTATCCCAGTTGGAGGTAATACTCTAGGTAGAAGAGAGAATATGTTTTCGCACAAGATGTGCACATTCCAATCATTTTGAATCAACTGCAATTTCTATCTTATTGGCAATATTTTCTGGTCATCTCGACATAAAGCAAGAACTTGATGACTATTTTGGTATATTCTGACATTGTTTTATCCCTCGTTAGGACTTGATAACGAGAGTTTTCAAGGTCCTTCCATTCTGTTTGATCTGAGCGCCTGGGCTCTCGAATTTGCACATTTTCCCTATTGTCTCCACTGTCCCGCCATAGACAGTTCATTTTTTCAGGTCAAAGGTTGAGCCTATTTTTTCTCCCAAAAAAGTTATTTTTAAAAGCTATTCAGTCTCAGTCATGAGATGCCTCAATCAACTCCTTTTCAAAGCTTTAGGAACCCTCATTTTCTTGCCTTTTTGCAACCCCTTTTAGATTTTTTGTGCGAAGTCCAGAAGTCTCATCATGGTTTCTTCATTCAAAGATTCTGTATTTTTCACATCCTTTCAAGTTAAGGATTATCTTTGCACCTCATCTCACATGTTATTTTTCATATCCATTTAAGTTAAGGATTATCCCTGCACCTCGTCTCACACGGTATTTTTCATATCCATTCAAGTTAAGGATTGTCCCTGAGCCTCGTCTCACGAGGTATTTTTCATATCCATTCAGGTTAAGGATTGTACCTGAGCCTCACCTCATGAGGTATTTTTCATATCCGTTCAGGTTAAAGATTGTACCTGAACCTCACCTCGTGAGGTATTTTTCATATCCATTAAGGTTAAGGATCATACCTAAGCCTCACCTCATGAGATATTTTTCTCCCCATTCAGGCAAGGGCCAAACCTGAGACGCAATTCATAAGGTATTTTTTGTCTCCGTTCAGGTAAGGGTTAAACCTGAGCCTCATTCCGTGAGGTATTTTTGTCTCATCCAGGTTAAGTGCTAAACCTGAATTTTCTACAAAAAGCCATTTCAAAAGCTTATTTTGTCTAAATCGAGAGACCTTTCTTCTATCAATCTTCCTTTTCTAAGCTTTAGGGAATTTCATTTTCTCACCTTCTACAAGCTCACTTTGTGAGGATCATTTTCACAATCAATTCTTTCATACCTAGTCAGTTTTTTTCTAAACTGGGGCATTTTTATTTTTAAAAATTTGGTGTGTTTTTCTTTGCCACTAAGCTCGTCTTTCAACTGACCTAGCAGCAAAAAGGGGCATCTGTAAACACCCTAAAATTTTCAAGTCCATTTCAGACATTTCTTTTTGCAGATGCCAAACCCCTGCAGGGCAGTGTCGAGTCTCACCCCTAAGTTTACCCCAGTCTAAAGGTCAGTTTATCCTATTTTATCAATAAAATTAGCATTTTCCCCTGAGTCACCCTTAACCCTTCATCTGTCAGACTTAACTAAGCTCATGCTAAGTTCAAAAGAGTTAGAATGCCAGCCATTTCTAGCTTCTCTAACTCACGATGAACAGTGTCAGCCCATCCTGGCTAAATTTAACTTATCTTAGGAGAAATGAGTTCATTTTAGCTCGAATTTTAGCCAGACTGTCCCTGAGTAAGCCAAATATGGTAGATCCTATCCCCAGGAGTCTAACATGAGTGTATCAAGAGTTTGAATGGTCCAATTCCAGTTTAAAGTCACTTTTTACATGCTCGGACCTTTGTTTTAATTCATTTCAGCTTATTCAAGCTCAAATTCAGTCCAGATTGATCTAATCCCAGCTGATTGAGCTAGTGTTCTAACTCTGGATTTAGTTCATTTGAGTATAAGTGACTTCAAATCCAGTTCATTCTAACTCAGTCAAGTTCAAATTAGTTCAAACCAATCTAGTACCGTGTTTCTGCCCCTGCAGGGCAAAAACTAAAAAATATAATTTTCTTCAGAACATCGTTTCTAACAAATTTTGAACTGGGACAAGTCTCAAATTTGGACTCGGATCAATTCCTTCATCCAATATCTTATCAATATCCGAGATCCAATCTATTTCAATTTGGATATCAGATCCAATGTTGGATCTGATGTCTAAATTTCATCTTGAACCTGGATTTTTCATCTGATTCATTCAGACATCCATATCCAGAGTCCAATTTATTCTTTGAACCTAGAATATCTTATCAGATACCCAGGATCCAATTAACCATTTTGGATCTCCACCTTCTAATCCATTTAGAAGGTTGATTGAATCAATTTCTGAACTCAAATTCATCTAACACCTAAGATCCAATTTCACTTCTTGGATTCTGATTCTGATTCTGATCCAAGACGCAATTTCATTCTCTAAGATGGATCCAAAATCCAAATCCAAAATCCCAAATTTCATTGTGAACTTGGGGGTTTTCATTTTCAAATTCTTCTGAAATCAATATTCAGGCTTCGATTCCCATTTCAAACCAAATTTTCTTTAAATCGAGATCCAAATCCAATCTTTTTCAAAACCTCTGATCCAGATCTTTTTTTAAAATTCAATTTTTATTCTAATTTCAAAATCAATTCTAGAATTTCAAATTCAAATCCATCATTTTGCAAAAATCTATTAAAAATACCCTGGATTCAGTTCACAATTTAATTTGGATTTTGATAATATCAAAATAGATCCAGATCCAATTTCAAAATCCATTTTTTATTCAAAATCAATTTAGAGATGTCAAATCCAATTTTTATTCAAAATCAATTTGGAGATCTCAAATCCAATTTCAAAATCTAATTTTTATTCAAAATCAATTTGGGGATTTCAAATTTAAAATCAAAATCTAATTTTTATTCAAAATCAATTTGGAGATTTCAAATTCAAAATTCAATTTTTATTTAAAATCAATTTGGGAATCTAAAATTCAAAATCAAATTGGGGATTTCAAATTCAAAAACAAAATCCAATTTTTATTCAAAATCAATTTGGGAATCTAAAATTCAAAATCAAAATCCAAATTTTTATCCTAATTTCAAAATTATCTTTGAATTTCAAACCCAAATTCAATATTTTTGCAAAAAAAAATCTAAAAATTCAATCTAGATCCGGTTTTAACCCTATTTGAATTTTGAAAATCAAAATTGGATTCTTGAAACCAATTATTTCCAAGTTCCTTTTTTTTTTTCTTATATTTTATTTCACTTTTCATCTTAAAAAAAAAGAAAAAAAGAAAAAAAAGAAAATTTTTTTTTAAAGAAAGGGCACCACTTGGTATTTTTGAAATTAAACAAAAATCATTTTGAAGCTACTTTAAAAAAACCCTTTTACCTTTAACAACACACATGGGAATCACTTTGCAAAGTGATGCCATGTGTCAAAGTTTTGCCAAACTTCCCCTTTTACCCATTTGAGAATTTTTAAAAAGACCCACATGGGCACCCACTTGCAAAAGATGTGCCACATGTGCATTTTTTGCTAAAATCACTCTTTTGCCCATTTGCAAAAAGAGAAAATACCCACATGTGGTTGGCGCAAACTTTGTGAAAATATCTTAAATTTTGATGCCCAAAATACCCTCATTTCAAGCTATAAATAGACCCCTCGGGGTCTCTCCTTTCACAAGTTGAAAATTTGAGAAATTGAGAGAATCAAAGAATTCTTTTTTTCTCCTTCCTTCTTAAAGTTGATGCCATTTTTGGGGAAGATTCAAGCCCTCTTCAACCCAAGGTAGGCCTCCTTCTTCCCTCTTTTGATTTTTTTTCACTTTCTTTTTCTTTTGCAATTTTTGATTTTAGTAAATTAGATCTTTTCTCAATTTCTTGCTAATTTCAAAAGATAACAATGCTGATCTATCTTAGTTATATATTAATTTTCTATTTTATGCTTTTGATTCATTCAATTGGATATTTACTTTGTGCATTTTCATTCTAGCCATTTAAAATTGAGATTTGGTCTTCAATAGATCAAATCTCATATTCAATGGGCTAAATCAATTTCAATTTATACCCCAAATGTTTTCAATTTGATTTTATATGTTTCAATTCTATTTTTTTCATCATTTTCATCATCTTACATGATTTGAAATGATAGATTTCATGTTTGATCCTTGGATCAATTAATTAATGAGATGCTACTCTACTCAATCATGTTTAGATGATATTTTCAATTCTGGTCCATTTTTTATCTCATCAATTCACATATAATTAGATATTATTTTGATCTATTTTTTTACTGCATCTTCATGCATATGTTTTCAAGATCTCCACTAAAAAACAGATCATTCTGAGTTGGTTTAATTCCTCAAAAAAATTAGGATTCGTATCTTACTATTTAGCCTCATCTGAATTTGACTTGAAATTAGACCAACTTGTTGGAGTGACATCTTCCTAACCAGAGATGATCTTTCAAATATGTAAAAAGGGATATCTTCAGCATTGAATCTAGTTTCTTTATAATTTTCAACAATTTCTATGGTGTCTTCATGCCCAATTTTGGTTAAAACCTGCAACCCTTTTATACTGTATCACTTTTATGGTCTGATTTTTAGTCCATTTTGTCATAGTCATATCTCCCTAATGGAAGATCATTTCTAAGATCTGTAAAAGGGCTTTTCGTCATTAGAATGTCTAGTTATTCTTTGTAATTTTTCATCAATTTGAAAGTGCAGTAAGATCGAGGCAACTAGCACTAGAGGGCGGGTGAATAGTGTTTTTAAAAAATTATCTGCGGAATTTTGACAAATTTTGCAATTTGCAAAGCAATCACACAAAGAACACAATAATTTATCCTGACTCGGTCTTTCCCGACCTACATCCAATCCCCAAGCAAAACCCACTTGAGATTTCCACTATCAACCTTGTGTAACTACAAGATCATACAGACCAAATCCGGTCCCACTTTCAGTAACACACCTACTGAAAGCAAACAACTCTTTTAAACCAAGGAGTCCTTCCTTTTACAGAAAATTGAAACAAGTAACAACTTACAATACAACCTATGAGCCATTCTTATGAATACAAATGAGATGCAATTGGATTTTGAGGTTGTTGAAATACTCTACTCATGAATTCACTATCTCTCAAAGGAATTTGAGTGAAAACTGAAGTGAAAAATATCACGTGAGCGTGAAAATGAATATGAGTGAAAAGCAAAGAGTAATTGATTCAAATTGATTGAATTGCTATGATTTTGAGTGTAAAATGAACTCATATTTATAGTTGTAAGTTTCCATACGTTGAGGGTATGAAAGGGTGTCAAAACAGTTCATTTAGAGCGATCAAAATGTTTGAAAAATGAAAAGACACGCCTTTTTAAAGTTTCAGGAAAAATGACAAAATTAGTCGACTGGAACAGTAGTTAGTCAACTAATAATTAGTTATTAGTAGACTGACAGTTATCGTCGGTCGACTGATCTGTTAATCGAACCGTTTGAAAATATGAACTTTTGAAACTTAGTCGACTAGAGAAAAGTTAGTCGACTGATAATATTATCAGTAGACTGAAAACCTTTCAGTCGACTGCTGCTAGAATATTCTGAAAAACATAAGTTTTGTCCGATTGACTGATAAAAGCATTAGTCGACTGCTGCTAAATTTCCAGAAAACACATGTTCTGTCCAGTCGACTGATAAAGTCATTAGTCGACTGCTGCTAAATTTTCAGAAAACAGACATTCTGTCCGGTCGACTAATAAAACCTTCGGTCGACTAATTTGACAAAAATGACATTTTGTTTAGAAAATTTGGCGTGAAAGGATTAGTCGACTGGTGAGTCTATCGGTCGACTAATAAACACGAAAAATTAAATAAAGAGTTTTCTAAAAAGATTTTCATGAAGGGTTCTTTTAGAAAAGTTTTTTTAAAGACTTTTTAGGTGAAATGCAACCGAAATATGTACTCTAAGTAAGGCTCTTACAAGAATCTAAGACTTTTAGTGAATTTAACATATGCACACTAGTCTTCAAAGATTCTTCATCGATTTCTTCAATGCTTGTCATCTTTCTTCATCGCCTTAGCTGAAATGTAGTTGATTCACTTGCTCATCATCAAAACCTTGTACTTGAAGTTTCATGTACGTTTTCATTGTTGTAACAATCTCTCCCTTTTTTATGATGACAAACTTAATCAAAGATGAATCATTTAGATGCATAGATGAAGATTTTACTCCCCTATCAATATGCTGCACAACATTAAAAGTTAGTACATTCAAAGCACATATTTCACATTTTTATTGGTTTGCATTTCCATCATTACTTCATGTATTTTTAAAACTTTTTCTTAAATTCAATGATGTAATTTCCATGTCATAATGCAATATTCAATTTCTATATTTTTCTCTTAATTTCTCATTTCTCCAAGGTCTATCTTTTTTTTCTGCAATTTCCATGCATGTGTCAACCAAATTCTATCTTTTTCTCCCCCTTTGTCATAAAAAAAAGACTAAGGGCAGAAATAGCATAAGCAAAATGTAAATTCAAGTTCAAAATATTACAACCCATAAAGTATCGAAGTTCAGTAAAGACAGAAAACAAAGATCAGAAAAGTGAGTTTAGCAAGTCCTTGATTGCAGTAATATCTTTCTGAATGGAAGAAAGTTGCTGAGTCACATCTTCAAAAAAAGTGTGTTGATGCAGCTCCAAAGCTTCCAGTTGCTGCAAAACTTCATCATTGTCTTGACTAGTAGAAAATTTCTTTCGTTTTGCTTGATATGAAGGTGTCACAGAAGATGATGAGGGTTCAGAAATTGATTGTTCAGTAGGATCAGATGGTTCAGTTTGATCAAAGTTTAAAGGAGGCAGATATTTGATTTTCATTCGTTTAAAAATAGTTTAATCAAAGAACTCTTTTTGCTTAATATATTTTTCATTGGTTAAGGGAACTTTGAAATGTCGAAAAATATGAGTAAGAAGACATCCATACGGAATATATTTTTCATTGGTTCGAACGACACTCCGAGGGTTTTTTGGAAGAGAGAGAGGAGAGAGAGAGAGGGTTTCATTTAAGAAAAAATGAAAAGGTGCGTAAAAATGAAACGATGCGTTAAAAACTAAGGGGTATCGGGCCCTTTAAAAAAAATGTTAAAAATATCAGTCGACTAGAATTTTATTGGTCCGACTAATAAGGTGCCATTCCTTCTGTAAAATTTTTAAAGCATCAGTCGACTAGAAATTTATCGGTCGACTAATATGGTGCGATTTTGAGATTTTATTCAAAAATCAGCATTTTATATATCCAAAAACAAGCAAATGCCTAGTTCTCTCCTAATTCTCATAAAATCTTCATTTTTAAGTGGTTTAGTGAAGATATCGACATGTTGTTCTTTAATGAAAATAAAATTTAACGAAATATCTCCTTTTAACACAGGATCTCTTAAGAAATGATGTCTAACTTCAATATGTTTAGTCCTTGAGTGCTGAACAAGATTTTTCGAAAGATTTATAGCACTAGTGTTATTACAATAAATAGTTGTTGTGGAGTAATTCAAACCAAAATCCTTTAAGGTCTGTTTCATCCATAGTACTTGTGAACACGCTAAACTAGCCGCTATATATTCTGCTTCAGTTGTTGAGAGTGACACTGAATTTTGCTTTTTACTAAACCAAGAGACTAAGGAATTTCCTAAGAAATGACAAGTTCCGCTAGTACTCTTGCGATCAGATTTACTTCTTGCAAAATCTGCATCACTATATGAAACTAAATCAAAGGAAGATGATTTTGGGTAAAACAAACTGAAATCTGAACTATCTTTCAAGTAACGAAGAATTTGTTTTACTGCAGTTAAATGAGATTCCTTTGGATTAGCTTAAAATCTAGCACACATACAAACACTAAACATAATATCAGGTCTACTAGCAGTTAAGTATAATAGAGATCCGATCATACCTCTGTAGAGCTTAGTATCTACATTTTTACCATTTTCATCTTTATCAAGAGAAGTAGTTGTACTCATAGGATTTCTTCTTGATTTCAATGAGTCCATCCCAAATCTCTTGAGAATTTCTTTTGTATACTTAGCCTAATTGATGAAGATTCCTTCTTCAGTTTGCTTTATTTGAAGTCCAAGGAAGTAGTTTAATTCGCCCAACAAGCTCATTTCAAACTCTTCCTGCATAGCTTTAGCAAATTCTTTACAAAAAGAATCATTAGTAGAACCAAATATTATGTCATCAACATAAATTTGCACAATAAGAATATCTGAATTAAGATTTTTAATAAATAAAGTGGAGTCTACCCGACCAATGGAAAAACCAGATTGTTCTAGAAAATTTTGTAGTCTTTCATACCACGCTCTTGGTGCTTGTTTAAGTCCGTACAAAGCTCTTTTTTAATTTGTAGACTTTTTCTGGATATTTCTCATTTTCAAAGCTTGGAGGTTGCTCTATATAAACTTCTTCATTGATGTGTCCATTTAAGAATGTACTCTTAACATCAATTTGATATAACTTAAAGTTTATGTAACTAGCAAAAGCAAATATCATTCGAATTGACTCCAGTCGAGCCACCGGTGCATAGGTTTCATCAAAATCTATGCCTTCTTCTTGATTATAGCCTTATGCTACTAGCCTTGCTTTGTTTTGAATGACTTCGTCATTTTCGTCGAGCTTATTTCGGAAGACCCATCTTGTTCCAATTACTGGATGATCCTTTGGTCTATCAACTAGATCCCATACATCATTCTTAGTAAATTGGTTAAGTTCTTCAGACATGGCCAAAAGTCAAAATTCATCATCACAAGCCTCATTGATATTCTTTGGTTCTATTTTAGATATAAAAGCAATATTTGTAATATATTGCAATTGCCTTCTAGCTTGGACACCACTCTTTATTTCTCCAATTACTTGTTCATGTGGATGATTGGGAACTTCTTTCCAAACTGGTTGAAGAGGAACATTTTCTTGAGAAGTACTCTCTATCAAAGGTTCTTCTTGAAGTATTACTTCTTCTCCTTCGCTTAGAGGTATAACCTGCTCATAATTCTCATCAAATGCAATATGTAAAGATTCTTCAATGCAAGATGTTCTTTTATTAAAAACACGATAAGCTTTACTTCTAAAAGAATATCCAAGAAATATTGATTCATCTGATTTTGAATCAAACTTATCAAGATTATCTTTGGTATTTAACAAAAAACATTTACTACCAAAAATTTTGAAATATGAGATCTTTGTTATACGATCATAATACAATTCAAAACATGTTTTATGTAAGATTGGTCGAATAAGAACACAGTTTAAAACATAACATGCTGTATTTATTGCTTCAGCCCAAAAGTATTTTGGTAAATTTTTATCTTGAAGCATGGTTCTAGCACTTTCTTGCAAAGTTCTATTCTTTCTTTCAACAACTTCATTTTGTGGAGCCGCTCTAGGAAAAGCAAAGTTGTGAGATATACCATGTAAATCACAATACTTTAGAAAAGATTCATTTTCGAATTCACCACCATGATCACTACGAATTTTAATAATATATGTAGATTTTTCATTTGTAATTCTTCTACAAAGTTTGGAAAATTCAGAAAAAGCATCATTTTTGCTTTTTAGAAAAATCACCTATGTAAATCGAGAATAATCATCTATTATAACAAAAGCATACTTGCTACCATTCAAACTTTGAATTCTAGATGGTCCAAATAGATCTAAATGTAAAAGTTCAAGAGGACGTTTTGTTGAAACTATATCTTTTGCTTTAAAAGAACTCTTGATTTGTTTACCCATTTGGCAAGCATCACATAAGTGATCCTTCTTATATGGTATTCTAGGTAGGCCTCTAACAAGATTATTCTTGGATAACTTGAAAATAATTTTAAAGTTAACATGTTCAAGTCTCTTGTGCCATAACCATTGAATTTAATTTGAAACAATAAGACATTTTTCATTAAAAGTGGGTAACTCATCTAGATAAAGTTCATACACATTGTTCCTTCTTCTACCTTTAAAAATGATATTTTTAGATTGAAAATCAGAAATTAAGCATAAATCATGTTCAAAAGAAACATGAAAACCTTTATCACATAATTGACTAATAGATAATAAATTATGCATTAAACCATCTACTAAAAGAACATTTTCTATCAAGGGAAATTTTGGATTACCAATATTACCAATACCTATTACTTTTTCCTTGTTATTGTCACCAAAGGTGACAGTTCCTCCATCCTTATTTTGGAGGGTGGAAAATAACTCCGTCCTTCCAGTTATATGTTTGGAACAACCACTGTCCAATATCCATTTGCTCCTTATTTTGTATACCTACAACAAAATTAGAAGACAAAGCATTTGACCCCTTTCTATTTTTGGGTCCATGAGAGTTAGTCTTAGGAACCCATATCCATTTGGATTTTGGTTTCCTTTGATAATAAATATTCTTTCTATAAAAAGATTTAACATTTCTAAAGTAATCAAGTCTATACTTATAAACATTATAAGCTTCATGATTAGATGCATTTCTATTAGAACTAAAAAATTTAGTTCTATGAACAAATGGTTGAGAATATTGTCTTTAATTCTTCACCACATAGTTTGGTCTATTTTGAGTATCAACGAAGCTATATCCCAATCCAGTTTTATTGACCGAGCATCTATGAGAACCTAGAAGTCTTTCTAGATTCTCTTGACCATTTGTGAATTTGGTCACTATAGAAAGAAGATCATTTGATTTTTCTTCTAGACTAGTTATTTCTTTTTGTAAGAGATTGGTTCTAATTCCAATTTCTTTTATCTCAAATGCTTGACAAAAGTTTTCCTTCTTGAGATCTTCTATCTCTTGAAGTAACACTTTATTTTGAGAGTCAAGAGTTGAATTCTCAGTTTTTAACTCTTTGTTTTTAGAACTTAGACTCTTAAATTTAGCATATAAATCATTGAATGTTTCTAATAAATCATCATAGTCAAATTGACTTACCGAATCTTCTTGTGCTACAAAGCACATGTTGGCGACTTCTTCATTTGATTCTTCATTGGAAGAGGAGTCACTATCATCCCAACATGATTGAAATGCCTTTTTCTTCTTGAATTGGTCCTTGGGCTTGATTTTGAGAAGAGGACAATCTTTCTTGATATGTCATGCTAGGGGTGGCAATTTCTGACACGACCCGCCAACCCGACCCGCCAACCCGCCTCTTAGGCGGGTTCGGGTTGGGCTTAAGCCAACCCGTTTAATAAACGGGTCGACCCGCGTAACCCGTTTATTAAACAGGTCGGGTTCGGGTTGGGGGTATGCCAACCCGGCTGACCCGTTTAATAAACGGGTTAGGCGGGTGGGTCAACCCGCCAACCCGACCCGCCAAACCGTCTGCCCGACCCATCAACCCGACCCGCCAACCCGACCCGCCAACCTGACCCGCGAACCTGAAAACCCGTTTACCCGACCCAACCCATTTATTAAATGGGTTGGTGGGTCGTGTCGGGTTACCCATTTATTAAACGGGTCGGGTTCGTGATTGCCACAGCCAACCCCTTTAATAAACGGGTTCGGGTTCGGGTTGAGGTATGCTGACATGCCAACCTGCCAACCCGACCCGCCAACCCGCCAACCCAACCCGATTGCCACCCCTATGTCATGCCTTTTTGCAGTTAAAGCACTTGACTTCATTTGGATTAGAAGAATCCACTTTCTTTACCTTTCTTTGAAATCTTCTTTTTTTGATGAATCTTCTGAATTGCCTTGTAATGAGAGCAATATCTTCATCTTCATCTTCATCTGAATTTTCAGAGTCAGAAGTAGCCTTAAAAGCAAGAGATTTCTTCTTGGGTTCTTTTTCTTGTCTGTCTTGAAGTTGAACTTCATATGCCATTAAGTCACCAACCAAATCTTCAAGATTGAGAGTGTTTAAATCATTTGCTTCCTCAATAGCTGTAGTTTTTCTCTCCCATTCAAGAGTTAAACACCTTAGGATTTTTCTGACTAAATCCACTTGTGAATATTCTTTTCCAAGGGATTTCAGAGTGTTAGTGATATCGGTCATTCTTGTTACCATGTCCGATATAGATTCATTTTGCTTCATTTTAAACAATTCAAATTTATGAACTAAAGAAGCGATTTTAGATTCCTTTACCTTTGACGTACCTTCGTGAGTCACGAGAAGAGTATGTCAGATTTCATTTGCTGTAGAGCATTGGGAGATGCGATTGAACTCTACCTTGTCAACGACACAATACAATACATTCATCGCCTTGGCATTAAGTGAAGCAATCTTCTTTTCTTCATCGGTCCATTGATTGAAATCAGTTGATGGCATTTGGTACTTTTCTGAAACGACTCTCCAAATTTCGAGATCCATGGATTGTTTCGTTTGTTATTCTCATTTTCCAGTATCCATAGATTGTTTCGTCGAAGAGAGGAGGAGGAACAGAGGAGCAACCTTTTTTGTGCTGAGATGTTGTAGTTGCCATGCTATGATGATGGTCAAATCAAAAGAATAACAAACCTGCTCTGATACCAAATGAAAGTGCAGTAGGATCGAGACAACGAGCACTAGAGGGGGGTGAATAGTGCTTTTAAAAATTGTCTGCGGAATATTGACGGATTTTGTAATTTGAAAAGCAATCACACAAAGAACACAATAATTTATCCTGGTTCGGTCTTTACCGACCTACATCCAGTCCCCAAGCAAAACCCACTTGAGATTTCCACTATCAACCTTGTGTAACTACAAGATCATACAGACCAAATCCGGTCCCACTTCCAGTAACACACCTACTGAAAGCAAACAACTCCTTTAAACCAAGGAGTCATTTCTTTTACAGAAAATTGAAACAAGTAACAACTTACAATACAACCTATGAGCCCTTCTTATGAATACAAATGAGATGCAATTGACTTTTGAGGTTGTTGAAATACTCTACTCACGAATTCACTATCTCTCAAAGGAATTTGAGTGAAAAACTGAAGTGAAAAATATCACGTGAGAGTGAAAATGAATATGAGTGAAAAACAAAGAGTAATTGATTCAAATTGATTGAATTGCTATGATTTTAAGTGTAAAATGAACTCATATTTATAGTTGTAAGTTTCCATACGTTGAGGGTATGAAAGGGTGTCAAAACAGTTCATTTAGAGCGATCAAAATGTTTGAAAAATGAAAAGACACACCTTTTTAAAGTTTCAGGAAAAATGACAAAATTAGTCGACTGGAACAGTAGTTAGTCAACTAATAATTAGCTATTAGTAGACTGACAGTTATCGTCGGTCGACTGATCTGTTTATCGAGCCGTTTGAAAATCTGAAGTTTTGAAACTTAGTCGACTAAAGAAAAGTTAGTCGACTGATAATATCATTAGTAGACTGAAAAACCTTTCAGTCGACTACTGCTAAATTTTTTCTGAAAAACACAAGTTCTATCTGGTCGACTGATAAAAGCATTAGTCGACTGCTGCTAAATTTCTAGAAAACACATGTTCTGTCCAGTCAACTGATAAAGTCATTAGTCGACTGTTGCTAAAATTTCTAGAAAACAAACATTCTGTCTGGTCGACTAATAAAACCTTCGGTCGACTAATTTGACAAAAATGACATTTTGTTTAGAAAATTTGGCGCGAAAGGATTAGTCGACTGGTGAGTCTACTGGTCGACTAATAAACACGAAAAATTAAATAAAGAGTTTTCTAAAAAGATTTTCATGAAGGGTTCTTTTAGAAAAGTTTTTCTAAAGACTTTTTAGGTGAAATGCAACCGAAATATGCACTCTAAGTAAGACTCTTACAATAATCTAAGACTTTTAGTGAATTTAACATATGCACACTAGTCTTCAAAGATTCTTCATCGATTTCTTCAATGCTTGTCATCTTTCTTCTTTGCCTTATCTGAAATGCAATAGATTCACTTGCTCATCATCAAAACCTTGTACTTGAAGTATCATGTACAACTTCATTGTTGTAACACCATTTTTATAGAGTGCTTCTATTTCTTTTGCATTTTAAACCGAGATCCTATCTGTTTGCAATCCCAGGTGTTGCTCAGATCCAAGATCAAATTGTTGCATTCATATCTCCCTAATGGGAGATCATTTTTCAAATATGTAAAAAGTTATTTTTTCCTTATAATGTTTAGTTTATGCCTGCCAATTTTCATAAACTTTCATCAACTTTTCATCTATTATTCGAATAAGAAACCAGAACTCTGTTGATTTTCTTTCACAGATTTTCACAGGTTTTTGGTCAATTTGATTGGAGTGGATCTTCCCAATGGGAGATCATTTTCTAGATCTGTAAATTGGATCTTTATCTTTTGCATGTCTAGTTTATTTTCATAAATTTGTAAAAATTTATATAGATTTTTCATGTCTGATTCTGATAAAAAATCAGAACCCTATCATTTTGCCTCATTAAGCATTTCTTAAATTTTATTTCAACTTGTTTAGATGTATCCTCTATAATGAAAACTCATTTTTAAAATCTTTAAAAAGGGTTTTCTTCCATTTCAAGTTTAGCTTGCCCATATCAATTTTTATAAATTTCTATAATAGTTTGACCTCTCAAATCAATTTTATAAAAAAAACATTGTCTTGTTAAAATGAAGTTAAATTGGGCATTTTAACAATTTCAAATTCAATTCTCAAATACAATTCATCTATTTCATAAATTGAAAATATCTTTTATCAACTTAAAATACCTTAACTTCATTTTAAACAAATTTTGGAGTTTGTTTGTGATCATGCATAATATTTGCATTTTATTAATCATTATTTATGCATGATCCGTGTTAAAATCGCTCTAAAAACCCATTTTTATTGTTAGTTCTGAGGAATTGCATTGAATTGAATTTTATCAGAAAATCGTATTTTTCAAAACTTTCCCTGCATATATTTTTTTAGTGTTTCTATTATAGTTAGAATGTCTTAATCATAGTTTAGTTTGCTTAGGTTTTTATTAGCTAATTTTTAATCAGTTTAGGAAGTTTGTTTGTTTGTTTTTAGACAATAAAACATGTTTTACTAAAATGGGTCTTTTGAAAAATATTGAAAATTGTGGACTTGTTTTGATTTTTTTTTTGTTTTACCCTAATTTAATATTATAAGTAGTCTTCTACAGCAGAAAAAAGGGACGTCTCTCTCTTAGAAACTCACGCCCCCTCCCTCTCCCCCCCCCTCTCTCTCTCTCTCTCTCTCTCTTCCCAACCGGTTTCTTCTTCTTCTTCTTCTTCTTTTCCTCTTTTTCTTTCCTTCCTCTACCCTTTCCCTTCACCAACATCTTCTTCATCGTCTATCATCAAGGGGTGCAGCGTGACGGGCATAGATCGTGAGAGGCCGCTCTCTCCTCAACCCCTCTGTGGAGGCAACCCTCAACGGTTTGTTTCTTTGAGCCTGTTTTCTGTAGATACAATGGCATAGTAGGGTATATTAGATTTGTTTATCACATTTAGTTTAGGTTTAACATCTGAAATATATATATATATATATATATATATATATATATATATATATATATATATAATAGTTTAGTCAATGCATGTTGTTTTTCTTGAATCTCAGCGTTTTATTATTATTATTCAGTCGTTTTTAGCATCCTATTCAGTAATCTGCATATTCCTTTGTTCAGCTTCAGCGTTTTTCCCATTTAGGTTTTGTCATTTTTGTTTTTGTGTCAAACTGCATGTTAAATTTTTTTACTCAGTTGGCTTTAGCTTCAGCACTTTCTTTAGCTGCAACGTTCTTGTTTGTTATTAGCTGCAATGTTCTTTTATTAGCATTAGTCGTTATTAGTTCATTGATGCAGTAAGTGTTTAGATTCTAGCAATTGACGTTAATAGGTAGATTTCTTAGTTTAGTTTATTTCACTTACGCTGTAGGTTATGGGATTTGTTATGATAGTTTTTTTTATTGTACTTAGTTGTTTTAGTTTTCATAATAAGTTTTGTTTCAGCTTTAAATTAATTAGACATCTATCCTTCGTTCATGTGTTAGTGCATTAGATCTCTTCCATTAGTGATAGCATGTTAGGTGTCATTAGATTTATATTGTTGCATGATTGATTAATCCATAGTATAGTTTACGATCTTTCCTTGTTAGCACCGAGTCATCTAATAGTTTAGCATTAGTTGATGTTATTGTTAATTTAGTTTAAGTTAAGTAGTTAAATAAAATTTTCCAGCTTTATCTTTGTGATTCAACGCTTCTTGTAAAGTGGTTAAGTTGTTATATGTTGATTCTTTAGTGAGTCATATGAGTTAATGTGTTTTGTGTTCTGTTATTTAGTGATTGACGTTAATTGAGGACTGTAAGTTTTTAATTAGATAACAATTACATGTTTGAACAACATAGGTCTGTAAGTTATTAGTTTTTCACTCTGTTTAATATTTACTTTCAGTCGGTTCTTCAGTCAACAAATTTTTTTTGTTAGGTTTAATCGTTTTGTGTTATTTAGTTTCAGCGTTGTGTAACATTTAGGTTCATCGTTTGTGTAGTTCTCATTTAGTAATGTTTCTGTCATAGTTTTTGTTCAGCATTTGTTTATCACCTACGTTAGATAATTCCATTAGTTGTTTATTAAGTATTTCATTGCATAGGCAGAATAGTCAATGTTAGTTCTTAGTTATGTTGTTTTGTTTACATAAGCAGCATAGTTTAATTGTTAGTGTTTAGGTAGTTTTGAATTTTTGTCTTTTAGTGTTAGGATAGATTAATTGTTCATGTTTAGTTTAGTTACTTAATTCAACTCTTGTTTTGCTGATTTCTGTTATCATAGTTAGTAAATGTGTGTTAGTTTTTGTCGTATTGCTTTGTTTTTGTGTTTTTGTGTTTTGCAGGGGAGCATTGGAACGTGCGGTCGAGCCTTTAGACCCTCAGGGAGCCCTTAGAAAAGCAAAAGTTCAAGAAAACATACATTACCTCAAGAAGGGACAAGAAGACTCGAAGCACTGAAGCCTTTTCTTTTCTTTTTAGATTAGGGTTTTATTTTATTTTATTAATTGGGTTTGTAATAAAACCATTTATTTATTTTGTTTAAGCCCTCTGCGTAGGGCCGTACTCCCATAGTTAGTTAATTATTTAATTAATTCTTTTTATTTTGGCAATAAAGAGTAGCATAGTTGTGTGTTTGAATACGAGTATATCCCGTTCCCTGAGATCGACCTGGACTCCACCACTCGTGCGAGCCAGTTTTTATATTTTTGGTGTCTGGCTTTTAATAGATTTTCATTAAAAATATTGTTTTAAAAAGGGTTTTCATAAAACTCACACCAGTTTGCTTTTTATTTCAATCATTTTCAATGTATTTTCATTAAAACCTCAATTTCAAGGTTAAAATTCATTTTGAATTCAAGTTTTAAAATGGATTTATATGTTTTAAACCCCAATTTAGAAAATATAAAACTCCAAAAACATATTTTGAAATAATTTTGCAAATGCCATGCATCATTTGCATTTCTTTTTAATTTTCTTTCTTTATTTTTGGGGCATAAACGACTAATTTTGGGCATTTTCTTTAATTTTCCAATAATTGAAGGAAATTCCATAAAAACATACATTTTATTTCTAATATATTTTCTAATTTTGTAAGAATTTATATTTTATTTTTTTAATTAATATAATTGATTCAAAGGTTGTAATAATTACATTAATGAAAATTTTATTTTATGCTTAGTGTAGAATGAATGAGCATATTAGTTTAATTTTTAATTTCATTTTAACTTGTTGCATTTTTTGTTATTTTTCATAAATATACTATGAAAACACAAATGACACTTACACCAATTAATAAAGGATAAATAAAACTAAGTGAAGTTTGTATTTTTGGCCCTAGTCAGAATACGAATAATACTTAGAGTTATTATTCTTTATTAAATAAAAATTCGACCTACAAGTCATTTTAATAAATCATCATCTCTTTCATAAATAATCTTATTTTCTTCCTTTATTTGAATTAAAATAAAGATTAATTCAAAATGTATTTGTGGCATGTTTTCATCGCAAAAGTTTTCCCTCCCTTGCGAGAGAGAAATGAATTTCGCGAGTCAAACTCGACCAAAGTTTTGGAAAATTGTTTTGAAAATGAACTCACCTCCGTTTTAAAAATTTACGGGAAAATTCCGTGAAATGGGATCCGCCTGTCGGTACGAGGTTCAACCGTTCCTGACGCCTTTACCAGGAGTAATTTAACCAAGGACCAATTATGTGCTTTAACTCGACTCAAATATCTAAATTATACTCTATTTGTCCTAGAATGCATAGAGAATCAGACTTGTGCTATGAAATTTTGAAAATAATACAAGTTTGGGAAACATGATGTTTGCTTTGGAAAATTGAAATGCATTTGGAAAATGATTGGAAAAGTACTTGAAAATTGAATTCCTAGGAAAATCATTGAATTTCATTGGAAATTAGAAATTGAATTGAAAAATGAATTCTCAGGAAAACTTGAATCTTGGGAAAATCGATCTTTGAGATTTAGATTGCTTTTCTGAGGAAATGGATTTGAAAATTCTGAGAAAATCAAGAAATTCATTGGAAAATGACTTTTGAAATGGAAAATGGATTCTCAGGAAAATGGGAACTCTGAGAAAATCGATTTCTGAAAACTTGGAATTTTAAAATTTGAGAATTGTAAAACATTGGAAAATCTTGATTTGAACTTGGGAAATGCTTTGAAATCACATGTGAAAACTTAGGATTTTGAGAAAATCAGATCCTGAGAAACTTGGTAAATCCTTGAGAAAATTGATTTTTCTGCAATGGAATTGTGAAATGATTTGGAAAATGATGCAATTTTAATGATATGAATGAATGAATATGAAATGGGAATTTCAATTGAAGAATTGGGAAATCCTTTTAAAACTTTGAGAAATGCAGTGTATTTTGAAGTTAGCCTAAGTGTGTAGGCTCAATGTGGCTAATATGAAGATTATAAATCTAGGTTTCATTCGTATTCTGACTATGGCCCAAAATACAAATTCCACCAAGTTTATAAACTCCAGAAGAGCTTGTGCACGTGCCATTCGTGTCAACCATAGTGAATTTGAAATAAATGCACATGAATCATACATCAAATACTGGAATTTGCAGAAATTAAACTATATGCAATGCAACCCTATTCTAAGCAGAAATGTAATTCTTATTCCAAATTATTACATTTGATATTACATTGAATTGAAATAAAAGAAATAAAAGCTAAATCTTCTTCTTGAATGTTCTTGCAAAACTAGAAAACAATGTTAGCACAAAAATGTAGGTTTTTCTGAATTTATCTGAAAATATGAGAAATTATCGGATATTATTCAGATATAAACCCAAATTCATACCTCCTTTGATATAAACATTATAAATAATGAATAAATTTTGAAAATAAACTTGGAAATTCGAAATTGGGATCAAAATGACCAAAATGCCCCTGATAATCTTGAAATGAGGGTTTTCTAAAAGAAATTTTGTAAAATTTGGAAATTTGAAAATTTGAAAATCAAATGAAACAAATCAAACATAATATGATAAAATATGATGATATGCATAAAATTTTGGAGAATTGGAAATTGAAATTTTGAAATTTAGGTCAAAATAACCAAAATACCCCTGATAACAAGACTATGGCCTTGAAACCAGGGTTTTCTGAAATAAATTTTGTAAAAGTGGAAAATATGAAATTCAAATGAGATTGAAATTAACCCTTATATGATTATACATGCTTATGTACATGATAAAAACCCTAAAATGGCGAAAATATCATAAAATATCAAATTTAACCTGATTTTCGCCAGATTTTTGCTTTTGAATTTAAAGATAAACTAACATGTAACTCAAATGAACTTGGAATTAAACCAAATTTGGCATAGACACCTAAAATAACTCTAAAAACAGAATGGAGCTCAAAAATATAATTTTTTGTGTTTTCTTAATATGGAAAATATTTAAAATCCTAAGAAAATCAAAATTTTGCCTAAAATGCTGATTCTAAAGGGGATTTTGGATATCAAAATTCCATAAAAATTTCCCAAATTTTATGGGATGACAGAGGACCATAAGGCAAGAATTTTTGGCTTTTATACTTTCTGGTTTTGACCTATGGTCGGAGCTGTGCCACTCCAGCAAGTTGGATCGGAATCCGGCGACTTTAGGATTTGGGGGAAACAGATGGGTTTCAGTAGAAAATGTAGGATAAATAGTAAACAGATGGGAAAAAGGCTTAAATTATGGAAAAGTATCCGTGACAAACAGAGAAAGATTTTATCTTTTCAGACCATTGGAATTTGGGTTACGGTTTGGAAAAAGGAACACTGTTATCAGAGACCCAAGTCTCTGAAATTTTGGGATTTTGAAATCTGTCAGACAAAAAAGCAATTTTCAAGAAAAATACTGAAACAGTTCTAAAAATCCCTAAATTTTGGGAAATAACAGGAAAATATGTTAGGAACAACTTTTGTGTTAAATTTTTTTTCAGAAGAGCTACGGATTGGGCGGACTTGATGCATTAAGGTCTGTCTATACCCTGACGAAGGAAAAACGAGATTTTCCCAAAAGTCTGAGAAATCCGATTTTTGACAGAGATCAAAACTGATTGGAAAAACATTAAAATTTTCAGAACATTAGTAGATTCGATTATAAATCCACTGTGATTTTTGTCGGACAATCCGAATCTCTCATGAGGGTGGTGCCGAAGGTTTTTGTCTGCTAAAGCACGAACTGGAATTTTCGGAAATGGGAAATCCCAGTTTGGGATTTGATTGGTTTGAGAGGATTCCAAAACCCGAACGAACCTGGGTTTTTGGCAAAATATCACAAACAAATAAACTCATCTGAAATAAAAATTTTCAAGATTTAATGATAAAAAAAATAAACATAAAATCACAGCTGGACTTTGCCTAAAACTAACATTTTAGATATTCTAAACTAAGTAAAGCATGATTCTTATAGAAAATGAAATAAACAAGAAAATGAATTAATCTAAGTGCATAAGATGGCATGAATTATAAAACTAAAACACAAATCGAGGAGGATATGATCCATTTGATGTTGGCCATTGAAGCAAGGGATCCGATCCATCTATCGGATGGATCACCTTGCTTTCGAGGCATGGTTATGAATGAACATAATCTCACATCATTCGAAATCAAGGTTTGAAGATTATGAATCCAATTTCGAAATGGGCTCTCTTTGAATCCATATGAACAATACATGCAAATTCTTACTTATTCCATACGACAAAAGCAGAATTTTTTTTCTTACCTTGGAAGAAGTTGAGGATGGGCTTCAGCAATGGATGTTGGAGAAACCTTGGGGATGATGGAGTTGTGTTTGACAGATGCAGCTGATAAAAAGCTGATCACCAAGGGCTTGCTTGGAGAAAAGAAGATGAAGTGGTGGTAGCTGGAGGCGTTGCAGACTTGCTGGGCGTGTGGGAGAAAGTGGTGGAGCCGGTTGAAGCTGTGGCTTGCAGTGAGCAACTTGGTGGTGCTAAGGCAAAGGCTGAAGGTGACTGAACCAACTGGGCGTGAAGGAGGAGCCGGCTATGGCTGGAGCCAAGGAGAAGATACACACACAGAGAGAGAGAGAGAGAGAGAGAGAGAGAGAGAGAGAGAGAGAGAGAGAGAGAGAGAGAGGCGTTGAAATGGGGAGCAGCCGTAGCCTCTTTTTTTTTTCTTTTTTTCAAAGTCTAAACTTAGACTTTAATATATCTCCAACTTAGGTCTTTGATAGCCTAATGAAAAAGAAGATAAAGAAGTTTACGTGAAAAAGAAAAAAGAAAGGAAGAAAGGGAGAGGGGCTGGAGGTTTGGATGACCACCTTGTGGGTCCCACCTCTCTAAAATAAAACAAATAAATAAAATCAATAAAACAAAAACAAGCAAATAAAAGAAACATCCTTTTTTTTAATAAAATAGAAATGTAAATGAATGAGCCATCTCAGAGCGGATCCAAATTCACTTTTGAAATTCATTTTGATGATTAGAGGGGTAAAATAGTCTTTTTAGAAAGTTTCCAAATGAAACAAGCTATTTTTGGCAGTTTTTGAAACGAGCTTGGATTTTGAAGTTCAATACCCCGTTGCGAAGCAAATCCAGTATAGAATTTAAAATTTTAATTTTGAAAGAAATCCAGATTGTTTTTCTCGAGAAAATACTTCCAAATTTATTTTCAAACAAAATGAACTATTTTTGGCAGTTTTTGAAACAAGCTCGGATTTTGAAGTTCAATACCTCGTTGCGAAGCAAATTCAGTGTAGAATTCAAAAATTTGATTTTGAAATAAATCCAGATTATTTTTCTTGAGAAAATATTTCCAAATTTAGACTCTCGGGGGTTAAAATGTCAATTTTGGAAACCCAAGGTTTGAAATTGATTTTTGAAAAATTTTAAAACTCAATCTGGATTGAAATTTATAAAACTGGAATTCTGGACTTCAAAAATGAAATGAAATGTGATGAAATGTTATGAAATGCTGAAAAATGATATGAAATGACGAGAAATGACATGTGAAATGCGGACCCTGAATGAAGAATTTTGGATGTTAGACCCCGATTGACAGCTGTACCAGTTCAAAAAACATTAAAATTGATAAAATTTGCAAAATAGCTCAAGAAATGGTTTTTGGGACTCTACTCGATTAGAGTGACACTAAAATTTGGGGTTCGAGCTGAATTAAACTGAAATAAGCTGGATTGAGCTGGGTTTTAGAGTTTCAGAACTCATATAAACTAACCAGACATTGACTCAACTGACTTTTCCGACTAAATTTTCAAGAAAACTGCCATTTTTAGAGAAATAGTACGGAATGGTCATTGAAGCGAAGTGAATTACGAACCTGAACTGACTTTGAGCTAAAACAAAGGTCAGTAATACTGACATGAACTAAAATCGAAGCTCGAACACTAGCTCAATTGGATGAACTCAGCTCAATTTCAGCTGAAAGAGCTGAAATGGACTAAAATGGGCTCTTGGACACTCAGAAATGGTTTTGAACTGAAACTGGAGCACTCGAACTTCTGGTGAGCTCAAGTTAGACTCTGAGGAATATGACTGACTATGAATGACTGACTCAGAGACAATTGGCTTGGATTTGAGTGAGAAATGAGCTCATTTCTAAAGAAATGATCCCATTTTGGCAGGAATTGTCAAAAATGAAAATGGTCTGTTCATTGTGAGCTCAGATGAGCTTGAAATGACTGATATTCTAAATGTTCTGAACTGACCAGTGAGCTTTGTTGACTCAGAATGACTAGGGTCCGGGATGACCTAGGGGTAAAATGGTAATTTTCCTAATAAAAGTGGGTAAAATGGTAATTTTCTGAAACTGACTCGAGGTTTGACTCCTACACTGACCTAACAAGGTTGGCACTGCACGAGGAGAGTTATTTGAGAATGGATGAGGAAAATTTGGGGTGTTTACAGATGCCCCTCTTTGCTACTAAGCTGGCTTGAAGATGAGCTTAGTGGCAATGAAAGCACACCAAATTTGGGCTATAAAAATGCTCCAGTTAGAAGGATCTGACTGGTTATGAAGAGATTAGCCTTGATGAAAATGGTAGATATGTAATGAAGAATGAAGAAGAAAATTTTACTTCAACAAGAAGTGAGATTCAGGTTTTGCCCTTAACCTGGATGGGACAGAAAATACCTCGTGTAGAAACGAAGCTCAGGTTTCATCCTTAACCTGACTGGGAAATAAAATACCTCATCAAAATAAGGCTCAGGTTTAACCCTTAACCTGATCGAGAAATGAAATACCTCATAAAAGGAGGCTCATGTTTGTGCCCTTATCCTGATTGGGCGAAAAATGAAATACCTCATCAAAGGATGCTTAGGTTTGTACCCTTATCCTGATTGGGCGGAAAATGAAATACCTCATCAAAAGAGGCTCATGTTTGTACCCTTATCCTGATTGGGCAGAAAATGATGGGATTCTTGAAAGAAGAACCCATGATGGAACCTTCAGACTTTCGCACAATGAATCCGATAGAGGTTTTGCAAAAGGATGAAATTGGGGTCCCTAAAGCTTGAAAAGGGGTTTGATTTTGGGTGCCTCATTGCTGAGACTAAATAACTTTTGAAATTGATGACCTTTTGCGAGAAAATGATTGATGGCTTAACCTCAAGCCAAAATTGGATTGTCTATGGTGGAACAGTGGGGACACAGGGAAGTGTGCGAATCTGAGAACCCATGCGCTCAGATTATACCAACAGAAGGGAAGGAACCTTGAAAACTCCCGTTATCAAGTCCTTAAAAGGGATAACAACTGATGTTAGGATGCGCCAAAGATGAACTTCAAACTCTTTCTTCACGCCAGGATAACTAGAAAATATTGTCAAAATGTTGAAAATTATTGTTGATTCAAATAATTGAAAATGATGCACATTGTTTTAAAAATATTCCCTCTTTTCTACCTGAAGTATTACCTCCGACTGGACTGAACTTCATAGAATCAAGATTCGAATTCAAATTGCTTGCAATTAGCTTTCTTTCAAGGAAGCTATCAATTTCCTTGATCTGAACAAAAAAGAGAGAATTCTTGATATTGTGAAAGCAATTAGTGAAAGAATATTGATAATAGAATTTCACAAATTTTAAAGAGAATTCTTTGACAGATTCTGCAGTTTGATATCCTGGGATTCTTTTCTCATGATGATCTTTCTGCCCACTTTTTTTTTTGATTGGCAGGATTAGAGCTCTCTTGGGTTTTTGGGGAGTATATTACATCATCCTTCATTTTGGAGATGTCCTGATTTTCTCTCTCTTCTTTTTTTTTGAAAGGGTGCGTCACAAACTCCTTCATCTCAGAGATGTTCCGATCCTTCTTTTCTCTCAGGGATTATATTGACGTTTATTGGCTCTTTGGTTGGAAATCTCTTGATGATAGCAGAAATTAAATATCCTTTAGGGTTTGTCGAGAGGCTCATCGCAGTCGCCTTCATCTTGACGGTGCTATGAACTTTCCCTGGAAGGATCCGTCACAAACTCCTTCATCTCGGAGATGATCCTAATCTTCTTTGGCCCCCGGGGATCTAACTCGCATAATTCGTCTTCATCTTGACAACAATTGAGAGATCCCTTTTGCAGATATTTAATTGCAGCTTTAGGTGATTGAGGAGATAGGGAAATTAAATGGATTATCACTCAGGATATTTGGACTGCTTTATTTTCCAAGAATGATCTTTAAAAATGTGCCATTGACTGCGATAAATACCGATCACTTATGGCTTTGCAATAACATTGAATTTTCTTTGCTGGCCATATCGAAGATTTATTCTTCATCCTTTTGGTTGGCCAATATAAAGATTTTAATTTTTGAATCCTTTTTCACGAAAGCTTTGTCCTTTCGAAAGTAATACTGAAAGTATTCCGAGGTAATAAATATTTTTTTTTTGCTATAAAGATTTTGAAATCAATAAGCATTTGACAACAAATTGGCAAAATATTCTTGAAATCCTTGGTAAAAGAAATTGCTTGAGGTCTAATTGACACATCCATGACCAAATCGAATCCTGAAAAGACTCAATAAAAGATCAACTTGAAAGTTGGGTTTTATTTTGACTTACCAGCTCGAAAGCAGGATTTGGGTTGACCGACCAACTCGAAAGCAGGATTTGTTGAACTACCAGCTCGAAAGCAGGATTTGTTGACCGACCAGCTCGAAAGCAGGATTTGTTGACCGACTAGCTCGAAAGTGGGATTTGGGTTGACCGATCAGCTCGAAAGCAAGATTTGGGTTGACCGACCAGCTCGAAAGCAGGATTTGTTGACCGACTAGCTAGAAAGCATGATTTGTTGACCGACCAGCTCGAAAGCAGGATTTTGGTTGATCGACCAGCTCGAAAGCAGGATTTGCTGACCGACCAGTTCGAAAGCAGGATTTGTTGACCGACCAGCTCGAAAGCAGGATTTTTTGACCGACCAGCTAGAAAGCAGGATTTGTTGACCGACCAGCTAGAAAGCAAGATTTGTTGTTTTTTTTTTAATAAAATAGAAATGTAAATGAATGGGCCATCTCAGAGCGGGTCCAAATTCACTTTTGAAATTCATTTTAATGATTAGAGGGGTCAAATAGTCTTTTCAGAAAGTTTTCAAATAAAACGAGCTATTTTTGGCAGTTTTTGAAACAAGATCGGATTTTGAAGTTCAATACCCTGTTGCGAAGCAAATCCAGTATAGAATTTAAAAATTTAATTTTGAAAGAAATCCAGATTGTTTTTCTTGAGAAAATACTTCCAAATTTATTTTCAGACGAAACGAGCTATTTTTGGCAGTTTTTGAAACGAGCTCGGATTTTGAAGTTCAATACCTCATTGCGAAGCAAATCTAGTGTAGAATTCAAAAATTTGATTTTAAAATAAATCCAGATTATTTTTCTTGAGAAAATATTTCCAAATTTAGAGTCTCGGGGGTAAAAATGTCAATTTTGGAAACCCGGGGTTTGAAATTGATTTCTGAAAACTTTTAAAACTCAATCTAGATTGAAATTTATAAAACTGGAGTTTTGGACTTCAAAAATGAAATGAAATGTGATGAAATGCTGAGAAATGATATGAAATGACGAGAAATGACATGCGAAATGCATACCCTGAATGAAGAATTTTGGATGTTAGACCCCGATTGACAGCTGTATCAGTTCAAAAAGCATTTAAATTGATAAAATTTGCAAAATAGCTCAAGAAATGGTTTTCAGGACTCTACTGGGTTAGAATGACACTGAAAATTGGGGTTCGAGCTGAATTAAACTGAAATCAGCTAGATTGAGCTGGGTTTTAGAGTTTCAGAACTCATGTAAACTAACCAGACACTGACTCAACTGACCTTTCCGACTAAATTTTCAAGAAAAGCTGCCATTTTTAGAAAAATAGTACGGAATGGTCACTGAAGCGAAGTGAATTACGAACCTGAGCTGACTTTGAGCTAAAAAAAAAGGTCAGTAATACTGACATGAACTAAAATCGAAGCTCGAACACTAGCTCAATTGGCTGAACTCAGCTCAATTTCAGCTGAAAGAGCTGAAATGGACTAAAATGGGCTCTTGGACACTCAGAAATGGTTTTGAACTGAAACTGAAGCACTCAAACTCCTGGTAAGCTCAAGTTAGACTCTGGGGAATATGACTGACTCAAAGACAATTGGCTTGGATTTGAGTGAGAAATGGGATCATTTCTGAAGAAATGATCCCATTTTGGCAGGAATTGTCAAAAATGAAAATGGTCTGTTCATTGTGAGCTCAGATGAGCTTGAAATGACTGATATTCTAAATGTTCTGAACTAACCAGTGAGCTTTGTTGACTCCGACTGACTAGGGTCCAGGATGACCTAGGGGTAAGATGATAATTTTCCTAATGAAAGTGGGTAAAATGGTAATTTTCTAAAACTGACTCAAGGTTTGACTCCTACACTGACCTAACAGGGTTGGCACTGCACGAGGAGGGTTATTTGAGAATGGATGAGGAAAATTTGGGATGTTTACATGGCCCTAGTCATGAATATATTAAAAATTAATCTTGTTTTAATTCTATAAAGGCACAAAATCTTTTCTTTCTTTTTCTTAATTAGAATTATAAATAAAGATCAATTTAAAATATATTTGTGGCGCTAGTTATGAATATATGTAAATTAATTTTATTTTAATTATGTAAAGTATAAAATTCTCCTTAAAATTCAAATGGTTTTTCAAAAAAAATAGCATATTCATCATTTAAAGATAGAATTGCATCATTTTCAAATTATTTCAAGTCATTTTCAAAATTTTCAAGTGGTGTTCGAAATGATTTTCAAAAGCAATTTTCATTTCTAATTCTCAAATTCAAAGTTTTTTTTTCAAATTCATTTTTGAAATTCAAAAACCATTTATAAATTCAAGACATTTTCGAAATCATTTTCAAATTCCAAACATTTCCAAGTATTTTCAAAATAATTTTCAATTCTTAAAACCCTTTTAAATTCTATTTCAATTTCAAATACCAATTTCAATTTTTTATTTCTTTCAAATTCCAAATTTCAATTTCAGTTTCAATTTTTATTTCAATTTCAATTTCAAACTTTCTATTTTCGAATTTCAAATTTCAACTTTGAATTTCATTTTAATTTCAAATATCAATTTTGATTTTCTATTTCTTTCAAATTCCAAATTTTGAATTTTATTTTTATTCCAAATTCAAATATCAATTTCAAATTTTCTGTTTTCAAATTTCAAATCTTAATTTTAAATTTTATTTCAATTCTCAATTGTTATTCCAAATTAAATTTTGAATTTCATTTGAATTTTCAATTCTAATTTCGATTTTTAATTTTCAAATTAATTTTTAAATTCAATTATATTCTCAATTTCATATTTTAATTCTTTAATTTTAAATTCAAAGTTTAATTTTAAATTCAAATTTCAATTCTAAATTCTGATTTTTAATTTTAATTTTAAATTCAAAATTCAATTTCAAAATTCAATTTCTAAGTTTAATTCTCAATTCAAAAATCAACTCCAAATTTGATTTTAATCAATTCAGATTTTAAATTTCAAAACTTGACTTTGAATTCAATTTCAAATCTTGACTTTGAATTCAATTTCAAAACCTTTAATTTCATGTTGTCATTTTTAATTCAAAATTCAACTTTGAAATTCCATTTCAAAATCGAATTCAATTTTCAAACTCAAATTCAATTCAACTTCAAGTTTTCAATTCAAATCAAATCCAACTTCAAATTTTCAATTCAAACTCAATTTCAATTTTCCAAATCAAGTTCAAATTCTTTCATTTCCTAAACGATATTTTTCAAAACCATCTCAAAATCACTTGGAAAAATCAGATCTCTGAAACCTTTTCAAAAGCATACATATTTTGCAAGTTCAAAAGCATAGTACAAACATGATTCAATGTGCATTTAAGACTTAGAATAAGTCTTTAGACAAATTTAGGCAAAGTAAAGGCATAAATTTGATCCTTGGTTCAATTACCTCTGGTAAAGGCACTAGGAATGGTTGAACCTCATACCGATAAGCAAGCCACATCTCCCAGTTTTCCCGTATTTTCTAAAAATGGAGGCGAGTAAATTTTCAAAATCTTTTCAAAAGGTCAAGTGGACCTTGCGAGAGTTTTCTCTTTCCCTAAAAAAAAGAAAATTTTTACAATGATCACAGAAGAGAGAAGGCACACCTCTGGGGGTCGACCCCCTATAGGACTATTTATAATTTTTTGTAAGGGCCTTAATTAGGGTTAATTACAGAGTTTCACCTAAGTGGGGATCTCTTAATTAAAAGAGATAAAGCCTAGAGGGGTCGACCTCTCTAGGGAGTTCTAAACCAAGTCCAATGTGGACTTTTAAACCTAATTAATTAATAAAAAAAAATTCCATGTGGCCCCACCTAAGCAGGTCCACTTAGTTTTTCAAAAAACAATTTTAAAAAAGTAAAAATAAAAGGGTACAAAACATTATTTGAAAATAACACAAGATTGAATAACAGTTGAAAATTAGGGTTTGGCGCCCTCTACAGGGTGAGCCCCACTTGAAGAAAATTGGTAAAAATTGAAAATTGATTTAGAAATGAATTCAGATCATTTTTCTAAGGAAAATGCTTTGAAATAAGAAGATATAAAGCCCAGGGGGTTGACCAAATGGTGAAAATTGGTTCTAAAACTTAGGTTTTTGAAATTGATTTCGAAAAAAGGTTTTAAAATTGAGTTTGGATTTGATATTTTGAAAACAAGAGTGTTAGATCTCAAAAATGATATGAAATGCAATAAAATGATATGAAATGACATGCAATGACATGCGATGACTATGAAATGCAAACCCTGGATGAGAGATTTAAAGTCCCAGACCCCTGATAGAGATAAGGAATTGAAAATTCCTGTCTGAAAATAAAGATTGATATTTGGATTAAGCCAAAAGAAAGACTAAATTTTGATTGTAAAATGAAATATTGGACTTTGATGCAAAACTTGGGCTCTGAATAGCCCTGGCTCAGGTATCGACCAAATGGTTCATTGAAGGATTCAGAGAATGAGCCCCAGTGGCAAAAGAAAGGGATTTATAAATGGAGATGAAAATTTGAGGTGTTTACAGATACACACCTGTGTTTAGTTGAATTTGCCTACAATAATAGTTATCACGCTAGCATCAAGATGACTTCGTACGAAGCTTTGTATGGGAGACCTTGTCGATCAACATCATATTGGGACGATATCAGTGAGAGATCAATCAAATCACCAATTGTACTTCAACACTACACTCAGCAAGTGCATAAGATTCAAAAGCGACTAAAAGTAGCTCAAGATAGACAAAAGAGTTACGTCAAACAGAGATGGCGAGAGCTTTATTTTGACATTGGTGATATGGTCTTCGTGAAGGTATCACTGACCAAGAGTGTTTTTTGTTTCGGAAAGAAGGGAAAATTGAGTCTCAGATATGTTGGACCATTCAAGATTCTCGAATGAATTGGTAAAGTAGCATATCAGGTTGAGCTACTTTAGCAACATGCCCAGATTCATAATGTTTTTTATGTGTCGATGCTAAGGAAGTATATTCTCAATCCATCACACATCATTAGATACGAGAACGTGGAAGTACAAGAAGACTCGACAATAACCATGAAACCTATTGAGATCGTTGATCGTCGAGATCAAGTTCTGCATACCAAGACCATTCCTCTGGTCAAGGTGCGTTGGCAACACCATGACATCGAAGAAAGCACATGGGAGCTTGAAGCGAGTATGAGGGAGAAATAACCTGATCTTTTTGTTGATTGATGTATGTGATTTCACGAACGAAATCCTTTTTAAGGAGGGTAGGATGTAGGACCCATAAAATTTTAAAGAAATATCAATAACATGATGGGATTTTAGTAATATATATATACGAATCCTTAGAATAAATGCATATAACCATACAAGTCGAATCTCTGAAAATTTTTAATGCTTAAACCCATTGCATTTTAGACATTTTAACAAGAAATGAGGTTTTGAGAAAATTGCTCGAGTCTTTGCGTAAATTTAGAAAATTTCTTTCAAAGAAACAAGACCTAGGTATAATTTCAAAAGAAAATGGGTTTTAAGGAAAACATGACTTAAGTGGAAAAGTTTGACAAAATAAAAACTAAATGAGTGGTGTTTTAGAATTAAAAAAATAAATAAATAAATATAAAACATTGGCATAGGGCCAACGTCACCCAAATAGGCAAGGGTGCACTCTAGAGTGTAGCCCACGCCTAGTTCTTAAAAAGATTTAAATATATATATAACATAATAATGAAACAAGAGAGGGCATGCATGAATAGTGCATGACTAGTGCGTGAATAGTAAAGAAGGAGTATTTTAAAAGTATGTCACTGCTTAGAAGGGCGTGGAACTAGAGTGGGAATAACCTCAACCTTCCATTTTGTTGATTAAGTCCCAACCGTCCTTCTCTAAAACCCGAAAACTATAAATTCTTAAGGAAGAGAGAGAATGCTCATTCTCTCTTACCTTTCTCTCTCTCTCCCCTTCTCTCTCTCTCTCCCTCTCACTTCCACCAACCGAACCACCCTTCTGTAAACACCTCAAATTTTTACTGTCATTCACAAACACCTGCCTCCTACCACTGGGACCCACTCTCTGAAGTCTTTAGATGAACAATTAGTTGTTAGCTGAGCCAGAGCTATTCGGAGTCCAAAATTTGCATCAAATTTTAATATTTCATCTTACAATCAAGATTCAATCTCTATTTTGGTTCATATTCAATCATCAATTTTTGCCTTCAAACAGAAATGTTCAAATCTTTATCTTTCTCAGGGGCCCGGGGCTTCAAATCTCTTATCCGGGGTTTTGCCTTTTGCAATCATTTCATAACATTTCATATCATTTTACGTCATTTCATTGCATTGCATGGCATTTTTGAGATCCAACACTTTAGCTTTTTCAAAATCTTTCAATCTAGATTTGAATTTTAAAACCCTATTTCAAAATCAATTTCAAAAACCTGGGTTTTTAGATCAATATTTGTCTTTTGTCACCCCCCAGGATCTTATATTTCAAAATATTTTCCTTAGAAAGCGATCTGGATTCATTTCAAACTCAATTTTTAATTGATCTCAATTCTCAGATGAGACCCATCTAGGTGGTGTCACTTATGGATTCCTTCATTTCTCAAATTTCAGAGTCCCAATCAGATTAGGGCTCTGTCTTTTTACCTTTTTAAGCCTTTTTCAAAATCCCATTTCTCTTTTAAACTAGAAGTAGTCCTGCCTATTATCTATTCCTTTCATTTTGGCCAAAATCTCAGAGTCCCAATCAGATTAGGACTCTTTTCCAGAGTTTTTGTCGGATCAGGACTCTACTTTTCACTTCTATTTTTATCTATCTTCGAGAAAACCTTTCAAAATCTTTCATTTTGGCCAAAATTTTAGAGTTTCAGTTGGACTAGGACTCTGTCCCAAAGTTTTAGTCAGATTAGGACTCCATCCTGATTTCATCATTTATCTCTATTTTTTACTTATTTTCAAAAACCTTCTTATCTGACTTTCAAAAAGACAAAAATCTTAGAGTTTCAGTCGAACAAGGACTCTATCATAGAGTTTCAGTCGAACAAGGACTCTATCTTCCATCTCTATTTTTACTTGTTTTCAACAAAATCTTTTATTTTGGTCAAAATTTTAGAGTTTTAGTTAGACTAGGACTCTATTTCAGAGTTTTAGTCAGATCAAGACTCTATATTTTGTTGCTATTTTTACCTGTTTTCAAATAAACCTTTCAATTTTTTTAAAAGAAGTCAAAATTTTAGAGTTTTAGTCAGTTCAGAACTCTAATCTAGAGTTTCAGTTGGATTACGACTCTAACCCTGACTTTATTTGTGAGAAAATCTTTTAAAAACTTCTTCATTTATCTTTCAAACAATCAAATTTTAAATTTCAGGACTTCATTGTAGAGTTTCAAAATTTTAGGACTCTGCCCCAGAATTTCAATCGCTCCAGAACTCTACTCTGATTTCTTCCTTTTACTTTTATTTTACTTGTTTTTTGAAAACAGATTCAGTTCTAAGAGTTTCAAAATTCTGGGACTCTATTCTAGTGTCCCAATTGATTAGGACTATGCCCTGCTCTCGGCTTTTGTTAATTTTCACTAATCTCTGAGACAATCTTGCAAAACCTCTTTGTTTGTCTTTCAAAAACCAAAATTTAAGAGTTTTAAAATTTTTGGACTTTATTCTAGAGTTTCAGTTAGTTTAGGACCCTGTTTTAAAAACTTTTGATTCTCATCTGGTGATTTTAACTCTGTTTCAAAACCCTTTTCAGTCTTTATTTTAACTTTTTCAAAACCCTAGTGTGGGGCCCACACAATTGGCGCCACATCCGAAAGAGTTTCAATCCATTTAGGACTCTAGTTGATTTAGAACTTCGGTTTTATTTCCAAACTTTCTTTCAAAAACTTTCTTAAATCCTTTATTTCAAAAAACTTGAGGTTCAGATCAATTTTCAACTTTCCTCGAGCGGGGCTCACCCTGTAGGGGTGCAAAACCCTAATTTTCGATTTCATTCTGTTTTACATCTTTCATACTTCAAAAATACAAAAAAATATCAGTTAGTTTAGGTATTCTTTTGAAGTTTCTAGAAAAAAATCTTTTTTAACCCCTTTATTTTCAAAGTTCTAAAATCGTTTTCTGAAAAATAAGTGGGACCCATAATAGGTGGAACCACATTTGAATTTGTTTTAATTCAATTAGAATTCAATTAGGTTAGTTAGTTAGCCTTTTAGTTAGGTTAGGAGTCCACCAAAATTGCCCCCCTAATTAATTCAATTAAGGAAATTTCATACCAACTAAGACTCCTTAATTAATGTTTTGAAAAACTATAAATAGAGGACTCTAGGGGGGATCAACCCATGTTTTCTCACCCTCTCTCTCTCTAAAATTCATGACCCTCTCTCCCTCAAGCCTTCCTCCATTGCTGCAACCCCCAAGGTGAGTAATCTTCTTCTCTTTATTTATTTATTTATTTTATATATTTTTGCCATTGCCACCCCTTTTAGCATGCTTTTCCCTTGTTTTTATTTCAAAAAAATTATGTGAGGGCCTCAAGATGATGATGAACTAATGTTTGATGGTTCCTTATACGTTTTTAATCCATTAATAATATTTACTTTTCATTTACTATGCTAAACACCAAAAAAAGATTGAGATTTGACCATTCAATAGATCGAATCCCTCTTTTAATAGCCAAATCAAGTTTCAATCATGTTTTTCCTATTTTTTTTTTGTTTATTTCATCATGTTAATGTTTATTTCATGTTTTCAAGCATCAAAACATGATTCATTGCATTATTTGTATTTTTAATGGTTTTTATATGCTTAAATTAGGTTTATTCATGTACTTTATTGATAATATGCGTTCTTGATTCTGAGCATGCAGGAACAATATTATTTCATATTTGTTTTTCTGTTATTGAATTCTGATTTTTTTAGAGTTGAATAAGGCATGTGTCAGTGACTTTCCCTAAAAAATTGAATTATTTTGAGTTTTGTAACCCTGCTAAAAAAATAAAAAACCGAACTCTGGTTCTGGTACCATGAAAACATTATACAGAATCAAGTATGGATTGTTGAAGCAATATCTCCCTCATTGAAGATCCGATCGATGATCCTTAAGTTGCAGCATGTTTATTATAATGTCTAATATATCTTGTAAAATTTTTAGATTTTTTTATGGTTGATTTCTATTTTTCCTTTGCCATAAAGCAGAATTAGTTTTACAGAGCCCGTTATGCCTTGTTTAAACCCTAGATCAACTTGTGAAAATTGTATCCCCCTAACCGGAAATCTGATTGATGATACATAAAAAGTAGTATCTTTATATGTGTATTTACTGTCATCTGTGAAAATTTTATAATTTTTGAACACAGTTTGATGTATTTCCCTGCACCCGAAACCAGACCTGTTTATTTCAATTCGTTACGTATAAGCTAGAATTAAGCATATATTTCTGGAATGATATCTCCCTAACCAAAGATGATTTTTGTAATCTATAAGAAGGGAAATTTTTGTTAATTTGTCTAGTATGTCTATGTAAATTTTTATAGTGGTTTGATACCCGATTCGGGTCTGACACTGTGATAAATACGTACCCATGGGTAAAATTGCATATTTTTATGTTTTATTTAGTTTTCATGTTAGAATAATTTCAAAAATACATTTTTTTGATTACACTTTAGTTTTAAGGTTATTAGAAGTTCCTATGTTAATTTTTATCGATTTTTGAATTCATTTGATACTTTATTTGATTAAATCATAAAAACAGGATGCCCACAGAGTCCTGTTTCAAGCGAAACATGTGCAAAAATTAATAATTTTTTAATATTTCAAAATTTCATGAAAATCATTATATTTTTAGGATTTGATCATGTTTATAATGATGATAGAGTGCTTCATACCTGATTTGGTGTTGATTTGAATCCGTTTGATCCTTAAATCAAAAGTTTCACAAAAATCTTTTCTGAAAACCCTGATTTCAAGGCCATAGTCTTGTTTTCATGGGTATTTTGGTCATTTTTCTCAAGATTCCAAATTTTAAAGTTGCTTATTTTTATTATTTGTTCAATTTTGAATCATTTTTTATTATTTTTATCTTAGGGAAACATGGAAAATGCTTATATCCAGATTTATCCAACAATTTCTAGATATTGTTGGATAAATCCTGGAAAGCTGACATATCTTCACTAACAAGTTTGCTAGTTTTGCAGAAATATTTGATATCATGTTTTCTTTATTTTCTTTTTCTTTATTTTAATTTATCATTGATGTAAATTATAAAAACAGTGAAATAAGAATTTAATTTCCTGCTTAGAATAGGGTTGCATTGCATATAGTTTTATTTTCAATAATGTTAATATGTGATGGATGATGATTCATGCTTATTCAAACTCACAATGGTCTACACGAACAACATGTGCACTAGATTCTAAGGAGTTGATAAACTTGGTGGGTTTCGTATTTGTGGTCATAGTCAGAATACGAACGAAACCCAGATTTATCATCTTTTTCTAAGTCACAAATGGCCTATACTCTTAGGCATTTTCAGAAACCGTAGCATATTTTCTAAACTTTTCCAAATATTTCCCCCTTTAGAATCAAATGAACTATATTAAATACGTATTCGTGGCCATAGTCAAGGATATGTAAAAAATTTATTTTATTTAAATTCTATAAGGCACAAAAAACTCTTTTTCAATGATTTTCATCAAACTCTTAAGAAAATATTTTCTCAAATTGCATTCATTCATCATCTAGTTTAGACTACACCATGAAAAGATTCTACAGGGCTACATGCCCATTCCTTTTGATCAATTCAAAATCCTATCTCAGAAAAATTGATTTTCTTAAAGTTACTTGAATTTTCTCAAAAATCAATTTTCTCTAACATCAAAATTTCTCAGAAATGGATTTTCCTTTTCTTTAGAAATGTTTTCCAAATGCAATTTATGATTTTCAATGTATTGTGATCATTGCAAAATTTTTCCTCTTGTGGTTTCTCTCTCTTCCTTCTCTTTTTCCTTTCAGACCACTATTTCTCCTTTTGAGGGGAGAAATGAAAAGACAGAAAAGAAGAGAGAAGAGAAAAGAAAAGAAAAGAAAAGAAAAGAGAAGAGAAGCTCTTTTGTGGGGTCTCACTTGACCTTGATTTGAAAATATTTAGAAAATGGAGAGACGGGATTCGCTCGTCGGTACGAGGTTCGACCATTCCTAGCGCCTTTACCAGGGGTAATCAAACCAAGGATCAAATTTATGCCTTTTGCTTTGCCTAAATATCATCTAAGAATTTATTCTAAGTCTAAATGCACAAAAAATCATGCTTGTGCAATGCAAGGATGTATGCTCTTTTGAAAAATGTTTTAAAAATTTCCAAGTATTCTAAGATGAACTTGATAATGGAGTGAAAAAATGGTTTCTTAATGATAAAATCTAACTTAGAACTCGAGATAGGTCAGAGAAGTTCTAAGTCTTTGAAGTAATCAGAGTCAGAAGAATAAATTTTTGAATTTGAAAAGAATGATTTCAAAGCTGAGATAAAAGAAATTTCAAAGTCAGAAGATGGACTTTTGAACTTAGATTTAGGAGAAGAGATAAAATTTAAAAGAAAATTGAATTTAAAATTTGAAATCATGATGGATTTGAGAAATCCAAATGGTATTAAAAAATAGAAATGGACTTAGGAAATTCAGATGAGATCTGAAAATGGTTTTGGATTTGAATCTGGGAATGAAATGGAATTTGGATTTTGAAAGTTGGAATTGGAAATAGAACTTGATTTAAAATCTGGATTTCAAGAAGGAATTCGAATCCAAAGTCTGGATCCAAAGATAGAATTTGAATTTGAAACCTGAATTGGATCCGAAATTTGAAATGGATTTTGGATATGAAGTCTGAGATCCAAGATGGAATTGAATTCTGGATCCTAAAATAGATTTTGGATCTGAAGTCTGAGATCCAAGATAGAGCTGAACTCTGGACCCTAAGATGGATTTTTGGATCTGAAGTCTGAGATCCAAAGTGAAATTGGATTCTGGATCCTAAAGTGGTTTTGGATCTGAAGTCTGAGATCCAAAGTAGAATTGGGTTCTGGATCCTAAAATGGATTTTGGATCTGAAGTCTGAGATCCAAGATATGATGTGGGTCTAACTTTGGATTTGAGTTCTGAAAGTCCAAATGGGACTTTTGAATATGGATCTGGGTTTTGAAAACCCAGATTGAATTTAAAATTTAGGAAAGGTCAAGCTTTTAGATTCAGAATCAATCTCAAACTTTGATTTTTGAATTTGAAGGTAGGAAGATAAACTTGGTTTTGTATTTGAAGATGAATCAGAAACTTCAAAGTTAAATTGAACTTTGAAAATGGAATTTTGAGATATTAAATTGAATTTGAATCTTGATAATGGATTTGGAATTCCAAAGTTGAATGGAACTTTGAAATTTGATTTGAAATTTATAAATTGAATTTTGAATATACAAATGAATTCCAAAGTCAATTTGGACTTTGAATTTGAATTTTGAATCAGAAGATGGATCAGAGATCTCAAAGTTTAAATTGAACTTTGAAATTAGACTTGAATTTGGAAATGGAATTTTGAATATTGAATTTGAAATTTCAAAGTCAAATTGGACTTTGAAATTGAAATTTAAATCTTTGAAATAAGATAGAAGAATGAATTGAAATGGAGATTGAAGATAGATATTTGAGATCACTTGGATTTTTGAAAAAGGAATTCTGAAAACATGATACAGTTCTATCCTAAATTATGAAATGAATTTAAGGAATTTGAAATTGACTTTGAAAATCATATTTTATTCTTTAAGTGAATTAAAATAGGATTGAAGATATAATATACCCCTGACTATGGTCATTGAATATATTATATAATAATCATATTTGAATTCAGGTGAAGAATAAGATATATTTTGGTGCTTTTACAGAGTTTAAGATGAAATTAACTCTCAATATATCCTGACTATGACCATTGATATATATTTTGAGTTAATTTTGAATTAAACTCTAGTAAAAGAAGAAAAAATATTTGAAAAATATGATGATTTTTGAAGAGGATCCAGTATGGATCCAGTGTTATTCCATAAAAGATGAAAATCCTAAGTTTTGTTCACATACTGACTATGGCCATTGATGTAAATCATCAACTTAGGATTTAATCACCTTTTATTATAATGGTGCACGTGCCATTCGTGTTCCCATTTGTGAATTTCTGATAAATAAAGAGAAAAATGATATGAAAACAGACAATCCATAATATTTACATGCTCATACATTCTATTCTAAGCTAGAAATGTAAATTTTCTCATTATAATCCAACTATTACAATTCTGAGATTAATATTTACAATTTCTAAGCTAAGAAGAAGTATGACATTTTCATATATTTTCCTGCAAAAATAGAGTTAGCACAAGATAATAGGCGAAATATATATATATATATATATATATATATATATATATAAACAGATCTGAGAATTGTCATATTAAAACTAAAAGACATACCTGAAAATGTTCATTCCGATGAAAGATGGAAGTACTAGATGTGAAGCTTCAACTAAGATATATGTACACACACACACACACACACACACACACACACACACACACACACATATATATATATATATATATGGTATGCCCTATGCCTTATATGGTATGGAATGGAAGATATATATATGGTATACCCTATGTACACACACACACACACACACACACACACACACATATATATATATATATATATATATATATATATATATATATATATATATATATATATATATATATATATATATATATAGCTGATCTGGAGAAGATGCTGCGACTGTGCAAGAGCTGAAATATTATGAGATATGTAGATGGAGGTGGAATAGTGTGCATGGAGTTATGTATCTGTTGTAGGAGCTGCAGGTGTTGGCTAAGAAGTGATTACAGACATTTGAAGAGATAAATAACAATGAAATGGATGCAAGAGTGTGCTGCAAATGCCGAGTTTGCAACTGGGAGACAATGACAATGGGTAAAAGTATGGTGGTGGATTTATGAGGAAACGTAGCTGTTGTGTACATGTGGTGTACACTGGTGGGTTGAAGTGTTAGAAAATATGACTGAGATAGAAATACAACCATGGCTGCACCAGTGGTGCAGGAAAGTGGATGTTTCAGCAGTATTGCCATGTGGTAGAAATGGGCTGGATAGATGATTAATTTGTTGCGTGTGGATGCAAGTGGCTGAGATGAATAGTATGACTTGCAGAACAATGTAAGTGTATGGCAGGTGGTAGAAGTGGGTAATGACAAATGAAAAATGAAAGTGTGGCTGGAAGCTACAGGTGATGAGTGAAATGTAAGGTGTTGTAGGATGTGTGGCTGGGAGATGCTGTAGGTAAGGTGAGGATGTAAAGACGTAGTGAAATGGTGAAAGGGTGAGTGCAATACACAAGTGCAACAGTGAAGGTGTGATGGCCTGGGTGCTGCTGGGGGTATGAGAGTGGGGTGGCCACAACGGTTGCAACAATGAAATGATACTGTAATGAAGAGGGTGTAATGGCTGTGAAAGGTGGGCAATATGGTGGTGGTATAGTGTATTTATCAGGAAAAATAATGGTGAAGCAATGCATTTGCAGAATGATAAAGAAGATAGTGCAGAAATTAATGTGCATAAACTACCTTTAACATACCTTCAAACTTTAACCTACTGTGAAGTAAGGCATAATATAGGGGTAACAATGCTGTGAAATATGATATTGTGGAAAAATGTGCCATGGGGATTATGATAGTGTAGGGCAGAGGGCTGCAGCGCGAAACATGGCTGTACATAAGTGAGGAAGATGCTGTGAGGTGATGGCCTACAAGTATAATGTAGGATGCAAGAGGTCTTAATGACAGTGTCACTGATGGATCCTCACATGGTGAGTGAGCCTGACGAGAATATGAAAAACGACATTGTTAGCCCCAAGAAAAGACTGTAGCTGGCCCCATGCTGTCAATAATGCCACTGTGTGAGACCTCAAAATCATTGGTGGGCCTGAGGAAACCAAAGTTGCTGCTTTGTCCCAGGTTTTAGCAACTGCTGACGTAACGATTGGTTCTGGGAAAGGAAACACGTGTATCAGATGACTTAGTTCTTGCATATGATGACACCTCCACCCCTGCCAAATTTCGCTGGTCCAGCGAGCCTTTGCAAGTGCTTAAGTGCAACACATTGTTGCTCAGGTGCAGAATGCTCGAGCATCCTTCATGGCAGATCAACTAAAGAAGAAGCTACATCACTTTGAACACCAACAAGACCCCTCAAAGATGAATTTGATAGCCATTTGTCGGTTTGCAATCGCCGAGAAATTTCAGGTATATGGCGAAAGAAATGCTTAATGACCAAGCATAATGAAAAGAGCACATGATTCAAGGCTAAACATAGAGGGCAATCCAAGGAGATGATTAAGCAACACAGATGTCCCTTGCCAGCAATGGTTTGCCACAGGGACAAATGCACTTTTAGCAAAAGATCTAGAGGAGACACGAAAAGGGGGGGGGGGGGCACGATTCCTGCTATCAGCTTACCTACTGGTAATAGTCGACCAACAAGCATATAACAGGCAAGTCAAATTCAGATAACACTTTGCAGTAGACAGAGAAAGCCACTTCAATAGCTGAGTATAACTTAAAAGTCAGTTGACAGAATCGTATGAACCCAATACAAAGAGTATTGATCGCAGCGATCCTACATTATTCAAACGATTGGAAATAGGAAGCAAATGAAAATAGAAAGAAACAATCAAGATAAAGAAAATGAGACACGATGAAAAGGTCAAACTATAGCTTCCAGGTAAGAAGTTTTGCAGAACGGTAATCTAAAAAAAAAAGAAACAGGAAAGAAAGAAAATGTGCGTACCTGGTGAGATTGCAGGGGTATGTTGCAACGAGATGCAAAACAAAAGGGGATGGAGAAGATCACAACAAAACAACGCCCTCATGCAATATAATGGGAATTAAAAGGGAAATAAATAATACAATGAAATAAGAGGAACAAGGCAAATGAAATGCATGAATGAAATTGTCTAATGCAATGAATTGACAGAAGCAAATGAATGCTCACATTTTCAAAATGAATATGGGTGAGATAAAAAAAAAGAAAGAAAGTGAATGTTGTTTATGCGATGCAGCAGGAAAAAGAAAAATGTCATGAAAGAACAAATGATGATATAAACAACTACAAATGTTATGAAGAAGATGACATTTAATGAAATGCCCAGGTGATGAAATACATATTTAAACTGCAATATGCGACTAATATGTAGATGAAAATGCAGATTAAAATAAGGATTTGCAGAAATGGGAGGAAAACCGCAAATTACAGAAGCAACATTTCTGATTCATAAATCACAAGAACATGACTTTATAAGATGAATTTGCCGGCATGAGTGACATTCCCTTTGTCACTAATGGCGGAAGTATCATTTCAGAGAAGGCAAATTGCTAAAATGAACTAGCAACTCCAGATTGTCATTTTCAAAAAAAAAAAAAAAAATCTCAAAGAGCATATATTGTTAAAGCGGATTTAATCATTAAAATTGCAAATTGCCGAGACAGGATAACCCACAACAGTGAGTGATAACGGAATGTGAAATTTACAAATGGAAAGTAACAAAGGAAGTTGATAGGATGAACTGCAAAAGGAAAGTTGAATTCGGAACAGTATAAACAGAAATTCATCCTCACATAAACTGAAGAACTGCGATAAAGTAAATCTTAAAACCAAAAGAAAAAAAAATGTTGGGATTAGAGGGTCCCGTTAATGTTGCCATAGGTGGGTCGATCCTGCTATATGCAGGTCGATCCCACCCTTGAGGCTTTGTAAGAAGGAAAAGGATGGAAGACCAAAAGGTAAGATCTGAATAACAAAAGAAAAAGCGATAAAGAGAAAAGAAATTTTGCAAAAAAAAAGAAAAAAAAGAAAAAGATGGAGAAGCATTTACTTACCTGTAGCTCTGCCAGGGATTCTGGATGAAAGGTGATTGAATGGGACTTCAACTGTAAGATCGACCTTCCTCGATCGATGAGGGAAGAGAACCCAAAAGAAAAGAAAATAGGAAGAAGAAGAGGAGAAGAGGTGATCAAGAATATGCAATGGAGGGGTGAGGAATGGATCCCTCTCCCTTCTGCGTGCTCCCCTTTTAAAGAGTAAAAGGAGAATTCCAGAGAGGGAGGCTGTTGGAGATGGATGGCTGCTCAGTAGGGAAGAAAGCGATGGATGGTGCGAACGGGAGTGGCCGTTGCAAATTTTTTCAAATTCCCAATAGAGGATCCCTTTTCAGGATTTTTCTAAAAAATGGCTTTTGGTTTTCAAAAAGAGGTTTTAAGAGAGGTTTTAACAAAAACAATTTTCAAAAAGAGTTTTAATTGCATATTTTTCTAATTTTTTGGAAATTTTCTATTATTTTGTTTTTCGATTTTTTTTTATTTTTTTGTTCTTTTCTTGAATTTTCTATATTTTTTTGAAAACAAAACTCTAAACTAAGGAATTTAAACTGATTTTTTACAAAAAAGATTTTTACAAAAGAAGGGTTTTTATGAAAAATCGAGGTTATTTTGGGAAAATTCTTTCAGAAAATGGGTTTGGACCCAGGTTTTGAGAAAATGTTCGAGTTTTGACACTCGAATCGAGAAATACAACATGATGGATCCAAACGGATGTCGAAGGGACTGTCCGAGCTATTTAAAAACTATTTTTGGTATTTTCTGTAATTTTAATTTAAAAGTTGGACAACGAGACTCATATTTGGATCTAGACAATAGATCCAGATCCGTTTCCGAAATCAAATCAGACATATAAAATGAATTTAATTTCAGTAAAACTTGAGAAATGAATTGGAATTTAGATTTAAAAGTGACTCAATTGCTCAGAAAATGATATCAACGGAAAAATAAGGAATATTTTAAAGATTTTGAAAAATTTGGGGTGTTTACATGTATCCTTTTCCAAGTATTTCAAATCTTTGAAGTATACATTATGTTTTCAATCTGCATTTTCCAAAGTTCATAACACATGCCTGATTCTTTGTGCATTTAGGAAATAGAACATTAATTCAGACAAGTTGAGCAAAGTGAAGCACATGATTGATCCTTGGTTCAATTACCCATGGTTATGGTGCCAGGAACAGTTGAAACTCGTACTGATAGGCGAGTCCCATTCTTCGGAATTATTCTGCATTTTAAAATGGAGGCGAGTTATTTTCAAAATCTTTTTTCAAAGGTCAGTTTGACTTGTAAAAGTAAAATTTTGCAATAATAACAGGTTTGGCGACCATAATGGGATCTGTCTTTACCTGATCAATCTTGTGCTTTATTCTGTTCAACTTGTCAAAATTGTGTTCTACAATTTCAGCTCTATTTCATGTGAACCTAGGAGCCTAGAATCAAACTTAGCTGACATTGATTGCATGTAGACTTAGGCATGGTTTGGTAGGACCGATTGAGGAGACATTATTCATGCTCACTTAGACTTAGGTCAAATACAATCATTTTCAATCTAGGATTTGATTGAAAACAATGTTTGTTTCTCATAAAATTTTCAAAATTCTACTTCTTTAGGTCATTAGAGCCTTTTGTTTTCTTGCATGATGATCATATTTCAAAAACAACCCCACCTACTTTTACCTAGCCACCACTTTGCTGGGCTTTCTTCCAGAACCATAGTTTCGGACAAAGCCTCACAATTGGGCCACCTATTTGGGTTGATCCCCCCTTGCCACGTACCGAGGGCCATAGTCCAAAGTATATCAGAAAGAGCTCAAGGATGTTAGAAAACATGAGCCTAGAACCAGAGAAATTCTTTTATGCCACGTACATCGGGCCTCAGCTCGAGTATATCGGCATAGCATGATTGGACATAGATGATCTGAGCCTTAGAGTTAGGATTAGGGTCATGCAGCTATTTCAAACTTTGTGCATTTAGAGTCAGTCTTTTAGGAAGTGTTGTATGAGCATACTTGTTTGTACAGGATGTGATTGAATGTATGTTAGTTATTTTCTTTTATTCTTTTTCTTTAATTCTTTCATAATTTTTTTGAAAATCTTGGACATTTTTTCAAAATCCCTTATTTTCTCTTTATTTTCTTACATTCTCTCTTATTTTTACAAAGAATTTATCAAAACACTGGATGATTTTTGCAAATCCTCTGCTTTTCCATAAAACTCCAGGCGATTTTTCATCCTTTCTTTCTTCTGAATCTCGAATTTCCAACTTTATTTTGATCCTGCCTGATATTTCCCTCAAGAAAAATCATGTGTTTTTCTCATGGATTTCAATCATGTTTTCAAAAATCCCTTCAACTTATTTTCTAGTGAATTCCATGATCATGGCAGTGGGAAATTCTCTGCCCGCCTTCCCTTTTGATTTATCTTAGTTGCATACTTCCTTCGTTGAAGTAACAACACAATTGTCACAATTCAAGCGATGTCTCAATCCTTGGTAATGGGATATCCTTTCAGAATTGTCAACCTAATCTCATCAGATTTTCCTCTTCTTCTTTTTTTATTCAAATTATGGCCCTAAAAAATTTTCCTCATCCTGACCATCCTCTTTGTCCTACAAAGAGTATCAGCATTATTGAATGGTTTGAGCCAGATCAGGCAAGAAAACTGCATCATATCAGCTCATCAGCGATATTAGTAACGAGAAAGAAAGGATGAGTTCTCCAAGTTCGGCCAGAGGATAGTGTCAACAAGATGGCGACGACATCAATCCCGCCATGTATACTTTATTCCAGGAGATGATGGCCGAGATGCAATCGATACAAGCAGTGACTAGCTCAAGAAAGGTGCCATCCAGGAAGAAAACTAAGGGCAAAACCATCAAGAAACACATCAAAATCACTCGAAAGAAGGTTCAACATGACAGTGAGTCTGAAGGGGAAAATTTAGCGGAAGAAGATTCTGGAGAAAAACAATAATTGTTCATTCAAGAGCCCAAATCTATTAACCAGTCGAAGAAGCAAACCCTAGAGGTCGATGATCCAATCCAGCTTCAATTGAAGGAAGTGACTAGGATGGTCAAGGATCTACAGGCCCGAGATAAAAGCAAGATGGTCTATACTAGTGAGGACTTCTACAATGGTCTTGAAGGGGACGATAGTCTGGAAGATCTCCCCCACAAATTTATCAAATTTGTTGGGACTGGTGATCCCAAGGCTCACCTTGCCATGTTCTTTACAGAATGCAACCAATTCAAGAGAGACAATCGGGCTTTGTTCAGAGGCTTTCCACACAACTTGGAAGGCACAACAATCAAATGGTACTTCAAGCATATCAATCCAATCAAACTGCGAGAGTTCAATAAGGTGGTCAACCTGTTTATGGAATTATTCTTATTTAATACTGAAGCCTGCCCACCTTGAACGATCTCTGTAGCCTAAAGTAGAAAGAGGACGAAAAGGCCAGAGACTTTGTTCATAGATGGATATCCATCTGCAATCGAATGAGGGATCCGATATGAGAAGGGCATGCGTTGTCAGTTATCCTAAATACTTTTTTTCAACCCTTGAGGGGCCTGATCTCTACCTCCTTGGTGCGATTCTTTGTTGAATTAGTAGAATGACTCGAAATGGGGATAGAAAGTAGTGTATATGAGAGCCTCACACTCTCAAAGAATAGCTCAGACACCAAGGGAAAAGTGAGAGTCACTTGTACAACCAACACCACGGGCCAAAACAATAGCAACAACATAAAAAGCAAAAACGGTAGTGCCCTCAAGCATGATAACAAGTCTTCTGGCTCCTTGCAAAAACCAAGCACTCGAGAGAAGTTAAGGCACGACGGTTGGGGTTATGACAACAAATTCACTCCTTTAGATCAGCCGCTTGAGGAAGTTCTTGAATACCTGCTCGAAAAAGATATGATCAAACTTCCAAGGGTTGTCGATCCTCCACTCACCCTAAGGAAATGGAAAGATCATTTCTGCAAGTTTCACCGAGTAATGGGGCATGATACTGAATGCTGTTGCATCCTCAAGAGCATCATTCAAGACTGTATCGACAAAAAGCTTCTTGTGGTAGATGAAGAAGAAGATCAACCAACCATCTTGACCAAGCCTTTCCTTGATCATTGAAGAAAATAACAATGCCAATACTTTCTCATCTTGCTTTTGTCATTTTAAAGGGATGTTGTAGTCTCATTTCTTTCCTTGATTTGTCATTCTTTCTTTAATGCATCAATAAAATTATCTATTTTCCTTATAACTTGGCACCATCTCCTTCTTTGCAAAACATTTGCTTGCGAGGAGTGACCTCTTTTAGAGCGCCTCTCGAATCAATCAAGAAGTTCATTGTCCATCTTTCCCTTGTTACCTTCAAGAGAGCGCTCTTCAAATATCAATTACTTATCCTTTTATCCAACATCTTACTCCCCGATTACACTGGGGCATTTTTTTTTTTTGAAAATTTATCTTCACTTCAAAATGTCATGTATGCAGGCATGATCAAACAAAATCTCTCACCATTCGTTTGCATCTATTCACATTTATCTATTTGCATTCATTTGCATCCATTTGCATTTACATCGAATTTATACCCATTCAGGATAAGGGATAATCCTGAGACCCTGACAAGTTGTCCAAAGTCATCGTGAGAGAGAAGTTTGAAAATCTCCCATCACAATCATCAAGCACTTTCAAAACACCAGTCTTTTTCAAATTTGACCTTCGGGTCGAGTATTTTAACAAAACCATTTTCGCCGGTCATGTTAAAATCAACCTGCAGGTTAAGCCTATTCTCTAAATCCAGCTTACACTGGTTGAACTATTCTAAAATTCAGTCTCCGCACTGCTCGAGCTTTTAAAATTCGGCTTTCAAGACAATTTTCAAATCTAACTTTCGAGTTGGACCAGTTTTCCTTCAACGATCTGAGCCCCGTCTCGAGTTTCCCAACTTTCTAATTTGGTTTAATTTTCCCTTGAAAGATTCGAGTCCTGACTCAAATTTTCTTCTTTCAAATTCAAGAAATTGGTCTAGAAAATTCGGGTTCTGACTCAAATTTTCTTCCAAATCCAATTCATCTAATTTTCTTTCCTTCAAATTTAAGAATTGGTCTAGAAGATCCGAGTTCCAACTTATTTTTTTTTCAAATCCAATTCGTCTAGTTTTCTCTCAAAGATTCGAGTTCCGACTCGAATCTTCTTGATAAACCCAATTTTTAGCAGTGGTCCTTCAAAATCCAATTTTCGAATTGGTCCTTCTAATTCCTGTTTTGCACTAGTCTTTCAAAATCCAATTTTTGAATTGGTTCTTCCAAATCTAGTTTAGCACGAGTCCTTCAAAATCCAATTTTTGAATTGGTCCTTCCAAACCTAGTTTAGCACTGATCCTTCCAAACTCAGTTTAGCACTGGTCCTTCCAAATCCAATTTTCAATTTGGTCATTCCAAACCTAGTTTAGCACTGGTTCTTCAAAATCCAATTTTTGAGTTGGTCATTCCAAACCCAGTTTAGCACTGGTCCTTCAAAATCCAATTTTTGAGTTGGTCCTTCCAAATCCAGTTTAGTATTGGTCCTTTTACAGAATCCAACTTTGTGTTGGTCCTTTTACAAAATCCAACTTTATGTGGGTCCTTTCACCAAAATCTAGCTTTGCGTTGGTCCTTTTACAAAATCCATCTTTGCGTTGGTCCTTTTACAAAATCCAACCCCGTGTTGGTTCTTTTACCAAATCCAGTTTTTGTGTTGGTCCTCTCACCAAATCAAGTCTTGTGTTGGTCTTTCCAGAATTCAACTTTCGAGTTGATCTTTTATCAAATACTGAGTCTTTTCTGAGGAGAATTTAGCCAAGGATGTGTCAATTAGACCTCAAGCGATTTCTTTCACCTAGGATTTCAAGAATATTTTCTAATTTATTATAAAAAAATAGTTGTTGATCTCAAAATCTTTATTGCATAAATTTTTACCTCATATTATCTTTAGTATTCTTTCCAAAAGGATAAATCTTTTGCGAAGAAAGAAGAAAATTCAAGCTCTTTTCTGTTGTTCAACCAAAAGGATGAAGAAAAATCCTTAATATGACTGGTAAATAAAAAACTCAATGAAGTTGAAAAGTCATAAATGAACTGATATTGATCATAACTATGGAAAGAATACACTCAATTTCAATATCTCTCCAATCAATCAAGCTACAATCAACTATCTACAAAAGGGATCTCTTAATCATTATCAAGTTGAAGGCTGGTGGATGAGTTAGACCCCCGGGGCTAAAGGAGACTCAAATTATCTCCAAGTTGAAGGAGTATGTGACATGTTCTTCTAGGGAAAGTTTAAATCATCGCCAAGTTGAAGGCTGAAGCGATGAACCTCCTGCCAATCCCTAAAAGATATCTGATCACTATTATTATCAAGAGACTTCAATTAAATAGACAATATTACCAATATAATTTCTGGGACCAAAGAAGACTTATATCATCTCCAAGTTGAAGGAGTTTGTGTTGTGTCCTTCCAGAGAAAAGCAGAACATCATTGAGTTGAAAGCTGATGCGATGAAATTCTCGCCAAATCTCAGAAAAGCTCATTTTCTACGTCTCAAAAGAGTGCAAAAACATCATGGATAAACTCCAGATATCAAACTGTCAAAACTATCAAGAATCTTCTTTATTTATGCAGAATTCTTTTATTAATATACTTTCATTAATTGCTTTTATGATACTGAGAACAAATTTTCTTTCTTTTCATATCAAGGAAATTGATAGCTTTCTTGAAGAAACTCAACAACAAATAATTTGATTTTGATTCTAGATTATACAGAGTTAGCCCGGTTGGAGGTAATACTCTAAGTAGAAGAGGAAATATCTTTTAAACAAATGTGCTTATTTTTAATTATCTTGAATGAACTATAATGTTTATCTTATTGACAATATTTTTAAGTTATCCTGACATGAAGTGAGAGCTTGATGTTTATTTTGATATATTCTGGCATTGTTATTATCCCTCTTTAGGACTTGATAACAGGAGTTTTCAAGATCCTCCCCTTCTTGTTTTAATCTGAGCGTCTGGGCTTTCAGATTCGCACACTGTTCCACCATAGACAGTTTCTGTTCAGGGTAAGGGTTAAACCTGAATTATTTTTGCGAAAGATTATTATTTTAAAAACCATTCAGTCTCATCAATGAGACACCCAAGATCAATCCCTTTTCAAGCTTTAGGGACCCCCATTTTCATCCTTTTGCAAACCCCTCTCGGATTTATTGTGCAAAATCCGAAGGTTTCATCATGGTTTCTCCTTTCGACAATTCTATTTCCCATTCAGGTTAAAAGCTAAGCCTGCGTCTCATTCCGATGAGGTGAATTTTCCTCCATATTCTTTTTTTCCCGTTCAGGTTAAGGGCTAAGTTTGAGCCTCATTATGATGAGGTGAATTTTCTTCTTCATTCTATTTTCCCCGTTCAGGTCAAGGGTAAAGCCTGAACCTCGCTCTTCCATGAGGTATTTTTCGTCCCATCCAGGTTAAGGGCTAAGCCTGAGCCTCATTCCGATGAGGTGAATTTTTTTCTTCATTCTCCATTTCATTTCTACCATTATCATCAGAGCTAATTCTTTCATACCCAATCATATTCTTCTAACTGGGGCATTTTATAGCCCAAATTTGGTGTATTTTTCTTTGCCACTAAGCTCGATTTTCAACCGGTTTAGTAGCAAAGAAGGGCATCTGTAAACACCCTAAATTTTCACTGTCATTCAGAAACATCTGCCTCCTGCCACTGTGACCCACTCTCTGAAGTCTTCAGAAGACCAGTTGGTTGTCAGCTAAACCAGGGCTATTCAAAGCCCAAATTTTGCATCAAATTCCAATATTTCATCTTGCAATCAAGATTCAATCTCTATTTTGGCTCATATTTAATCATCAATTTTTGCCTTCGAACAGAAATGTTCAAATCTTTATCTCTGTCAGGGGTCCGAGACTTCAAATTCCTTATCCAGGGTTTTGCCTTTTGCAATCATTTCATAACATTCCATATCATTTTACGCCATTTCATTGCATTGCATGACATTTTTGAGATCCAACACTCTAGATTTTTCAAAATCTTTCAATCCAGATTTGAATTTTAAAACCCTATTTCAAAATCAATTTAAAAAACCTGGGTTTTTAGATCAATATTTGCCTTTTGTCAACCCCCATGATCTTATATTTCAAAATATTTTCCTTAGAAAGAGATCTGGATTCATTTCAAACTCAATTTTTAATTGATCTCAATTCTCAGATGAGACCCATCTAGGTGGTGTCACTTCTGGATTCCTTCATTTCTCAAATTTCAGAGTTCTAGTCAGATTAGGACTATCTTTTCACCTTTTTAAGCCTTTTTCAAAATCTCATTTCTGTTTTAAATTAGAAGTAGTCCTATCCCTTGTCCATTCCTTTCATTTTGGCCAGAATCTCAGAGTCTTAATCGGATTAGGACTCTTTTTCAGAGTTTTCGTCTGATCAGAACTCTGCCTTTCACTTCTATTTTTATCTATCTTCGAGAAATCCCTTTAAAATCTTTCATTTTGGCCAAAATTTTAGAGTTTCAGTTGAACTAGGTCTCTGTCACAGAGTTTTAGTCGGATTAGGACTCTATCCCGATTTCATCCCTTATCCCTATTTTTCACTTATTTTCAAAAATCTTCTCATCTGACTTTTAAAAAGATAAAAATCTTAGAGTTTTAGTCAAACTAGGACTCTATTACAAAGTTTCAGTCAGACTAGGACTTTGTCTTTGTAAACACCCCAAATTTTTACCCTTATTTAGTGTTTGCATTTCATGTGCCATTGCATATCACTGCATGCATTTGGCATATCATTTCATTGCATCGCATCGCATTGCATGTCATCACATCTCATTATCGAGATCCAGTACTCCTGTTTTCAAAATCTTTTAATCCAGATTTGATTTTAAAACTTATCTTTCAAGACCAATTTTACAAACCTTGGTTTTTGCATCAATATTTTCTAATTATTAACCCTCAAAATCTTGTTTTCTTAGAAAAACAATCCGGATTTGTTTTAAACTCAATTTCAATTAATTTCAATCCTCAGATAAGACCCATTTAGGTGGTGTTGCTTTTGGATTCCTTTATTTATCAAAATTTCTCAAAAATTCCAAAGTCCTACTTGAATTAGGACTCTGCCTTTTTCATCTTTTTGAATATTTTCAAAACTCTATTTTGATTCTAAACCAGATGTAGTGATCATGCATAATATTTGCATTTTATTAATCATTATTTATGCATGATCCGTGTTAAAATCGCTCTAAAAACCCATTTTTATTGTTAGTTCTAAGAAATTGCATTGAATTGAATTTTATCAGAAAATCGTATTTTTCAAAGCTTTCCCTGCATATATTTTTTTAGTGTTTCTATTATAGTTAGAATGTCTTAATCATAGTTTAGTTTGCTTAGGTTTTTATTAGCTAATTTTTAATCAGTTTAGGAAGTTTGTTTGTTTGTTTTTAGACAATAAAACATGATTTTACTAAAATGGGTCTTTTGAAAACTATTGAAAATTGTGGACTTGTTTTGAAATTTTTTTGTTTTACCCTAATTTAATATTATAAGTAGTCTTCTACAGCAGAAAAAAGGGACGTCTCTCTCTTGGAAACTCACGCCCCCTCCCTCTCCCCCCCCCCTCTCTCTCTCTCTTCCCAACCGGTTTCTTCTTCTTCTTTTCCTCTTTTCCTTTCCTTCCTCTACCCTTTCCCTTCACCAACATCTTCTTCATCATCTATCATCAAGGGGTGCAGCGTGACAGGCATAGATCGTGAGAGGCCGCTCTCTCCTCAACCCCTTTGTGGAGGCAACCCTCAACGGTTTGTTTCTTTGAGCCTGTTTTCTGTAGATACAGTGGCATAGTAGGGTATATTAGATTTGTTTATCACATTTAGTTTAGGTTTAACATCTAAAATATAAAAAAAAACATATATATAAAATAGTTTAGTCAATGCATGTTGTTTTTCTTGAATCTCAGCGTTTTATTATTATTATTCAGTCGTTTTTAGCATCCTATTCAGTAATCTGCATATTCCTTTGTTCAGCTTCAGCGTTTTTCCCATTTAGTTTTTGTCATTTTTGTTTTTGTGTCAAACTGCATGTTAAATTTTTTTTTACTCAGTCGGCTTTAGCTTCAGCACTTTCTTTAGCTGCAACGTTCTTGTTTGTTATTAGCTGCAATGTTCTTTTATTAGCATTAGTCGTTATTAGTTCATTGATGCAGTAAGTGTTTAGATTCTAGCAATTGACGTTAATAGGTAGATTTCTTAGTTTAGTTTATTTCACTTACGCTGTAGGTTATGGGATTTGTTATGATAGTTTTTTTATTGTACTTAGTTGTTTTAGTTTTCATAATAAGTTTTGTTTCAGCTTTAAATTAATTAGACATCTATCCTTCGTTCATGTGTTAGTGCATTAGATCTCTTCCATTAGTGATAGCATGTTAGGTGTCATTAGATTTATATTGTTGCATGATTGATTAATCCATAGTATAGTTTACGATCTTTCCTTGTTAGCACCGAGTCATCTAATAGTTTAGCATTAGTTGATGTTATTGTTAATTTAGTTTAAGTTAAGTAGTTAAATAAAATTTTCCAGCTTTATCTTTGTGATTCAACGCTTCTTGTAAAGTGGTTAAGTTGTTATATGTTGATTCTTTAGTGAGTCATATGAGTTAATGTGTTTTGTGTTCTGTTATTTAGTGATTGACGTTAATTGAGGACTGTAAGTTTTTAATTAGATAACAATTACATGTTTGAACAGCATAGGTCTGTAAGTTATTAGTTTTTCACTCTGTTTAATATTTACTTTCAGTCGGTTCTTCAGTCAACAATTTTTTTTTGTTAGGTTTAATCGTTTTGTGTTATTTAGTTTCAGCGTTGTGTAACATTTAGGTTCATCGTTTGTGTAGTTCTCATTTAGTAATGTTTCTGTCATAGTTTTTGTTCAGCATTTGTTTATCACCTACGTTAGATAATTCCATTAGTTGTTTATTAAGTATTTCATTGCATAGGCAGAATAGTCAATGTTAGTTCTTAGTTATGTTGTTTTGTTTACATAAGCAACATAGTTTAATTGTTAGTGTTTAGGTAGTTTTGAATTTTTGTCTTTTAGTGTTAGGATAGATTAGCTGTTCATGTTTAATTTAGTTACTTAATTCAAATCGTGTATGTGCTGAATATTTTTAGTCATTAGTATTAATTTCTTGTTTAGTTTCGTCGTACTGCTTTGTTTTTGTGTTTTTGTGTTTTGCAGGGAAGCGGTGGAACGTGCGGTAAAGCCCTTTTTGTGCCCTAAAAAGTACCCTCTGAGGTCCCCTCAGAGAGGTCCTCGGGGGGAGCCCTCAGAAAAGCAAAAGTTCAAGAAAACATACATTACCTCAAGAAGGGACAAGAAGACTCGAAGCACTAAAGCCTTTTCTTTTCTTTTTAGATTAGGATTTTATTTTATTTTATTAATTGGGTCTGTAATAAAAACATTTATTTATTTTGTTTAATTCCTCTGCGTAGGGCCGTACTCCCGTAGTTAGTTAATTATTTAAAGAATTCTTTTCATGTTGGCAATAAAGCATAGTTTAGATTGTGTGTTTGAATACGAGTATTTTCCGTTCCCCGAGTTCGACCTGGACTCCACCACTCGTGCGAGCCGGTTTTATATTTTTGGTGTCTGGCTTTCACTGGATTTTAATTAAAAATATTGTTTTAAAAAGGGTTTTCATAAAACTCACACCATGTAGTCATATTCCTTGCCCATTCTTGTCATTTTTGGCCAAAATTTCTGAATCTCAGTCCAATCAGAACTCTTTTTCCAGAGTACTAGTTGGATCAGAACTCTTTTTCAGAGTCCTAGTCGAATATAAACTCTACCTTTTCCACATGTTTTTGAGAAAATATTTTAAAATCCTTTGTTTTGGCCAAAACTCTAGAGTCTTAGTCAAATTAGGACTCTTTCTCAAAGTCCTAATCGAATCAGAACTCTATCCCAATTTCACCCTTTACTCCAGTTCTTCACTAGTTTTCAAAACCTTTTCATCTGATTTTTAAAATCTTCTATTTTAGCCAAAATTCTAGAGTTCTAACCAGATCCAGACTCTTTTTCCAGAGTTTCAGTTGGATTAAGACTCTATCTTTCATCGCTATTCTGCCTCTTTTTAACAAAATCTTTCAAAATCTTTCAAAGAGAAGTAAAAAACTCAGAGTTTTAGTTGAACCATGACTCTGTTCAAAGAGTCTCAATTGGATCAGGACTCTGACCCTGATTTCAATTTTGAGAGAATCTTTTAAAAATCTCTTCATTTATCTTTCCAAATTTCAAAAATGTTATACTTCTATCACAAGGTTCCAAAATTTTGGGATTCTATTCCAGAGTCCTGATCGAATCAGGACTCTATCCCAGAGTCCTGATCAAATCAGGACTCTATCCTAAGTTCAGTTTCTCACTTCATTTTCGCTGGTTTTAAAAAATCCTTTTTAAAATCTCATCATTTGCTTCGTAGAAACCCAAAATTCTCAAAGTTCTAATCGAATTAGGACTCTTCTTTAAGAGTCCTGATCGAACCAGGACTCTAACCAGACTTCAATATTTACCTCATTTTCACCCATTTTTCAAAATCCTCTCATGTGTTTTCTCAGAAAATCTAGAATTCTGAGAGTCCTAGGCAAGTTAGGACTCTGCTCCCAGAGTCCTAGTTGGATTAGGACTCTGTCTTGATTTCACTGGTTTTGCAAAATCTTTCATCTGTTTTTTAGAAAAGACTCAAAATCTAGAGTTTTAGTCCGATCAAGACTCTATCTCAGAGTACTAATCTGATCAGGATTCTATTCTGAATCTTGTTTTACCTCCAATTTCACCTTCTTAACTTGTTTTTCAAAAGAATTAGGTCATTTTGAGGATTTTCAGTTGATTCAGGACTCTATTTCAGGGTTCTGATTGAGTTAGGACTTTAACGCTAACTGTATTTTCTGACTTATTTTACCAGCTCTGATATAATCTTTCAAAAACTTTATCATTTGGCTTTCAAAATTATAAAACCTTAGAGTCCTAATTGGTTTGGGACTCTGGTTCAAAGTTTTAGTTTGCTTAGAACTCTATTTTCAAAATCTTTGAATTTCAGTTGCTGATTTTAACCCATTTTCAAAGCTAATTTTAGTCTATATTCTAATTTTTTCAAAACTTTGCTGTAGGACCCACTCAGTAGGTGCCATATCTAGAGGAATTTTGACCCAGTCAGAACTTTGTGTCATTTCAAAACTTTCAATTTCAAGTCTACTTTTGAATATCTCTTGAAAAACCTCTCATTTTCAAGTTTTAAAACCATTTTTGAAAATTCAAGTGGGGCCCACTCAGTGTGGTGCCACATTTGCAAAAGTCAGGGTTAGACTAGGGTTAGTCAATGTCCTACTTAGGTTAGATGTCTAGGTGAGTCAAAGTTTGTTTTTAAAACTTTCATTTTTACCTTTGTTTTTAAGTTTGATTTTAAAACTTTAAAAATTAGAGTTTTCAAAAAACCCAAATGAGGCCCACACTAGGTGCCGCCACATTTGGAGGTGTCTTAGTTTAATTAAAAGTTTAGTTAGGCTAGATAGAGTCCACATTAAGTTAAGAAACTTCAAAAAAATTGCCCCCCACTAATGGCTTTGGATAAATTTTAAAAGAGGCAAAATTGGAATTAATTAGCCCTAATTCAAAACCTATTTTTTTTATTTAAAGAAGCAAGAGGGGGCGTCGACCCCGATTCCTCTCCCACCTCTTTATTGGAGCTTCTCTCACCTCTCTCCAACACCTCTCCTTCCTCCATTGAAGCTGCAACCCTAAGGTAGGATGCTTTAATATTTGTTTCATACATTTTATTGTTTATTTATGTGTTTTACCATGGATTCTACCACGGGCGCCCCCTTTTCATGGTTTTTAACCATGGATTCTATCCAAGAATCCCAAGTTTGACCCAAGAGGATGATCTAACTCATTTTGATGAGTTTTTTCAGGATTCTAATCCTTTAGAATCATTCATATTACTGTTTTTTTATGTTCTTAACCAATGAAATATGTGATTTACCCGTTAAATGGGCTAAATCCATATTTTCAAAGGGAAAATTAATTTCAGCCATGGATTCCTTGTATGTTTTTTATTTTCTTGTCATATTAAGGTTTATTTTATATATTCCAGCATTAAATCAATTTTCGTTATGATGTTTATGTATTTTTTTTATTTGTTTCCATGTTTAGATTAGTTGTTTTAGAGTTTTATTGGATTTTCGTATATTCTGATTTTAGATCTGTAGGAATCATGCTACTTTGTATTTAATTCTATGTTAGAAAATTCTGATTTTTTTATATTTAGTCCATGGATTTGTCAATAAGTCTCTGTAAAAAAATCAGAAGGTTTTGGATCCAGGAACCTTGTTAGAAAAATACAAAGTCGGATCATGATTTCTGTTACTTAAAATCGCTATTGATATTTAGGTATAAGTTGCAGATGTGATATTTCTATCATCCAGGATTGGATTCATGATATGTAAATTACTGTAGCTTCGTATTAGAATATATTATTTACTGTAAATTTTTTTTATATTTTTTTTGTTATTGTCTACTATTTTTCCTTTGTCATAAAGTTAAATTAACTTTTTACAACTCGTTATGCTTCATTAAAATCCTAAGTTAACTTGAGTTGATTGTATCTCCCTAACCGAAGATCCGATAAATGATATGTAAAAAGGGAAATTTTTTGTTTGCATGTATGATATTTACTAATAAAATTTTAGAAATTTCTGATGTGGTTTACTATGTTTTTCTGTAATTAAAATTGGAAGTATCTATTTTGATAGATTTTATATTTGTTAAATTTAAGTACAGATTGTCGGAACGATATCTCCCTAACTGAAGATGATTTTTTTAATCTGTAAAAGGGAAAATCTCTATTTTTTTGTCTATTATTACTCTATAAACTTTTATCAATTTCTATGGTGAATTGTTTCTGATTTGGGTCTGACACTGTGATAGGTACGTGCCCGCGGTTAAAAATAGCATATTTTAGGGTTTTTATGTAATTTTTGTATTGAAATAATGTCAAAAATAGATTTTTATGATTCTAATTTAATTTTGGGGTTATAAGGAGTGCAAGTGTTGATTTTTTATTGATTTTGGACCTCATTTGATGCTTGAATCAATTATATTGCAAAATAGGGTGCTTGTAGGATCCCGAAACACTGGCAAAATCTTATTTTTTGTGTTATTTTTTATTTTTTACATAAAAGTTCATATTTTTAGAGTTTATCATGTTTAGAATCATTCTAGAACATTGCATATTCGATTTGGCTTTGATTTGAGTCTTTTTAGACCCTAAATCCAAAGTTTTATCAAAATATCTTCTTAAAAACCCTGATTTCAAGGCCATAGTCTTGTTTTTAGGGGTATTTTTATCAATTTTCCCCAAATTCTGAATTTTAAAGTTGTTTATTTTTATTATTTATTTAAATTTATATTATATTTCATTATGTTTATATCAGAAAAAACATGGAAAAAGCTTATATCTTGGTAAATCTAGTAATTTTTAGATATTACTGGATAAATCTAGAAAAGCCAACATATCTTCACTAACAAGTTTTCTAGTTTTGCAGGGATGTTCAAGGCTGTATTCTCCTTTATGTTTCTTTATTTAAATTCAATTTGTGATGTAAATTCTAAATAAATTTGGAATAAGAATTTCAATTCCTGCTTAGAATTAGGATTTGCATTGCATATAGTTTAAACTTTGATATATAAGTATCATGTTTGTCATTCATGTACATATTTCAATTCCACCATGGTCTACATGAATGGCATGTGCACTAGCTTCTAGGGAGTTGGTAAACTCGATCGAGTTTGTATTTATGGCTATAGTCAGAATACGAACGAAATCCAGATTTACCATCTTCTTTTAAGCCGCAATCAACCTACACTCTTAGGCTATTTTTTAAAACCATAGCATATTTCAATCTTTTATAATTGTTTTTATCCTTTTAGAATCAAATGAGATACATTTAATCCATATATGTGGCCATAGTCAGGGATATGAGGCAAATTTATTTCATTGAAGTTCTATAAGGCACATAAAATCTCCTTTTTAAAGCATTTTTCTCAAAATTTCTTCAGAAAATATCTTTGAGAAATAACAGTCATGCATCATTTATGTTTAGAATGCATCATAAATATATTTCATAGGGTCACACGCCCATCTTTCTGATGCATTTCCCCAATTCCATCTTAAAAAAGTCGATTTCCTCAAATTTGCCCTGATTTTCCTCAAAATCAATTTTCTCAAAACCCCTTTGTTTTTTTAAAGATTCTCAAGTATTTCCCAATCTCCATTCATGATTTTCCAATTTATATCCGCAACCTCAAAGTTCTAATTAAGAGAAATCAACTTTCTCTAAGTCATTTTGAGTTTTCTCATAAATCAATTTTCCTCAAAAGTTCAAGATTTCTTCAGAAATCAATTTTTATTTTCCTCAAAAATGCTCTCTCAACATGGTTCATGATTTTTTAAGTGTTCATTTTTCAAATATTCTCCAAAATCTGAATCATACATCATTTTTCAAATCTGCATTTTTTGAAATTCATAGCACATGCCTGATTCTTTGTGCATCTAGGAATTAAAACATCGATTTAGATAAGTTGAGCAAAGCAAAGTAGATGGTTGATCCTGTATTCAATTACCCTTGGTAAAAGGTGCCAGAAATAGTTGAATCTCGTACCGACAGGTGAATCCCATTCTTTAGAATTATCCCGCATTTTAAAATGGAGGCGAGTTATTTTCAAAAACTTTTTGAAAGGTCAGTTTGACTTGCAAAAGTAAAATTTTGCAATGATAACAGGTTTGGTGACCGTGATGGAACCTGTCTTTGCCTGATCAATCTAATGCTCTGCTTTGTTCAAATTATCAAAACCGTGTTCTACAATTGTCAGCTTTTATTTCATGATATCATGTGAACCTAGGAGCCTAAAATCAAACCCAGCTGACATGAATTTCATATAGACTTAGGCATGGACTGATTGAGAAGGCATTATTCATGCTCACTTAGACTTAGGTCTTATACAATCCTCCTCAATCTAGGATCTGATTGAAAACAATGTTTGCTTCTTAAAGTTTTTCAAAACTCTACTTCTTTAGGTCATTAGAGCCTTCTGTTTTCTTGCATGTTGATTATATTTCTAAAACAACCCCACCTATGTCTACCCTGTCTTCACGTTGCTGGGCTTTCTTTCAGAACCATAGTTCGGAACAAAGCCTCACATTTGGGCCACCTATTTGGGTTGATCCCCTCTGCCACATACCAAGGGCCATAGTCTAAAGTATATCGACAGACGCTCAAGGATGTTGGAAAACACAAGCCTAAAACCAGACAAATTAAATTTTTATGCCACATACATCGAGCCTTGGCTCGAGTATATTGGCATAGCATGATTGAATACAGATGATCTGAGCCTAGAGTCAGGATTAGGGTTCTACAGCTATTTCAAAATTGATGCATTTAGAGTCAACTTCTTAGGGAGTGTTGTATGTGCATAATTGTTTGTGCAAGATGTGATTGGATGCATTCTCCTTTATTTTCCTTTTATATCATTTTTTTGAAACCTCATTTATTTTCCAAACAATTTTATCAAAATCTTGGATGATTTTCAAAAATTGCATATTTTTCCTCAAAAAGTCTAGGCGATTTCTTTATTCCTACCTTTCTTCTGGATCTCAAATTTTCAACCTTATTTTGATCATGTTTATAATTTTTTTTCAAAAAATCATATAATTTTCTCCAGATTTCTAATCCTTTTGTCTATCTATAAAATTCTTCACCTTATTTTCCTCGTATATTTCTTGATTACTGCGGTGGAAAATGTCTATCCACCTTTCCCTTTTCCTTCTTTCTAAGCCTTTTTTTTTGCGGATTGTTTTTTCCAAGAGGTATCTCTTTCCTTCAAAAATGACATTTTCCTTCATGGTTGACAACCTCGCCTAGGTAACAAGGCATGCTTTGGTTGTTTGTTTCCTCTCACGGAATAATAGCGCAGTCATTATAATTCTAATCCCTGGTGATGGGCTATTTTCTTCAAATTGTCAACCTAATTTCAAATCTTCATCCATTGTGTTCCTTCTCTTCTCAAAGTCATTGCCTTCAAGAATTTTTCTGTCACTCTGATCATCCCTGTGCCATATAGAGAATTTTGGCATTGTGGAGTGATTCAGACCATATTCGGGAAGAAAACAACGTCGCCTTGCTACCCTAGCAGTAATAGTGAGCAAGAAACAAATTCTTTGCGATCTGCGAGGAACCAGAACCAACAAGCCAATGATGATGTTGATCCACAAATGTACTCATTATTTTAGAAAATGATGAGTAAGATGCTGGCAGAGCAAACATGGGCCAGTTTCGACAAGATTCCTACCAAGAAAAAGGCCAAGGGTTGAACACTAAAGAAGCAACTGAAGATATCCAAGAAGCATATTCAACACAAGGATACATCTGATGAAGCAAAATCAGGGGGTGACATCGATGAAGAGTGTGAGGTTCAACAAACTTTTTAGAAGATGTCTCAGGGATAAGGGTCAGCCATTAAGTCCAAGGATCAGTCAGTTAATGACCCTGACCAGTAACAGCTAAGAGAGGTGGTCAAAATGGTTAAAGAGTTGCAAGCTCGTGATAAAGATTGAAGGTCTTCACAAGTGAGGATTTCTATGATGGTTTGGACGGGGATGACAGTTTAGAGGATCTCCCCCATAAATTTGTCAAATTTGATCGGACTAGCAATCCCAAGGCTCACCTGGCTATGTTCTTTGCAGAATGCAATCGATTTAAGAGAGACAATCGTGCTTTGTTTAGATGTTTTCCTCGCAGCCTGGAGGGCACAGCCGCCAAGTGGTACTCCCCTATTACAGTGGGACATTATTTTAAAAATTGTCTTCAAAACGTCCTGTATGCAGACATGATCACACAAATCTCACATTTTGCATGCATGTGCACCCATTTATATCATTTTGCATTAATTTGTATTCACATGCATTCATTTACATTCATATGCATCAAATTCACTTTCCCTTCATGTTAAGAGATAAACCTGAACTTCCTCTTCAAGTTAAGGGATAAACCTGAACTTCCCATTCAGGATAAGGAATAAATCTTGAGACCATTCATAGAAGTAACACAGTTCTCTATAATGGTTCAATCTCATGCTTAATGCCAAATTTCTACAAACAGACCTCTGGGTTGGCCAATCTTGTCAAACCCTTCGGGTTATAATCTTACCAATATCAGTCATTTTTCTGCCTTCGGGTTACAACTTTACCAATGTCTATCATGTTCAAACCTTCGGGTTACAACTTTACCGATGTCTATCATGATCAAACCTTCAGGTTACAACTTTATCAATGTCAAATCATTTTCAAGCCTTCGGGTTACAATCCTACCAATATCAGTCATTTTCCAGCCTTCAGGTCACAACTTCATCAATATCAATCATTTTCAACCAATTCAATCTTTCAACAAAAATCCTGCTTTTGAGCTGGTCGGTCAACCAAAATCCTGTTTTCGAGCTAGTCGGTCAACAAATCTTTCTTTCGAGCTGGTCGGTCAACACAAATCCTGCTTTCGAGCTAGTCGATCAACCAAAATTCTGCTTTCGAGCTGGTCGGTCAACAAATCCTGCTTTCGAGCTGGTCGGCCAAAAAAAAATCTTGCTTTCGAGCTGGTAAGTCAAAACAAAACCAAACTTTCGACTCGATATTTCAACTGAGTCTTTCTAGGACACAATCTAGCTATGGATGTGTCATTTAGACAACAAGCGATTTCTTTCACCAAGGATTCCAAGAATGTTTTACCAATTTGTCATGAAAGATAGTTGCTGATGAAATTCTACTAGAGGGAGGGGGGGGGGTGAATAGTGAAATATGAAATAGATCGATAATATAAAATTTAAAGGCAATAAGGCACAACACAGAAAACACAAGATTTATACTGGTTCGGTCGAGTTACTAACCTACATCCAGTCTCCAAGCAAAACACTTGAGCCTTTCACTATAAAATCCGAGTTACCGAATAAATAGTACAACACCCTCTTCCTTAGAGGTCTACTTCTCTCAACAGAGAAGGGAAACACCCTCTTTCCCAGAGGTTTATTTCTCTCAACAGAGAAAGGAAGCACCCTCTTTCTCAGAGGTCTACTTCTCTCAACAGAGAAGGGATATAGCAGAAAACAGAAAGTTACAATACTTCCTATAGAACCTTCAGAATGATATGAATGCACGAATGAAGATTCCCAAAATGTTCTTTTCTTTTCACTCAGATGATTCTCTTTGTCAAAAAACTATTCTTGACTTTTTCTCTTTCTTTTCTCTTTATTTTTCTAGGCTCTTTTTTTCGAATATTGAATAGGAGTTTTTCTCTTTGTAAGCTCACATGTGTCTTGTGAAAATACTATTTTGTTTGTGTTTATATAGCCTCAAGAAAATAGTCGTTGCCTTTTTGAAATGATTGTCCTTTTGGGATATGAAGTGTTAGGTCATTTAAAAAACAACTTTGTGTGTGTACTATAAAAAATCTTCTTTCCAAAAGTGTAACATTTGGGGTACACTATTCGTTGTTGCTTTTTATTTAAGATATAATTTGTAAAAGGTCTATTCTCATAATAAATGATTTGTAGTACATTGAACGTTGGAGTGTATGTTATCATGTTGTTTTGTCTTTACTCAATTTAATGATTTGTAGTATATTAGTATTTTTCTTACAAATCGTCACTTCTTTGGTTTAAATGTATGTAAGTAAAATAAATGCTTTGTTGAGTACTTTATTTAAAAATGGTCATTTCTCAAATCCTTTTTGAGGTGTCATTTAATGTTCACAGAAAGAATAATGACTTTAAGTGGACATTCTTGAGTGTGGATTTTATTATTAAATAAATAGTCATTTCTTAAATGCTTTTGAGGTGGCTTTTAATGCTTACAGAAAGAATGATGACTTTAAGTAAGTCGACATTCTTAAGTGAATAAAATAAAAAAAGTCTTTTCCAAACACAATTGTTTTATATATAAAATAATATTTGTTTTGTCAATTCAAGATAGACGATTTTGTATTTTGATTAAATTCATTTTGTCTTTTTTCTTTCATACTTGAAATCATTAGCTTTTATTTCTTTTCAAGTTGTCTTTTTCATAAATGCATGTTAGAAGGTACAATTAATGCTTTTGAAATCATGAGCTATTATATCTTGTCAAAATACCTTTTTCATAAATGCTTGTAAGAAAGTACAATGATTTGTTTGCAAAAAGGTGCTTTTTGAAATATCGTATCCTTTTATGATAACATATCTTTTTGTAAAATAGATGACTTGTATGATAAAACATGTAATATGAAATATGCAATATGCATGCTTCTGAAGGTTCTGTTATATATGACTCTAAAGAAAAAAAGTCTTCATCTTGAAGTAGCCGATCTCCTTGGATGATCTTTAAGAATGTATGGCCCATCAAGCTTTTTCTTCAGAGAGTAAGATTCCATCAAAAATTTGTACTTGAGCAGGTTGTCTCCATTCTTTTTAGGTGAAATAACCTTGCATCGAATACTCGTTAAATACATGACAAATCTAGTCATGATATAACATTTTTCATGAAGACATATCATCATATCATATTAAAGCATATATGACAGTATATCATATTAAGTGTCATCAAAACATAGTTTCTCAACATTCTCCCCCTTTTTGATGATGACAAAATATGCTCTCCCTGTCAAAAAGCCATATGCATAATAATAATGATATCATAGAAATGCATAAAACATAAAAGTTTTAAGTTTAAGGTATGGATCAGAGTATTTTTTTCCAACAAGGGAGAATCAAAGTACTTTTCTCTAACAAAGGAGACAGGTCCCCCCCCCCCCTTTGGCATAGACAAAAAGGAGGGGATCAGAGTATAAAAAGAGTTATTACAGACCAAATAAAAAGTTCATTCTGAATTAGATGTAGGGTTAAACTTCCGCAGTAAATTATCTTGGCCGATCTTCAAAGATTCAAAGGCTTGGTGCAGAGAAGCTTGGTTCTTCAGAAGGAGATCCTGAGTATTCTGGACGTCGACAATTGTTGAGAAGATGTCTAGTTCAGAATTTATTGCTGGATCTGCTTCACCATGGCCTTCGTTGTCAGAGTGGTGTTGAGGTGACCCTTCTTCAGGGAAGTAGGAGTCATCAAAGACATGTATGGAATAGGAGATGACATCATTTCGAAGTGACACTTGGAAATACTGAAGTATGTGGGTGATGAAATACCCGATTGGGAGAGAACAGAAGGTGTGAAAAGTAATCATGTTGTGGAAAATAATGCTGGACCAATTTATGGGGAAGTTATAGAAGATCGCATAGAGGAGAAGAGAGATTTTGTTTGCCACAAATCCCTTAGATGGCTGTTTTGGGAAGACATTGGAGGAGAGGATCTGTGACAACAACAGAGCATTGTAAACACCCCAAATTTTTCACATTCATTCTCAAACAACCCTCCTCGTGCAGTGCCAACCCTGTTAGGTCAGTGTAGAAGTCAAACCCCGAGTCAGTTTCAGAAAATCACCATTTTACCAACTTTTATTAGGAAAATTACCATTTTACCCCTAGGTCATCCCAGACCCCAGTTAGTCGGAGTCAACCAAGCTCATTGGTCAGTTCATAACATTTAGAATGTCAATCATCTCAAGCTCATCTGAGCTCATAATGAACAAGCCATTTTCATTTCTGACCATTACTGCCAAAATGGGATCATCTCTTCAGAAATGAGCTCATTTCTCACTCAAATCCAAGACAATTGTCTCTGAGTCAGTCATTCATAGTCAGTCATACTCCCCAGAGTCTAACTTGAGCTCATCAGAAGTTCAAGCGCTCCAGTTTCAGTTCAAAACCATTTCCAATTGTCCAGGAGCCCATTTTAGTCCATTTCAGCTCTTTCAACTGAAATTGAGTCGAGTTCAGCCAATTGAGCTAGTGTTCAAGCTTCGATTTTAGTTCACCTCAGTATTACTAACCTTTGTTTCAGCTCAAACCCAGTTCAGGTTCGTAATTCACTTCATTCCAATGACCATTCCATACCATTTCTCTAAAAATGGCAGCTTTTCTTGAAAATTCAGTTGGAAAGGTCAGTTGAGTCAGTGTCCGGTGAGTTCATTTGAGTTCTGAAACTCTAAAACCCAGCTCAATCTAGTTCATTTCAGTTGAATCCAGCTCAAACCCTAATTTTCAGTGTTACTCTAGCTTGGCAGAGCTCGAAAATCATTTCTTCAACCATTTTTGCAAATTTTGTCAATTTTAACACTTTTTGAACTGATACAAGGGTCAATCGGGGTCTAACATCCAAAATTCTTCATTCAGGGTTAGCATTTCGCATAGCATTTCATGTCATTTCTCATCATTTCATATCATTTCTCAGCATTTCATAACATTTCATCACATTTCATTTCATTTTTGAAGTCCAGAACTCCAGTTTTATAAATTTCAATCCAGATTGAGTTTTAAAAGTTTTCAGAAATCAATTTCAAACCCTGGGTTTTCAAAATTGACATTTGTACCCTCAAGATTCTAAATTTGGAAATATTTTCTCAAGAAAAACAATATGGATTTCTTTCAAAGTTAAATTTTCAAATTCTATACTGGATTTGCTTTGCAACGAGCTATTAAACTTCAAAATTCAAGCTCATTTCAAAAACTGCCAAAAATAGCTCATTTCGTTTGGAAATATTTTCTCGAGAAAAACAATCTGGATTTCTTTCAAAATCAAATTTTCAAATTCTACACTGGATTTGCTTCGCAATGGGGTATTGAACTTCAAAATTCAAGCTCATTTCAAAAACTGCCAAAAATAGCTCATTTCGTTTGGAAATATTTTCTCAAGAAAAACAATCTGGATTTCTTTCAAAATCAAATTTTCAAATTCTACACTGGATTTGCTTCGCAACGGGGTATTGAACTTCAAAATCCGAGCTCGTTTCAAAAACTGCCAAAAATAGCTCATTTCATCTGGAATTTTTTTGAAAAAACTATTTTACCCCTCTAATCGTCAAAATGAACTTCAAAAGTGGAATTTGGACCCGCTCTGAGATGGCCCACTCATTTACATTTTTGTTTTATTAAAAAAAAATTCTTTTATTCCTTTCAATTTTCTTTTTATTTGTTCATTTTTATTTTTATTTATTTATTTTGCGTTTTAGAGAGGTGGGACCCACAAGGTGGTCGTCCAAGCCTCCAGCCCCACTTTCCATTTTTTTCTCATTTTTCTTTCCCTTTTCCTTTTTCCCTCCTTTTCTTTCTTTCATTTCCTTTTCCCTTTTCTTTCTTTTTCTTCTTCCTCTTCTTTCCTTCTTCCCTTCCTTCCTCCCTCTTGCCCAGCCATTCACGTAAAGGCTGTTTCCCTTTCCTTCCCTAATTAAAGCTAAGAACTTAGGGAAAGATATAATCTTCCCTAAGTTAAGAAAACCAGGAAAAAAAAGAAAACAAGAGGCATACGGCTGCCTCATCTCCCATTCAACGCATCTCTCCCTTCCTCTCTCTCTCTCTCTCTCACCCTTTAGCTCTCTCCTTCTCTCTTGGCTGCTGCATCCACAACAGCCATCTTCTTCCCTGCAGCCTTCAATCTTCAACAGTTCTTCCATCAGTTCTTCCACCGGTTCAGCATCATTGGCAGCAGCCATTGCTGCCCTTGCTCCCAAGCCACCACCATAGGCATAACAACCACAACAGCCACCATCTTGAAGCTGCTGCCACCACCTTGGACGCCCAGTTCAGCCGTACCAGCCCCTCCAACTTCAGCCACCAGTTCCTTTGGTGGCAGTCACCATTACCACAACAACAAGTCTCTCTCTTGGCACCACCTTCAACCGGTTCCAGTTTTCCAGCCTCTTTCCTGTTGCAGTCATCAGTCCAGCCGGCACACCACCTTGCTGCCTCTCTCATGCTCATTCACCTCCTTTGCAGCCATCAGCCTTAGCAGCCACTTGCACCAAACACGCCTTTAATCCAGCTCCAGCCAACACTAACTCCTTGCACCCTTCTTGCTCCAGCTGCACCAAGGCAGCACCACCCCTACCTACAGCCATCTCCAAACGTGGTGACTACCATCATGGTATGTACCTCCAGCTGATTCCCAACCGCAGCCAGCCTTCATCATCCAACTGCAGCCCTCTTTGATCTCTTCAAGCACCCATACGTTGCAGCAAAATTTTTTTTAGCCTATCCAAGGTAAGGATATCTCCTTTCTTTATTTGACATTCATTTTGATTGCCCTCCTTATAGCATGTCAATATGAGGTTCTTATTATTATTATTATTATTTTTTGTATGACTATCATGAATATTAACGTAAAATCCAGTTTGGAAACTGGATTTGTGTTGATATAAAACTCCTAATGAGAAGTTTAGAGGAGGCTAGATTCTCGTTGTCCTCTTATGACCATGTGAATGGGGTGATTCATCTATTCGATGGATCGAATCCCCCATTTCGTTTGGTTGATATTAAATGAATCATGTACCCCATTGAATTTCATTTTGGTCTTATATTTTATGAAATTTTATTCAAAAATATGCATGTAGGTTGATTTATTAGCCATTACATTCATGCCATATAGACTTCATTACTACTTAACTTATAATGTGTAAATTGTCATTTGGATATAAAATCCATGCATTATTTCACATAGATTTCTTCATCAATAAATTTTGTAAATTCTGTGGCTATCAGATTTATGTGTTGTTGATCTCTTACAAAGAACCCAAATCAAATTAGGTTTTGTAACTCTATTTAGAAAATCAAACTCTAAATCGAGTTTTTTTTTGCTTCTCTGAATTTTCAATTTCTGCTTTAGCAGACAAAAAGCTCCGGCACCACCCTTGTGGAAGATCCGGATTGTCCTTAAAAAATCACAGTATATTTATAATTGAACCTACTAGTGATCTGGAAATTTTGAGGTTTTTCCAGTCAGTTTTGACCTCTGTAAAAAATCGGATTTTCCAGACTTCTGAGAAAATCTCGATTTTCTTTTGTCAGGGTATAGACAGACCTTAATGCACCGAGTCTGTTCAATCCGTAGCCCGTATACAAAAACTTTCAACATGAAAGTTGTTCCTAACATAATTTCCTGTCATTTCCCAAAATTTGAAAATTTTTGAATCTGGTTCATTATTTGTCTTGGATTTTCCCTTTCTGTCTAACAGATTCCATGGTCCAGAAATCTCAGAGATTTAGGTCTCTGATAACAGTATGGCCTTTTCCAAACCATAGCCCGAATCCCAATGGTGTCAAAAGATAAAATTTTTATATGTTTGTCAGGAATAGTTTCCCACAATTTCAGCCTTTTTCCCATCAGCCTTCTATTTTTCCCATGTTTTCTACCAAAACCTGTCTGTTTCCCCTAAATCCTAGAGTCACCGGATTTCGATCCGACTTGCCGGAGTGGCACAACTCCGATCATAGGTGAAAACCAGAAAGTGTAAAAGGAAAAAATCCTTGCCTTACTGTCCTCTATCACCCCATAAAATTTGAGAAATTTTTATGGAAGTTTGATATCCTAAATCTTCTTTAGAATCAACATTTTAGGCAAAAATCACAAAATTTAGGGTTTTTACTTGAATTTCTATATTTAAAAATACAAAAAAATTAGATTTTCGAGCTCCATTCTGTTTTTAGGGTTATTTTAGGTGTCCATGCCAAATTTGGTTTAATTTTAAGTTCATTTGCTCTATGTGTTAGTTTATCTTTAAATTCAGAAGCGAAAATCAAGCGAAAAGCAGGTTAAATTTGATATTTTATGATACTTTCGCCATTTTAGGGTTTTTATCATGTACATGAGCATGTAGAATCATATTAGGGTTAATTTCAATGTCATTTGCATTTCACAGTTTTCATTTTTTGCAAAATTTATTTCAGAAAACCCTGGTTTCAAGGCCATAGTCTTGTTATCGGGGGTATTTTGGTCATTTTGATCTAAATTTCGAAATTTCAATTTCAAATTCCATAAATTTTCATGCATATCATCATATTTTATCATATTATGTTTGATTTATTTCATTTGATTTTCAAAATTCCAAAATTTACAAAAATTCTTTCAGAAAACCTTGATTTCAAGGTCATCAGGGGTATTTTGGTCATTTTGACCCCAATTTCGAATTTTCAAGTTTATTTTCGAAATTATTCATTATTTATCATGTTTATATCAAAGGGGGTATGAATTTGTGTTTATATCTGAATAATATCCGATAATTTCCCATATTTTTGGATAAATTCAGAAAAACCTACATTTTTGTGCTAACCTTGTTTTCTACTTTTGCAGGAACATTCAAGAAGAAGATTTAGCTTTTATTTCTTTTCTTTTGATTCAATGTAAAAATCAATGTAATATTTGGAATAAGAGTTACATTTCTGCTTAGAATAGGGCTGCATTGCATATAGTTTAATTTATGCAAATTTCAATATGTGATGTATGATTCATGCACATTATTTCAAATTCACTATGGTTTACACGAATGACACGTGCACAAGCTCTTATGGAGTTTATAAACTCGTTGGGATTCGTATTTATGGCCATAGTCAGAATACGAAGAAAACCAAGATTTATGATCTTCGTATTAGCCACATTCAGCCTACACTCTTAGGCTAACTTCAAAATGCACTGCATTTCTCAAAGTTTTAAAAGGATTTCTCAATTCCTCAATGAAATTCCCTTTTCAAATTCATATTCATTCATTCATATCATTCAAATTGCATTATTTTCAAATTCATTTTCCAATTTCAATTTCAAAAAAATCAATTTTCTAAAGGATTTACCAAATCTTTCTCAGGATCAGATTTTCACAGAATTCTAAATTTTCAAATGAGATTTCAAAGTATTTCCCAAGTTCAAATCAAGATTTTCCTATGTTTTAACATTCTCAAATTTCAAAAACCCAAGTTTTCAGAATTCCCATTTTCCTGAGAACCCAGTTTCCTGAGAATCCATTTTTCCTGTCAAAAGTCATTTTCCAATGAATTTCTTAGATTTCCTCAGAATTCTCAAATCCATTTTCTTAGAAAAGAAATTCTAAATTTCAAAAATTGATTTTCCCCAAGATTCAAGTTTTACTAAGAATTCATTTTCCAATCAAATTTCTGATTTCCAATGAAATTCAATGATTTTCCCAAGGATTCCATTTCCAGCACTTTTCCAATCATTTTCCAGCATATTTCAATTTTCCAAAGCAAACATCATGTTTCTCAAACTTGCATTATTTTCAAAAATTCATAGCACAAGCCTGATTCTTTGTGCATTCTAGGAAAAATAGAGTATAATTTAGATATTTGAGTCAAGTTAAAGCACATAATTGGTCCTTGGTTCAATTACCCTTGGTAAAGGTGCCAGGAATGGTTGAACCTCGTACCGACAAGCGGATCCCATTCCATGGAATTTTCCCGCAAATTTTCAAAACGGAAGCGAGTAAATTTTCAAAACAATTTTCAAAACTTTGGTCGAGTTTGACTCGCGAAATTCGTTTCTCTCTCGCAAGGGAGGGGAAAATTTTTGCGATGATAACAGGTTTGGCGACCGAGATGGGACCTGTCTTCGCCTGATCAATTATGTGATTTAACTTAGCCCAATTGTCAAAATTATGTTCTATGGAATGTTAGCTTTAATTCCTGATATCATGTGAACCTAGGAGCCTAGACTTGAACCCAACTGACATGGATTGCATATAGACTAGGCATGATTTGGTAGGACCATATTGAGGAGAATTATACATGCTCACTTAGACTTAGGTCTGAAATACAACACTCCTCAATCTAGGGCTTGTATGAAAACAATGTTTGCTTCTTCAAAAAATTTCAAAATTCTCTCTCTTTAGGATTTAGAGCCCTCTGTTTGCCTGCATGTGATCATATTTCAAAAACCACCCCACCTATGTCTACCCGGTCTTCACGTTGCTGGGCTCTTTTCTAGAACCATAGTTTGGGACAGAGCCTCACAACTGGGCCACTTATTTGGGCTAACGCCCCCCTGCCACGTACCAAGGGCCATAGTCCAACGTATATCGGCAGGTGCTCAAGGATGTTGGGAAAACACAAGCCTAGAACCGGAGATAAATTTTTATGCCACATACATCGAGCCTCGGTTCGAGTATATCGGCATAGCATGGTTGGACACAGATGATCTGAGTCTAGAGTCAGGATTAGGGTCCTACAAATCTTTCAAAATTGATGCATTTAGAGTCAACTTCTTAGGGAATGTCGTATGTGCATAATTGTTTGTGTAGGATGTGATTGAATGCATTCTTCTTTTATTTCTCAATTCTCTTTTATTTTCCTTTTACAAATTTCATCTATTGTTCTTCAACAATTTTATCAAAAACCCTGGACGATTTTCAAAACCTCATATTTTTCCTCAAAAGTCCAGGCGATTTTCCTTTTCCTACCTTCCCTCTGGACTTCGAATTTCTAACCTTATTTTGATCCTGCCTGCAATTTTTCAAATGTTCAAATCTTGTCAAACTTCTCTTCTTCATATATGTCTTCTAAATTCTATTCAGAATTTTTGTCTCTTTCCAAGTCCTTAGACATCTCCTTCATCATCTCTATTTTTCCCAAAAATCCTTCAGTCTAAACTATTCCTTTATTTTGCAGAAAGTATTGGCATTTCACTATAGTTCAAACAAGGTCGGGAAAGAGAACAACACCAAGCAGTATCAAAGAGATGAGTTCTTCGAGGCCAGTCAAGAAGCAGGACAAGACAAGTGAAGATGAGATTGATCCAGTCATGTACAGAATGTTTCAAAAAATGATGACAAAGATGCTATTAGAGCTACCCGAGTCAAGCACCAGAAAGGAACCAGCCAAGCGGAATGATCAACCTCTCCAGTCCAGTACCCAACATAAAGGGAAAGAGAAAGAAAAACCAAAGCACAAAGACTGGAGCGCTGATCGAAAGTTCACCCCTCTGGATCAGAAGCTCGAGACTATTTTAGAAAATCTGCTTGCAAAAGGCATGGTCCATTTACCAAAAGTCGTTGATCCTCCGTCAATCATGGGCAGATTCAAAGAGCAATTTTGCAAGTTTCACCGTGCAATAGGACACGATACAGAAAATTGTTTTGTCCTCAAGAATATCGTTCAGGATCATGTTGATAAGAATATTTTAGGGGAAAGCAAAATAGCAGACCAGCCGGCTGTCCTAGCCAAACCCCTTCAATCCCGCTCCCAGCAGAAAGCAAGCAGTCAAAAGAAGCCAAAACATGACGGTTGGGGTTACGATCACGAATTTACCCCTCTAGATCAGCCTCTCGAAGAGGTCCTTGAATACATGCTGAGCAAAGGAATGGTTAAACTTCCAAGAATTGCTAATCCTCCGGTCGCCCTAGGGAAATGGAAAGATCGCTTCTGCAAATTCCACCGAGCTACAGGGCATGATACTGAGCGATGCTTCGTCTTCAAAAATATCGTTCAAGATTGCGTTGACAAGAATCCCCCTATTAAAGAGGAAGACCAGTCGGCCGTTCTGACCGAGCCTTTCCTTGATCATTCATGAAGACGACAAATGCCAATGCTTTCTCATTTCCATCATTTCTGCTTTTTGCTTCTCTGAATAAATGTAGTCTCCAGTTGCTTTCTTTAAATTTGTCATCCTTCCTCCAAGACATCAATAAAATCATCAGTTTTCCTTATATTTGGAGGTCATTTTCTTCATAATGTTATTTTCTGAACTCTCATGCAATATGCCCTTTGTGATGAATGCTTTTCCCTGAAAAAAAAATTCTTCCTGCCTTCCTTCTCAGATAACCTCCCAAGTTCGTAGAGAAGCTCATTACCAATTATGCATTACTTTGTTATATTCCTTCAAAAATATTTTTTTTCTTCATGGTTGACGGCCTCGCCTAGGTAACAAGACATATCTCGGTTGTTTATTTCCTCTCATGGAATAACAATACAATTGTCGCAATTCCAGCAATAATCCCATCCCGGGTAAAGAGATATCCTTCAAACTGTCAACCCAATTTCAGATCTTCATCCATTATTTTCATTCTATTCTCCAAGTCATTGCCTTCAAGAATTTTCTCTCATTCTAATCATCCTATTTGTCTTACAGAGAGTTTCGGCATCGTGGAATGGTTCAGACCAGATCCAAGAAGAAAATAGTGTCGCTTCAGTACCCGAACAGTAGCAGCGAGCAAGAGATGGATTCTCCGCGATCGGCTAGGAACCAAAGTCAACAAGCCAATGATGATATCGATCCTCAGATGTATGCCATGTTTCTAAAGATGTTGAATAAGATGATGGCAGAGCAAACATGGGACAGTTCCGATAAGATTCCTACCAAGAAAAAGATCAAGGGCCGAACATTGAAGAAACAACTGAAGATATCCAAGAAGTGTATCCAACATGAGGATACATCTGATGAAGCAGAATCAGAAGGTGGCACCAATGAAGAGTGTGAGGCTCAGCAAGCTTTTCAGAAGATGACACAGGGGCAGGGGTCAGACAATAAGCTAAAAGATCATTCTACTAATAACTCTGACCAATCACAACTCAGAGATGTGGTCAAAATGGTTAAGGATCTGCAAGCCCGCGACAAGGGCAAAAAGATTTTCACATGCGAAGATTTCTATGATGGTTTAGATGGTGATGACAGCCTAGAAGATCTCCCCCGTAAATTTGTCAAATTTGATGGGACTGGCGATCCCAAGGCTCACCTGACTATGTTCTTTGCGGAGTGCAATCGATTCAAGAGAGACAATCGTGCTTTGTTTAGATGTTTTCCTCACACTCTGGAGAGCACCGCCGCCAAGTGGTACTCAGAGCATATCAATCCCATCGAATTGAAGGAATTCGATAAAGTGGTCAATCTGTTCATTGAACGATTCCTTTTAAACACCAAAGCGCCGCCAACGCTAAACCATCTCTATAATACAAAGCAAAGAGATAATGAGAAAGCCAGAAACTTCATCCGCAGATGGAGGGACACTTGCAATAAAATGAGAAACCCCATCTTAGAGGAGCACGCACTCCAGATTATTCTAAACAATTTCTCACAACCTTTGAGAGGTCTTATCTCCACCTCATCTTCCAAATCTTTCATTGAGCTTACTTAACGGGCCGAGTGGCTCGAGATGGGAATAGAGAATGGGGTCTATGATGGCATCACCCTTGTCAAGAATAATCAAGATTCAAAGAGGAAGGAAAATTTCATCTTCTCTGCCAATGTCGGCCGCAGTGACCACAAAAATAGCAAGAGCAATCATGCAGGTCAGAAAGAAAAGTCTTCAAAGAAGAATGAAAAATTGAGTCAGCAGAAAGAAAAGATAAAACGGGATGGTTGGGGTGACGATCGTCAGTTTACTCCTCTTGAGCAACCTCTCGATGAAATCTTTGAATATATGCTGACCAAAGAAATGGTAAAGCTCCCAAGAGACACAGATCCTCCCACGATCATGGGAAGGTTCATGGACCAATTCTGCAAATTCCATTGGGCAGTAGGACACGATACTGACCACTGTTTTGTCTTCAAGAACATTATTCAAGATTGCATTGATAAGAATATCCTCGTTGAAGATAAAAAGAAGGACTACCCATCTTTCCTCGATTACTCAAAAAGCCGACAATGCTAGCATTTTCCCATTTCTCATTTTGCCTTCAAAAGATGATGTAATCCTGTCTATCTTTCCTTGATTTGTCATTTTCCTTCAATGCATCGATAAAATTATCAATTTCTCCTTCTCTGCACCATGTCCTTCTGCGAGAAGTGATATTTTTCAGAGTCTCTCCTGAATCAATCAAAAGTCAGAAAGTATTCTTCAAATATCAATTACTTATCCTTTCATCTAACTTCTCACTCCCCAGTTATACTGGGGCATTATTTTGAAAATTGTCTTCAAAACATCCTGTATGCAGGCAGGGTCAAATAAATCTCTCATTTTGCATGCATTTGCATTCATTTACATACATTTGCATTCATTTGCATTTGCATGCATTCATTCGCATTCATTTGCATCCATATGTATTGAATTCATTTCCCCTTCAGGTTAAGGGATAAACCTGAACCACCCATTCAGGATAAGGGATAAATCCTGAGACCCCGACAGTTGTTTAAGTCATTGTGAGAATGAAGACTGAAAATCTCTCATCAGAATCAGTTGGGTAAAATTTTCTAAATCCAGTGTTCGTGATGGTAAATTTTAAAAAAAAATCCAGTGTTCGTGCTGGTAAAATTTTCTAAATCCAGTGTTCGTGCTGGTAAATTTTCAAAAAAAAAAAAATCCAGTGTTCGTGCTGGTAAGATTTTCAAAATCCAGTGTTCGTGCTGGTAAAATTTTCTAAATCCAGTGTTCGTGCTGGTAAGATTTTCAAAATCCAGTGTTCGTGCTGGTAAGATTTTCTAAATCCAGTGTTCGTGCTGGTAAATCCTCAAAATCCAGTGTTCGTGCTGGTAATTCTTCCAAAAATAGTATTCGTACTGATCCATTTTCAAAATCCAGTACTTATACTGGTTCATTTCCAAAATCCAGTATTCACGCTGGTACACCTTTCAAAATCCAATTGTTATTGGTCGGACTTTCAAAATCCAATTTTTATTGGTCAAACTTTCAAAATCTGGTTTACTGGTTAATGTTTTCAAACCTAATCTATGCTAGTCTAGTTTTCCTTCGGGATTCGAGTTCCGACTCGAATTTTCTTTCCTTCTAACCGGTCTAATTTTCCTTCGGGATTCGAGTTCCGACTCGAATTTTCTTTCCTTCTAATTAGTCTAGTTTTCCTTTGGGATTCGAGTTCTGACTTGAATTTCCTTTCCTTCTGACCAGTCTAGTTTTCCTTCAGGATTCGAGTTCCGACTCGAATTTTCTTTCCTTCCAATTGATCTAGTTTTCCTTCGAAGATTCGAGTTCCGACCCGAGTTTTCTTTTCCTAAAATTGGTCTAGAAGATTAGAGTTCCGACTCGAATTTTCTTTCCTTCTAATTAGTCTAGTTTTCCTTTGGGATTCGAGTTCCGACTCGAATTTTTTTTCCTTCTGACCGGTCTAGTTTTCCTTCAGGATTCAAGTTCCAACTCGAATTTTCTTTCCTTCCAATTGATCTTGTTTTCCTTCGAAGATTCGAGTTCCGACCCGAGTTTTCTTTTCCTAAAATTGGTCTAGAAGATTAGAGTTCCGACTCGAATTTTTCTTCTAAATTCCAATTTCAAATTTCAAATATCAAATATCAAATATCAAATTTCAAAATTTAAAATTTTAAAATTTCAATTTCCAATTTCGACCCTTTTGGTCACCCAATACCAATTTTAGTCATTTCCTTATGCGAGAGACCCTTTTTACAGGAAGAGTTCGAGGGAGCTCGTTCTTTTCGCATGCTATCCTTTGTTCACCTAGCCCCTTTTCAGGGAGAGTTTGAAGGGACTCGTGTCTATGTGAACTGTTTGCAAAACAAATTTCCAATTTCATACAAGGAACCCTTAGTTTAGGGAGAGCTTCGACGGAAGTTCGCTTTCCTTGTGACCACAATTTCATACTAGGCCATTTCATCATGAAGGACCCTCTTTTCAGGGAGAGTGTGATGGACTCGCTCTTTCATGACCAATTCATCAACCTCACCATTACCGCCCCCTTTCCATAAGAGAAGCCTAATATTAGGAAGTTTTGACGAAAGCTTAATTTCTCTTCAAAAGTTTGTTTTGCAAACACCTCCTCCTCAGGGAAGAGAGGAGTAATTTCTATTTCCAAATTCTAAATCTTCTCCTTTGGGGAAAGGAGAAGAAAATTTCTGCCATGGATGCGTTGCGTTGTGCTTCAGATGCTCGCTCTCACCAAGGATTTCAAGAAAATTTTGCCAATTTGTCATTAAATATTTGTTGATTTCAAAATCTTTATTGCACAAAAACATTACCTCAGAATACTGTGAACACCCCAAATTTTCCAAAAAATCCAAAAATGACCCTTTTTGACCCTAACTCCATTTTCTGAGAAATCAAAGCAAATTCTTCAGACTTTCTGGATTAAAAACCATATTGATCCATTCAAAATCGTTTTCAGGTTCAAATCCGGTGCCTTAAATCCATATTTCCTAAAAACCCGGATCCTAACTCACTTCTGAAGAAGTTTTCTCAAAATGACTTTAAAATTCTCAGAAGAATTCCCTTTTGTAAATATTTTTGCAAAAAAAAAAAAAAAAAACACAAAAAATTAGTTTTAATCCTTGTTTTCTCACAAGCTTTAGGATTTTTATTCTAAAAATACAAAAAAATTGAAAAAAAAACTAAAAACCAAAAAAATTAAGAAAGTTATGAGAAAAACAAATGGGTTTAAGCTTTTTAAAATCAATTTTGCTAAAAAAATCAATTTAAAACCGTTTTATGAAAAATCTTTTACACGGAGCCTTCTTTTGGAAAATCCAAATTTTTACAAACCCTTCTTAGGGTTTCTCTTTGAAAAAACTCGGAGAGGAGTGGCGGCGGACTCTCTTCATCGCCCCCCTCTCTCTCTCTCTCCTCCATGGTCGATCACACTAAAACCCCACTTCTCAGATGGCTTCCTCTCGCCATCACCCTCCATCTCCGAACCTTCATCCTCCACCTTCGATCTCCAACCGATTTCAAAAACCCTCCTGAAGCTTCCTCTTCCTCCTTAAGAAGGGACTCAGGAGACCTTCTAAAACCCCCGCTCTTCACCTCCACACCCCTCCTCTCTCTCCTTCGGAGCATCGCTTCTTCACCTTACCACGCTCTTCTTCTTCTTCTCTGTTTCTTCTCTTTGAGGTAATCAGGGTAAACCTACAGCAGCACAAAAGGGGGATCGTTTCTTCACCACAATATCCCTTTTCTATTTCAACAGAAGAAAATTTTCCTTTGAAGGAGCGTCGACTCTCTCCTTCCCGACTTCTGCAGAATCAAAATTCCTGCAAAACAAGCAGCCGCCGCCGACTCCTCCTTCACGGTGTTCCTTCCCTAGAGCTCCTGTAACTCAAAGTAAGTGCCATTCTTCCCCTAATTTTTTTTCTTGTTTTCTTTGTTTTTGTTTTTATTATTATTCTGATTTCCCTTGCTCTCATTCCCTTAAAAAGCACATTTGGTAGCGTCGGATTGCCCATGGCAATATCGACCTACCTCCGTGCAACATCAATGGAGTTTGTGAACTCCAATATTTTCTGTCGTTTTTTTTTTACTTTTACATAGCTTCCATTTCTTTCTTTTTCCCGTTCTGCACTTTAGTTTCTTTTCGTCACCTGTTGATTATTGAATTTTCACTTTTATTTGATGACCAAGTTGATTTGGACGATCACAATGGTTTTTGAGTTAACCTTCAAGTTTCAATTTAATGTTTAATCTCTGTTTTCTGTGGATGAAAATTGAATGATCACGATCTCATCTTGTCGCAGAAAAATTATCGCTGAAAGGGATTCGATTCATGTAAATAATATGTGCACTGCATGTCTTTTGTTACACAGTTTGTCATGCTCTTGGTTTTTTTTTTAAAAAAAAAAAAAGAAAAAAAAAAAGAAAAGAAAAGAAGAAGCTCTTCTATTATAAAACCATCTATGGAATTATTGGGAAAATGTCTGAATCATCACTCGTTGATGATTTAGAGTACTCCCCCCCTCCATTTGATCACATGGTCCTGCAGCTATATGCTCCGTCATATTCCTCTTTAATGATTTCGGAATGTCTTGCGTATTTAAACCCATCGGTTTACATATCTAGGTCACTCCCATCTTCATCCCATCATCGTCGTTTGCTGGTACTTCCATGTTTAAGTATCACGTTCCGATTATCTCTCAGAACCACTAAATTATATTCTGCTTGAAGCCTCAATAGGGATGGATTGGCTAGGTATAACATAAATGTCATCCGGTCTTGCAGCACATAGGGAGAATCACATTAAGCTCTCATCCTTTTATGTCCAGTAGCATATTTTCATCCATAGGATTACGCTCTGTTTGTGCAGTAACCATCCAACAGTTGCATTTTTTTTTTATTTAGTGGGCATCATTTTACCTCCATCGTCAGACATTTTATTTGCTCTCCCAGCATCTGCATCATTTGATTCATGTTGCATCCCATTTCATTCATAATTACCATTCATGTCGCATGTGCTCATTTCACATTTTCATTCAATAAAACCTTGATCTACACTGTATCGACTCTTTATATCAGATTCGTTTTCCTGTGTATCTTCATCCATTTTTGCCTGGCGAGGATATATTTTCAACTTTACATTCCATTTCTTGACTCACATCTCCCACATTTTTTTTAGTTTTAATCTATTTGAAGTTCTGTTTTCTATAAATCATAACTGCGATTCCTGATGTGAAAATGCCTACTTGAGCTTCATCTCCTGCTGTAGCCCCACTGCGCACCAACTCTGCATATTATATCATTCTTATGATCTTTTCGGCCTAGTATCTCAAAAAAAAAAAAAAAGAGGGGGAAGTGGAGATGGTAAGTTGCTCCAGCATGGTATATCTGGGGTAATTTGGTTTTGTTGGATTTTTGAATATTCATTGTTACAACGATGAATCAGATCAATTGATGCCTTCACCCGCTGGGATTGCCTCAAAACGAGAGGGCCCTTTGGTGCATTTCTTAGTTCTAACCAAAGCCTACACTCTAGCATAAAAGCAGGAAATAACTCAGCAGATGATATCTTCAGAATTCCTCTAAGGACCAGGACTTTTAAAAGCTCAAGTAAATAATGTACTTCAGGTGGGTATGTTCAAAGAATCAAAGTGATTTAGCAGGTAATCCCAGACTCAACAAGTTAAAATTACTGAACCCATACAGCAGCATCTCCCTATGCCTGCCACGCACCTGTATTATTTTTTTTATTTTATTTTTATTTTCCTCTGTAAATGATTCTTGTTCATGTTTCTGTAGTCATTGGATTTGTTTGGTTGATTCCTGCTTCTGTTGGAGATGGAATGATGGATGAAATCTATAAAGTGCCGTTAGTCTCGACCAAACCAAACAATGAAGAGTTGCTTGAAGTTTCAAGAGGGAATGATTACAAATACCAATAAGGCAGTCCAGAACTATATCATTCAGAGATAGCTCAAATTGACGAATGGCAGAAAAGATACCAAAGGTGACTGGTGCAGTTGCTTTTGAAAGCAAATTACGTGTTTTCAATCAAAATGTGAACTAGCAAATGTGGATTGCAAACTCTGAACTACATGATGACTCAGAATTTTACTAGCAGTCGCTCCAAGAATCATTCAAATCTTGATTCAAGAGCATTCACCTTTGGCCGCTTCTTGTAAACCCTGCTTCACTTATATTCAGCATAACCACCTTACACCTGCAGCAGCACATGTCATCGTAGTACCTGACTTGCACAGTAAGTTTCAGGTTCGTATACCCATGTCATTTACTTTGACTGTTTATTTCATTTACTGATCCATTTGTTATATTTTATCATAGGTTTGTTGTTGTGTATACATTACTGATCATGCTGTCGTTTAGTATTATCCCCTTTCCTGTAGGGTCATTGGCTTTGGTGGTTTATTTTGCAAATACAAATCATAAGTTTCATTTAGTTTTGATATTTTGTGCTTATATCTGTCATTAAGCAATATCGTTGGTATTGTTGTTCTCTTTCACCATGGTCTCGATGACTGTATTTATTATTCTCTGCATTGGTTTTCAAAAGCATTGTCCCTACCGATTTCCTACAATTTTATTTTAGCAGAAGAAGAGAATTTATGGTTTCATTGTGGATTCTTTTATCAACATTAGTTTTCCTTGATCATCGGGGATCACATATTGATTCTAATATGTATAAATCTATGACCCGAAGCATTATGTTTGGTGCGATAACTAATAAGTGGGTTTTGTGCATAGTTAAGGTTATCCCAAGAAAAACTCATAGATGAACAGAACCCTGGTTGTCATTATGGGGCTACAAGCACTCTACTATGGGGAAATGGATCACCTGATGAGCTAATGTTGTGTAGTGGGTATGGATCAAGGCGGAAGACCAAATGCTACTCAGGCCATACTTCCCGCAGAATGTTACATTACAGAATTGCTGCATCAATAAAAATTCACTACAGTGTGCCTTCATTGTATTGCTCTTGTATGATTCGTGATCACTTACGCTTTGAGCTTGATTCATATATATATTTATATATATATACATATGTACATATACATATATATTTGATTCATTCAATAGTCACTACCATATCATCCACTATGTCAACCCTTCACGTTCATCATTCCACTTATACATATATGTATATATACATATATGTGTATATATGTACATTCATATCCTGATACATATATGTATATAAGTATACATACACATGAATATATATATATATATATATATATATATATATATATATATATATATATATATATATATATATATACATATCAATTTTCATCTTTTCCACATGCCTCTTATACATCTATTGGGAGTTTCATATACTTTGTATGCTAACCATGCCCTTCTTTTTGCAGAAAATACATGGAAATTGTTATCCTCTTTTTCTAGAATTAGAGACTCATGTGAATATTTTCAAGAATGTAATAGTTAGACTATAATGAAAGTTTTACATTTCAAGTATTAGAATAGAATGTATGAGCATACATGCCTTAGAGATTACTTGTTTTCATATCATTTTTTTCTCATTTCTCAAATTCTCACAATGGTGGAACACGAATGACACGTGCACCATTTTGTAAGAGGTAAGTTAACTCTAAGTTGACGATTTACATTAACGGCCATAGTCGGGGTGTAAACAAAACTTAGAATTTTTATCTTTTACAAAATAAACACTGGACCCGCACTGGATCCATTTTCAAAATTCATCATATTTTCTAAAAAATATTTCTCTTCTTTTATCAGAATTTAACTTAAAATTAACTCAAAATATATACCAATGGCCATAGTCAGGGTATATTGAGAGTTAATTTCATTTTAAATTCTATAAAAGCACCAAAAAATTGTATTTTATTCTTCACTTGAATTTAAATGTGATTATTATATAATATATCCAATGACCATAGTCAGGGATATATTATATCTTCAATCTCATTCTTAATTCATTTAAAGAATGAAATAGCTTTTCAAAAGCCAATTTCAAAGGTTTAAATTCATTCATCATATAGGATAGAATTGCATCATATTTTCAAAATTTCCCTTTTCCAAGTGATTCTTCTTCTTCATTCCTCAGATCAAATCTTGTTCAAATCCAATTCTATCTCATTTCAAGATTCAAAAATTCAATTTCAAAGTCCAATTTGACTTTGAAATTCCAAAATCACTTTATTCAAACTTCAAATTTTCCAAAACTCAATTCAAAATTCAATCTCAAAGTTCAAATTAACTTTGAAAGTTTCTAAATTCATCTTCTGATTCAAAATCCAGTTTCTTCAAAGTTTTAAATCAAAGTTGAGATTAACTTTGAATCTCAAAAGTCCAAATCTTCTCAAGTTCAAATCTGGATCTTCAAAAACCCAGATCATCTTTAAAAATCCTATTTGGACTTCTCAAAACCCAAATCCAAAATCAAATCCTAGTCTCAACTTGGATCCAGATTTCCAAGTATGAAACTCCATTCCACTTGGGATCTCCAATTACAGATCCAAATTCCATTTAGGATCAAAATCCTCATTCCATTTTTGGATCTCCAAATCCAAAATCCATTTATGATCCAGATCCCATTCTACCATTGGATCTCAGATTCAGATCCAAATTCCAACTCTTAGGATCCAGAATCCAACTCTACTTTGGATCTCAGACTTCAGATCCAACTCCATTTTAGGATCGAGAATCCAACTCTATCTTGGATCTTCAGATCCAAATTTCATCCTGGATTCCAAATCTTGAATCCAATTCCCTTCAAAATTCCTAAATTCTACTTTAATTTCAATTCTTAAAGCCAATTCCATTTCATTCAAACCAAGTTCCTATCCTAAATCCAAAAATCAACTCAAAACTCTATTCAGAATCCAGAACTTGGATTCGGATTTCATCTTGAAATTCCAACTTTTTTTTCAAATCCCAATTTTCAATTCCTTTTGATTTCCCACATTTCCTTCTGAATTCAAAACTTCAAAATTGGAATCCAATTCCATTCCAACTATTCATCCAAGTTCAAACTTCTAAATTCAAAATCCATTTATGACTTTAAAAATTTCCTTCATTCTCTTTTTATCTCAAGACTTCAAAATCAATTTCCAAATTCCAGATTTATTTTCCCAAGCTCTTGATTATTCTAAAAACTTAGAACTTTAATCTTAAGTTCTAAGTTAAGAATCATTTCTTCACTTTATCAGATTCACTTGGAAATTCTTCAAAATATTTTCAAAAGAGCATACATCTTTGCATTTGCACAAGCATGATTCATTGTGCATTTTAGACTTAGGATAAATACTTAGATAATTTCTTAGCAAAGCAAAAGGCACTAAATTCGACCCTTGGTTCGATTACCCCTGGTAAAGGCGCCAGGAACGGTCGAACCTCGTACCGACGAGCGGATCCCGTCTCCCGATTTTCCCGCAAATATTTCAAAAACGGAGGTGAGTTATTTCAAAATATTTTCAAAATTAAGGTCAAGTGAGAGCCGCAAAAGATTTCCTCTTCCCTTCTCTTCTTTCTTTTCTCTCCATTCTCTTATCTTTTCTCCCTTCAAAAAGGAGGAAAATAAGAGGTTGGAAAGGAAAAGAGAAGGAAGAGAGAGAATATTACGAGAGGAAAAATTTGCGTTGATCACAGTTTTGGCGACCGTGATGGGACTCGTCTTCGTTCGGTCGAATTTAATGCCTTTTCTTTTTGCTTTGACATTATCTAAAGTCTTTATTCTTCAAAATGTCAGCTACATTTTCATGCAAACCTTAGGAGCCTAGATTTTGTCCTAAGCTGACATCTTTGCATATAGGATTTAAGTATGGTTTGGTAGGACCATATTGAGGAGATTATTCATGTTCACATTAGACTTAGGTCTTAAATACAACTCTCCTCAATTTTAGGGATTGAATGCAAAACAATGTATGCAAGTGTATGCTTCTCTTCATTTTAATCTATCTCTTTAGGACTTGCATTAGAGCCCTCTGATTTCTTGCATGTTGAACATATTTTGAAAACCTCCTTACCTATATTATCCCAGTCTTCACGTTGCTGGGCTGTCTCACTGAACCATAGTTCGGGAGAGAGCCTCACAACTGGACCACTTATTTGGGTTCACGCCCCCCTACCACGTACCTAAGGGCCATAGTCCGAGGTATATCGGTAGGTGCTCAAGGATGTTGGGAAGCCCTTGCCTTAGAACCAGAGGAATATTTCTATGCCACGTACTTCAAGCTTCGGCTTGAGTATATCGGCGTGTCTTGATTGGAATCAGATGATTTGAACCCTAGAGTTAGGATTAAGGTCCTACAAGCCATTTCAAAAATTGCATTTAGAGTCAGCCTCTAGGGATTGCTGTTTGCGCATTCTTGTTTGTATATCTATGATTGTATGATATTTGATATTCTCTATATTTTCCAAAACCCTGGGTATATATTATTCAAAATTTCCTCCTTATTTTAAAACCCAGGTGTATTTTCCTTTTTCTTCTCTTAATTTCTTCTAAATTCTTTTTTTGATCCTGCCTGCAATTCTTCAAAATTTTTCTTTCCTTACCCTCATTCATAATAAAACATCTTTCTGTCAGGATGTGTCCTTTTCAAAATTTATCTTTATTTTACTTGTATCTTTTTTTTTTTTTAGAAAGACAGTGCGGTTGTCGCAAATTTTGGTGACAACCCGATTCCTTGTAATGGGATGTTTTCATTTTCAGATTATGATTTCCTCCTTTATTAAAATTTCTTCCTAGATCTTTTCTAAAAAGACCCATTTATAATCCACAGAGAGCATCAACACTATCAGTTAAGTCGGGCAAAGCTCAGAGATCACACTGTTCTAACATCCCAGTTACAAGCAGAGAGAGTAAGGAATGGATTCTCAAAAATCTGTCAAAAAGGGAGTTCAGGACAATAGAAGTGAGATCGATCCTGCGATATACCAATTATTCAAAAAGATGATGGTGGAGATATTATCTGAACAAGCTGAAGCCAATTGCGGAAAAGCTCCCGAAGAAGGAAAGACGCCTGTCGCCTTCCCTCTGACTGAACACAGCCACATCAGTGCAGGAAACTCTAAAGCCAGCAGGATCATCCATCAAGGCAACCAGGGCAGCTACTTGGGAGAACACAAAAGCCAGATTGGGAAATATTATGAAGACCATAATAGACCTCTTCAATACAGTCCTCAACAGAAAGGCAAGAAGCAAGAAGAACCAAAGCGCAAGGATTGGAGCAAGGATCGAGATTTCACTCCTTTAGATCAACCGCTCGACACAATCCTCGAATATATGATGGCCAACAGATTACTCAGGCTCCCAAAAGCCGCCAGCCCTTCCACAGTCATGGGAAAATATATAGACCAGTTCTGCAGATACCATCAAGTAACAGGGCATGACACTGAGCATTGCTTCATCTTTAAGAATATCGTTCAGGATTGCCTCGATAAGAATCTCTTTGTCAAAAACGAAGAAGAAAGGCATCCAGATCTCCTAAACATGCAAGCTCAGTCCAGCTATCAGGCAGGGGTCAGCACTCAGTGGAAGTCAAGCAAGCCTAAGAAAGCAAAGCATAAGGGTTGGGGTTATGACCGACAACTTACCCCCCTAGGCCAGCCAATCGAAGAAGTTCTCCAATACCTACTCGAGAAAGGCATGATCAAACTCTCAAAGCAGGATGATCCCTCTGTCACCAAGGGGAAATGGAAAGATCGCTTCTGCAAGTTTCATCGAGCAAGAGGGCATGACACGGAGCACTGCTTCGTCCTCAAAAACATTGTGCAGGACTACATTGATAAAGAGCTTCTGGTACCAGAGGAAGGAGAAGAGCAGACTGCAGTTCCGCCCGAACCATTTCCATACTACTCAGAGAATTGAGAATGCCAAGAGTTTTTCGCTTTCATCCCTTTCTGTCAGTCGCTTTGTAGGGGCAAGTCAGCCCAGTTTTTGTGACTTCTTTCTAGTTAAAATACTTGTAAATATTCAGTTCTGTCATCAACTTTTGCTTATCAATGAAATGTCGATTTTCTTTATATCTTTGATATTCAATACTCTCTTCCTTTTGCCATATTGGGGCATTAAAATTTCTTTTTCAAAAATTCAGGACAATCCTGACATCATTCATGAGAGAAATGATATTACCTATGAGGGTCTTTCAAAAATCATGAAAATTTTAGTTCATATATTTTATTATAACCTTTTTCAAAGATCAACCCTTGCGTTGATCATATTTTATGAAAACTGATTTCGAATTATCACATTTCAAAGATCAACCCTTGTGTTGATCATATTTTCCAAAGAATTGACTTCAAATCATTACATTCAAAGATCAACCCTTGTGTTGATCATATTTTCTAAAAATTGTTTTCAAATTATTACATTCAAAGATCAACCCTTGTGTTGATCTCATTTTCCGAAATTTGATTTCATTACATTCAAACATCAACTCTTATGTTGATCATATTTTCCTAAAAATTGATTTCAAATCATTGCATTTCAAAAATCAACCCTTGTGTTGATCATATCTTCCAAAATTGGTCTTTCAAGCCATTACATTTCATAGATCAACCCTTGCGTTGATCATATTTTCTAAAAAAAAAAATTTTGGTTTTCAAATCATTATATTCAAAGATCAAACCCTTGTGTTGATCTCATTTTCCAAAAAATTGGTTTCATTCATAGATCAATCCCTTGTGTTGATCTCATTTTCCAAAAAATTTGATTTCATTCAAAAGTTCAATCCCTTGTGTTGATCCCATTTTCCAAAAATTTGATTTCATTTTCATTCAAAGATCAACCCTGGTGCTGATCTCATTTTTCCTAAAAATTTGATTTTATTGCATTCAAAGATCAGTCCTGGTGTTGATCATATTTTCCTAAAAATTGATTTCAAATCATTTGCATTCAAAAGATCAACCCTGGTGCTGATCTCATTTTTCCAAAAATTTGATTTTATTGCATTCAAAGATCAATCCTGGTGTTGATTATGTTTTCTAAAAAATTGATTTCAAATCATTATATTCAAAGATCAACCTCTGCGTTGATCATATTTTCTAAAAAATTGATTTTCGAATCATTGCATTCAAATATCAACCCCTGTGTTGATCATATTTTCTACAAATTGGTTTTCAAAATCATTGCTTTAAAAATTTAACCCTCATGATGATCTCTCATGAATGACCCCATTTCAAAGATTAGCTCTCGTGGTTAATCCTTCCTTCCAAAATGATTTTCTCATCATCTTCTCTAATTTTAAAAGATCCCACATGCAGGCAGGATCAAATTCTTTTCTCAAACCTTTTGCTTATCCATTTTTATCAGTTTTATCAATCTTTATTTATCCATTTTATTAATTCTCCTTGATTCTTATTTTCAAAAAATTTCCCTTTCAGGTTAAGGGATAAACCTGATGCCTCTTTTCCCAGGAGGTATTTCTTTTTTCTTCTTTCTTTATCCCCCCTTCAGGTTAAGGGATAAACCTGAAACCTCATCCTACGAGGTCTTTCTTTCTTCAGGATAAGGGATAGTCCTGAATGACTTTTTCTTTTAAAGCTTCGTTAATCTCTGCTAAGTCTTTTTCTTCATCCAATTTTATCAATTTTATTTCTTAATTAAATTTTAAATTCTTCCGATTCTTTATTAAAGCTTTTTCACCAACTTTTTGCCTAAAATTTATTCCTTTCCCATTCAGGATAAGGGATAATCCTGAAACCCCTCATAGGAGCAACAATGCTACCTGTGAGAATTATTTCCATAAAAAAATTCCTTGATTCTTCTCTTTCATCAAATCTCCCATCAATTTCTATCTCTTCTCATTTGTTCTTTTAAATTTTATTTCCTCTCCAATCAAGATAAGGGGTCAATCAGATTATTCAGTCCCCTAAATGGTCATTCTCAATCCTAGGTCCGGTCCTCGCACTAGCAAAATTCTAAAAACTCAATCTCTTGTCAAAAACCCGAGTTTTCACTCGGGCTTCTTCCTTTATTCTTTCATTCGAAGTTCTGAGTTCCGACCAGGATTTCCTTTTTCCAATCCTCGCATTGGAAATCCTTCATTTCTTTAGAAATCCGAGTTCCAGCTCGGGTTTTTCCTTCTATTATTCTCCGTCGAAGTTCTGAGTTCCGACCAGGACTTCTTTTTGAATCCAATCCTCGCATTGGAAATCCTTCATTCCTTTAAAAATCCGAGTGCCAGCTCGGGTTTTTCTTCTATTATTTTCGGTCGAAGTTCCGAGTTCCGACTCGGACTTCCTTTTGAATCCAATCCTCGCATTGGAAATCCTTCATCCCTTTGGAAATCCCAGTTCCAGCTCGGGTTTTTCCTTCTATTATTTTTCAGTCGAAGTTCTGAGTTCCGACCAGGACTTCCTTCTGAATCCAATCCTCGCATTGAAAATCCATCGTTTCTTTTTCGAGTCTCAACTCGAGTTTTCCTTCTATTATTTTTCGTTCGAAGTTTTGAGTTCCGACCAGGACTTCCTTTTGAATCCAATCCTCGCATTGGAAATCCATCATTTCTTTTTCCCCTTCAGGTTAAGGGATAAACCTGATGCCTCCTTCTAACGAGGTATTTCTTTCCTTCTTTCCCAATTCAGGATACGTAGATAAATCCTGAAAATAGACCACATGCAGTCAGGATGTGATGGTCCATTGAATCCAGAATTTCTCATATTTTACTCACCTTTACAACCCAGTCCTCGCACTAGAGTATTTCCGAAAATCTTCAATCATATGTTGAGCTCATTTGGAAAATCCGGTTCTCACGCCGGTAACCTTCTAAATTGAGTGCTCTGATCAAATTCTTTTCTTTTACAAAAATTCAAGATCTGACTTAAATCTGATGTATTTCCAAAAGATCCAGCATCTCACTGGCCATGTATTTCCAAAAGATCCAACTTTCGTTGGTCATGTATTTCCAAAAGATCCAGCTTTTGCTGGTCATGTATTTCAAACGTTCCAGCTTTCTGCTGGTCATGTATTTCAAACGTTCCAGCTTCTGCTGGTCATGTATTTCAAAGGTTCCAGCTTTTGCTGGTCATATATTTCCAAAATCAAGAGATTGCGACTCAAGGTTTCATCAAAATCTATATTGAGTGATTATTTTACAAAGAATTCGTGAAAACTTTGCCAATTTGCTAAAACATTTGTTGATTCTAAATATTCTTACTGAACAAAGAGAATTTCCTCAGATTACCTCCAGTATTTCCTTCCAAAAAGGTGAAACTTTTTGCGAAAAAGAGGTAAAAATTCAAATCTCTTCCTGTTGATCAACCAAAAGGATGTAAGAAATATCCTCGATATGATCAATAGAAGAAATCTTCAATGATGTTGAAAAGCCAGAAGCGAATTGATATTGATCTTGGCTATGGTGCGTGTTTTAAAATGACTTTCTGGCAATCAGGCAGTAGAAGTATCTGAAGCCATAAAAAGAATACATTCCATCCATATCTCCTCATTTATTCATTTAAAGCTTCAGTCAAATATCCGCAAAAGAAATCTCTCGTTTGTCGTCAAGATGAAGGCGAATTAAGCGAGTGGATCCCCGGGGCCAAAGAAGATCTGAAACATCTCCAAGATGACGGAGTTTGTGACGGATCCTTCCAGGAAAAGTTCAGATCACCGTCAAGATGAAGGCGGATGTGATGGGCCTACCGACAAACCCTAAAAGATATTTGATTCCAGCTATCATCTAAAGACCTTTTGAGCCAATATCATATATAATCCCTGAGAAAAAGAAGGATCGGAGCATCTCCAAGATGAAGGAGTTTGTGACGTACCCTTCCCTGAAAAAGAGAGAAAAGTCAGGACATCCAAATGAAGGATGATGAGAAAAAAACCCGAGAAAGCCTAATGACTGAAAAAGAGTCCAAAAAAAGGATCATCATGGGAAAACACCCAGATATCAAACTGCCAAAGTTGCCAGAAGTCATCTTTTCTCATGCAAAGTTCTTTTATCAATATCTTTTTATTACTTGCTTTTATGAAATTAAGAATATTTCTTCTATTCTCATATCAGGGAAATGGATAGCTTCCTTGAAGAAAATCATCAGTGCTAAAATTTTGAATTTGACTCTTAGAACTCCGGAGTTAACCTCGTTGGAGGAAATACTCTAGGTAAAAGAGAGAATACCTTCGCATATACGTGCACATTTCCAAGCATTTGAATCAGCCATAATTTTATCTTATTGGCAAAATTTTCTAGCTATTCCAAGAATAAAATAAACATTCAATATCCATTTTGATGCAACCTAGCATTGTTTATATTTCCCAAAAGAGTTGCCTCTGAAGGAAGTATCTCTTCCTGTCCCATCACGGTTTTCTTATTTAAGAATTTCGTATGGACGACCCACTCAGGATAAGGGTCAAAAATCTGAAATTTCTTGCGAAAGATCATTTAAATTCAAAAGCTATGTCAATCTCAGCAATGAGACACCCAATTTCTTCTCCTTTTTAAAGCTTTAGGGACTCTATATTTCCTCCTTTCGCAAAAACCCCTCTCGGATTTGTTCGTCCAAATTCCGAAGGTCCCATTATGGTTTTCTCTATTTTTGAGAAACCGGTATGGTAGATTTCCCCCACTCAGAATAAGGGTTAAACCTGAACCATTTTGCGAAAGATTCTTTGATTTCAAAAGCTATTTCAGTCTCAGCAATGAGACGCCCAATTTCTTCCCCTTTTCAAAGCTTTAGGGACTCTATATTTCCTCCTTTCGCAAAAACCCCTCTCGGATTTGTTCGTCCAAACTCCGACGGTCCCATTATGGTTTTCTCCATTTTTTTGAGAAACCTGTATGGTAGATTTCCCGCACTCAGGATAAGGGTTAAACCTGAACCATTTGCGAAAGATCATTTAATTTCAAAAGCTATTTCAGTCTCAGCAATGAGACGCCCAATTTCTTCCCCTTTTCAAAGCTTTAGGGACTCTATATTTCCTCCTTTCGCAAAAACCCCTCTCGGATTTGTTCGTCCAAATTCCGAAGGTCCCATCGTGCTTTCTCTATTTTTGAGAAACTCGTATGGTAGATTTCCTATCCAGATCAAGAGTTAACCCGGAACCTCGCTTCGCGAGGTATCTTCCTTGCAGGTTTGGGTTAAACCTGAGGCACATTCCAATGAAATTCCTCGTTTTGACGAGATGTTTTCTTCCAGTCCCATCATGGCTCTTCCCATCTAGTAATCCATGCTTTGTATATCCATCCAAGAAAGGATTTTACTTGAGCTTCGTCTTAGAGGCATTTTTTAAAATGTCCCATCAAGATTCTCATGTATTCCTTTCCTCATTTCAAATTCATTTTGATATATCTTCGTCCCATCCAGGTTAAGGGCTAAACCTGAATCATTCCAACAAGAGTATCTTGTCTCACCCATGAGACCTGATCAAAATTCTCATTTCCCACCATTTCAGAATTTCCAACCAAAGTCCCATCACGATTTCATCATTTTCTACTCAATCATGTCATTTTCGAGGATTTTGTCTCCCCCAAGACCATTCAGGATAAGGTTTCAAGCCTGAGAAGCCATGTTTCCAAAATAATGCTTCCACACCCAGTTCAGATCTGCTGACTGGGGCATTTTTAAAATTTGGAGTGTTATCTTTGCCACTAAGCTCGGCTTTCAAACCGGCTTAGTAGCAAAGAGGGGCATCTGTGAACACCCCAAATTTTCCAAAAAATCCAAAAATGACCCTTTTTGCCCCTAACTCCATTTTCTGAGAAATCAAAGCAAATTCTTCAGACTTTCTGGATTAAAAACCATATTGATCCATTCAAAATCGTTTTCAGGTTCAAATCCGGTGCCTTAAATCCATATTTCCTAAAAACCCGGATCCTAACTCACTTCTGAAGAAGTTTTCTCAAAATGACTTTAAAATTTTCAGAAGAATTCCCTTTTGTAAATATTTTTGCAAAAAAAAACACAAAAAATTAGTTTTAATCCTTGTTTTCTCACAAGCTTTAGGATTTTTATTCTAAAAATACAAAAAAATTGAAAAATAAACTAAAAACCAAAAAAATTAAGAAAGTTATGAGAAAAACAAATGGGTTTAAGCTTTTTAAAATCAATTTTGCTAAAAAAATCAATTTAAAACCGTTTTATGAAAAATCTTTTACACGAAGCCTTCTTTTGGAAAATCCAAATTTTTACAAACCCTTCTTAGGGTTTCTCTTTGAAAAAACTCGGAGAGGAGTGGCGGCGGACTCTCTTCATCGCCCCCCCCTCTCTCTCTCTCCTCCATGGTCGATAACACTAAAACCCCACTTCTCAGATGGCTTCCTCTCGCCATCACCCTCCATCTCCGAACCTTCATCCTCCACCTTCGATCTCCAACCGATTTCAAAAACCCTCCTGAAGCTTCCTCTTCCTCCTTAAGAAGGGACTCAGGAGACCTTCTAAAACCCCCGCTCTTCACCTCCACACCCCTCCTCTCTCTCCTTCGGAGCATCGCTTCTTCACCTTACCACGCTCTTCTTCTTCTTCTCTGTTTCTTCTCTTTGAGGTAATCAGGGTAAACCTACAGCAGCACAAAAGGGAGATCGTTTCTTCACCACAATATCCCTTTTCTATTTCAACAGAAGAAAATTTTCCTTTGAAGGAGCGTCGACTCTCTCCTTCCCGACTTCTGCAGAATCAAAATTCCTGCAAAACAAGCAGCCGCCGCCGACTCCTCCTTCACGGTGTTCCTTCCCTAGAGCTCCTGTAACTCAAAGTAAGTGCCATTCTTCCCCTCATTTTTTTTTCTTGTTTTCTTTGTTTTTGTTTTTATTATTATTCTGATTTCCCTTGCTCTCATTCCCTTAAAAAGCACATTTGGTAGCGTCGGATTGCCCATGGCAATATCGACCTACCTCCGTGCAACATCAATGGAGTTTGTGAACTCCAATATTTTCTGTCGTTTTTTTTTTACTTTTACATAGCTTCCATTTCTTTCTTTTTCCCGTTCTGCACTTTAGTTTCTTTTCGTCACCTGTTGATTATTGAATTTTCACTTTTATTTGATGACCAAGTTGATTTGGACGATCACAATGGTTTTTGAGTTAACCTTCAAGTTTCAATTTAATGTTTAATCTCTGTTTTCTGTGGATGAAAATTGAATGATCACGATCTCATCTTGTCGCAGAAAAATTATCGCTGAAAGGGATTCGATTCATGTAAATAATATGTGCACTGCATGTCTTTTGTTACACAGTTTGTCATGCTCTTGGTTTTTTTTTTTAAAAAAAAAAAAGAAAAAAAAAAGAAAAGAAAAGAAGAAGCTCTTCTATTATAAAACCATCTATGGAATTATTGGGAAAATGTCTGAATCATCACTCGTTGATGATTTAGAGTACTCCCCCCCTCCATTTGATCACATGGTCCTGCAGCTATATGCTCCGTCATATTCCTCTTTAATGATTTCGGAATGTCTTGCGTATTTAAACCCATCGGTTTACATATCTAGGTCACTCCCATCTTCATCCCATCATCGTCGTTTGCTGGTACTTCCATGTTTAAGTATCACGTTCCGATTATCTCTCAGAACCACTAAATTATATTCTGCTTGAAGCCTCAATAGGGATGGATTGGCTAGGTATAACATAAATGTCATCCGGTCTTGCAGCACATAGGGAGAATCACATTAAGCTCTCATCCTTTTATGTCCAGTAGCATATTTTCATCCATAGGATTACGCTCTGTTTGTGCAGTAACCATCCAACAGTTGCATTTTTTTTTATTTAGTGGGCATCATTTTACCTCCATCGTCAGACATTTTATTTGCTCTCCCAGCATCTGCATCATTTGATTCATGTTGCATCCCATTTCATTCATAATTACCATTCATGTCGCATGTGCTCATTTCACATTTTCATTCAATAAAACCTTGATCTACACTGTATCGACTCTTTATATCAGATTCGTTTTCCTGTGTATCTTCATCCATTTTTGCCTGGCGAGGATATATTTTCAACTTTACATTCCATTTCTTGACTCACATCTCCCACATTTTTTTTTAGTTTTAATCTATTTGAAGTTCTGTTTTCTATAAATCATAACTGCAATTCCTGATGTGAAAATGCCTACTCGAGCTTCATCTCCTGCTGTAGCCCCACTGCGCACCAACTCTGCATATTATATCATTCTTATGATCTTTTCGGCCTAGTATCTCAAAACAAAAAAAAAAAAGAGGGGGAAGTGGAGATGGTAAGTTGCTCCAGCATGGTATATCTGGGGTAATTTGGTTTTGTTGGATTTTTGAATATTCATTGTTACAACGAGGAATCAAATCAATTGATGCCTTCACCCGCTGGGATTGCCTCAAAACGAGAGGGCCCTTTGGTGCATTTCTTAGTTCTAACCAAAGCCTACACTCTAGCATAAAAGCAGGAAATAACTCAGCAGATGATATCTTCAGAATTCCTCTAAGGACCAGGACTTTTAAAAGCTCAAGTAAATTATGTACTTCAGGTGGGTATGTTCAAAGAATCAAAGTGATTTAGCAGGTAATCCCAGACTCAACAAGTTAAAATTACTGAACCCATACAGCAGCATCTCCCTATGCCTGCCACGCACCTGTATTATTTTTTTTTATTTTATTTTTATTTTCCTCTGTAAATGATTCTTGTTCATGTTTCTGTAGTCATTGGATTTGTTTGGTTGATTCCTGCTTCTGTTGGAGATGGAATGATGGATGAAATCTATAAAGTGCCGTTAGTCTCGACCAAACCAAACAATGAAGAGTTGCTTGAAGTTTCAAGAGGGAATGATTACAAATACCAATAAGGCAGTCCAGAACTATATCATTCAGAGATAGCTCAAATTGACGAATGGCAGAAAAGATACCAAAGGTGACTGGTGCAGTTGCTTTTGAAAGCAAATTACGTGTTTTCAATCAAAATGTGAACTAGCAAATGTGGATTGCAAACTCTGAACTACATGATGACTCAGAATTTTACTAGCAGTCGCTCCAAGAATCATTCAAATCTTGATTCAAGAGCATTCACCTTTGGCCGCTTCTTGTAAACCCTGCTTCATTTATATTCAGCATAACCACCTTACACCTGCAACAGCACATGTCATCGTAGTACCTGACTTGCACAGTAAGTTTCAGGTTCGTATACCCATGTCATTTACTTTGACTATTTATTTCATTTACTGATCCATTTGTTATATTTTATCATTGGTTTGTTGTTGTGTATACATTACTGATCATGCTGTCGTTTAGTATTATCCCCTTTCTTGTAGGGTCATTGGCTTTGGTGGTTTATGTTGCAAATACAAATCATAAGTTTCATTTAGTTTTGATATTTTGTGCTTATATCTGTCATTAAGCAATATCGTTGGTATTGTTGTTCTCTTTCACCATGGTCTTGATGACTGTATTTATTATTCTCTGCATTGGTTTTCAAAAGCATTGTCCCTACCGATTTCCTACAATTTTATTTTAGCAGAAGAAGAGAATTTATGGTTTCATTGTGGATTCTTTTATCAGCATTAGTTTTCCTTGATCATCGGGGATCACATATTGATTCTAATATGTATAAATCTATGACCCGAAGCATTATGTTTGGTGCGATAACTAATAAGTGGGTTTTGTGCATAGTTAAGGTTATCCCAAGAAAAACTCATAGATGAACAAAACCCTGGTTGTCATTATGGGGCTACAAGCACTCTACTATGGGGAAATGTATCACCTGATGAGCTAATGTTGTGTAGTGGGTATGGATCAAGGCGGAAGACCAAATGCTACTCAGGCCATACTTCCCGCAGAATGTTACATTACAGAATTGCTGCATCAATAAAAATTCACTACAGTGTGCCTTCATTGTATTGCTCTTGTATGATTCGTGATCACTTACGCTTTGAGCTTGATTCATATATATATTTATATATATATACATATGTACATATACATATATATTTGATTCATTCAATAGTCACTACCATATCATCCACTATGTCAACCCTTCACGTTCATCATTCCACTTATACATATATGTATATATACATATATGTGTATATATGTACATTCATATCCTGATACATATATGTATATAAGTATACATACACATGAATATATATATATATATATATATATATATATATATATATATATATATATATATATATATATATATATATATATATATATATATATATATATATATATATATATATACATATCAATTTTCATCTTTTCCACATGCCTCTTATACATCTATTGGGAGTTTCATATACTTTGTATGCTAACCATGCCCTTCTTTTTGCAGAAAATACATGGAAATTGTTATCCTCTTTTTCTAGAATTAGAGACTCATGTGAATATTTTCAAGAATGTAATAGTTAGACTATAATGAAAGTTTTACATTTCAAGTATTAGAATAGAATGTATGAGCATACATGCCTTAGAGATTACTTGTTTTCATATCATTTTTTTCTCATTTCTCAAATTCTCACAATGGTGGAACACGAATGACACGTGCACCATTTTGTAAGAGGTAAGTTAACTCTAAGTTGACGATTTACATTAACGGCCATAGTCGGGGTGTAAACAAAACTTAGAATTTTTATCTTTTACAAAATAAACACTGGACCCGCACTGGATCCATTTTCAAAATTCATCATATTTTCTAAAAAATATTTCTCTTCTTTTATCAGAATTTAACTTAAAATTAACTCAAAATATATACCAATGGCCATAGTCAGGGTATATTGAGAGTTAATTTCATTTTAAATTCTATAAAAGCACCAAAAAATTGTATTTTATTCTTCACTTGAATTTAAATGTGATTATTATATAATATATCCAATGACCATAGTCAGGGATATATTATATCTTCAATCTCATTCTTAATTCATTTAAAGAATGAAATAGCTTTTCAAAAGCCAATTTCAAAGGTTTAAATTCATTCATCATATAGGATAGAATTGCATCATATTTTCAAAATTTCCCTTTTCCAAGTGATTCTTCTTCTTCATTCCTCAGATCAAATCTTGTTCAAATCCAATTCTATCTCATTTCAAGATTCAAAAATTCAATTTCAAAGTCCAATTTGACTTTGAAATTCCAAAATCACTTTATTCAAACTTCAAATTTTCCAAAACTCAATTCAAAATTCAATCTCAAAGTTCAAATTAACTTTGAAAGTTTCTAAATTCATCTTCTGATTCAAAATCCAGTTTCTTCAAAGTTTTAAATCAAAGTTGAGATTAACTTTGAATCTCAAAAGTCCAAATCTTCTCAAGTTCAAATCTGGATCTTCAAAAACCCAGATCATCTTTAAAAATCCTATTTGGACTTCTCAAAACCCAAATCCAAAATCAAATCCTAGTCTCAACTTGGATCCAGATTTCCAAGTATGAAACTCCATTCCACTTGGGATCTCCAATTACAGATCCAAATTCCATTTAGGATCAAAATCCTCATTCCATTTTTGGATCTCCAAATCCAAAATCCATTTATGATCCAGATCCCATTCTACCATTGGATCTCAGATTCAGATCCAAATTCCAACTCTTAGGATCCAGAATCCAACTCTACTTTGGATCTCAGACTTCAGATCCAACTCCATTTTAGGATCGAGAATCCAACTCTATCTTGGATCTTCAGATCCAAATTTCATCCTGGATTCCAAATCTTGGATCCAATTCCCTTCAAAATTCCTAAATTCTACTTTAATTTCAATTCTTAAAGCCAATTCCATTTCATTCAAACCAAGTTCCTATCCTAAATCCAAAAATCAACTCAAAACTCTATTCAGAATCCAGAACTTGGATTCGGATTTCATCTTGAAATTCCAACTTTTTTTTCAAATCCCAATTTTCAATTCCTTTTGATTTCCCACATTTTCTTCTGAATTCAAAACTTCAAAATTGGAATCCAATTCCATTCCAACTATTCATCCAAGTTCAAACTTCTAAATTCAAAATCCATTTATGACTTTAAAAATTTCCTTCATTCTCTTTTTATCTCAAGACTTCAAAATCAATTTCCAAATTCCAGATTTATTTTCCCAAGCTCTTGATTATTCTAAAAACTTAGAACTTTAATCTTAAGTTCTAAGTTAAGAATCATTTCTTCACTTTATCAGATTCACTTGGAAATTCTTCAAAATATTTTCAAAAGAGCATACATCTTTGCATTTGCACAAGCATGATTCATTGTGCATTTTAGACTTAGGATAAATACTTAGATAATTTCTTAGCAAAGCAAAAGGCACTAAATTCGACCCTTGGTTCGATTACCCCTGGTAAAGGCGCCAGGAACGGTCGAACCTCGTACCGACGAGCGGATCCCGTCTCCCGATTTTCCCGCAAATATTTCAAAAACGGAGGTGAGTTATTTCAAAATATTTTCAAAATTAAGGTCAAGTGAGAGCCGCAAAAGATTTCCTCTTCCCTTCTCTTCTTTCTTTTCTCTCCGTTCTCTTATCTTTTCTCCCTTCAAAAAGGAGGAAAATAAGAGGTTGGAAAGGAAAAGAGAAGGAAGAGAGAGAATATTACGAGAGGAAAAATTTGCGTTGATCACAGTTTTGGCGACCGTGATGGGACTCGTCTTCGTTCGGTCGAATTTAATGCCTTTTCTTTTTGCTTTGACATTATCTAAAGTCTTTATTCTTCAAAATGTCAGCTACATTTTCATGCAAACCTTAGGAGCCTAGATTTTGTCCTAAGCTGACATCTTTGCATATAGGATTTAAGTATGGTTTGGTAGGACCATATTGAGGAGATTATTCATGTTCACATTAGACTTAGGTCTTAAATACAACTCTCCTCAATTTTAGGGATTGAATGCAAAACAATGTATGCAAGTGTATGCTTCTCTTCATTTTAATCTATCTCTTTAGGACTTGCATTAGAGCCCTCTGATTTCTTGCATGTTGAACATATTTTGAAAACCTCCTTACCTATATTATCCCAGTCTTCACGTTGCTGGGCTGTCTCACTGAACCATAGTTCGGGAGAGAGCCTCACAACTGGACCACTTATTTGGGTTCGCGCCCCCCTACCACGTACCTAAGGGCCATAGTCCGAGGTATATCGGTAGGTGCTCAAGGATGTTGGGAAGCCCTTGCCTTAGAACCAGAGGAATATTTCTATGCCACGTACTTCAAGCTTCGGCTTGAGTATATCGGCGTGTCTTGATTGGAATCAGATGATTTGAACCCTAGAGTTAGGATTAAGGTCCTACAAGCCATTTCAAAAATTGCATTTAGAGTCAGCCTCTAGGGATTGCTGTTTGCGCATTCTTGTTTGTATATCTATGATTGTATGATATTTGATATTCTCTATATTTTCCAAAACCCTGGGTATATATTATTCAAAATTTCCTCCTTATTTTAAAACCCAGGTGTATTTTCCTTTTTCTTCTCTTAATTTCTTCTAAATTCTTTTTTTGATCCTGCCTGCAATTCTTCAAAATTTTTCTTTCCTTACCCTCATTCATAATAAAACATCTTTCTGTCAGGATGTGTCCTTTTCAAAATTTATCTTTATTTTACTTGTATCTTTTTTTTTTTTTAGAAAGACAGTGCGGTTGTCGCAAATTTTGGTGACAACCCGATTCCTTGTAATGGGATGTTTTCATTTTCAGATTATGATTTCCTCCTTTATTAAAATTTCTTCCTAGATCTTTTCTAAAAAGACCCATTTATAATCCACAGAGAGCATCAACACTATCAGTTAAGTCGGGCAAAGCTCAGAGATCACACTGTTCTAACATCCCAGTTACAAGCAGAGAGAGTAAGGAATGGATTCTCAAAAATCTGTCAAAAAGGGAGTTCAGGACAATAGAAGTGAGATCGATCCTGCGATATACCAATTATTCAAAAAGATGATGGTGGAGATATTATCTGAACAAGCTGAAGCCAATTGCGGAAAAGCTCCCGAAGAAGGAAAGACGCCTGTCGCCTTCCCTCTGACTGAACACAGCCACATCAGTGCAGGAAACTCTAAAGCCAGCAGGATCATCCATCAAGGCAACCAGGGCAGCTACTTGGGAGAACACAAAAGCCAGATTGGGAAATATTATGAAGACCATAATAGACCTCTTCAATACAGTCCTCAACAGAAAGGCAAGAAGCAAGAAGAACCAAAGCGCAAGGATTGGAGCAAGGATCGAGATTTCACTCCTTTAGATCAACCGCTCGACACAATCCTCGAATATATGATGGCCAACAGATTACTCAGGCTCCCAAAAGCCGCCAGCCCTTCCACAGTCATGGGAAAATATATAGACCAGTTCTGCAGATACCATCAAGTAACAGGGCATGACACTGAGCATTGCTTCATCTTTAAGAATATCGTTCAGGATTGCCTCGATAAGAATCTCTTTGTCAAAAACGAAGAAGAAAGGCATCCAGATCTCCTAAACATGCAAGCTCAGTCCAGCTATCAGGCAGGGGTCAGCACTCAGTGGAAGTCAAGCAAGCCTAAGAAAGCAAAGCATAAGGGTTGGGGTTATGACCGACAACTTACCCCCCTAGGCCAGCCAATCGAAGAAGTTCTCCAATACCTACTCGAGAAAGGCATGATCAAACTCTCAAAGCAGGATGATCCCTCTGTCACCAAGGGGAAATGGAAAGATCGCTTCTGCAAGTTTCATCGAGCAAGAGGGCATGACACGGAGCGCTGCTTCGTCCTCAAAAACATTGTGCAGGACTACATTGATAAAGAGCTTCTGGTACCAGAGGAAGGAGAAGAGCAGACTGCAGTTCCGCCCGAACCATTTCCATACTACTCAGAGAATTGAGAATGCCAAGAGTTTTTCGCTTTCATCCCTTTCTGTCAGTCGCTTTGTAGGGGCAAGTCAGCCCAGTTTTTGTGACTTCTTTCTAGTTAAAATACTTGTAAATATTCAGTTCTGTCATCAACTTTTGCTTATCAATGAAATGTCGATTTTCTTTATATCTTTGATATTCAATACTCTCTTCCTTTTGCCATATTGGGGCATTAAAATTTCTTTTTCAAAAATTCAGGACAATCCTGACATCATTCATGAGAGAAATGATATTACCTATGAGGGTCTTTCAAAAATCATGAAAATTTTAGTTCATATATTTTATTATAACCTTTTTCAAAGATCAACCCTTGCGTTGATCATATTTTATGAAAACTGATTTCGAATTATCACATTTCAAAGATCAACCCTTGTGTTGATCATATTTTCCAAAGAATTGACTTCAAATCATTACATTCAAAGATCAACCCTTGTGTTGATCATATTTTCTAAAAATTGTTTTCAAATTATTACATTCAAAGATCAACCCTTGTGTTGATCTCATTTTCCGAAATTTGATTTCATTACATTCAAACATCAACTCTTATGTTGATCATATTTTCCTAAAAATTGATTTCAAATCATTGCATTTCAAAAATCAACCCTTGTGTTGATCATATCTTCCAAAATTGGTCTTTCAAGCCATTACATTTCATAGATCAACCCTTGCGTTGATCATATTTTCTAAAAAAAAAAATTTTGGTTTTCAAATCATTATATTCAAAGATCAAACCCTTGTGTTGATCTCATTTTCCAAAAAATTGGTTTCATTCATAGATCAATCCCTTGTGTTGATCTCATTTTCCAAAAAATTTGATTTCATTCAAAAGTTCAATCCCTTGTGTTGATCCCATTTTCCAAAAATTTGATTTCATTTTCATTCAAAGATCAACCCTGGTGCTGATCTCATTTTTCCTAAAAATTTGATTTTATTGCATTCAAAGATCAGTCCTGGTGTTGATCATATTTTCCTAAAAATTGATTTCAAATCATTTGCATTCAAAAGATCAACCCTGGTGCTGATCTCATTTTTCCAAAAATTTGATTTTATTGCATTCAAAGATCAATCCTGGTGTTGATTATGTTTTCTAAAAAATTGATTTCAAATCATTATATTCAAAGATCAACCTCTGCGTTGATCATATTTTCTAAAAAATTGATTTTCGAATCATTGCATTCAAATATCAACCCCTGTGTTGATCATATTTTCTACAAATTGGTTTTCAAAATCATTGCTTTAAAAATTTAACCCTCATGATGATCTCTCATGAATGACCCCATTTCAAAGATTAGCTCTCGTGGTTAATCCTTCCTTCCAAAATGATTTTCTCATCATCTTCTCTAATTTTAAAAGATCCCACATGCAGGCAGGATCAAATTCTTTTCTCAAACCTTTTGCTTATCCATTTTTATCAGTTTTATCAATCTTTATTTATCCATTTTATTAATTCTCCTTGATTCTTATTTTCAAAAAATTTCCCTTTCAGGTTAAGGGATAAACCTGATGCCTCTTTTCCCAGGAGGTATTTCTTTTTTCTTCTTTCTTTATCCCCCCTTCAGGTTAAGGGATAAACCTGAAACCTCATCCTACGAGGTCTTTCTTTCTTCAGGATAAGGGATAGTCCTGAATGACTTTTTCTTTTAAAGCTTCGTTAATCTCTGCTAAGTCTTTTTCTTCATCCAATTTTATCAATTTTATTTCTTAATTAAATTTTAAATTCTTCCGATTCTTTATTAAAGCTTTTTCACCAACTTTTTGCCTAAAATTTATTCCTTTCCCATTCAGGATAAGGGATAATCCTGAAACCCCTCATAGGAGCAACAATGCTACCTGTGAGAATTATTTCCATAAAAAAATTCCTTGATTCTTCTCTTTCATCAAATCTCCCATCAATTTCTATCTCTTCTCATTTGTTCTTTTAAATTTTATTTCCTCTCCAATCAAGATAAGGGGTCAATCAGATTATTCAGTCCCCTAAATGGTCATTCTCAATCCTAGGTCCGGTCCTCGCACTAGCAAAATTCTAAAAACTCAATCTCTTGTCAAAAACCCGAGTTTTCACTCGGGCTTCTTCCTTTATTCTTTCATTCGAAGTTCTGAGTTCCGACCAGGATTTCCTTTTTCCAATCCTCGCATTGGAAATCCTTCATTTCTTTAGAAATCCGAGTTCCAGCTCGGGTTTTTCCTTCTATTATTCTCCGTCGAAGTTCTGAGTTCCGACCAGGACTTCTTTTTGAATCCAATCCTCGCATTGGAAATCCTTCATTCCTTTAAAAATCCGAGTGCCAGCTCGGGTTTTTCTTCTATTATTTTCGGTCGAAGTTCCGAGTTCCGACTCGGACTTCCTTTTGAATCCAATCCTCGCATTGGAAATCCTTCATCCCTTTGGAAATCCCAGTTCCAGCTCGGGTTTTTCCTTCTATTATTTTTCAGTCGAAGTTCTGAGTTCCGACCAGGACTTCCTTCTGAATCCAATCCTCGCATTGAAAATCCATCGTTTCTTTTTCGAGTCTCAACTCGAGTTTTCCTTCTATTATTTTTCGTTCGAAGTTTTGAGTTCCGACCAGGACTTCCTTTTGAATCCAATCCTCGCATTGGAAATCCATCATTTCTTTTTCCCCTTCAGGTTAAGGGATAAACCTGATGCCTCCTTCTAACGAGGTATTTCTTTCCTTCTTTCCCAATTCAGGATACGTAGATAAATCCTGAAAATAGACCACATGCAGTCAGGATGTGATGGTCCATTGAATCCAGAATTTCTCATATTTTACTCACCTTTACAACCCAGTCCTCGCACTAGAGTATTTCCGAAAATCTTCAATCATATGTTGAGCTCATTTGGAAAATCCGGTTCTCACGCCGGTAACCTTCTAAATTGAGTGCTCTGATCAAATTCTTTTCTTTTACAAAAATTCAAGATCTGACTTAAATCTGATGTATTTCCAAAAGATCCAGCATCTCACTGGCCATGTATTTCCAAAAGATCCAACTTTCGTTGGTCATGTATTTCCAAAAGATCCAGCTTTTGCTGGTCATGTATTTCAAACGTTCCAGCTTTCTGCTGGTCATGTATTTCAAACGTTCCAGCTTCTGCTGGTCATGTATTTCAAAGGTTCCAGCTTTTGCTGGTCATATATTTCCAAAATCAAGAGATTGCGACTCAAGGTTTCATCAAAATCTATATTGAGTGATTATTTTACAAAGAATTCGTGAAAACTTTGCCAATTTGCTAAAACATTTGTTGATTCTAAATATTCTTACTGAACAAAGAGAATTTCCTCAGATTACCTCCAGTATTTCCTTCCAAAAAGGTGAAACTTTTTGCGAAAAAGAGGTAAAAATTCAAATCTCTTCCTGTTGATCAACCAAAAGGATGTAAGAAATATCCTCGATATGATCAATAGAAGAAATCTTCAATGATGTTGAAAAGCCAGAAGCGAATTGATATTGATCTTGGCTATGGTGCGTGTTTTAAAATGACTTTCTGGCAATCAGGCAGTAGAAGTATCTGAAGCCATAAAAAGAATACATTCCATCCATATCTCCTCATTTATTCATTTAAAGCTTCAGTCAAATATCCGCAAAAGAAATCTCTCGTTTGTCGTCAAGATGAAGGCGAATTAAGCGAGTGGATCCCCGGGGCCAAAGAAGATCTGAAACATCTCCAAGATGACGGAGTTTGTGACGGATCCTTCCAGGAAAAGTTCAGATCACCGTCAAGATGAAGGCGGATGTGATGGGCCTACCGACAAACCCTAAAAGATATTTGATTCCAGCTATCATCTAAAGACCTTTTGAGCCAATATCATATATAATCCCTGAGAAAAAGAAGGATCGGAGCATCTCCAAGATGAAGGAGTTTGTGACGTACCCTTCCCTGAAAAAGAGAGAAAAGTCAGGACATCCAAATGAAGGATGATGAGAAAAAAACCCGAGAAAGCCTAATGACTGAAAAAGAGTCCAAAAAAAGGATCATCATGGGAAAACACCCAGATATCAAACTGCCAAAGTTGCCAGAAGTCATCTTTTCTCATGCAAAGTTCTTTTATCAATATCTTTTTATTACTTGCTTTTATGAAATTAAGAATATTTCTTCTATTCTCATATCAGGGAAATGGATAGCTTCCTTGAAGAAAATCATCAGTGCTAAAATTTTGAATTTGACTCTTAGAACTCCGGAGTTAACCTCGTTGGAGGAAATACTCTAGGTAAAAGAGAGAATACCTTCGCATATACGTGCACATTTCCAAGCATTTGAATCAGCCATAATTTTATCTTATTGGCAAAATTTTCTAGCTATTCCAAGAATAAAATAAACATTCAATATCCATTTTGATGCAACCTAGCATTGTTTATATTTCCCAAAAGAGTTGCCTCTGAAGGAAGTATCTCTTCCTGTCCCATCACGGTTTTCTTATTTAAGAATTTCGTATGGACGACCCACTCAGGATAAGGGTCAAAAATCTGAAATTTCTTGCGAAAGATCATTTAAATTCAAAAGCTATGTCAATCTCAGCAATGAGACACCCAATTTCTTCTCCTTTTTAAAGCTTTAGGGACTCTATATTTCCTCCTTTCGCAAAAACCCCTCTCGGATTTGTTCGTCCAAATTCCGAAGGTCCCATTATGGTTTTCTCTATTTTTGAGAAACCGGTATGGTAGATTTCCCCCACTCAGAATAAGGGTTAAACCTGAACCATTTTGCGAAAGATTCTTTGATTTCAAAAGCTATTTCAGTCTCAGCAATGAGACGCCCAATTTCTTCCCATTTTCAAAGCTTTAGGGACTCTATATTTCCTCCTTTCGCAAAAACCCCTCTCGGATTTGTTCGTCCAAACTCCGACGGTCCCATTATGGTTTTCTCCATTTTTTTGAGAAACCTGTATGGTAGATTTCCCGCACTCAGGATAAGGGTTAAACCTGAACCATTTGCGAAAGATCATTTAATTTCAAAAGCTATTTCAGTCTCAGCAATGAGACGCCCAATTTCTTCCCCTTTTCAAAGCTTTAGGGACTCTATATTTCCTCCTTTCGCAAAAACCCCTCTCGGATTTGTTCGTCCAAATTCCGAAGGTCCCATCGTGCTTTCTCTATTTTTGAGAAACTCGTATGGTAGATTTCCTATCCAGATCAAGAGTTAACCCGGAACCTCGCTTCGCGAGGTATCTTCCTTGCAGGTTTGGGTTAAACCTGAGGCACATTCCAATGAAATTCCTCGTTTTGACGAGATGTTTTCTTCCAGTCCCATCATGGCTCTTCCCATCTAGTAATCCATGCTTTGTATATCCATCCAAGAAAGGATTTTACTTGAGCTTCGTCTTAGAGGCATTTTTTAAAATGTCCCATCAAGATTCTCATGTATTCCTTTCCTCATTTCAAATTCATTTTGATATATCTTCGTCCCATCCAGGTTAAGGGCTAAACCTGAATCATTCCAACAAGAGTATCTTGTCTCACCCATGAGACCTGATCAAAATTCTCATTTCCCACCATTTCAGAATTTCCAACCAAAGTCCCATCACGATTTCATCATTTTCTACTCAATCATGTCATTTTCGAGGATTTTGTCTCCCCCAAGACCATTCAGGATAAGGTTTCAAGCCTGAGAAGCCATGTTTCCAAAATAATGCTTCCACACCCAGTTCAGATCTGCTGACTGGGGCATTTTTAAAATTTGGAGTGTTATCTTTGCCACTAAGCTCGGCTTTCAAACCGGCTTAGTAGCAAAGAGGGGCATCTGTGAACACCCCAAATTTTCCAAAAAATCCAAAAATGACCCTTTTTGCCCCTAACTCCATTTTCTGAGAAATCAAAGCAAATTCTTCAGACTTTCTGGATTAAAAACCATATTGATCCATTCAAAATCGTTTTCAGGTTCAAATCCGGTGCCTTAAATCCATATTTCCTAAAAACCCGGATCCTAACTCACTTCTGAAGAAGTTTTCTCAAAATGACTTTAAAATTTTCAGAAGAATTCCCTTTTGTAAATATTTTTGCAAAAAAAAACACAAAAAATTAGTTTTAATCCTTGTTTTCTCACAAGCTTTAGGATTTTTATTCTAAAAATACAAAAAAATTGAAAAATAAACTAAAAACCAAAAAAATTAAGAAAGTTATGAGAAAAACAAATGGGTTTAAGCTTTTTAAAATCAATTTTGCTAAAAAAATCAATTTAAAACCGTTTTATGAAAAATTTTTTACACGAAGCCTTCTTTTGGAAAATCCAAATTTTTACAAACCCTTCTTAGGGTTTCTCTTTGAAAAAACTCGGAGAGGAGTGGCGGCGGACTCTCTTCATCGCCCCCCCCTCTCTCTCTCTCCTCCATGGTCGATCACACTAAAACCCCACTTCTCAGATGGCTTCCTCTCGCCATCACCCTCCATCTCCGAACCTTCATCCTCCACCTTCGATCTCCAACCGATTTCAAAAACCCTCCTGAAGCTTCCTCTTCCTCCTTAAGAAGGGACTCAGGAGACCTTCTAAAACCCCCGCTCTTCACCTCCACACCCCTCCTCTCTCTCCTTCGGAGCATCGCTTCTTCACCTTACCACGCTCTTCTTCTTCTTCTCTGTTTCTTCTCTTTGAGGTAATCAGGGTAAACCTACAGCAGCACAAAAGGGAGATCGTTTCTTCACCACAATATCCCTTTTCTATTTCAACAGAAGAAAATTTTCCTTTGAAGGAGCGTCGACTCTCTCCTTCCCGACTTCTGCAGAATCAAAATTCCTGCAAAACAAGCAGCCGCCGCCGACTCCTCCTTCACGGTGTTCCTTCCCTAGAGCTCCTGTAACTCAAAGTAAGTGCCATTCTTCCCCTCATTTTTTTTTCTTGTTTTCTTTGTTTTTGTTTTTATTATTATTCTGATTTCCCTTGCTCTCATTCCCTTAAAAAGCACATTTGGTAGCGTCGGATTGCCCATGGCAATATCGACCTACCTCCGTGCAACATCAATGGAGTTTGTGAACTCCAATATTTTCTGTCGTTTTTTTTTTACTTTTACATAGCTTCCATTTCTTTCTTTTTCCCGTTCTGCACTTTAGTTTCTTTTCGTCACCTGTTGATTATTGAATTTTCACTTTTATTTGATGACCAAGTTGATTTGGACGATCACAATGGTTTTTGAGTTAACCTTCAAGTTTCAATTTAATGTTTAATCTCTGTTTTCTGTGGATGAAAATTGAATGATCACGATCTCATCTTGTCGCAGAAAAATTATCGCTGAAAGGGATTCGATTCATGTAAATAATATGTGCACTGCATGTCTTTTGTTACACAGTTTGTCATGCTCTTGGTTTTTTTTTTTTTAAAAAAAAAAGAAAAAAAAAAGAAAAGAAAAGAAGAAGCTCTTCTATTATAAAACCATCTATGGAATTATTGGGAAAATGTCTGAATCATCACTCGTTGATGATTTAGAGTACTCCCCCCCTCCATTTGATCACATGGTCCTGCAGCTATATGCTCCGTCATATTCCTCTTTAATGATTTCGGAATGTCTTGCGTATTTAAACCCATCGGTTTACATATCTAGGTCACTCCCATCTTCATCCCATCATCGTCGTTTGCTGGTACTTCCATGTTTAAGTATCACGTTCCGATTATCTCTCAGAACCACTAAATTATATTCTGCTTGAAGCCTCAATAGGGATGGATTGGCTAGGTATAACATAAATGTCATCCGGTCTTGCAGCACATAGGGAGAATCACATTAAGCTCTCATCCTTTTATGTCCAGTAGCATATTTTCATCCATAGGATTACGCTCTGTTTGTGCAGTAACCATCCAACAGTTGCATTTTTTTTTTATTTAGTGGGCATCATTTTACCTCCATCGTCAGACATTTTATTTGCTCTCCCAGCATCTGCATCATTTGATTCATGTTGCATCCCATTTCATTCATAATTACCATTCATGTCGCATGTGCTCATTTCACATTTTCATTCAATAAAACCTTGATCTACACTGTATCGACTCTTTATATCAGATTCGTTTTCCTGTGTATCTTCATCCATTTTTGCCTAGCGAGGATATATTTTCAACTTTACATTCCATTTCTTGACTCACATCTCCCACATTTTTTTTTAGTTTTAATCTATTTGAAGTTCTGTTTTCTATAAATCATAACTGCAATTCCTGATGTGAAAATGCCTACTCGAGCTTCATCTCCTGCTGTAGCCCCACTGCGCACCAACTCTGCATATTATATCATTCTTATGATCTTTTCGGCCTAGTATCTCAAAACAAAAAAAAAAAAGAGGGGGAAGTGGAGATGGTAAGTTGCTCCAGCATGGTATATCTGGGGTAATTTGGTTTTGTTGGATTTTTGAATATTCATTGTTACAACGAGGAATCAAATCAATTGATGCCTTCACCCGCTGGGATTGCCTCAAAACGAGAGGGCCCTTTGGTGCATTTCTTAGTTCTAACCAAAGCCTACACTCTAGCATAAAAGCAGGAAATAACTCAGCAGATGATATCTTCAGAATTCCTCTAAGGACCAGGACTTTTAAAAGCTCAAGTAAATTATGTACTTCAGGTGGGTATGTTCAAAGAATCAAAGTGATTTAGCAGGTAATCCCAGACTCAACAAGTTAAAATTACTGAACCCATACAGCAGCATCTCCCTATGCCTGCCACGCACCTGTATTATTTTTTTTTATTTTATTTTTATTTTCCTCTGTAAATGATTCTTGTTCATGTTTCTGTAGTCATTGGATTTGTTTGGTTGATTCCTGCTTCTGTTGGAGATGGAATGATGGATGAAATCTATAAAGTGCCGTTAGTCTCGACCAAACCAAACAATGAAGAGTTGCTTGAAGTTTCAAGAGGGAATGATTACAAATACCAATAAGGCAGTCCAGAACTATATCATTCAGAGATAGCTCAAATTGACGAATGGCAGAAAAGATACCAAAGGTGACTGGTGCAGTTGCTTTTGAAAGCAAATTACGTGTTTTCAATCAAAATGTGAACTAGCAAATGTGGATTGCAAACTCTGAACTACATGATGACTCAGAATTTTACTAGCAGTCGCTCCAAGAATCATTCAAATCTTGATTCAAGAGCATTCACCTTTGGCCGCTTCTTGTAAACCCTGCTTCATTTATATTCAGCATAACCACCTTACACCTGCAACATCACATGTCATCGTAGTACCTGACTTGCACAGTAAGTTTCAGGTTCGTATACCCATGTCATTTACTTTGACTATTTATTTCATTTACTGATCCATTTGTTATATTTTATCATTGGTTTGTTGTTGTGTATACATTACTGATCATGCTGTCGTTTAGTATTATCCCCTTTCTTGTAGGGTCATTGGCTTTGGTGGTTTATGTTGCAAATACAAATCATAAGTTTCATTTAGTTTTGATATTTTGTGCTTATATCTGTCATTAAGCAATATCGTTGGTATTGTTGTTCTCTTTCACCATGGTCTTGATGACTGTATTTATTATTCTCTGCATTGGTTTTCAAAAGCATTGTCCCTACCGATTTCCTACAATTTTATTTTAGCAGAAGAAGAGAATTTATGGTTTCATTGTGGATTCTTTTATCAGCATTAGTTTTCCTTGATCATCGGGGATCACATATTGATTCTAATATGTATAAATCTATGACCCGAAGCATTATGTTTGGTGCGATAACTAATAAGTGGGTTTTGTGCATAGTTAAGGTTATCCCAAGAAAAACTCATAGATGAACAAAACCCTGGTTGTCATTATGGGGCTACAAGCACTCTACTATGGGGAAATGGATCACCTGATGAGCTAATGTTGTGTAGTGGGTATGGATCAAGGCGGAAGACCAAATGCTACTCAGGCCATACTTCCCGCAGAATGTTACATTACAGAATTGCTGCATCAATAAAAATTCACTACAGTGTGCCTTCATTGTATTGCTCTTGTATGATTCGTGATCACTTACGCTTTGAGCTTGATTCATATATATATTTATATATATATACATATGTACATATACATATATATTTGATTCATTCAATAGTCACTACCATATCATCCACTATGTCAACCCTTCACGTTCATCATTCCACTTATACATATATGTATATATACATATATGTGTATATATGTACATTCATATCCTGATACATATATGTATATAAGTATACATACACATGAATATATATACATACACATGAATATATATATATATATATATATATATATATATATATATATACATATCAATTTTCATCTTTTCCACATGCCTCTTATACAAATATTGGGAGTTTCATATACTTTGTATGCTAACCATGCCCTTCTTTTTGCAGAAAATACATGGAAATTGTTATCCTCTTTTTCTAGAATTAGAGACTCATGTGAATATTTTCAAGAATGTAATAGTTAGACTATAATGAAAGTTTTACATTTCAAGTATTAGAATAGAATGTATGAGCATACATGCCTTAGAGATTACTTGTTTTCATATCATTTTTTTCTCATTTCTCAAATTCTCACAATGGTGGAACACGAATGACACGTGCACCATTTTGTAAGAGGTAAGTTAACTCTAAGTTGACGATTTACATTAACGGCCATAGTCGGGGTGTAAACAAAACTTAGAATTTTTATCTTTTACAAAATAAACACTGGACCCGTACTGGATCCATTTTCAAAATTCATCATATTTTCTAAAAAATATTTCTCTTCTTTTATCAGAATTTAACTTAAAATTAACTCAAAATATATACCAATGGCCATAGTCAGGGTATATTGAGAGTTAATTTCATTTTAAATTCTATAAAAGCACCAAAAAATTGTATTTTATTCTTCACTTGAATTTAAATGTGATTATTATATAATATATCCAATGACCATAGTCAGGGATATATTATATCTTCAATCTCATTCTTAATTCATTTAAAGAATGAAATAGCTTTTCAAAAGCCAATTTCAAAGGTTTAAATTCATTCATCATATAGGATAGAATTGCATCATATTTTCAAAATTTCCCTTTTCCAAGTGATTCTTCTTCTTCATTCCTCAGATCAAATCTTGTTCAAATCCAATTCTATCTCATTTCAAGATTCAAAAATTCAATTTCAAAGTCCAATTTGACTTTGAAATTCCAAAATCACTTTATTCAAACTTCAAATTTTCCAAAACTCAATTCAAAATTCAATCTCAAAGTTCAAATTAACTTTGAAAGTTTCTAAATTCATCTTCTGATTCAAAATCCAGTTTCTTCAAAGTTTTAAATCAAAGTTGAGATTAACTTTGAATCTCAAAAGTCCAAATCTTCTCAAGTTCAAATCTGGATCTTCAAAAACCCAGATCATCTTTAAAAATCCTATTTGGACTTCTCAAAACCCAAATCCAAAATCAAATCCTAGTCTCAACTTGGATCCAGATTTCCAAGTATGAAACTCCATTCCACTTGGGATCTCCAATTACAGATCCAAATTCCATTTAGGATCAAAATCCTCATTCCATTTTTGGATCTCCAAATCCAAAATCCATTTATGATCCAGATCCCATTCTACCATTGGATCTCAGATTCAGATCCAAGTTCCAACTCTTAGGATCCAGAATCCAACTCTACTTTGGATCTCAGACTTCAGATCCAACTCCATTTTAGGATCGAGAATCCAACTCTATCTTGGATCTTCAGATCCAAATTTCATCCTGGATTCCAAATCTTGAATCCAATTCCCTTCAAAATTCCTAAATTCTACTTTAATTTCAATTCTTAAAGCCAATTCCATTTCATTCAAACCAAGTTCCTATCCTAAATCCAAAAATCAACTCAAAACTCTATTCAAAATCCAGAACTTGGATTCGGATTTCATCTTGAAATTCCAACTTTTTTTTCAAATCCCAATTTTCAATTCCTTTTGATTTCCCACATTTCCTTCTGAATTCAAAACTTCAAAATTGGAATCCAATTCCATTCCAACTATTCATCCAAGTTCAAACTTCTAAATTCAAAATCCATTTATGACTTTAAAAATTTCCTTCATTCTCTTTTTATCTCAAGACTTCAAAATCAATTTCCAAATTCCAGATTTATTTTCCCAAGCTCTTGATTATTCTAAAAACTTAGAACTTTAATCTTAAGTTCTAAGTTAAGAATCATTTCTTCACTTTATCAGATTCACTTGGAAATTCTTCAAAATATTTTCAAAAGAGCATACATCTTTGCATTTGCACAAGCATGATTCATTGTGCATTTTAGACTTAGGATAAATACTTAGATAATTTTTTAGCAAAGCAAAAGGCACTAAATTCGACCCTTGGTTCGATTACCCCTGGTAAAGGCGCCAGGAACGGTCGAACCTCGTACCGACGAGCGGATCCCATCTCCCGATTTTCCCGCAAATATTTCAAAAACGGAGGCGAGTTATTTCAAAATATTTTCAAAATTAAGGTCAAGTGAGAGCCGCAAAAGATTTCCTCTTCCCTTCTCTTCTTTCTTTTCTCTCCGTTCTCTTATCTTTTCTCCCTTCAAAAAGGAGGAAAATAAGAGGTTGGAAAGGAAAAGAGAAGGAAGAGAGAGAATATTACGAGAGGAAAAATTTGCGATGATCACAAATACCTTCAGTATTACTTCCGAAAGGACAAAGCTTTCACGAAAAAGGATTTAAAATTCAGAATTTTTCTATTGGCCGATCAAAAGGATGAAGAATAAATCCTCGATATGGCCAGCAAAAGAAATTCAATGTTGTTGCAAAGCCATAAGTGATCGGTAGTGATCGCAGTTAATGGCACATTTTTAAAGATCATTCTTGGAAAATAAAGCAGTCGAAATATCCTGGGTGACAGAAAAATCCATTCAATCCCTATTTTTCCTCAATCACCTAAGCTGCAATTAAATATCTGCAAAAGGGATCTCTCAATTGTCGTCAAGATGAAGGCGAATTAGGCGAGTAGACCCCCGGGGCCAAAGAAGATTTGAATCATCTCCAAGATGACGGAGTTTGTGACGGATCCTTCCAAAGAAAGTTTAGAGCACCGTCAAGATGAAGGCGACTGTGATGAGCCTCTCGACAAACCCTAAAGGATATTTAATTTCCGCTATCATCAAGAGATTTTCAACCAATGAGCCAATAACCGTCGATATAATCCCTGAGAGAAAAAGAAGGATCGGAACATCTCCAAGATGAAGGAGTTTGTGACGTACCCTTCCCCCCCAAAAAAAAGAGAGAAAAGTCAGGACATCTCCAAAATGAAGGATGATGTAATAAAATCCCCAAAAACCTAAGAGAGCTCTAATTCTGCCAAAAAAGAAAAAAAAGTGGGCAGAAAGATCATCATGAGAAAAAAATCCCAGGATATCAGACTACCAAATTTGCCAAAGAATCTTCTTTAATTTTGTGAAATTCTATTATCAATATTCTTTCACCAATTGCTCTCACAATATCAAGAATACTCTCTTTTCTGCTCATATCAAGGAAATTGATAGCTTCCTTAAAAGAAAGCCAATTGCAAGCAATTTGAATTTGAATCTTGATTCTACGGAGTTATGCTCAGTCGGAGGTAATACTTCAGGTAGAAAAGAGGAAAGATTTTCATACCAATATACATCAATCTCAAGCATTTTGAATCAACAAACAATTGTTAACATTTTGGCAATATTTTCTTACTATCTTGACATGAAGTGAAGAGCTCGATGTCCATCTTGATATCACCTTTTACCTCCTTGAGAGAGTAACCTTTACCATCTTTCGCGTTGTCGAAAGAATTCATCTTTTGCGTTGTCAAAAGAATCGCCTTGCTCCTTTGGATTGCCATGTCATCTTTCGCGTTGTTGAAAGAATCGCCTTTATTATCTTTCGTGTTGAAGAAAGAATTCATCTTTCGCGTTGTCGAAAGAATTCATCTTTTGCGTTGTCAAAAGAATCGCCTTGCTCCTTTGGATTGCCATGTCATCTTTTGCGTTGTTGAAAGAATCGCCTTGTTCCTTTGGATCGCCTTTATTATCTTTCGTGTTGACGAAAGAATTCATCTTTCGCGTTGTCGAAAGAATTCATCTTTTGCGTTGTCAAAAGAATCGCCTTGCTCCTTTGGATCGCAATGTCATCTTTCGCATTGTTGAAAGAATCGCCTTGTTCCTTTGGATCGCCTTTATTATCTTTCGTGTTGACGAAAGAATTCATCTTTCGCGTTGTCGAAAGAATTCATCTTTTGCGTTGTCAAAAGAATCGCCTTGCTCCTTTGGATCGCCATGTCATCTTTCGCGTTGTTGAAAGAATCACCTTGTTCCTTTGGATCGCCTTTATTATCTTTCATGTTGACGAAAGAATCCATCTTTCGCGTTGTCGAAAGAATTCATCTTTTGCATTGACAAAAGAATCGCCTTGCTCCTTTGGATCACCTTGTCATCTTTCGCGTTGTTGAAAGAATCACCTTACTCCTTTGGATCACCTTGTCATCTTTCGCGTTGTTGAAAGAATCGCCTTGTTCCTTTGGATCGCCTTGTTATCTTTCGCGTTGTCGAAAGAATTCATCTTTCGTGTTGTTGAAAGAGTCACCTTATTCCTCTTCAAGAAAATTGTCTTATTCACCATCCAACTTACCATTTTCATTTCCCGGTCAGGTTAAGGGTTAAACCTGAGCCTCATTTTGATGAGGTATTTCATTTCCCGGTCAGGTTAAGGGTTAAACCTGAGCTTCGTTTCTACACGAGGTATTTTCTGTCCCATCCAGGTTAAGGGCAAAAACCTGAATCTCACTTCTTTTGAGGTAAAATTTTTCTTCTTTGTTCTACATTTCATATCTACCATTTTCATCAGGGCTAATTTTTTCATACCCAGTCAGATCCTTCTAACTGGGGCATTTTTATAGCTAAAATTTGGTGTGTTTTTCTTTGCCACTAAGCTCGTCCTCAAGACGACTTAGTAGCAAAGAGGGGCATCTGTAAACACCCCAAATTTTCCACATTCATTCTCAAACAACGCTCCTCGTGCAGTGCCAACCCTGTTAGGTCAGTGTAGGAGTCAAACCCCGAGTCAGTTTCAGAAAATCACCATTTTACCAACTTTTATTAGGAAAATTACCATTTTACCCCTAGGTCATCCCAGACCCCAGTTAGTCGGAGTCAACCAAGCTCATTGGTTAGTTCAGAACATTTAGAATGTCAATCATCTCAAGCTCATCTGAGCTCACAATGAACAAGCCATTTTCATTTCTGACCATTACTGCCAAAATGGGATCATCTCTTCAGAAATGAGCTCATTTCTCACTCAAATCCAAGCCAATTGTCTCTGAGTCAGTCATACTCCCCAGAGTCTAACTTGAGCTCATCAGAAGTTCAAGCACTCCAGTTTCAGTTCAAAACCATTTCCAAGTGTCCAGGAGCCCATTTTAGTCCATTTCAGCTCTTTCAACTGAAATTGAGTCGAGTTCAGCCAATTGAGCTAGTGTTCAAGCTTCGATTTTAGTTCACCTCAGTATTACTGACCTTTGTTTCAGCTCAAACCCAGTTCAGGTTCGTAATTCACTTCATTCCAATGACCATTCCATACCATTTCTCTAAAAATGGCAGCTTTTCTTAAAAATTGAGTTGGAAAGGTCAGTTGAGTCAGTGTCCGGTGAGTTCATTTGAGTTCTGAAACTCTAAAACCCAGCTCAATCCAGTTCATTTCAGTTGAATCCAGCTCAAACCCTAATTTTCAGTGTTACTCTAGCTTGGCAGAGCTCGAAAATCATTTCTTCAACCATTTTTGCAAATTTTGTCAATTTTAACACTTTTTGAATTGGTACAAGGGTCAATCGGGGTCTAACATCCAAAATTCTTCATTCAAGGTTAGCATTTCGCATAGCATTTCATGTCATTTCTCATCATTTCATATCATTTCTCAGCATTTCATAACATTTCATCACATTTCATTTCATTTTCGAAGTCCAGAACTCCAGTTTTATAAATTTCAATCCAGATTGAGTTTTAAAAGTTTTCAGAAATCAATTTCAAACCCTGGGTTTTCAAAATTGACATTTTTACCCTCAAGATTCTAAATTTGGAAGTATTTTCTCGAGAAAAACAATATGGATTTCTTTCAAAGTTAAATTTTCAAATTCTATACTGGATTTGCTTTGCAACGAGCTATTAAACTTCAAAATTCAAGCTCATTTCAAAAACTGCCAAAAATAGCTCATTTCGTTTGGAAATATTTTTTCGAGAAAAACAATCTGGATTTCTTTCAAAATCAAATTTTCAAATTCTACACTGGATTTGTTTCGCAACGGGGTATTGAACTTCAAAATTCAAGCTCATTTTAAAAGCTGCCAAAAATAGCTCATTTCGTTTAGAAATATTTTCTCGAGAAAAACAATCTGGATTTCTTTCAAAATCAAATTTTCAAATTCTACACTGGATTTGCTTTGCAACGGGGTATTGAACTTCAAAATCCGAGCTCGTTTCAAAAACTGCCAAAAATAGCTCGTTTCATCTGAATTTTTTTTGAAAAGACTATTTTACCCCTCTAATCGTCAAAATGAACTTCAAAAGTGAAATTTGGACCCGCTATGAGATGGCCCACTCATTTACATTTTTGTTTTATTAAAAAAAAAAATTCTTTTATTCCTTTCAATTTTCTTTTTATTTGTTCATTTTTATTTTTATTTATTTATTTTGCGTTTTAGAGAGGTGGGACCCACAAGGTGGTCGTCCAAGCCTCCAGCCCCACTTTCCATTTTTTTCTCATTTTTCTTTCCCTTTTCCTTTTCCCCTCCTTTTCTTTCTTTCCTTTCTTTTTCTCTTTTCTTTGTTTTTCTTCTTTTTCTTCTTCCTCTTCTTTCCTTCTTCCCTTCCTTCCTCCCTCTTGCCCAGCCATTCACGTAAAGGCTGTTTCCCTTTCCTTCCCTAATTAAAGCTAAGAACTTAGGGAAAGATATAATCTTCCCTAAGTTAAGAAAACCAGAAAAAAAAAGAAAACAAGAGGCATACGGCTGCCTCATCTCCCATTCAACACATCTCTCCCTTCCTCTCTCTCTCTCTCTCTCTCCCTTTAGCTCTCTCCTTCTCTCTTGGCTGCTGCATCCACAACAGCCATCTTCTTCCCTGCAGCCTTCAATCTTCAACAGTTCTTCCATCAGTTCTTCCACCGGTTCAGCATCATTGGCAGCAGCCATTGCTGCCCTTGCTCCCAAGCCACCACCATAGGCATAACAACCACAACAGCCACCATCTTGAAGCTGCTGCCACCACCTTGGACGCCCAGTTCAGCCGTACCAGCCTCTCCAACTTCAGCCACCAGTTCCTTTGGTGGCAGTCACCATTACCACAACAACAAGTCTCTCTCTTGGCACCACCTTCAACCGGTTCCAGTTTTCCAGCCTCTTTCCTGTTGCAGTCATCAGTCCAGCCGGCACACCACCTTGCTGCCTCTCTCATGCTCATTCACCTCCTTTGCAGCCATCAGCCTTAGCAGCCACTTGCGCCAAACACGCCTTTAATCCAGCTCCAGCCAACACTAACTCCTTGCACCTTTCTTGCTCCAGCTGCACCAAGGCAGCACCACCCCTACCTACAGCCATCTCCAAACGTGGTGACTACCATCATGGTATGTACCTGCAGCAAAATTTTTTTTAGCCTATCCAAGGTAAGGATATCTCCTTTCTTTATTTGACATTCATTTTGATTGCCCTCCTTATAGCATGTCAATATGAGGTTCTTATTATTGTTATTATTTTTTTTGTATGACTATCATGAATATTAACGTAAAATCCAGTTTGAAAACTGGATTTGTGTTGATATAAAACTCCTAATGAGAAGTTTAGAGGAGGCTAGATTCTCGTTGTCCTCTTATGACCATGTGAATGGGGTGATTCATCTATTCGATGGATCGAATCCCCCATTTCGTTTGGTTGATATTAAATGAATCATGTCCCCCATTGAATTTCATTTTGGTCTTATATTTTATGAAATTTTATTCAAAAATATGCATGTAGGTTGATTTATTAGCCATTACATTCATGCCATATAGACTTCATTACTACTTAACTTATAATGTGTAAATTGTCATTTGGATATAAAATCCATGCATTATTTCACATAGATTTCTTCATCAATAAATTTTGTAAATTCTGTGGCTATCAGATTTATGTGTTGTTGATCTCTTACAAAGAACCCAAATCAAATTAGGTTTTGTAACTCTATTTAGAAAATCAAACTCTAAATCGAGTTTTTTTTTGCTTCTCTGAATTTTCAATTTCTGCTTTAGCAGACAAAAAGCTCCGGCACCACCCTTGTGGAAGATCCGGATTGTCCTTAAAAAATCACAGTATATTTATAATTGAACCTACTAGTGATCTGGAAATTTTGAGGTTTTTCCAATCAGTTTTGACCTCTGTAAAAAATCGGATTTTCTAGACTTCTGAGAAAATCTCGATTTTCTTTTGTCAGGGTATAGACAGACCCTAATGCACCGAGTCTGTTCAATCCGTAGCCCGTCTGCAAAAACTTTCAACATGAAAGTTGTTCCTAACATAATTTCCTGTCATTTACCAAAATTTGGGAATTTTTGGATCTGGTTCATTATTTGTCCCGGATTTTCCCTTTCTGTCTAACAGATTCCAAGGTCCAGAAATCTCAGAGATTTAGGTCTCTGATAACAGTATGGCCTTTTCCAAACCATAGCCTGAATCCCAATGGTGTCAAAAGATAAAATTTTCCTCTGTTTGTCAGAAACATTTTACCACAATTTCAGCTTTTTTCCCATCTGTCTTCTATTTTTCCCATGTTTTCTACCAAAACCTGTCTGTTTCCCCTAAATCCTAGAGTCACCGGATTTCGATCCGACTTGCCGGAGTGGCACAACTCCGATCATAGGTCAAAACCAGAAAGTGTAAAAGGAAAAAATCCTTGCCTTACTGTCCTCTATCACCCCATAAAATTTGAGAAATTTTTATGGAAGTTTGATATCCTAAATCTCCTTTAGAATCAACATTTTAGGCAAAAATCACAAAATTTACGGTTTTTACTTGAATTTCTATATTTAAAAATACAAAAAAATTAGATTTTCGAGTTCCATTCTGTTTTTAGGGTTATTTTAGGTGTCCATGCCAAATTTGGTTTAATTTTAAGTTCATTTGCTCTATGTGTTAGTTTATCTTTAAATTCAGAAGCGAAAATCAAGCGAAAAGCAGGTTAAATTTGATATTTTATGATACTTTCGCCATTTTAGGGTTTTTATCATGTACATGAGCATGTAGAATCATATTAGGGTTAATTTCAATGTCATTTGCATTTCACATTTTTCATTTTTTGCAAAATTTATTTCAGAAAACCCTGGTTTCAAGGCCATAGTCTTGTTATCGGGGGTATTTTGGTCATTTTGATCTAAATTTCGAAATTTCAATTTCAAATTCCATAAATTTTCATGCATATCATCATATTTTATCATATTATGTTTGATTTATTTCATTTGATTTTCAAAATTCCAAAATTTACAAAAATTCTTTCAGAAAACCTTGATTTCAAGGTCATCAGGGGTATTTTGGTCATTTTGACCCCAATTTCGATTTTTCAAGTTTATTTTCGAAATTATTCATTATTTATCATGTTTATATCAAAGGGGGTATGAATTTGGGTTTATATCTGAATAATATCCGATAATTTCCCATATTTTTGGATAAATTCAGAAAAACCTACATTTTTGTGCTAACCTTGTTTTCTAGTTTTGCAGGAACATTCAAGAAGAAGATTTAGCTTTTATTTCTTTTCTTTTGATTCAATATAAAAATCAATGTAATATTTGGAATAAGAGTTACATTTCTGCTTAGAATAGGGCTGCATTGCATATAGTTTAATTTATGCAAATTTCAATATGTGATGTATGATTCATGCACATTATTTCAAATTCACTATGGTTTACACGAATGGCACGTGCACAAGATCTTATGGAGTTTATAAACTCGGTGGGATTCGTATTTATGGTCATAGTCAGAATACGAAGAAAACCAAGATTTATGATCTTCGTATTAGCTACATTCAGCCTACACTCTTAGGCTAACTTCAAAATGCACTGCATTTCGCAAAGTTTTAAAAGGATTTCTCAATTCCTCAATGAAATTCCCTTTTCAAATTCATATTCATTCATTCATATCATTCAAATTGCATTATTTTCAAATTCATTTTCCAATTTCAATTTCAAAAAAATCAATTTTCTAAAGGATTTACCAAATCTTTCTCAGGATCGGATTTTCACAGAATTCTAAATTTTCAAATGAGATTTCAAAGTATTTCCCAAGTTCAAATCAAGATTTTCCTATGTTTTAACATTCTCAAATTTCAAAAACCCAAGTTTTCAGAATTCCCATTTTCCTGAGAACCCAGTTTCCTGAGAATCCATTTTTCCTGTCAAAAGTCATTTTCCAATGAATTTCTTAGATTTCCTCAGAATTCTCAAATCCATTTTCTTAGAAAAGAAATTCCAAATTTCAAAAATTGATTTTCCCCAAGATTCAAGTTTTACTAAGAATTCATTTTCCAATCAAATTTCTGATTTCCAATGAAATTCAATGATTTTCCCAAGGATTCCATTTCCAGCACTTTTCCAATCATTTTCCAGCATATTTCAATTTTCCAAAGCAAACATCATGTTTTTCAAACTTGCATTATTTTCAAAAATTCATAGCACAAGCCTGATTCTTTGTGCATTCTAGGAAAAATAGAGCATAATTTAGATATTTGAGTCAAGTTAAAGCACATAATTGGTCCTTGGTTCAATTACCCTTGGTAAAGGTGCCAGGAATGGTTGAACCTCGTACCGACAAGCGGATCCCATTCCATGGAATTTTCCCGCAAATTTTCAAAACGAAGGCGAGTAAATTTTCAAAACAATTTTCAAAACTTTGGTCGAGTTTGACTCGCGAAATTCGTTTCTCTCTCGCAAGGGAGGGGAAAAATTTTGCGATGATAACAAGCATGAGGTTTCAAATTGCTTGTATGCCACAGAAAGTGGGTTGAACGAGTGGAGTGAAGGATCTTCTTAAACACAGTACGATCTATAGGTAATATGTTGGGGAGTTCGATGCCATAAGAAGAGATGTTAAGAATACTGTCTAACAGAGGAATGTCGAAAGAAATGATTTTTCCATGAACCATAGATGTGATAGTTGACTGGTCATGGTTGACTGAAAGGTTGGTGTAGAAAAATTTGATTAGCTGAGGATAAATGGACATAGAGTTAGATTATCCTAATATGTAAACAAAATCTTGAAGGGAGGTTTCTAAGTCGAAGGAAGGGAATACCTCAAAGTGGACAAGCTTACCAGTTTGGATCGACAGAGAGTTAATGGAGTTGAAGTGGTGAATGAGATCAGGATATCTCAATTCGGCTGCCTCAATCATGTTGACATCAGAGGTTCTTGAAGAAGATGCCATAACAAGTAATTTGAGAGAACAAGGGCTTGAAGAAAATGAGAAATTGGAGAGAGTAAGAGCTTGTAGGATGATAGAAATTTTCAAATGAATTGATGATGAATGAATCATTTCATTAAATAGAGGGATGAAAATTATTATGATAGCAAGTGAATGACAATTGAAGTGAGTGAAATTTAGATTTTAGTTGAATTGAGAACTCGTGAGTTGTAGCTTAAGATTCTTGCGAATGATAGATCAAATCATTCTTTGGAAGATAGTGTTGATGAGAGTATATTATATTAGGAAAGATGACAAGAAGAACATAGTTTCAAAAATTATTTTTCTATAAAAGGAAATTTTAATATAGGAAGGTCCATCGTAAAGTGAAATATGTCATAGTTTGAGTATGGAGTGTTTATTGGAAGTAGTGTGTAATAAAAAATATGGATGAAATAAAAAAGGATAAAAGAGTAGAGTCAAAGAGGTGTGTTCCACGATGTGAATTATGATTCATAGATTTTAAAGATTTCCATGTGAAGATGTGATGAGATGTGAAAAAAAATCGTGAAAGGAAGGTGAGTAAAAGCAATATCATGTGAGATGAATAATGGCCTAATAAAACAAACAAGTAAAAAATTTTTTACTTAAAGAGGACAAAATCTAAATTCTTATGGGATGCATTTAGAAGGAGACAAAAATGACTAATGAGAGAAGAGTGATGATTGCTTATATAAAAAGTAGTTTTTATGGATAGGCATGGAAGGAGCAAGAGTAGACATAAAGAAAAGGTGATGTCATTCATGGATTTTTGAATAGGATATGAATGGAGAAGAAGACAAAAAATAATTGATAATTGATAATTGATATGAGATGAATGACATAAAGTAATGTCATTATTGTCTAGAATTAAAATTTATTTGAAAAACATAGTTTTTAAGAAACTCGATATAAAAAAAGTTCACAGTTTTAGAGAATAAAAAACGAGGTTTTCAAATCTTGTCAAGGGACCAAATCCGTGGTTTTGAGATGACAAAAAGGTGGATTCAGATTTTGTAGATGAGAGAGAGAGAGAGAGAGAGAGAGAGAGAGAGAGAGAGAGAGAGAGAGAGAGAGAAGGATGGGACCAATGAAAAGGAAACTTAATAAAAAATATAAGAGGAAAGACATTTTTGTCGAGAATGAGATTTTGTATGGGTTTTTACAGAGATGTGTAAAAGGTAATTGGTCATAGAGTTGAATGTACTTTGAGAGATATGATATATGACATAAAGCATTAACTTGGAAAAAGGTGGTAAAAGAGAATGAAGACAAAACATGACAAGATTAAATAAAAATATAAACACTCAATTTTGATGATAGTCTAAAAAGCAATTAGTAAATGAATGTAAGGAGACAAAAATGATTTGACATAAAGTGTTTTTAACATTCTTTAATTGTTAAGCTTTGGTTAAGATAAATTTTGTCAAGTAGAGTTTGTAGTAAAATTATATTAAAGGTGAACTCGTGTAGACTAATTTTACTATATCAATTTGTCATATGGATTAATTTTATAAATCACTTAATTTACATATTCCTAACTCTCTTCTAATTCTTATAAAGTCTTCATTTTTTAGAGGTTTAGTGAAGATGTCTGCTAATTGTTTATTAGTGGGTATAAATTTCAGTTTGATTATATTATTTAGAACTTGTTCTCTTAAAAAGTGGTGTCTAATTTGAATGTCTTTAGTTCGTGAGTGTAAAATAGGATTTTTAGACAAGTTTATAGCACTAGTATTATCATAGAAAATAGTTGTATTTTCAAATTTTAAATCAAAATCTTTTAAAGTCTGTTTCATCTAGATGACCTGTGTACATGCTAGGCTTGCAGCTATGAATTCAGCTTCAGTAGTTGATAATGATACATAATTTTGTTTCTTACTGAACCATGAAACTAGTGAGTGCCCTAGCATATGACATGTTCCACTTATATTTTTTCTGTCAGATTTACTTCCAATGAAGCCAGCATCACTGTATGAGATTAAATCAAATGTAGATGATTTTGAATAAAATAACCCAAAATCAACTGTGCCTTTTAGATATCTCATTATTCTTTTTACAACTTTACGATGTGATTCTTTTGGATTTAACTGAAATCTAGCACACAAGCAAACACTGAACATGATATCTGGACGGCTAGCAGTTAAATAAAGTAGTGATCCTATCATACCTTTGTATAACTTTGTATCCACAGTCTTACCATCTTCATCTCCGTCCAATACAGTAGTTGTGCTCATAGGAGTATTCTTTGAAGCAGTTGAGTTCATGTTGAACCTCTTTATAAGTTCATGAGCATATTTAGACTGATTGATGAAGACTTCATCCATGGGTTGCTTAATATGCAGTCCAAGAAAGTAGGTGAGTTCTCCCATCATACTCATTTCGAATTCATTTTGCATGGACTGAGAAAAATCTTCACAAAGACTGTTGTTAGTAGATCCAAAGATGATATCGTCTATATATATTTGAACGATTAGGGTATGATCATTCACTATTTTTACAAATAATGTTGAATCTGCCTTGCCTACAGAAAATCCGGTCTTTAATAAAAAAGTTTTAAGTCTGTCATACCAAGCACGAGGTGCTTGTTTTAAACCATATAGAGCACGTTTTAGTTTAAAGACATGATCCGAAAATTGTTCATTTTCAAAACCTGGAGGTTGTTTTACATAAACTTCTTCATTTATAAAACCATTTAAAAAAGCAGTTTTAACATCCATTTGATATAGTTTGAAATCCATATAGCTTGCATATGCTAAAAGCATTCTTATAGATTCAAGTCTAGCAACAAGAGAAAATGTTTCATCAAAATCAATACCTTTCTCCTGGTTGTATCCTTGAGCCACTAGCCTTGCCTTGTTTCTTATAACGTTACCTTTTTCGTCCAGCTTATTTCTAAAGATCCATCTCGTCCCAATAATTTGATGATCTTTAGGTCTTGGTACAAGATCCCAGACATCATTTCTTTGGAACTGATTCAGTTCTTCAGTCATGGCTAGCATCCAGAACTCATCAATGATGGCTTCATCAATCTTCTTTGGTTCAAGTTGAGAAATGAATGCCATGTTTGCAATCCGTTCCAGCTGAGCTCTAGTTTGAACCCCCTTGGTCAGGTCTCCCAAAATTTGCTTTTGAGAATGATCTCTGATTTCAGCAAATGTTCTTTGAGAATCATCTTCATTGGGTATAACTGTGTTATCTAAGAAGAAATTTATACTTTCAACATCATCATCGTTAGTCTGCTTATGAACAGATTTATCAATAGATTCACAAAAACTGACATGCATAGATTCTTCAATAGTATTTGAGCTCTTATTAAAAACTTTATATTCTTTACTATGACTTGAATATCCTAAGAATATGCCTTCAACAGATTTAGCATCAAATTTATCAAGGCTATCTTTTGTGTTAAGGATAAAGCATTTACACCCAAAGACTTTAAAATAGTCTATCCTTGGAGTTCTGTCATAAAATAATTCATAAGGAGTTTTATTTAATAAAGACCTGATAAGAACTCTATTTGAAATATAGCATGCAGTATTTATAGCTTCTGCCCAAAAATATTTAGTAAGATTATTATGTTGGAGCATAGTTCTAGCAGATTCCTGAAGGGTTCTATTCTTTCTTTCTACTACACCATTTTGAGGTGCAGCTCTAGAAAAGGCAAAGTTATGTGAAATACCATGCAAGTTACAAAAATTTACAAAAAGATCATTGTCAAATTCTCTTCCATGGTCACTACGAATTTTGATAATAGTAGAAGATTTTTCATTTTGTAACTTTTTACATAAAATTTCAAATTCATAAAATGTATCACTTTTGTTTTTCAAAAATATTACCCAAGTAAATCTTGAGTAATCATCTACAATGACAAAAGCATATTTATTATGATTAAGACTAGCTACCCTAGAAGGACCAAAAAGATCTAGGTGGAAAAGCTCCAAAGGTCTTTTACTTGAAACAATATTTTTTGATTTGAAAGATGATTTTGACAATTTTCCTAATTGACATGCATCACAAAAATATTCCTTTTTAAATGATATTTTAGGTAACCCACGTACCAAGTTGTTCTTAGCTAATTCAGACATATATTTAGAATTAACATGACCCATTCTCATGTGCCATAAATTTTGAGAGTCATTATTAGCCATAAGACAATGTTCAGTAATATTCTCTAGGTATAATTCATATATATTATTTTTTCTTATACCTTTTAAAATAATATTTTCGTTGGTGTCTGCTATGAGGTATGCATCATGTTTAAAACTAATATTATAACCTGTGTCACACATTTGACTTATGCTTAAGAGGTTATGTTTTAAACCTTTAACAAGGAGAACATCTTTGATAAGAGGTTTGTCGATATTACCAATATTGCCAATACCAATTATCAATACTTTGTTGTTATCTCCAAAGGTGACGGTTCCTCCTTATTTATGATGAAGAACAACAAAAAGATCTGGATGTCCTGTCATATGTTTTGAACATCCACTGTCTAGTATCCATCTGTTCTTCTTCTTTAGAGCCTGCAAAACATCAAGTAAAACTTCTTTTTGGTACCCGATCGGGTCCCTTTTTGTTAGACTTTGGAACCCATATTCATTTTGATTTGGGTTTGTCTATAAATTTAGAGGAGTACATAGTATGAAAGTTGTAATACTCCTGCTTAGGTTCAACAGAACCTTTGACAAAAACAATCTTTTTATTTATACAAGAAGGTTTATTTATGTGAGTGTAACCAATACCATTCTTGTAAAAAGAGAATTTTTGAGAGGATATGACTTTATCCAGGTTCTCTTTCGTTTTGGTAAACTTGACAACCGTTTTCATAAGGTTTTCAGTTTTGCTTTTTAATTCTGAATTTTCTATTTAAAGATTTTTTGTCTTGGAATTAGTAGAACTGATTTCAGAAGTAAGAATAAAATTTTTCTTTTTCAACTCAGAAATTTCAATACTGAGTTCTTCATTTTTCTGGAAAAGCTCTAGATTTTCAGATTTCAAACTTTTGTTTTTGAGAATCATTTTTCTTGATTCTTCAAAAAGTTCTTGAAAAGCATTTTGAAGTTCTTTGAAAGAAAAATCAAAGGATTCACTTACAGAGCTTTCTGCCATGAAGCACATGTTGGCGGTTTCGGCTTCATCATCACTTGACTCTTCACTTGTGGATGGTTCTGAATCATCCCATTGAGCATGCAGAGCCTTCTTCTTGAAAAACTTTTTCTTTGGTTCCTCGATTTTGGATTTCCTTTTTAGAAGAGGACAGTCACGTCTCATGTGGTCTGGCTTATTACATTGATAGCACATGAAATCTTCCTTAGAATCTTTCTTTTCCTTGTGCTTATTTGATAGCTTGTTCTTTCTCATGAAGCACTGAAATTTTCGAGTAAGCAACGCAATTTCAGATTCTTTTTCTGAGTCCTCATTCTCAGAAAGGGCTGGGAAGGCTAGAGTTTTCTTTGTAGGTTGTTCCTCTTCCCTTCTTTTCTTCATATGGACTTCATAGGCCATAAGATTGCCTATTAAGTCATCTAGTGTAAGCTTGGATAAATCTTGAGCTTCTTCAATAGCTGTTGTCTTTTTCTCCCAGTCAGTTGTGAGAGATCTCAAGATTTTCTTCACCTTATCTGTCTGAGAATAGGTTTCTCCCAGAGATTTAAGGTCGTTGGTGAATCTTGTAAACATCTCTGTGATGGGTTCATCTTTGTTCATTTTGAACAACTCATATTTTTGAACCAGAGATGAGATCTCGGCTTCTTTCACTTTGTTGGTTTCTTCATGAATAACCTCCAGAGAATGCCAAATATCATAAGCAGATTCACAAATGGATATTCTGTTAAATTCATTTTGATCAATGACACAATACAAAGCATTCATAGCCTTTGCATTTAGATTGGCCATCTTCTTTTCTTCATCAGACCAAAAGCTATAGTGTGAGGATGGAGATGTGTATGGATGTTCAACAATTTTCCATACAGCAAAATCTATAGACTTTAGAAATATAGTCATTATGCATTTCCAATATCCATAGTTGAAGCCGTTGAAGAAAGGAGGGCAAGATGCGTGTTGTCCTTCAATGTCACGAGCATAGAAGGTTGATGCCATTTATGCTGGAAGACTTGTTATGTCGAAACTAGCAAACCTGCTCTGATACCAAATGAAATTCCACTAGAGGGGGGGGGGTGAATAGTGAAATATGAAATAGATCGATAATATAAAATTTAAAGGCAATAAGGCACAACATAGAAAACACAAGATTTATACTGGTTCGGTCGAGTTACTGACCTACATCCAATCCTCAAGCAAAACACTTGAGCCTTTCTACTATAAAATCCGAGTTACCGGATAAATAGTACAAATCCCTCTTCCTTAGAGGTCTACTTCTCTCAACAGAGAAGGAAAACACCCTCTTTTTCATAGGTCTACTTCTCTCAACAGAGAAGGGAAACACCCTCTTTCACAGAGGTCTATTTCTCTCAACAGAGAAGGGATACAACAGAAAACAGAAAGTTACAATACTTCCTATAGAACCTTCAGAATGATATGAATGCACGAATGAAGATTCTCAAAATGTTCTTTTCTTTTCACTCAGATGATTCTCTTTGTCAAAAAACTATTCTTGACTTTTTCTCTTTCTTTTCTCTTTCTTTTTCTAGGCTCTCTTTTTCGAATATTGAATAGGTATTTTTCTCTTTGTAAGCTCACATGTGTCTTATGAAAATACTATTTTGTTTGTGTTTATATAGCCTCAAGAAAATAATCGTTGCCTTTTTGAAATGATTGTCCTTTTGGGATATGAGATGTTGGGTCATTTCAAAAAAAACTCTGTGTGTGTACTATAAAAAATCTTCTTTCCAAAAGTGTAACATTTGGGGTACACTATTCGTTGTTGCTTTTTATTTAAGATATAATTTGTAAAAGGTCTATTCTCATAATCAATGATTTGTAGTACATTGAACGTTGGAGTGTATGTTATCATGTTGTTTTGTCTTTACTCAATTTAACAATTTATAGTATATTAGTATTTTTTTTACAAATCGTCACTTCTTTGGTTTAAATGTATGTAAGTAAAAAATGCTTTGTTGAGTACTTTATTTAAAAATGGTCATTTCTCAAATCCTTTTTGAGGTGTCATTTGATGTTCACAGAAAGAATGATGACTTTAAGTAAGTCGACATTCTTGAGTGTGGATTTTATTATTAAATAAATAGTCATTTCTCAAATGCTTTTGAGGTGGCTTTTAATGCTTACAGAAAGAATGATGACTTTAAGTAAGTCGACATTCTTAAGTGAATAAAGTAAATAAGGTCTTTTCCAAACACAATTGTTTTGTATATAAAATAATATTTGTTTTGTCAATTCAAGATAGACGATTTTGTATTTTGATTAAATTCATTTTGTCTTTTTTCTTTCATACTTGAAATCATTAGCTTTTATTTCTTTTCAAGTTGTCTTTTTCATAAATGCATGTTAGAAGGTACAATTAATGCTTTTGAAATCATGAACTATTATATCTTGTCAAAATACCTTTTTCATAAATGCTTGTAAGAAAGTACAATGATTTGTTTGCAAAAAGGTGCTTTTTGAAATATCATATCCTTTTATGAAAACATATCTTTTTGTAAAATAGATGGCTTGTATGATAAAACATGTAATATGAAATATGCAATATGCATGCTTCTGAAGGTTCTGTTACATATGACTCTAAAGAAAAAAAGTCTTCATCTTGAAGTAGCCGATCTCCTTGGATGATCTTTAAGAATGTATGACCCATCAAGCTTTTTCTTCAGAGAGTATGATTCCATCAAAAAATTGTACTTGAGCAGGTTGTCTCCATTCTTTTTAGGTGAAATAACCTTGCATCGAATACTCGTTAAATACATGACAAATCATATCTAGTCATAATATAACAATTTTCATGAAGGCATATCATCATATCATATTAAAGCATATATGACAATATATCATATTAAGTGTCATCAAAACATAGTTTCTCAACAGTTGATCTCAAAATCTTTATTGCATAAAAGTTTACCTCGTAATACCTTCAATATTCCCTCCAAAAGGATAAAGCTTTTGCGAAGAAGGATTCAAAATTCAAAATCTTTTTATTGGTCAACCAAAAGGACAAAGGATAAATCCTCGATATAGCCAGCAAAGAAAATTCAATGTTGTTGTAAAGCCATGAGTGATTGATATTGATCGAAGCTATGACACATTTTAAAGACCATTTTTATAAAGACAATGCAATCAAAATAACCTGGGTAAGAAAGAAAATCCACTCAATTTCATACCTCCTTAGTCATTTAAGCTGCAATCAAATATCTGCAAAAGGGATCTCTCAATCATCATCAAGTTGAAGACTGGTGGATGAGTTAGAACCCTGGGGCTAAAGAAGATTTGGATCATCTCCAAGATGAAAGAGTTTGTGACAGATCCTTCCAGGGAAAGTTTAGATCACTGCCAAGATGAAGGCGAATGCGATAAACCTCTTGACAAAGCCTAAAAGATATTTGATTTCTGCTATCGTCAAGAGACCTTCAACCAAAGAGACAATATCATCAATATAATTCCTAAGAGAAGAAGAAGGATTAGAACATCTCCAAGTTGAAAGAGTTTGTGATGTATCCTTCCAAAAAATAGAGAAAAGTCAGGACATCTACAAAATGAAGGATGATATAATAAACTCCCCCAAAAAACCCAAGAGAGTTCCAATTCTGTCAAAAAAGAGTGCAGAAAGACCATCATGATAAAAGAATCCCAGGATATCAAACTGCTAAATCTGTCAAGAATCTTCTTTAATTTTATGAAATTCTATTATCAATATTCTTTCATCAATTGCTTTCACAATGTCAAGAATACTGTCTTTTTTGTTCATATCAAGGAAAGTGATAGCTTCCTTGAAAGAAAGCCGATGACAAGCAATCTGAATTTGAATCTTGATTCTACAGAGTTAAGCCCAATTGGAAGTAATACTTCAGGTAGAAAAGAGAAAATATTTTCACACCAATGTGTATCATTTTCAATTATTTTGAGTCAAACAACAATTTTCAACATTTTGACAAATTTTCTAGCTATCCTAACGTGAAGTGAGAGCTTGGTGTCCGCTTAGATACATCCTGACGCCATTTGCCATCCCTCTTTAGGAATTGATAATGGGAGTTTTCAAGATTTCTTCCCTTCTTCGGTATAATCTGAGCGCCTGGGCAATCAGATTCACACACTTCCCTGTGTATCCCACTATCCCACCATAGACAATTTCCGTTTAGGGTAAGGGTTAAACCTGAATTGTTTCTATGAAAGGTCATTTATTTTAAAAGCTGATTCAGTCATAGCAATAAGATGTCCAAGATCAATCCCTTTTCAAGCTTTAAGGAATCCCCTTTTTTCCTTTTGCAAACCCCTCTTGGATTTATTGTGCAAAATTTGAAGGTCCCATCATGGTTTTTTCATGAGGTATCGTCCCTAGCAGGTTAAGGGTTAAGCCTGAATCTCGTTCTTCCATGAGGTATTTTTTATCCCATCTAGGTTAAGGGCTAAACCTGAGCCTCGTCTCGATGATGTGAATCTTCTTCTTTATTCTCCATTCCATATCTACCACTATCATCCGAGCCTATTCTTTCATACTCAGTCAGATTCTTCTAACTGAGGCATTTTTATAGTTTAATTTTGGTGTTTTTTTTTCCACTAAGCTCGGCTTTCAACCGGCTTAGTAGCAAAGGGGGCATCTGTAAACACCCCAATTTTTTACCCTTATTCAGTGTTTGCATTTCATGTGCCACTGCATATCACTGCATGTATTTGGCATATCATTTCATTACATCGCATCACATTGCATGTCATCATATCTCATTATCGAGATCCAGTACTCCTGTTTTCAAAATCTTTCAATCCAGATTCAATTTTAAAACTTGTCTTTCAAGACCAATTTCACAAACCTGGGTCTTTGCATCAATATTTTCTAATTGTTAACCCTCAGGATCTTGTTTTCTTAGAAAAACAATCTGAATTTATTTTAAACTCAATTTAATTGATTTTATTCCTCAGATAAGACCCATTTAGGTGGTGTTGCTTTTGGATTCCTTTATTTATTAAAATTTCTCAAAAAATCCAGAGTCCTATTTGAATCAGGACTTTGTTTTTTCATCTTTCTAAATCTTTTCAAAACTCAATTTTGATTCTAAACCAGATGTAGTCATATCTCTTGACCATTCTTGTCATTTTCGGCCAAAATCTCAGAATCTCACTCCAATTAGGACTCTTTTTTCAGAGTCCTAGTTGAATCATGACTCTTTTTCAGAGCCCCAATCAGATCTGAACTCTACTTTTTCCACCTATTTTTGAGAAAATCTTTCAAAATCCTTTGTTTTGGCCAAAATTCTAGTGTCTTAGTCAAATTAGAACTCTTTCTCAGAGTCCTAATCGAATCAGAACTCTATCCCAATTTCACCCTTTACTCCTGTTCTTCACTAGTTTTCAAAACCTTCTCATCTGATTTTTAAAATCTTCCGTTTTAGTCAAAATTCTAGAGTTCTAACTGGATCAGGACTCTTTTTCTAGAGTTTCAGTTGAACTAGGACTCTATCTTTCATCGTTATTCTACTTTTTTTTAACCAAATCTTTCAAAAACTCAGAGTTTTAGTTGAACCAGGACTCTGTTCAAAGAGTCCCAGTTGGATCAGAACTCTGACCCTGATTTCAATTTTGAGAGAATCTTTCCAAATTCTCTTCATTTATCTTTCCAAATTTCAAAATTGTTACACTTCTATCATAGGGTTCCAAAATTCTGGGATTCTATTCCAGAGTCTTGATCAAATCAAGACTCTATCCCAGAGTCCTGATCAAATCAGAACTCTATCTCGAGTTCATTTTCTCACTTCATTTTCGAGAAGTCAAAACCTCAGAGTTTTAGTTGAACCAAGACTCTGACCCTGATTTTAATTTTGAAAGAATCTTATAAAATCTCTTCATTTATCTTTCCAAATTTCAAAATTGTTACACTTCTATCACAGGGTTCCAAAATTATGAGATTCTATTGTAGAGTCCTGATCGAATCAGGACTCTATACCAGAGTTCTGATAAAATCAGGGCTCTATCCTGAGTTCATTTTCTCACTTCATTTTCGCTAGTTTTAAAAAATCCTTTTTAAAATCTCATCATTTGCTTTGCAAAAAACCAAAATTCTTAGAGTTCTAATCCAATTCGAACTCTTTCTCAAGAGTTCTGATCGAACCAGGACTCTAACCTGACTTCAATGTTTACCTTATTTTTACCCATTTTCCAAAATCCTCTCATCTATTTTCTCAGAAAATCCAGAATTCTGAGAGTCATAGGCAAGTTAGGACACTGTTCTCAGAGTCCCAGTTACATTAGGACTCTATCTTGATTTCACTGTTTGTTGCTATTTTCACTGGTTTTGCAAAATCTTTCATCTGTTTTTCAGAAAAGACTCAAAACCTAGAGTTTTAGTCCGATCAAGACTCTATCTCAGAGTCCTAATCTGATCAGGACTCTATTCTAAATCTTGTTTTACCTCCAGCTTCACCTTCTTAACTTATTTTTTCAAAAAAATTAGGTCATTTTGCAGAGTTTCAGTTGATTCAGGACTCTATTTCAGAGTTCTGATTGAGTTAGGACTCTAATCTTGACTGTATTTTTTGACTTATTTTACCAGTTCTGATAAAATCTTTCAAAAACCTTATCATTTGACTTTCAAAATTCAAAAATCTCAGAGTCCTAATTGGTTCGGGACTCTGGTCCAAAGTTTTAGTTTGCTTAGAACTCTATTTTCAAAATCTTTGAATTTCAGCTATTGATTTTAACCCCTTTTCGAAGCTATTTTCAATCTTTATTCCAAAATTTTCAAAGCTTTAATGTGGGACCCACTCAGTTGGTGCCATATCTGGAGGAGTTCTGACCCAGTCAGAACTCTATGTCATTTCAAAACTTTCAATTTCAAGTCTACTTTTGAATATTTTTTGAAAAACCTCTCATTTTCAAGTTTTAAAACCATTTTTGAAAATTCAAGTGGGGCCCACTCGGGGTGGCGCCACATTTGCAGAAGTCAGGTTAGACTAGGGTTAGTCAGTGTCCTACTTAGGTTAGATGTCTAGGTGAGTCAAAGTTTGTTTTTAAAATTTCCATTTTTACTGTTGTTTTTAACTTTGATTTTAAAACTTTAAAAATTAGGGTTTTCAAAAAACCCAAATGTGGCCCACACAAGGTGGCGCCACATTTGGAGGTGTCTTAGTTTAATTAGAAATTTAGTTAGGTTAGCTAGAGTCCACATTAGGTTAGGAAACTTCAAAAAACTTGCCCTCCACTAATGGCTTTGGATACTTTTTAAAAGTTGCAAAATTGGAATTAATTAGCCCTAATTCAAAACCTATTTTTTTTTATTTAAAGAAGCAAGAGGGGGGTTGTCCCCTATTTCTCTCTCACCTCTTTCTTGAAGCTTATCTCTCCTCTCTCCAACACCTCTCCTTCCTCCATTGCAGTTGCAATCCTAAGGTAGGATGCTTTAATAGTTGTTTCATAAATTTTATTGTTTATTTATGTGTTTTACCATGGATTCCACCATGGGCGCCCTTTTTCATGGTTTTTAACCATGGATTCTATCCAAGAATCCCAAGTTTGACCCAAGAAGATGATCTAACTCATTTTCATGAGTTTTTTTAGGATTCTAATTCTTTAGAATCATTCATATTACTGTTTTTTTATGTTCTTAACCAATGAAATATGTTATTTACTCATTAAATGGGCTAAATCCACATTTTCAAAGGGAAAATTAATTTCAGCCATGAATTCCCTGTATGGTTTTTATTTTCTTGTCATATTAAGGTTTATTTTATATATTCTAGCATTAAATCAATTTTCGTTATGATTGTTATGTATTTTTTTTATTTGTTTCCATGTTTAGATTAGTTGTTTTAGAGTTTTATTGGATTTTCGTATATTCTGATTTTAGATCTGTAGAAATCATGCTACTTTGTATTTAAATCTATGCTAGAAAATTCTGATTTTTTTATATTTAGTCCATAGATTTGTCAGTAAGTTTCTGTAAAAAAATCAGAAGTTTTTGGATTCAGGAACCTTGTTAGAAAAATACAAAGTCGGGCTGTGATTTCTGTTACTTAAAATCGCTATTGATATTCAGGTATAAGTTGCAGATGTGATATTTCTATAATCCAGGATCCGATTCATGATCCGTAAATTGCAGTAGCTTAGTATTAGAATCTATTATTTACTGCAATTTGATTATATTTTGATGTCATTGTCTGCTATTTTTCCTCTATCAGAAAGTTAAATTAACTTTTTACAACTCGTTATGCTTCATTAAAACCCTAAGTTAACTTGCGTTGATCGTATCTCCCTAACCGAAGATCTGATCAATGATCTGTAAAAAAAGAAATTCCTTGTTTGCATGTATATTCACTAATAAAATTTTAGAATTTTCTGATATAGTTTACTATTTGTCCCTGTAATTAAAATCAGAAGTATCTATTTTGATAGATTTTATATTTGTTAAATTTAAGTACAGATTACCAGAATGATATCTCCCTAATTGGAAATGATTTTCCAATCTATAAAGAGGAAAATATCTGTTTTTTTGTTTATTATTACTCTATAAACTTTTATGAAATTACATGGTGAATTGACCCTGATTCGGGTCTGACACTGTGACAGGTATGTGCCCGCGGGTAAAAATAACATATTTTAGAGTTTTTATGCAATTTTCATATTGGAATAATGTCAAAAATAGTTTTTTATGATTTCAATTTGATTTTAGGGTTATAAGGAGTGCAAGTGTTGATTTTTATTGATTTTGGATCTCATTTGATGCTTGAATCGATTATATTGCAAAACAGGGTGCCCACAAGATCCTGAAACACTGGCAAAATCATATTTTTTATGTTATTTTTTATTTTTTTCATAAAAGTTCATGTTTTTAGAGTTTGTTCATGTTTAGAATCATTCTAGGACATTACATATTGGATTTAGCTTTGATTTGAGTCTTTTTAAACTGTAAATCCAAAGTTTTACCAAAATATCTTAAGAAAAACCCTAATTTCAAGGCCATAGTCTTGTTTTCAAGGGTATTTTTGTCAATTTCCCTCAAATTTTAAAATTTAAAGTTGTTTATAGTTATTATTTATTTAATTTGATTTCATATTTCATTATTTTTTTATCAAAAAAAACATGGAAAAAGGCTTATATCTAGGTAAATCCAGTAATTTCCAGATATGACTGGATAAATCTAGAAAAGCCAACATATCTTCACTAACAAATTTTCTAGTTTTGCAGGGATGTTCAAGGCTGTATTCTCCTTTATTTCCCTTTATTTAAATTTAATTTGTGATGTAAATTGTAAATAAATTTGGAATAAGAATTTCAATTCCTGCTTAGAATTAGAGTTTGCGTTGCATATAGTTTAAACTTTGATACATAACTGTCATGTTTGTCATTCATACACATATTTCAATTCCACCATGGTCTACATGAATGGCATGTGAACTAGATCCTAGGGAGTTGGTAAACTCGGCCGAGTTTGTATTTATGACTATAGTTAAAGTATGAACAAAATCCAGATTTACCATATTCTTTTAAGCCACAATCAACCTACACTCTTAGGCTATTTTAAAAAACCATAGCATATTTCAATCTTTTATAAATGTTTTTATCCTGTTAGAATCAAATGAGATATATTTAATCCATATCTGTGGCCATAGTCAGGGATATGAGGCAAATTTATTTCATTGAAGTTCTATAAGGCACATAAAATCTCCTTTTTTAAGCAATTTTCTCAAAATTTCTTTAGAAAATATCTTTGACAAATTACAGTCATGCATCATTTAGGTTTAGATTGCATCATGAATATATTTCACAGGGTCACAGGCCCATCTTTCTGATGTATTTTCCCAATCCCATCTTAAAAAAATCGATTTCCTAAAATTTGCCCTAATTTTCCTCAAAATCGATTTTCTCACAACCCCTTTGTTTTTTTTTTAAAGATTCTCAAGTATTTCCCAATCTCCATTCATGATTTTCCAAGTTATATCCTCAACCTCAAAGTTCTAATTCAGAGAAATAAACTTTCTCTAAGTCATTTTGAGTTTTATCAGAAATCAATTTTCCTCAAAAGTTTAAGATTTCTTCAGAAATCGATTTTCATTTTTCTGAGATATGCTCTCTCAACATGGTTCATGATTTTTAAAGTGTTCCTTTTCCAAATATTCTCCAAAATCTGAAGCATACATCATGTTTTCAAATATGCATTTTCGGAAATTCATAGCACATGCCTGATTCTTTGTGTATCTAGGAATTAGAACATCGATTTAGATAAGTTGAGCAAAGCAAAGCAGATGATTGATCATTGATTCAATTACCCCTGGTAAAGGTGCCAGGAACGGTTGAATCTCGTACCGACAAGCGAGTCCTACTATTCGGAATTATGCCGCATTTTAAAACGGAGGTGAGTTATTTTCAAAAACTTTTTTAAAGGTCAGTTTGACTTGTAAAAGTTAAATTTTGCAATGATAATAGTCTTCTATCTCTATTTTTACTTATTTTCAACAAAATTTGTCAAAATCTTCTATTTTGGTCAAAATTTTAGAGTTTTAGTTGGACTAGGACACTATTTCAGAGTTTTAGTCAGATCAGGACTCTACATTTTGTTGCTATTTTTACCTGTTTTAAAAGAAACCTTTCAAAATCTTTCAAAAAAAGTCAAAATTTTAGAGTTTTAGTGGGATTAGGACTCTGTTCTAGAGTTTCGCTTGGATTAGGACTCTAACCCTGACTTCATTTTTGTGAAAATCTTTTAAAAACTTCTTCATTTATCTTTCAAACAATCAAATTTCAATTTTTTGGACTTTATTGTAGAATTTCAAAATTTTAGGACTCAGCTCAAGAATTTCAATCGCTTCAGAACTCTACTCTGATTTCCTCCTTTTACTTTTCGAAAACAGATTCAGTTCTAAGGGTTTCAAAATTTTGGAACTCTATTCTAGTGTCCCAGTTGATTAGGACTTTGACCCTAGTCTCGTCTTTTGTTTATTTTCACTAATCTTTGAGAAAATCTTGCAAAACCTCTTCGTTTGTCTTTCAAAAACCAAAATTTAAGAGTTTTAAAATTTTAGGACTCTGTTCTAGAGTTTCAGTTAGTTTAGGACTCTGTTTTCAAAACTTTTGATTCTCATATGGTGATTTTAACTCCATTTCAAAACCCTTTTCAGTCGTTATTTCCACTTTTTCAAATCCTTGGTGTGGGGCCCACACAGTTGGCACCACATTCGGAAGAGTTTCAATCCATTTAAGACTCTAGTTGATTTAGAACTTTAGTTTTATTTTTGAACTTTCTTTCAAAAACTCTCTTTCTTAAATCCTTTATTTCAAAAACTTGAGGTTCAGATCAATTTTCAACTTTCTTCGAGCGAGGCCCACCCTGCAGAAGTGCAAAACCCTAATTTTCAATTTTATTCCATTTTACATCTTTTATATTTCAAAAATACAAAAAAAATATTAGTTAGTTTAGGTATTTTTTTGAAGTTTCTGAAAAAAAAAATCGTTTTTAACCCCTTTAATTTCAAAGTTCTAAAATCGTTTTTTGAAAAATAAGTGGGCTCCATAATAGGTGGCGCCACATTTGGATTTTTTTTAATTCAATTAGAATTCAATTAGGTTAGTCAGTTAGCCTTTTAGTTAGGTTAAGAGTCCACCAAAACCGCCTGCCTAATTAATTCAATTAAGGAAATTTCAAACCAACTAAGACTCTCCTTAATTAATGTTTTGAAAAACTATAAATAGGGGACTCTAAGGGGGATCAACCCATGTTTTCTCACCATCTATCTCTCTAAAATTCGTTACCATCTCTCCCTCAAGTCTTCCTCCTTCCTCCATTGCTGCAGCTCCCAAGGTGAGTCATCTTCTTCTCCTTTTTTTTATTTTTTTAATATATTTTTGCCATTGCTGCCTCTTTTAACATGCTTTTCCCTTATTTTTATTTCAAAAAAATTATGTGAGGGCCTCAAGATGATGATCATCTGATGTTTGATGGTCCCTTATACATTTTTAATCCATTAATAATATTTTTATTTATTTATTATGTTAAACGCCCAAAAAAGATCGAGATTTGATCGTTCAATGGATCAAATCCCTCTTTTAATGGAAAAATAAAATTTCAATCATGTTTTTCCTTATTTTTTTGTTTATTTTATCATGTTAATGTTTATTTCATGTGTTCAAGCATCAAAACGCGATTCATTGCATTATTTACATTTTTTAATGGTTTTTACATGCTTAAATTTGGTTTATTCATGTGCTTTATTGATAATATGCATTTTTTATTCTGAGCATGGAGGAACAACATTATTTTATGTTTGTTTTTCTGACATTAAATTTTGATTTTTTAGGGTTGAATAACGCACGTGTTAGTGAATTTCCATAAAAAAATTGAATTATTTTGAGTTTTGTAACCTTGCTAAAAAAATAAAAAAACGAACTCTGGTTCTAGTACTATAAAAACATTGTACAAAATCAGGTATGTGTAAACACCCCAAATTTTCACTCACCTTCTTGACATTTCCACCAATCATCACATTTCGGTTCTCCAGAAGCAATGAAGGGCAAAATGGTCATTTTCCAAGATTGAACCTTGCAGAAAATCTAAAATTTCATTCTTGAGCCTCAAAATTTCTATATTTAGGTTCAGAGACATCTTCAAATTGCAAATCTTCAAAATCCTTTTCTGGACAAAAAGCTAGAATTTCCAAGTCCGAGCTCAGAGTGATATTTCATAGAACATGTCTTTGCATAACATTACATCATTTCACTGCACATCATGTCATTTTGAGATCCAGAACTCCTGATTTTCAAAATTGCCAATCCAGATTTGATTTTTAAACTTTTCAAAATTGATTTTCAAAACCCTGGGCCTTCAAAATTACCAATTCTTCCCATTTTACCCCCAGGACCCGAGTTACAAAAGTTTTCTCAAGAAAACGATCTGGATAGTCTTTGACATTGATTTTTAAAATTTCGTCAGTTGAAAAGAGGGGGACACAATTTCAAAATTCATAAGACCTTATTTCAAAAGGCTCCGAATTTCTCCACATCTTTCTAAATTTTGCCCTAAAAAACCATTTTTTTCCAAGTTTTGAAATCAAGCCAAATTTTGCTTCGTGTTTTCCAAAACTAGCCTACTATTGTGAAAATTCCAAAACATCTCACTTGGATTTTATTTCAAATAAGTGACGTGGGACCCACCCTGAGGTGGTGTCACACTCAAATTCTCAAAATTTTCTCTTATTTTCAAAACAGTGCCCATCCGGAAGTGACACCGATTTATAAAACTTTTTTTTTATTATTTTTTTAATTTTAAACAAAAAAAAATTAGTGGGCCCACGCATAGGAGGCGCCTCACTAAAGATTTTATTCTCAAAAGAGTTTCAAATCAGGATGGGGTGGCATCACCCTGAAATACCCATTTTTTTATTATTTATTTTATCATTTTATTTTATTTTATTTCCCTTCACTCGTTTTCTTAAACAACCCTAAAAGGTGCCACAACCGAACCTTCCTAAAAAGATTGTTTACTTTACTTAAACCTTAGGTAAAATAAACCATTTTTTTTTAAATGGCTAAGAGCCGCCCCCCTCTCAAAGAGAGACATTTTCAAAAATTTTCAAAAGTTTGAATTCATTTCAAACGATTTCAAAACCTGGGGTAACGCCCCAAAATCTACGATTTTTTTGGGAAACCTAATGAAAACTTTTAAAAGGAGACCCTATTGATCGCAGAAGAGGGGGAGGCGGTTTTGGGAGATCAAATTTTTGATATTTCGACTTCCTTTTGGAGGGCTGCAACCGTCCTTCAGGAGAACACTCAGAAGCCAATACAAGAAAAAGGGGGGTAGCCGATTGAAGAGGGGCGTTTTCGGTTTTGCAGGGTCTTCCACCACCAGCGCCATTCTTCATTGAACGGGAAGGAGCTTTTGCATCTTCTTTAGCCCCAGCCACAGGTCTTCCACCACCAACACTCTCCTTCAACCCAGCCAAGTCTTCACTTCCTTCAACCCACCAACAGGCTGCAATCCTCTTTCAGCCACAGGGCATCTCCAGTAGCTGTCGCCCATATCCACTTCAGCCCAGCCACAGGAGAGCCAGCGCCCTCCACATTTCCTTCAGCCTGGCCGATTGAGAGGTTTGAGAGTACAGGACATCCAGCAGGAAAAAGGGGGAGGCCCGAAATCTGGGATTTCTTCTCTATTTCCTCTCTTCATCGTCCCCTTTCTTCTGCTCCCATCCAGCAAGATCACTTGACGCAGGAGATTTGCCAAGCTTTTACCCCTTTTTGCAGCCCAGCAGCAAGTCCCACAACGCAAGGGATCCAACAGCTACTGCCATCCTTCTTAGGCCCATTCCACATTTCCTTCAGCCTGGTCGATTGAGACTCAGCATGTTTGCTGCTCTTTTCTGCTGCCCATTCTCCTTCAGCCCAGCTGCAAAAGGTCCACAAACTGCAGGGAATCTACAAGCTGCAGGAGGTCCACCTTTGATTTTAGCTTCTTCTCCTTCTTTTTCAGATTCTCTTCTTCTTATTCATCTTTTAAATCGATGTTGTTGTGCTTTGCTATTTCTGAAAAACAGGATTATTACTGTTTTGTTCTTTCATTTTCCTGTTTATGCTTATAACATTCAATCGGTTAATTGCTTGGATTTTTCTTTTATTCATTTCATGTCAGCATGTTTTCGTGCATCTCCTGTTTCTTCCATTTTCGATTCCATGTGTTCCAGCTTTCCATTTCATGTTCTGTTTTTCCTGATTTTAGTCAATTGTCCTGTTTTGTAGTTCCATTATATTTCAGTTTCCATGATTCCAATTACTTCCTGGGATTGACCATGAGACACATATTGTATTTAATTGTTTTTTTTTTGCAAAATGCAGTTTTAGATGAAGTAATAGCCATATAATTTATTTAGGTTTCATCGATCCATGTTTTATGAGTTCCTGCTATCACCAATATGCAGTTTTGGGATTCATTTTGTGTCTTCCTTTAACATTTTGGCTATGGTTTTATTTTCCTATATGTGATATCAGTAAATACATGTCTTGGGGTGATACTTTTGTGGAAAGGGATTAGAATAACTGTAAGCTTGTGAATATTGCAGCTTCCTTCTACAGGCCACATTACATTTGAGTGTCTATCAAATGTACAAGTATTATATGTAGTTGGGTGCTGGCCTTGACTCAATTTTTTAAGAATTTGCATAGTAAAAGGATTCATTTTTCAGTTGGATATTGCATAAAAATATTGGTTTAACCTGTATTTTGTCTTCATGATAATGGAGGTGGTGGTGGTTGAAAGTGATTGAAGTTTGGTGAAATGTTGGAAGGTTGTGATTAAAGCTTATGTGAAATGCTGAAACTTTATGAAAATAGCCCATTGTTCCCATAATGTATTCCTTACACATCACGTATGTGTTGTATTTACCATTTTCTGCAGGTGTGCAGTCTTGATAATCGGTCATGTTCATGGATGGATATTTTTATATCCATTCATGATCTATAAACCATCTCTTGCATGCTTTGTTATTGATATATAAGGAAGCTCCATACCCAGTTTTATCGAAAATTATCTTGTAATTTGGGAGATACGGCTGTGTGAAATCCCCTACAGAAACAGTATATACCTGTATTTTCTGATTTTACCCATTATATGTAATTTCCATTAGTATGTATATTTTTTTTATGTATATGTTTCTCATTATATGTATATATATATCTATATATATGTATATATATATCTATATATATGTATATATATTGTATATCTACCTATATGTATACATATATATGTATATATATAGATATATGTTATGAACATACATATATAAATATATATATATACTTATATATATATATATATATATATATATATATATATATATATATATATATATATATATATATATATATATATATATATCCCTTCATGTGCATTGGTTATCATATATATTTTTCTTTTCTTTTACTTTTTGTAAATATATCGTCATTATCATATATCATTCATCATAAATTCAAGTATTTCTACATTTACATGTATATTTTTGTTGTATATAGTATATATACCCATTTTCTTGGTTGTCTTGTACTAATTCTCATTTTTGCAGGAAAATCTAGAAGATGCTGATTCCTTGGATCCATTTCATTTTTTTTTATGTTATGCAATGTAATAATCCAATGTAAACCTTGGAATAAGATTTACTTTTACTGCTTAGATTAGGCCGCATCTCATATAGTTTGATTTCCGTAATATCCTGATTATATGATGCATATGTCTCAATTTTCCAAATTCACCGTGGATGAACACGAATGGCACGTGCACGTTAGAGAGTTGATGAACTCGGTGGAGTCCATATTTACGGCCTTAGTCGGAATATGGACGAGACCCAGATCCATCATCTCTCTACCAGTCACATTGAGCCTACACTCTTAGGCTATCTTGAAAATGCACCTCATATTTCCAATGTTTTCAAAATATTGTGAATTAACTCAAATAAATCCTGAATATATTCATGGCCACAGTCAGAATATATGAAGGATTTACTTTGGCTTAATCCACATTTTCCAATAAAATTTTCAGAAATCTTTTCAAAAGTGCATTCATTCATTCACATCATCTGCATCATTTGTTTTTCTCAAAAGATTTTCACTTCATGGAATCGATTTTCTCAAGAAACTATGATGATATTCGGAGTCGGATTTTCCAAATCAAAGTTTTCCTATGCTTTTCCTTAAAAAGTTATTTCCTTAAGATTCTTTTCAAAGGAATTTCTCATTTTCTCAAGAATCCAAGTTGATTTTCAGATATTTCAAAAAACCAGATTCTCAGGATTTCAATTTTCTAAGTTTTGAATTTCCTTCTCCAATGATTTTTTCCTATAAATTTCCTATCCTTTTTTTAAGAAAATTCTCAAAGTCTGCATTTTCTCAACAAGTGCTTTCCTTTTCAAATGTTCATCTTTTCTCAAGAATTCCTTCAAATTTTCCTGAGATTCTCATTTCTTCATGGTTTTCTAAGTCTTTCTAAACTTTCTCAAAATTTTCCTGAGATTCTCATTTCTTCATGGTTTTACAAGTCTTTCTAAACTTTCTCAAAATTTTCCTGAGATTCTCATTTCTTCATGGTTTTCTAAGTCTTTCTAAACTTTCTCAAAATTTTCCTGAGATTCTCATTTCTTCATGGTTTTACAAGTCTTTCTAAACTTTCTCAAAAATTTTCTGAGATTTCCATTTCTTCATGATTTTCAAAGCTGATAAACTTTCTCAAGATTTTCTTGAGATTCTCATTTCTTCATGGTTTTTCAAGTCCCTTATAAACTTTCTCAAGATTTTCTTGAGATTCTCACTTCTTCAATATTTTCCAACTCTTTATAAACTTTCTCGAGATTTCAAACCTTCTTCGTCTGAGTTTTCCTGAGAAATTGATTTCCATCTTTTCCTGCTAAATACTTTTCAACTTCAGATGTTTTCTAAGCATACATCATATTTTTCAATTTTACATTTTTCAAAAATCTCATAGCACATGCCTGAATTCTCTGTGCATTTAGGATAGAATACAATTTCGATAATTTCGCTAAGTCAAACATAATTTTGGTCCTTGGTTCGATTACCCCTGTTAAAGGCGGCAGAAACGGTCGAACCTCGTACCGACAGGTCGAACCCCATCCCATGGATTTTCCCGCAATTTTCAAAACGGAGGCGAGTGTTTCAAAACAATTTCCAAAATCCGGTCAAGTTTGAATCGCGAAAGCATTTCCCTCTCTCTTCCGCAAGGAAGGGAAGACGGGGAAAAATTTCGTGATGATAACAGGTTTGGCGACCGTGATGGGACCTGTGCTTGTTTGACCTAAATTATGCTTGACTTAGTTCCATTATTGAAATTATGCGTTCACAAAATGTCAGCTCTTTACTTTTTATATCATGCGAACCTAGGAGCCTAGATTCTGACCTAGCTAACATTGACTGCATATAGCTTAGGCATGGTTTGGTAGGACCAGATTGAGGAGATATTTTTCATGTTCACCTAGACTTAGGTCTGAATACAACTCTCCTTAATTTAGGATCTGAATGCAAACAATGTATGCTTCTTTAAAGATTTTCAAAATCTATCTCTCTAGGATTTAGAGCCATCTATTTCTTGCATGTGATCATTTTTTCAAACCCCAATTACCTATCATTACCCGGTCTTCACGTTGCTGGGCTCTCTTCCAGAACCCTAGTTCGGGACAGAGCCTCACAACTGGGCCACCTATTTGGGTTAACACCCCCTACCACGTACCGCGGGCCACAGTCCGAAGTATATCGGTAGGCGCTCAAGGATGTTGGAAAACCTTACCTTAGAACCGGAGTTGAAATTATATGCCACGTACCTCGAATTTCGGTTCGGGTATATCGGCATAACTGGATTGGACAAAGATGATCTGAGCCTAGAGTTAGGATTAAGGTCCTACAACTGTTTTCAAATTGATGCATTTAGAGTCAGCCTTTTAGGGAGTGCTGTATGTGCATAAATGTTTGTGCAGGATGTGATTGTTTGTATGTTACCTCTATTTCCTTACATTTTCCCAAAATATTTTCAAATATCCATATTTCTCATCTTTTCCCTTTATTTTCTCAAACCCTGGAAGATTTTCCCAAATATCCAATTTCTTTCAAAACTCCAGGTGATTTTTCATTCTCCCGTTCTACTGGATCTAGAATTTTCAGCTGCATTTTATCCTGCCTGCAATTTTTCAAAATCATATGTTTTCTCTCATTGAATTTTCAATTCTTTTGTCTATTTGCAAAATTCTTCATCGTATTTTTTTCGTGCATACCTTGATTATTGAGGTGAAAATTATTTACCCACTTGCCTTCTCCTTATTCTAAATCCGTTTGCGGATTATTTTTTCAAGAGATATCTCTTTCCTTTAAAAATGGTATTTTCCTCGTGGTTGATGATCTCGCCTAGGTAACAAGGCACATTTTCCGTTGTTATTTCTCTTACAAAGAATGACAACACAATTGTCGTGATTTCAGCGACGACTCCATCCCTAGTAATGGGATATTCTTCCAATTGTTTACCATATCGTCAATAATCATTTTCCTCCCAATCTAAAGTTCCCTCAGAGTCTAATCAAGACTTCATCCTGCAGAGAGCATCTTCAACATTTGATGGTTCAGACAAGATCAGGAAGAAGAACCACATCATCACAGCACTCCTCAGCCTCAGAAGGCGAAATGGATCATCCCGTGAATCAAGATCAACAACAAGAGGAGGATGGCATAGACCCACAGATGTATGCCATGTTCCAGAAAATGATGACCAAAATGATGAGTGAACAGGCTAGGACCAGTGTAGAGAAGAATCCATTCAGAGAGAAGTTCCACGGGCACAAGGATAAGAAGACTTCCAAGAAGCAAGTTCAGCCAGAGGAAATTTCAGATGAATCAGAATCAGAGGAAGACACCGATAAAGAATATGAGGTGCCTCCGGCATTTCAGAAACAGGGCCGAGAACAAAGGAGGAGTCGCAAATCAAAGAATCAAGTTGCAGAAGAACCCCTGCCACAGTTCAAAGAAATGAACAAAGTTGTTAAAGACCTGCAAGCTCGCGACAAGGGCAAGAAAGTCTTCACTAGCGAGGATTTTTATGATGGATTAGAAGGAGATGAAGAACTGGAGAACCTTCCCCGTAAGTTCATCAAGTTCGATGGTTCTGGTGATCCCAAAGCCCACCTCGCCATGTTCTTCGCCGAATGCTCCAAATTCAAGAGAGACAATAGGGCCCTATTTCTCTGTTTTCCTCGTAGCCTAGAAGGCACTGCCGCCAAGTGGTACTCTGAGCATATCAATCCAATCAAGCTGCGAGAATTCGATAAGGTGGTCAACCTATTCATTGAGCGATTTCTGTTCAATACTGAAGCGCTCCCAACATTGAGCCATCTCTGCAATCTAAGGCAGAATGAAAATGAAAAGGCAAGAGACTTCATTCGCAGATGGAGAGAGACCTGCAACAAAATGAGGGATCCTATATCAGAAAGGCATGCTTTATCCTTGATCCTCAACAATTTTTCGCAACCTCTGAGAGGATTAATCTCTACCTCACCCTCCAAGTCTTTCGTTGAACTCATTGAACGAGCTTGAATGGCTCGAAATGGGAGTAGAGAATGGAGTCTATGAAGGCCTTACCATTGCAAGAAACAGTCAAGATGCCAAAAAGAAGGCTCACTTCACTTTTGCGGCCAAATCTTTCAATAATAGCAAAGGCAACAAAAATGATCATGGCAATAGTTTGGAGAGAATCAAAAGGCAAAAAGGGAAGGACATCAACAGTGATAAACCTCTCCAATCCAGCCCTCAGCATCAAAAGAAAGATCAGGAAAAATCAAAGCGCAAGGACTGGAGAACTGATCGAGAATTCACCCCTCTGGATCAGACACTCGAGAGTATACTCGAGTATATGCTTGAGAAAGACCTTGTTCGGTTGCCTAAAGCCGATGATCCTCCAGCAATTATGGGCAGATTCAAAGAACAGTTTTGCAAATTTCATCGAGCAGTAGGGCATGATACAGAAAACTGCTTCGTCCTTAAGAACATTGTTCAAGACTGCATTGACAAGAAGCTCCTCGTTGAAGATGGAAAAGAGGACTAGTAATCCTGACTAAGCTTTTTCCACAATCATTCCAGAAGATGACAATGCCAACAATTTCCCATTTTTCATCTTGCTTTTTTTAAAAAGAATAATGTAATCCCATTCTCCTTCCTTGATTTTAAAGCATCAATAAAGTCATCAAATTTTTCAATAGCTTGGCGCCATCTTATTTGCTTCTTCTTCCTTTTCAAAATGTCTCTCTTGTGATGAATGATCTTGAGGACGTCTATCAGTCAAGAAGCTTGTCAATTATCCTTTTTTATTCAAAATTTTCCTCTCCAGTCACGCTGGGGCATTTTTCTTTGAAAATTTATCTTTACCTCAAAACATCCTGTATGCAGGAAGGATAAACCAATCTCTCATTTTGCACATATATGCACTCATTTGCATTAATTCTGCATTCATTTGCATCAATTTGCATTTAATCATATTCATTTGCATTAAATTTACATCAACATTCCCCTTCAGGTTAAGGGATAAAACCTGAATCATTTTCCATATATTCTCAATTTCGACCGCCAGGTCATCCAATTTCCATCCCCGTTCAGGATAAGGGGATAATCCTGAAACCGTTTATAGAAGCAATCCAACTCTATATAATAGTCCACGTTCTTCATTGAACTGATAGTGTTCCATGTGAACTGATAGTCGTTCTTCATTGAACTGATAGTGTTCCCAGTGAACTGATAGTCGTTCTTCATCGAACTGATAGTGTTCCAAGTGAACTGATAGTTGTTCTTCATTGAACTGATAGTGTTCCAACCAAACTGATAGTGTTCCCAAGTGAACTGATAATCGTTCTTCATCGAACTGATAGTGTTCCAAGCGAACTGATAGCGTTCCCAAGTGAACTGATAGTCGTTCTTCATCGAACTGATAGTGTTCCCAAGTGAACTGATAGTCGTTCTTCATCGAACTGATAGTGTTCCCAGTGAACTGATAGTTGTTCTTCATTGAACTGATAGTGTTTCAAGTGGACTGATAGTGTTCCAAGCGAACTGATAGCGTTTCCAAGTGAACTGATAGTCGTTCTTCATCGAACTGATAATGTTCCCAAGTGAACTGATAGTCGTTCTTCATCGAACTGATAGTGTTCCCAGTGAACTGATAGTGTTCCAAGTGGACTGATAGTGTCCCAAGTAAACTGATAGTGTTCCCAGTGAACTGATAGTCGTTCTTCATTGAACTGATAGTGTTTCAAGTGAACTGATAGTCGTTCTTTATTGAAATGATAGTGTTCCAAATAAACTGATGGTCGTTCTTCATTGAACTGATATTATTCCCAGCGATGGTTGTTCTTAATTGAACTGATATAGTTCTCAGCGAACCGATGGTCGTTCTTAATTGAACTGATATTGTTCTCAGTAAACTGATAATCGCCTCCTTTGGGGAAAGGAGAGGATAATTTTTGTCATGGATGTGTGGAGCCGGACATCAAATGCTCTCTTTCACCCAGGATTTCGAGAAAACTTTGTCAATTTGTCAATTAAATTATTTGTTGATTTCAGAATTTTTATTGCATAAATATTTATCTTATTTCACCTTCAGCATTACTCCCAAGAGAGTGAAGCTTTTACGAAAAGAGATTCAAACTTCAAATTCTTTCTATTGGCCAACCAAAAGGATGAAGGATAAATCCTCAATATGGCTAGAAAAGAAGATTCAATGTTATTGCAAAGTCATAGATGATTGATATTGATCGCAGTCAATGACACATTTTTAAAGACAATTCTTGTGAAAATGAGGCAATGGAAATATCCTGAGCGCTAGAAAAAGAGAGAATTCATCCAAGCCCTGTCTCCTCAAAATCACCTAAGCTGCAATTAAATATCCGCAAAAGAGATCTCTCACTTGTCGTCAAGATGAAGGCGAATTAAGCGAGTAGACCCCCGGGGCCAAAGAAGATTCGAAACATCTCCAAGATGACGGAGTTTGTGACGGATCCTTCCAGGGAAAGTCCAAAGCACTGTCGAGATGAAGGCAGATGCGATGAACCTCCCGACAATCCCCAAAAGATATTTAATTTCCGCTATCATCCAAAGATCTCTAACCCATGAGCCAATATCGTTAAAGAAGGATCGAAACATCTCCAAGTTGAAGGAGTTTGTAACGTATCCTTCCCAAAAAAGAGAGAAAGAGAGGAAAAAGAAAGAGAGAAAAAGTCAGAACATCTCCAAAATGAAGGAGAATGTAGCAAAAACCCAAGAGAGCCGAAAGAGTGCAGAAAGATTATCATGAGAGAAGCTCCCAGGATATCAAACTGCCACATTTATCAAAAATCTCCTTTAAATTTGTGAAATTCTATTATCAATATTCTTTCATAGATTGCTTTCATGATATCAAATTCTCTTTCCTGTTCATATCAAGGAAATTGATAACTTCTTTGAAGAAGGTCAAACGCAAGCAATTTGGATTCCAAATCTTGATTCTATGAAGTCAATCCTGTTTGGAGGTAATACTTCAGGTAGAAAAGAAGGAATATTTTCACAATCATTTTCAATTACTTTGAATCAGCAAAATTTTTAACATTTTGACAATATTTTCTAGCTATCCTGACGTTAAGTGAGAGCTTGATGTCTATATTGATGTATCTTGACCCCTTTGAGAGATTTTCCTTTATCACCTTTTCACGTTGTTGAAAGACTAACCTCAGAAAGGATAGCCTTTATCATCTTTCGCGTTGTCGAAAGACTGGCCTTGTTCCTTTGAATTGCCTTTATCATCTTTTGCATTGTCGAAAGAATCGCCTTGTTCCTTTGGATTGCCTTTTGTCATCTTTCGCATTGTCGAAAGAATTGCCTTATTCCTTTGGATTGCCTTTATCATCTTTCGCATTGTCGAAAGAATTGCCTTATTCCTTTGGATTGCCTTTATCATCTTTCGCATTGTCGAAAGAATCGCCTTGGTCCTTTGGATTACCTTTATCATCTTTCGTGTTGTCGAAAGAATTGCCTTTCTCCTTTGGATTACCTTTGTCATCTTTCGCGTTGTCGAAAGAATCGCCTTTCTCCTTTGGATTGCCTTTTGTCATCTTTCGCGTTGTCGAAAGAATCACCCTGTTCCTTTGGATTGCCTTTGTCATCTTTCGCATTGTCGAAAGAATCGCCTTTCTCCTTTGGATTGCCTTTTGTCATCTTTCGCGTTATCGAAAGAATCACCTTGTTCCTTTGGATTACCTTTGTCATCTTTCGCGTTGTCGAAAGACTCGCCTTATTCCTTTGGATTACCTTTGTCATCTTTCGCGTTGTCGAAAGACTCACCTTATTCCTTTGGATTACCTTTGTCATCTTTCGCGTTGTCGAAAGAATCGTCTTGTTCCTTTGAATTATCTTATTCATCTTTTGCATTGTCAAAAGAGTTGCCTTACTCTTCTCTAAAAGAGGTTGCCTTATCTGTCTTTTGCGTTGTCGAAAGAGTTACCTTATTCTCGTCAAAAGATTGCCATATCCATCTTTCACATTGTCGAAATAGTCGTCTTACTCCTTACCTTCTTCATATTTCACGATGATGAAAATTCACCGGATTGTCTTGATCATTTTCCAAAATTGCCTCTTATAATTCCATTTCCATCGCCTCGGTCATCTTCAAGAAAAGTTGTCTTATTTACCTTCCAAAATTCTATTTTCCACCCGATCAGGATAAGGGTATAAACCTGAGCCTCATTCAAGGAGGTATTCCATTTTCTGCCCGATCAGGTTAAGGGTACAAACCTGAATCTCATTTTAATGAGATAATTTCATTCCCCCAATCAGGTCAAGGGTTAAAACCTGAGCTTCGTTTCATACGAGGTATTTCTGTCCCATCCAGGTCAAGGGCATAAACCTGAATTTTACTCTCACAGAGTGAATCTTTACTCTTCATTTCTCCATTTCATATCTACCATCTTCCTCGGGCTAACTTCTTCATACCTAGTCAGATCCTTCTAACTGGGGCATTTTTATATAGCCCAAATTTGGTGTGTTTTCTTTGCCACTAAGCTCGGCCATAAGCCGGCTTAGTAGCAAAGAGGGGCATCTGTAAACACCCCAAATTTTCACTCACCTTCTTGACATTTCCACCAATCATCACATTTCGGTTCTCCAGAAGCAATGAAGGGCAAAATGGTCATTTTCCAAGATTGAACCTTGCAGAAAATCTAAAATTTCATTCTTGAGCCTCAAAATTTCTATATTTAGGTTCAGAGACATCTTCAAACTGCAAATCTTCAAAATCCTTTTCTGGAAAAAAAGCTAGAATTTCCAAGTCCGAGCTCAGAGTGATATTTCATAGAACATGTCTTTGCATAGCATTGCATCATTTCACTGCACAGCATGTCATTTTGAGATCCAGAACTCCTGATTTTCAAAATTGCCAATCCATATTTGATTTTTAAACTTTTCAAAATTGATTTTCAAAACCCTGGGCCTTCAAAATTACCAATTCTTCCCATTTTACCCCCAGGACCCCGAGTTACAAAAGTTTTCTCAAGAAAATGATCTGGATAGTCTTTGACATTGATTTTTAAAATTTCGTCAGTTGAAAAGAGGGGGACACAATTTCAAAATTTATAAGACCTTATTTCAAACTTTTACAAAAGGCTCCGAATTTCTCCACATCTTTCTAAATTTTGCCCTGAAAAACCATTTTTTTCCAAGTTTTGAAATCAAGCCAAATTTTGCTTCGTGTTTTCCAAAACTAGCCTACTATTGTGAAAATTCCAAAACATCTCACTTGGATTTTATTTCAAATAAGTGACGTGGGACCCACTCTGAGGTGGTGTCACACTCAAATTCTCAAAATTTTCTCTTATTTTCAAAACAGTGCCCATCCGGAAGTAACACCGATTTATAAAACTTTTTTTTTTATTATTTTTTTTTTAATTTTAAACAAAAAAAAAACAGTTAAATACAATATGTGTAATATATTCTGTAAAATTTTTAGATTTTTTTATGGTTGATTTCTATTTTTCCTCTATCATAAAGCAAAATCTGTTTTACAGAGCCCGTTATGCCTTGTTTAAACCCTAGAACAACTTGTGTAGATCGTATCCCCTTACCGAAAATCCGATCGATGATACATAAAAAGAAGTATTTTTATATGTGTATTTACTGTCATCTGTGAAAATTTTATAATTTTTGAACACAATTTGATATATTTCCCTGCACCCGAAACCGGATCTGTTTTTTTAAATTCGTTATGTATAAGCCAGAATCAAACATATATTTCCGGAACGATATCTCCCTGACTGGAGATGATTATTTTTAATATGTAAGAAGACAATTTTTTGTTAATCTGTTTAGTATCTTTATGTAAAATTTTATGGTGGTTTAATACCTGATTCATGTTCGACATTGTGACAAATACGTACCCACGAGTAAAATTGTATATTTTTATGTTTTATTCAGTTTTCATGTTAGAATAATGCCAAAAATATATTTTTTGATTGAACTTTAATTTTAAGGTTATTAGAAGTGTCCATGTTAATTTTTACTTATTTTTGAATTCATTTGATACTTTATTTGATTAAATCATAAAAACAGGATGCCCACAGAGTTCTGGTTCAAGCGAAATATGTGCAAAAATCAATAATTTTCTAATATTTCATTTTCTCATAAAAAAACATTATATTTTTAGGGTTTGATCATGTTTATAATCATGCTAGGGTGCTTCATACCTGATTTGGTGTTGATTTGAATCTGTTTGATCCTTAAATTAAAAGTTTTACAAAAATCTTTTCTGAAAACCCTCATTTCAAGGCCATAGTCTTGTTTTTCAGGTGCATTTTGGTTATTTTCCTCAAAATTCCAAATTTTAAAGTTGCTTTTTTTTATTATTTGTTCAAATTTGAATAATTTTTTATTATGTTTATCTCAGGGAAACACAAAAAAGGCTTATATCTGAATTTATCCAGCAATTTCCAGATTTTATTGGATAAATCCCAAAAAGCTGACATATCTTCACTAACAAGTTTGCTAGTTTTGCAAGGATATTAAAGATCATATTTTGTTTATTTTCTCTTTCTTTATTTCAATTTATCATTGATGTAAATTGTAAAAAACAGTGAAATAAGAATTTAATTTCCTGCTTAGAATAGGGTTGCATTGCATATAGTTTTATTTTTCAATAATGTTAATGTGTGATGGATGATGATTCATACATATTAAAACTCACAATGGTCTACACGAATGACATGTGCACTAGCTTCTAAAGAGTTAATAAACTCAATGGGTTTCGTATTTGTGGCCATAGTCAGAATACGAACGAAACCCAGATTTATCATCTTTTTCTAAGCCACAAATGGCCTACACTCTTAGGCATTTTCAGAAATCATAGCATATTTTCCAAACTTTTCCAAATATTTTCCTCTTTTAGAATCAAATGAACTATATTCAATACGTATTCGTGGCCATAGTCAGGGATATATAAAGAATTTATTTCATCTAAATTCTATAAGGCACAAAAAACTCTTTCCAATGATTTTCCTCAAACTCTTGAGAAAATATTTTCTCAAATTGCATTCATTCATCATTTAGTTTAGACTACACCATAAAAATATTCTACAGAGCCACACGCCCATTCCTTTTGATCAATTCAAAATCCTATCTCAGAAAAATCAAATTTCTTAAAGTTACTTGAATTTTCTCAAAAATCGATTTTCTCTAACATCAAAATTTCTCAGAAATCGATTTTCCTTTTCTTCAGAAATGTTTTCCAAATGCAATTCATGATTTTTAAAGTGTCATTTTCCAAGTATTTAAATCTTCAAAGCATACATCATGTTTCAGATCTGCATTTTCCAAAGTTTATAATACATGCCTGATTCTTTGTGCATTTAGGAAATAGAACATCGATTCAGACAAGTTGAGAAAAGCAAAGCACATGATTGATCCTTTGTTCAATTACCCCTGGTTATAGTGTTAGGAACAGTTGAACTTCGTACCGACAGACAAATCTCATTCTTCGGAATTATCCTATATTTTAAAATAGAGGCGAGTTATTTTCAAAATCTTTTTTAAAGGTCAGTTTGACTTGCAAAAGTAAAATTTTGCAATGATAACACCTTCCTTGCTAACGTATAGGGTTGGGTACCATCCGGGACTTCCCTCTACACGTCTAAGCAAGAGGAGCGCGCTCTCTTAAAAGGGTTCCATAAAACTGCATGGTTCAAAGGTGAGATTTCTTTTTCTCTGACTTCCACTTTTGCAAAAATGTGAGTTTCTAGCATGATGCCATGCTCTTCATTGTGTTATATGCATGCATAGGGGTTGGGCGGATTTAGAATCCTCAATGGGATTTATTTCTTTCCTTTCACATATGTATTTCGCAATGCATGAGCACACATGCACAATATTTTTTTTATGTATGCATTGCGGTTCTTGTTTTTCCTTTTCATTATTGTGCAAGCATGGTTTTGGCATTTCAACCTTGCGCGTGGAGGGCCAGCAGCATGAGGTTTTGCTAGAATATTGTTGGCCTCTTCCTTGCTGTGTTTGGGTGTAAGGGATGTCGGATCCAACACCCACAGCTGCAGGGTACCCCACGACATTTCCATAGTCATGTGGGTCTCACACACGAGGCGACAACAACCATGGAGGTGGCTGGAATGTGTGGTGCTAACCCCTTGCTGTGTTGAGTGCAAGGAGTGCCATTTTTGGCATCCCTAGCCCGCAGATTTTTTTTTTGCCTTCGCCTAACCCTGCTTGCATTTCACCTTACTTTCTTGTTCTTCCCGTGTTCTGCACAAGGGATTCACTTCATCCCACCAGCCGACAGGTCTGGGCACGTGCGTCAGACCTGACCAGGCCATGCTGTTGCAAGTAGTGTGGTTACAACACATCAGGTGTTTTAACTCTCACTTGGCAGTTCTGCAGAGGCTGCAGTCCAGGACTAGCTCTGTATGGTAGCTAGGTGAGGTCCTTACAAAGTTCTTTTCATTTGGGACTCACCTGGAATGGTCTGGACCCTAGCCTATGATTGTCCTCTTTAACTTACAAATCAGACCCCTTTAAGGATGTGAGCAGTCTTGCGTTGCACTGCAAGCACACGCAAGTATGAAATATTTTTTTAAGTTTGGGCGGGTGTAGGAAAGGACATCCAGCTGAACAACACAGTCGGTTCTTTGTGCTCACAACACTCTGGGCTCTAGCCGTCGTGGCAGTTTGGTTCATTGCAGCGGCAACCCTTAGAAATCCATGTTGAGCCTTTATGCAAATCTCATTTTTATTGTGTTTGTGGTGGCATTCCATTGCTGCAAATGTCTGCAGAAATAGCTTGTTGCAGCAGTACCTTGTTGCTGCAAGTTCTACAGAAAACAACGTCCAGTGAGCAACATCTTGGTTGTTGTCATTCCTGTAGGAACGACACCTATCGGGCCATACTTTGCTGCTGCAAAGTGGCTGCGGAAATACACACTTTGGCAGCCTTTTCGTTGCTGTAAATTTCTGCAGGAGTGGACTTCGTGGCAGCACCCCGGTCATTGCAAGATTGTCGCAGGTTCAACTTGCATTATAACTAAACCGTACACGTGAACCAACCATATAGATGCATCGTTTGGTGTCTTGCTCGGACCACCATTATGAAATTTTTTGTTAAGAGCTCATGTTGCAGAATTTTACATGTTTTGCAGCACTACCTTGCTATGTCTTCCTGCATTTTTTTGGCATTCTTGGCAGCATCTAGTTGCTACAAATTTTTTGCAGCACATACACTTACTGACAGCTCTTATTAGGTTGTATTTTCCCTGCATATTTAACATCCATGGTAGCACTTTGTAGGCTGCAATTTTCTGCATGCTTGATCTATATGGCAGCTCCTCGCTTGCTGACATTTTTCTGCATAAACTGCGCTCTATGGCAACACATGACTTGCTGCAAATTCCCGCTATGACAATGCTTGCGGTAGTGCCCTTCTTGCTGCAAGTTCCCTGTAGTTTTGGCATGCATGGCAGCACTTCGTTGGCTGTATTTTCTTGCTTGGTTGGACACACATTGCAGCACCCCCGCTTGCTGTAATGTTGTACATGTTTAATACCCTTGGCAATGTTTTTCTTGCTATAAATTCTGACATACTCGACCTATAATTGGCAGCACATATGACTTGATAAAATGGCATAGTTCGAACTCCAAAATTTTTGCAGCATGCTTGATAAATTTTGACAAGTCCATATGCACTGTTGGCACATCATGTCACTAAACTAAAATAGTTTGAATAAAGCATGCTTTGTTTATCAAGTGTCTTAAATTTATTATCGTTCATAACAAGCAATATATGCTCAAATAGAATTGCGTGTGTTCTCACATAACTCATGATGCATGTTATACATTCGACACTTGATTCATCCCAAAAATGCAAAAACGAGACTTCGAGCACCACAATAGGGGTATGCATTGTTGTATTTGACATCATGTTACATGCTAAAATCATATGACAAGTTATGTTGGGCGTTGAACCCATTTTGTGAGATGAGCTCACTTGGTTATGATAGTCATACACCCTTAGAAAAAAAATATGTGGCTATCGCCTTCATCGACGAAGTGCACCTCTTGGCCTAGATATGCTAGAGCACATGAATGGGTGGGCTGACCTTGTCATGGTGTTCCTGTTGCCTTGCGGAGAACATAAGGCAAATGTGCCTAAGTACCTCGAAAGGAGAGAATGATTACTAACTAAGCCTAAAAAGATAAACCGCTTGGTAACCCATTCATGAACAGTTCACCTTAGAGGGTGGATGGTATAGCTTTGAGTGATCGATCGATTTTATGACACATTTTGAGAAGCAATGACGTCCTTTAGCTTCCAGTCACTCAGAGTTAGGGAGGTCGAGGTTACCAATTGTGGTAATCCTCAGCTACTACAGTAGTGTGAATTGCAATCAGTTGCCTATGCGATGTTTCTCTCGGTCATGGGTAACTCACATAAGGTTGTTACTCGGTCTGTAGGTACCCCGATTATCACACTCAATAGAACAACAAACGTCGATGGTATTTTTCATAGTTGCGAGGTTTTCCTTCGCGTACCTGAAGGAGTAATCAAGACAAAACAATTAAAGTAATTTGCTAACTATTGACTTATTGGCTGAATGAATTCTGCTTAGTTTGTTGCTTAATTACTTAACTGCACTTGATTACGTTTTTAACAACATGCTAATTACTTGATATTGTCACTCACTGCTTAGTGTTAATCCTGCCATTACGGTTGTATTTATCCTGCTTATTGTTACTTTGCTTGCTTATAGTTGTATTTGCTTAATGCTAATTATTGTAAAAGAATGATGTTTATAATTGCATATGCATGCTAGTTGCTCTTATTTTTTATTAGTGGCAAGTTATGGTTTATCTCACCAGCTTGCAAGAGTTTTGATCCTATTTTATGGGGTGCAAGTGATGCTTGATAGGTGGTGCGATGGGGGCTGAAGTATTTTGAGGACTGGACTCATACTTCTAAAAAGCTCTTGTGGTTCTGGATGGTCATTTTGAAGAAATATTCCAAGATTGAGACATTTTTTATAAAAAAATGTAAATCAAACTTATATGTCACATTTTGTAATTAGAAAGGTCATTTTGTAATTCTGCAAATGTCAAACTCCATCTGTAACTCGCTCAAAGATTTTCAACTCGTTTTCCCTTTTTGATTTTTATGCTTTGCGCAATCTTACAAAAAAAAGGTTTTGTCTAAAAATCTATGATTTTTAAGTTGGTATTTTGGGGCATTACAATGCTTGATATATTTTTTTCAAGTTTGAGATTGGTTGCTCTACCAGGCTTTAGCGAGTTCTACCTCATTTTATGGGAGACAAGTAATGTAGATAAAAAATGGTGAGTAACTGAAGCGAAGGATTAGTTGAGCTGCAACCTCGAGGGCCCACTCTTACCTTACGATTTTGATAGACATGATCTTTTTTTTTAAGTACTTGATCGTGTAAAGGCTGAACCATTTTTTTTATACACTGATTTGGAATAAAATTAAAATTCTTTATATTTCAGTTTTAAATTATACATGGTTTGAAATGTGTATATACATCTTAGTTTGAATTTATCTCTAGTGTGACCCCACCCAAAGTCTTAACCGTTTTGAGAAAATCATTTTCGTATTAAAAGAATTGATTTATTTATCAAACATAAAAAAAATAAAAAAAAATAAATTGATGTCGAAATTTCAATATTGGGAAAGTATTTAAGGTTAGATTTTTGGAGGCGTTACAATAAATAAGAAGACCTAATTAAGACTTGGGTCCAGACCCGAAGGTCTGATTAATACATGGACCCAGGTATGCTTTGTGAAATTATATACCAGACCCGAACCTGACCCGAGTTCTGATTAAGACTTGTATTTTTTCAACGTAAAAATGACAAAAAAATATGGTTTTACCGGGTCTGATTCATGTAGTTTTTATCGGGTCTGGGTATGGTTTCTCTTATGATGGGTCCGATTAGACCTGGGTCTAGACCTGATACTATACCCGAAAATTGAGGCAAGGTCTGGTTTCACCTGGGTCCAAACCAAACCCGACCCGTTGAAAGCCTACTTGTATTACAGATATTTGTGTGGGCAAGACAACCAAGAAAGCGAGACATCTCAAAACTGCACTTCTTGGGTTTTTGAGATTCCCTAAAACCAATATATATATATTTTTTGGTCCTCATCTTAGAGGGATTGTTCAGAGCGGTGGAGGTTATGCCGATGTTCCGATGTCTAATCCTCCTTGGACTAGAAATATCAGAGGGCATTTTTTTGCCACCTTAGTGTCACGGGCTAATTTTCCAAGGCCAAATTTTTCGTCTTTCAAGCCAAGGAAGGCCCGTGCAGCACTAGGCCTCACGGCCTAGTCAGCCTCACAGCACGTGTTTCCCACACGTAAACTTCTTACCCAGCGGAACGTCAACTTAACAAACCCTTCTTTTCAAGAAATCCTTCCGAACATGGTCCATCGTGCATCTGATCGCCACTTACGTGCATAGCCGTCCCATACCGGCTAGCACCTTCAACCACCGAGCCAAACGTGCCTTACAACTCCCACAAGCAAGCACACGTTGACAAGGGATGAAACGTGCCTTCGCAGCACTACCGACTTAACCAAAATCCAACACGGGTCATGGGGAGCATAACACATCCCAAAGCCTTTACCGATGCATGTCATGCCTCCAACCATCATTGCAAACCACCTTTCCTCAAGCCCAGCCATTCGAGCCACAATGCACGAAAGCCTTAGCCTCGCGTGCCATGGAGCAGATAGCAGCCCCATGGGCACGCCCCCAACATAACCTCACCACCGAAGGGACCAGGTCTTTCGACCCCCAATCCGAAGACCAGTTGATGATTCCATGCCATAGCGATAAGCACCACCCAAACTCATTCGCTGGCGCTATGCACTTACTTGCACAACCCCGTTCCACCATGCACGGTTGGGACCGCACCGCCGCACCAAGAGTCGCCTACCCGCGCACCCAAGGCCTTTGCCTACGTCCCATGGGGGATTTGCACTACACACGAACACCCCCATGCACTCCCAGTGCTGCTCGTGCGATATAAGGGGTGCCTATGCCAAACTGCTGCAACATGTGCCAAACAGCTCAAACAGGAGGTCCCCTATATAGGTATTTTAGGAGCCAGGCCCCTGCCGGCAAGAGGAACCCGAATAACACTTGGGGAACCATAAATTTCCCAACTTCAAAATTCTTCAAATCCGCCTTCACCCACGCGTTCCCCATAGTCCATTTACACGGTGAATCTTCGATCTTGGCCCCAAACAACTTCAAATGCTCATTGGATTATCGCATCAAAGATTGTGCACGTAACTGTGCCCACACTGCGCACATTGCTGCACATGCCAAGCCCTTACCAAGCTCACCGCAACTACGTGCCCACCGCATGCTGTGCTTCGCACGCCACATGCACCACGCATGACAATGGTCTATGCAACACACGACACCACTGTTCTGCATGTGCACCAAACTCTGCACACATGGGCAAGGCCTGTTTGCCACGGGGTTGGTCCGACTGCCTCATGCACGCCGCAACCAACCAATCCATCACACTTGGGGCACTTCCACCGCGCTTCACATACATCCATGCATCTGTTGCCGCATCTGCACTGCACCACACTTGTGCACATGCCACACTCCTTGCACAGCCCTGCGCCACACTCCAGCACAGGACACAATCTGTGGCATGCACGCACCTCTTATGAATGTGCACTGTACCCTGCCAGTGCACATGTCACACACTCCTTCTCCTGTCCAGTGCCAAGCTCAGGCACATGATGCAATCAGTGACATGCACACACCTTTTCAGCACCTGCGTTGCACCAACCCATGCACATGCCACACCCCTGTGCACAGCCCAGTGCCAAGCTTAGGCACAGGGCACTATCAGTGGCATGCATACATCTCTTCAACCCCATGCACCGCACTAAGTCCCATACCTATGGCACGTTGCAAGGCTCTCCGAGATTTCATGTGCAACATTCTCCCCCACTCAAGCCATCGTCGTCCTCGACGATCTCTTCGCTTAACATCTATGGAGTTCCCTTCGACAACGCAATTCATCCGGATGATATGCACCTTCCCATTCAGTTCCTTTTCTGTTTTCATAATCATGGGACCCCAGCGTAGTCCCCATTCTCAAGCGGGTCTCCCATGCCCGCATGACATCTTGCTGTCTCAGCACGCTTCACACGTGTGCCCTCATTGCACACCACCAAGTTTACACTCGGGCACCCCCATTCGCCCCAACTTCACCACTCGACCATGCGGTTCATACACAGACCGCCAAAACAAGATGAAGCCCATTCTGGAGGTTCCACTCACTTGGCTCCCCCGTAAGCCCTCATTGGCTTGGTCACTTCAGGTTGCGTCACTTCGGCCATACTCGGTCTGCACACCACCTATCATCCTGACTGTGGTCCGTGGAGAGTATGCCGGCACGCACGAGCGACAACCGAGGCACTCCCTCTCGCGTTGCCCTCAACCAACTCACTTGACTCCCCTGTAAGCCCTCATTGCTCACTCATTGGCTCGGTCACTTCAGGTTGCATCACTTCGGCCATACTCGGTCTGCACACCACCTGTCATCCTGACTGTGGTCCGTGGAGAGTATGCCGGCACACACGAGCGACAACCGGGGCACTCCCTCTCGCGTTGCCCTCAACATAGAGCGACAATCGAGCTTCTCCTCGCACTGCACTCACCAAACACAGAGTGACAGTCGAGCTCCTCCTCGCACTGCCCTCACCAAACAAGGCACCCTTGAACCCAAAGGCGTGCCTACACTTTGGCTTCAACCCGCAATTGTCGCAACTTTCGAACACACTAAGTCCCATACCTTAGTGTGCCTCTAGCAACTTCAACAACGGTCCACCCCATTCCACTGCGACCTTCTGTCGCGCATAAGCCCTCATTCATAGGGCACTTTCTCGGTGGTTGGTGAGCTCGCAATAAGCAAACACTGCCCTTTCAGCGTCGCCTTGACCCAAAGGATTCATTCCTTTTAAACACAAATTTTGTACGCCACTGTGCCTCGCAAAGCTTTCGAGGCATGAAGGAAAACAACGATCTTTCTCGTCCACATAAAAACTGCACATTGTTGTCCTGAGCTGACTATATAGTTGGCCTTCCACATAGCCAATCCCACTCCAACAAACCAGCCTTCATGTTAACTCCACCATGAAGCATCACAATCCGACTTCGGTGCTCCGAATATGCTTTGGCAACATGAAGAGAAACCCGGACAAAGGCTCTCCAACACATCAACCACTTAGGCACTCGTATGCTTCTGCTCTGATACCAGTTGTCACGGGCTAATTTTCCAAGGCCAAATTTTTCGCCTTTCAAGCCAAGGAAGGCCCGTGCAGCACTAGGCCTCACGGCCTAGTTAGCCTCACAGCACGTGTTTCCCACACGTAAACTTCTTACCCAACGGAACGTCAACTTAACAAACCCTTCTTTTCAAGAAATCCTTTCGAACATGGTCCATCGTGCATCTGATCGTCACTTACGTGCATAGCCGTCCCATACCGGCTAGAACCTTCAACCACCCAGCCAAACGTGCCTTACAACTCCCACAAGCAAGCGCACGTTGACAAGGGATGAAACGTGCCTTCGCAGCACTACCGACTTAACCAACATCCAACACGGGTCATGGGGAGCATAACACATCCCAAAGCCTTTACCGATGCATGTCATGCCTCCAACCATCATTGCAAACCACCTTTCCTCAAGCCCATCCATCCGAGCCACAACGCACGAAAGCCTTAGCCTCGCGTGCCATGGAACAGATAGCAGCCCCATGGGCACGCCCCCAACATAACCTCACCACCGAAGGGACCAGGTCTTTCGACCCCCAATCCGAAGACCAGTTGATGATTCCATGCCATAGCGATAAGCACCACCCAAACTCATTCGCTGGCGCTGTGCACTCACTTGCACAACCCCGTGCCACCATGCACGGTTGGGACTGCACCGCCGCACCAAGAGTCGCCTACCCGCGCACCCAAGGCCTTTGCCTACGTCCCATGGGGGATTTGCACTACACACGGATACCCCCATGCACTCCCAGTACTGCCCGTGCGATATAGGGGGTGCCTATGCCAAACTGCTGCAACATGTGCCAGACAACTCAAACAGGAGGTCCCCTATATAGGTATTTTAGGAGCCAGGCCCCTGCCAGCAAAAGGAACCCGAATAACACTTGGGGAACCATAAATTTCTCAACTTCGAAATTCTTCAAATCCGCCTTCACCCACGCGTTCCCCATAGTCCATTTACACGGTTAATCTTCGATCTTGGCCCCAAACAACTTCAAATGCTCATTGGATTATCGCCTCAAAGATTGTGCACGCAACTGTGCCCACACTGCGCACATTGCTGCACATGCCAAGCCCTTACCAAGCTCACCGCAACTACGTGCCCACCGCATGTTGTGCTTCGCACGCCACATGCACCACGCATGACAATGGTCTGTGCAACACACGACACCACTGTTCTGCATGTGCACCAAACTCTGCACACATGGGCAAGGCCTGTTTGCCACGGGGTTGGTCTGACTGCCTCATGCACGCCGCAACCAACCAATCCATCACTCTTGGGGCACTTCCAACGCGCTTCACATACAGCCATGCATCTGTTGCCGCATCTGCACTGCACCACACTTGTGCACATGCCACACTCCTTGCACAACCCTGCGCCACACTCCAGCACAGGACACAATCTGTGGCATGCACGCACCTCTTATGAATGTGCACTGCACCATGCCAGTGCACATGTCACACACTCCTTCTCCTGTCCAGTGCCAAGCTCAGGCACATGACGCAATCAGTGACATGCACACACCTTTTCAGCACCTGCGTTGCACCAACCCATGCACATGCCACACCCCTTTGCACAGCCCAGCGCCAAGCTTAGGCAAAGAGCACTATCAGTGGCATGCATACATCTCTTCAACCCCATGCACCGCACCAAGTCCCATACCTATGGCACGTTGCAAGGCTCTCCGAGATTTCAATCTTAGTGGGATTGTTCAGAGCGGTGGAGGTTATGCCGATGTTCCGATGTCTAATCCTCCTTGGACTAGAAATATCAGAGGGCATTTTTTTTGCCACCTTAGCATAGGTGGAGAAACCACCGCTACGGTTTGGGGTCTTGTTACCGACCGAGAGGTGTCACGTTGACCATTAAATGGATGTCCAGTGTAAAACTCCGTGTATATCCCTCCTTTACAATCACAGATATTTCCTTTTTGGCTTAAGCCTTGACACAAAGCGGGCCCGAGTTATCAAACTCTCAAGCTCCTTCATCTTTCATCTTAAAAGTCTTGCGCAGACTCACCTAACCAGCCATGTGAAGCTCTTATGAGTCATCAGAGGGATTCATGTGAAGTCTTATGAGTAGGGATGCAGGTTCGAGCTGAGCTTAAACTGGCTTAGCCTGGTTCGAGCTGAGCATTTTTTATTTAAAAAAAAATTGAACCGCATTGAAAAACAGTGAGTTTCAGACTACCCACCTCCCCTGTAAAAAGTTACACCTTGCCTGTTTGAGCGTGACCATTTGACATGTAAAATTTGCAAACATAAATTATACACATACTATACTTTGAACATTATATAACTATGCAAAAAGAACTTAATCGGGCTAATCCAGCTCAACCAAACTTGATTGCTTGATCAAGCTCAACTTCTTTATGTGTAACGAGCTTGAGCTTGTGCTCAAGATCGGCTCATTTATCTACCCAAACGAGTTCAAGCCAAGCTTAAATGAGTCGAGCTCAAGCTGAGCCCGAGCTAGCTCGGCTGGTTGTGCATCGTGTAAAAAGGGATATGAATGTAATTCAAGCAGTTGAATTTTAGTTCTCTGAGCTGCATGTTCTACCTTTGAATATCCCTCTGTGCAGTGGCGGAGCCAGGGGTGGGCGGTCGCCCACCCCAGAATTAGAAACCAAAAAAAAAATGGATCTCTCCATCCCAACTTGATGTTGTCTGGGTTTGTCATACAGTCCAATGCAGGAGATTCGTGCAACTTCCAAAAAGACGTGAACCAAGACCTAAAATGTGAATCGCAACTAATATCACAAATCTCAGTATCAGGATTTTCTCAGCAAGGGAACATCTTGAAATAAATTAAAGATTTGCTTCATCCAAAAATCCTGAAAAAAAGGAAAATAAAACACGAAAATAAGGGAAGACCTTTCACTTTACAATTCTTCAACTGCCTCGGACGCCTACCTCCCAAATACGGAAGAAACCATGCCCAACCCAAACTGTATTTGTCCATAAAACAAGCCAAGCTCTACTTGTGGTTTGTCTCTGAACTTTCTATTAATGTGAATGTCAACTCTCTTGTCTAGACATCATGGCAACTAGACTCGGCCATTTCACACATTAAGGCTTTGTTTAAGAGCATTTTTTTATGACAAAGGAACCCTCACCAAGAACTAGGTCACTTAATGAGGCCACCTCCCTGCGATGTAAAACTCCAGATTGAGAGCCTTACGTGCCCCAGCTGTGTTAAAGAAAGAGCAGCAACTGTGTGACAGTCAATAAGGGCTATATTGTGGCTTCCCCCGTGTTCTCATGCTCTCTGCTTTTTGGGAGCTGCAATGTTCCCAAAACACAAAACACTCCATTGGGAATGGACTTGGCAGCCCCAACATCACATTTTCAAGAACATTCATCAAAGGATGCTTTCGGGAACTCCATCCTCAGACGCCACATTTTGGCAAGACCATATTTTGGCAGCACATAAACATGGTGTTTCCATATCTGTGTAAGGCTCTCAAACAAAGCCTAATTAAATCCACAAAAAACACCGCAAATTTAGGTTCAGGCCCAGTCTGAGATTAGTGAAATCAACAAACAAAACATTGTCAAATTGACAACCAACAACATCAAAATGCTTATTTAAGTTTTATCTCTGCACGAACGACTGTACCTCCAACGAAAAATTTCTGGCTTTGCCACTGGTCTGAATAAATGGATCGTTCTTCAAGACCATAGCATTGTCCCCAAGACCCGAAGTCTGCCCACCCAACGAAAAACTTCTGGCTCCGCCACTGCCGTTGTGGTGCGTGTGTAATTGAAGTTTGGTTTGTGCGGGGTCCGTCCACTAAAGTGAGCATTAACAAGTGACCATCATCATGGCGCACTTTGCCGCAAGTAATTTCCTCTCTTTTGCCTTTTCTTATCAATATCATATCCGGCAAAAGCCATGTATGCGCTCTCTCTCTCTCCCTCTGCGTTTTCAATAATGGAGAAAAGAAATAGTGGCCACTGGTGAGGAACACTAAAAAACTAGTGAGGGAAACAAAAAAAAAAAATCCAACGAATTGGCTAACGACAATGCCCACTGTGCTTGTCCGATATACGTGCACCCATTTTCAATTTTTGTACAAGTCAACTAAGTACGTGGCACTCTTAGACAAGCTGACAAAGTAGAGGGGATATCACACGAAAGTTGAAATTGAAAGCGATACCTAGGCCTAACTCATGATTCGTCTACACCATCCATTTCCAAAACCAAGGTGGGCTGCTGCCCACACATAAGATCTATAAAGCAAGGGCAGATCCTGCAATCAGACCGGGTACATTTCAAGGTACTCGGACACCCACAATGCTCACTAATTAAACACGAGCAATTTTCCGTCTTCACTTTTATGTTTGGAGATTTGTTCGAAAATTACTGACAGTTTAGTAAGAAAATCGCTCGTGTTAAGCAATTATTTTTTTTTTTTTGAAAATGATGCCATAAAAGCGAAGCGCGCACAGGGCAGGCCAGCAGGACGCGTGTTGCATTTTGAGTGGCCAGTACCTTGAATTGAAAGATTGCGATTCCTGAATTGGGAGATCTAACTTGTAAAAATTAAAGGTGAGTGAGTGGTGGGTCCTCAGAAAACTAGGCCATCATCACGAGCAACGGTTGATGAGGATGAGATGCCAAGGGAAGAAGCAAAGGTGATACTGGTGTCCCCAGCGAGATAGCCTTTGAGTCGCTCCAGATCGTCTGCCGCATCCATCATGGTGGGCCGAGCAGCAGGAGACTGTTGCGTGCACAGAAGGCCCAACTCCACCAACTCAACAATGCCGCACTCCCACATCTTTCTAGCATGAGGGTGATGATGATGGTGTTGACCACCACCAACTCCAATTCTTGACAAGGCCGGGTCCAGCACATCCTCAACCTGGCCGTGGTAGTGGTGCCTCTTCACCCACTCCTGCAAGCTCACCCCACCATTAGCAAACATCTCATCTGTAGGCTTCTTTCTGGTGACCATTTCTAGCACCAATATCCCAAAGCTGAACATATCCCCCTTTGTGGACGCACCCCTTCCTTGCCCATACTCTGCACATGTATAGGAATGGTCACAAACTCAAGTTATTGGAAGAAAGAGATTAAACAAAAAGTATCATATGTTCACAATAATAGAACTCCATGTTTTGTTAAGAACCAAGGGACACACACACAGGGTGAGGAGTAGGTAAAGACCGTTGTCCCTGCAGACCGGGCATGGAGGTATAGATGTTGGATCGATTTTCAGATCACACAATTTCACAATCATCATCATGATATAAAACATGATATAAATCAGGAAATATAACATGATCAAAAGACGATCGAAACAATAAAAGGGAGCAAACATGTCGGGTTCCACCATATACCAAAATCCAGACATATGCAAATGAACAAACATATGCATAGAACATAATATAAACAACAAAAGCATGTTAATACTGTATAAACGGCTAAGGCGTACGAAAATACTCTCCTTAGAGAATATTCGTCCCCTCATACAGTGCAAACAGGATCCGACGTCCTTCCCCTAGGATACAATAGCCTTGGCGATCTGAATCGGTGCACGCCGATGATAGATCGTCCTTCGAAAACAACCTCAAGAACTACTACTGCAGACCTCGCAGTTTTAGCAAAGAAAGAGAGAGAGATGATAGAGTGTACATCCATCCCCTTGGAACCTCTCTAACCACGTTTATATAGACGTGAAAGAGATCTGTTCGAAAGGACATGACTCTTGAAGAGTTGCCCATTTTGAATAGACATGACTCTTGAAGAGTTGCCTATTTTGAATAGACATGACTCTTGAAGAGTTGCCTATTTTGAATAGACATGACCCTTGCAAAAAGTTACCAGATTTGAACAAGTGTGACCTTGCCAAGGGTCACCAGTTCTGAACGGGTGTGACTCTGCCAAGGGTCACCAGTTCCAAAAGGCATGACTCTATCAAAACCAAACTTTTTCCAAAAAGAAAAAACACTCCACGTTTCTTCTTGGAATTTTCTCTTCCCTTCCTTCTTGCACCTAACATTCCCCCACAAATTCAAAGAATGAAACAGGAGGAAACCAAGATGCAAGATGAGAAAATCTGCAGCAGGACATATCATGTTTTCAGTAATGGTACCTTCCGGTTTGAACCACTACCTTAGTTGACTAACTTTACCCCCACAGGAACGAAGTGAACTGAAGTCTTGAACTTGAACCTTTGATGTAGGAGTGTCCATTAGCAACAACATGATAAAGGTTCTGGTTGTAATCTTTAGGGGTGACGCGTTAAGGCCATGCGCCCGAATTCTGTTTCATGAGTGACTTTGGGAATAACCCAATTTCTTAAACTGCGGCCACACAGTCACACTCACATAGGTGGGCTTCTTTAGAGATGCACTGCTAACATCTCGCCTAGAAGGCTTTGAACTCATTCAAAGTTTTAACTATTCCTTAACTAGCAACTACAACACCTTTCCAGAGTAATCAAGAGAACAGACACAAATACATAGTATCTCATAAATAAGGTGCTATCAAGTTCACCCTACAACTTGTTATTACCACATTGAACCTACTTTATGGGATCTCCACTCAGATAGGTTGGGTTGCTACTGCAGATGAACTACTGATGGGTTTCAGTCCCATCCCCTCTCTGGATTTTAGGACTAATGACTTATCTAGTCCTTTTGTTAATGAATCAGTTGTGTTCTCTTTGGATCCAACATAGTTCACAACAACCACTAATTGAGACATCAGTTCCCTTACATACTTTATTCTGACTTGGATGTGTCTCCTCTGCTTTTGATTATATTTTGTGCTTTTAATCTTTGCAATAGTGGCCATATTGTCACAATGCACAGATATTGCAGGAATTGGTTTGCTCATTAAAGGAAGTTCCTCAAGAAGTCCCTTTAACCATTAAACTTTCAATCCTATGACATCTAAAGCACAGAGTTCAGCCTCAAAAGTAGACCGAGACAAGATGGTTTGCTTTACTGATCTACAGGCGACTGTGCCGCCACCCAAGGTAAATACATACCCTGTCACACCATAACTACCAAAGTTCATTGCTATCCAGCTCGCATCACTATATCCCTCAAGAACTGCAGGGAATCTCTTGTAATGCAAACTCAAGGAAATAGTTCATTTCAGGTATCTAAGTACCCTGTCCAATGCCTTCCAATGAGTGCGATTTGGACAACTTGTGTATCTACTTAATTTTGTCATGGAGAACGAAATATCCGGTCTTGTGCAATTTGCAAGATACATCAAACTTCCAATAATCTGAGAATACCTCAATTGAGACACAGGAACACCAGTCGTATTCTTATAAAGAGGGATAGAAGGGTCATATGGAGTTGCTACAGATCTCTCTTGGTTATAGCCAAATTTCTCAAGTACTTTCTCAACAAAATGAGATTGAGAAATGGCTATCCCCTCAGCTGAACGCGTCAACTTTAAGCCTAAGATCACATTTGCAACACCCATATCCTTTATATCAAACTTACTACTAAGAAACGATTTTGTCTCATTCACAATTTCCATATTGGAACCAAACAATAGAATATCATCTACATACAAGAATAAAATAATACAACCATCACTTTTAACTTTGCAATAAACACACTTATCAGATTCATTGACAACAAACCCAAATGATAAACTAACATTATCAAACTTCTCATGCCATTATTTAGGGGCTTGTTTTAGTCCATATAATGACTTGACAAGTCTACAAACTTTGTTTTTATTACCAGGAGCCACATAACCCTCAGGTTGATTCATATAGATCTCTTCTTCAAGATCGTCATGCAAGAAAGCGGTCTTCACGTCCATTTGATAGACCAAAAGATCATAAATGGAAGTCAGTGCAATAAGCACCGTAATTGTGGTCATCCGAGTAATCGGAGAATAGGTGTCAAAGTAATCTATTTCATCCTTTTGTTTGAACCCCTTGGCAACCAGTCTCGCCTTGTACTTGTCAATGGATCCATCTGGTTTCAACTTCTCCTTAAAGATCCATTTTCACCCAATTATGGAACTACCACGAGGGAGGTCAACCAGTTCTCAAGTGCCATTAGAGATAATGAAGTTCATTTCACTCTTGATGGCGTCTTTCCAATGCCTTGCTTCAGGTGAAGCCATTGCATCTCGGAAAGTTGGAGGATCATCCTTGATAAGGTAAGTGATAAAATCACTTCCCAAATCCTTGGTAATCCGTGGTCTCTTGCCCCTTCTAGGTTCAGCCACTTCCTCAGACTCAATGGGTCTAGGATGGGAACAAGATGGTTCTACCCCCACATCTGTCATCCTTTCCACATGTTCGGGAATGAAACCAGAAGTTAAAGGTATATCTAAAGAAGAAAGATTTTGAGGTACACCAACTTTCATGGGAAATACATTCTCAAAGAATGTAGCTTCTCGAAGCTCTATGCCAGATATCTCAGACTTAATTACTAAGAACTTATAGGCATAGATGTTCTCTACATAACCCAAAAAGACAACATCTACTGTTTTAGGACCCAACTTCTTCCTATTGTGCTCTAGAACAAGTACCTTTGCAAGGCACCCCCACACTTTAAGGTATTTCAAGCTAGATTTCCTATTTCTCCAGAGTTCAAAAAGGCTACTATCCTTATGCTTCTGAGAAACTCTATTCAGAATATGACAAGTCGTATTCAGAGCATCCCCTCACATATAGGTAGGTAATCCAGAACTCCCAAGTAGAGTATATATCATGTCAGTTAGGGTTCTATTCTTTCTTTCTGCAATCCCATTAGATTGAGAAGAATATGGAGTAGTAAACTCATGAACTATGCTAACAGATTTGCAATATTCATCGAGTTTATTAGAGGTATATTTTTCCCCTCTATCAGACCTAAATCTTTTAAGTTTTCTACCAGTTTGTGTTTATGCTTCATTCTTAAAAATAAGAAACTTATCAAAAGCTTCATCTTTTGATTTTAGCAAATACACATAACAATATTTAGTGCCATCATCTATAAAAGTGATGAAATACTTTTTATGATTTCTGGTTAACACTCCATTAAACTCACAAATATATGTGTGCACCAGATCCAAAATTTCAGAATCTCTAACAATTGTATGGAATGGTTTCCTATATTGTTTTGTTTGCACATAAATTTTATATTTCTTAGTTTTATCAATGGAATGCTCAGGAATCATTTTCAAGTTCATCATGTGTTTCACAGAATTGAAATTCACATGACCTAATCTATTATGCCACAAATCAGATGATTCTATGTTATATGCAATATTAGACAATGAATCAAAAGAAACATCACTGCAAACATGTTCAACACGAAGTTTAAACAAACCATCATCTAAATATCTCTTGCCAATAAAGGTTCTAGAATGTAAAATAACAACTTTATTACATTTAAAGTTAAATTCATAACCCTTTCTAACAAGACATGAACCACTTAGAATGTTCCTTCTAACTACAGGCACATGGTGCACTCTGTGTAAAGAAAGAACTCGTTCTGAAGGAAACTTCAGATTCACGCATCCAATCCCTAACACCTTTGCAGTCGTTGAATTGCCCATAGTCACGGATCTGCCTGCAGCAGCCTGGTATGAGACACATACAAACTTATCAGCACAAACATGCACATTAGCCCCAATGTCAACCAGCCACTCTGTCGACTCATAAACGTGATAAATTTGCGGGTTAATAGAAACATACCCAATACTGGTCCCAACGACCTCAGTCACCATGTTGACTTGAGGCGTTCCATTTGTGGTTCCATGAGCTTTGGCCTTCTTGGAAAGACATTCCTTAGCCCAGTGCCCAACCTGCCCACAGTTCCAGCACAGTTTGTTCTTTGCCTTTTTCTGGATTTTGGCCTTAGGTTTAAACTGGTTTTTCATTACAGATTTCGGTTTTTGTCCCTTGCCCTTAAAAGATCCGGTCATCATGTTCACCTTAGGCTGTTCAGTTGGCATCACGATCTGTTTCTGGCTTCTATGCTCTTCTTCAATGGCAATGGCTACCATAAGATCATTGAGAGAAATCTTCCCTCTACGGTGCTTGAGAGACATACCAAAGTCTACCCAAGACTTAGAAAATTTCTCCACGATGGTCATAACTTGAAACTTCTCAGGAAGTTTCATCTCAGCCTCAGCCAAACTATGGAGCAACAACATAAACTTGTGTGCCTGCTCAGTGACCAACTTGCCCTCTACCATGTGATATTTTAGAAACTTGGCAACAAAGTACTTTTCAAGACCTTGGTCTTTGGTATTGTACTTCTTGTCAAATGGATTCCATAGGCCCTTAGTAGTGGTAGACGAGGAATAGTATACATCGAACAACGTGTTGGACAGAGCCAACAATATGCAACCATGACATATACTGTCCTTTTCTTTCCACTCTACAGCCGCAGAGACCGCAGCAGGGTCAAAGTCAATATCAGAAACTGAAGGGCAGTTGAGTTCCAGAACCGACAACAACCCTATCGTAGTTTACCAGATTTTCATGCGTTGCTGCCAATGCTTAAAATTCTGACAGACAAACTTTTTCGGCATCCCGGACATGTCCACTTTTGGTACAAAAGCGGAAGAGGTCAACATGCTTAGAATCTTCTCTAAGACTGTTGAATCGATTTTCAGATCACACAATTTCACAATCATCATCATGATATAAAACATGATATAAATCAGGAAATATAACAGTATAGACATCATGATCAACAGACGATCGAAACAATAACAAGGAGCAAACATGTCGGGTTTCACCATATACCAAAATCCATACATATGCAAATGAACAAACATATGCATAGAACATAGTATAAACAACAGAAGCATGTTAATACTGTATAAACGGCTAAGGCGTACGAAAGTACTCCCCTTAGAGAATATTTGCCCCCACATACAGTGTAAACAGGGTCCGACATCCTTCCCCTAGGATACAATAGCCTTGACGATTTGGATCGGTGCACGCCAATGGTAGATCACCCTTCGAAAATAACCTCAGGAACTACTACTGCAGACCTCACAGTTTTAGCAAAGCAAGAGAGAGAGAGAGAGAGAGAGAGAGAGAGAGAGAGAGAGAGAGAGAGAGAGAGAGAGAGTGTACATCCGTCCCCTTTGAACCTCTCTAACCACGTTTATATAGACGTGGAAGAGATCTGTTCGAAAGGACATGACTCTTGAAGAGTTGCCCATTTTGAATAGACATGACTCTTGAAGAGTTGCCTATTTTGAATAGACATGACCCTTGCAAAGAGTTACCAGATTTGAACAAGTGTGACCCTGCCAAGGGTCACCAGTTCTGAACGGGTGTGACTCTGCCAAGGGTCACCAGTTCCAAAAGGCATGACTCTGCATCAAAACCAAACTTTTTCCAAAAAGGAAAAACACTCCACGTTTCTTCTTGGAATTTTCTCTCCCCTCCCTTCTTGCACCTAACAAGAGAGACCGTCAGAATCTTGTGCATCGAATGACGCCTGGATGTCCTTCACTGGCAATCAATTATGTAAAAAAGGAAATCATTATGATACTAAACCACCATTATGCTGTACTTACATAGATATAATCTCCATTAATGAAAACCAATCTTTGGATCATATTTAGCATGTTCAGTTTACTGTTTAACGTTGACATTGGCATGAGGTTTTGGCCAATTTTTAAACCATGTGGATTTTCATGAGTTAACTTTGAAAATTAAAACTTATTGTATATTTGAGATGACTAAACCTACTAACATAGCACATAAACCATGTTAAATACATCTAAACAGTTAGATCCAACATTTGGCCCTTAGATCCATGCAAACAACAGAGTCTGCTGTCACATGATCATGGTTTAGAACCACGAGATTTTCACACATATAAAGTGTAAATAGAGCAGGCAATTGATGGCATGCAGATCCAAGAGTCATGTTTGATCATTTGCTCTTGGCCAATAGAAATCAGCATGGCCTGATTTTAGCATAAATAACGCAGCTTCAAGAAGATGGAATATGAAATAGCACCTGGAGCAATGTAGCCAATAGAGCCTATGAGAAGATTGGCTGTGGAATTGGCCATGTTGTCAGATGCAGCGGCTACCACTTCTTCGGCGCTCATGATCAATCTAGCAATGCCAAAATCCGATACAAGAGCGGTCATGTCATCGTTAAGAAGGATGTTGCTAGGCTTCAGGTCACAGTGGATAACCTTAACTGGGGAATGATGGTGCAAGTAAGCCATGCCCTCTGCTATGTCACTACATATATTCACCCTCTCTATCAGACTCAAGTCTGAGTTTGGGTATAGATGACTCTCCAAACTTCCTTTCGCCATGAAAGGAAGAACCAGAGCCTTGAACTCAGGCTGGCTGCAAGTTGTGATGATCCTCATGAGATTCCTGTGCCTGATGCTCCTCAGTACTTGGCATTCTCTGTTAAAACTCCTGGATGAGTTCCCACCCTGCATCTTTAAGACCTTGATAGCTACTTCTCTTCCATCCTTTAGCACCCCTCTGTAAACCTCCCCATAACTCCCCGTACCAACCAATCTACTTGGGTCAAAAGAGTTGGTTGCCTCTACAATTTCAGCATAACTAATTCTTGGGTACTTTGATTTCAATGGTGGTAGGGTATAACCAGTGTTAATCTTTTTTCTTGCTATGAAAAGAGCCTTCTTTAGCTGAGTACAGCACATGAAACAACAAATTGTCAGCACAAAGCATGTTGCAGAAACAATGCTAGCCAACACTAGAGCAAAAATCTTTGTGTTGCCGATGTGAAACCTTGTTTTTTTGCTCTTTGGGCAACTGGGTAACCCTGAAATCAATCCACAAAGCAGAGGGTTGTGGAGAAATGATGTAATATTTAGTGATGCAAAAACACCACCTGTGGGCACCATACCAATAAGGCTGTTATGTGAGAGATTCAACAGCACTAGACTTGTGCATTTCTCCAGAGAAACTGGTATCTCACCGCTCAAGAAATTGAAGGATAGGTCCAAAGAGAGCAGATTCTGCATCGTGCCGATGGATGCTGGGATCGAACCATCGAGTGAATTGTGAGAAAGATTGATGGATTGAGCAGCCACACAGCCTGCTAATTGTGGAATGATAATGCCTGTGAGATTGTTGGATGATAGATCAATCTCTTGGACCTTGTCCATCTTGCTTATCTCCACAGGCATAGGCCCAAACAGAAGGTTGCTAGAGAGGTTCAAGTATATCTTTAGCTCTCTCAATCCTCCAATCTCTACTGGGATTCTTCCACTAAGCCTGTTATACGACAAGTCCAAAGTTTCTAATGTCACACACTTACCAAGACTTGCAGGTATTGATCCTGAAAGTTGATTTCCATTAAGGAAGAGTTTCCTCAACTGTGTTAGATTTGACAGGGCTGCTGGAATTTCTCCGGAGAGTCTATTTCTTGACAAATCCAGCAAACCCAAATGACTCAACATGCCGATTGTTGCTGGAATCATCCAAGTGAAAGAATTGTCAGACAAACACAACCTTTCCAGGTTTTCCACTAGGCCAATTGCTGCAGGAATTGTGCCACGCATCAGATTTCTTGACAAATTCAGTAGTGTAAGATTGGTGAGTTTTGATATGCTTGGAGGTAAGGCTCCTGTAATGAAGTTTTCCTGAAGCAGGAGTTGAGACAGAGAGAGTGGAAGAAGAATGCCAGTATCAGCAGGAAGTTCTCCACCAAGTCCGTTTCCAGCTAACTCTAATTCACTGAGGTTGATGCATTTCCGAAGCCCAGAAAAGAATGGAATGAGATTGGTATTGTTGTTGCTACTTCTGAAATTGTTGTAGGACAGGTGGAGATAATCAAGGCTCCGGGTTTCACAGAACATATCTGCTGTCAGCTCTCCAGAGAAAACATTGTTCTCAAGATCCAGACGTTTTAGGGAAGTACAGTTTCTTAAAGAAGTAAGGACTTCACCATACAAGCGGTTGTCATACAAATGGAGTGTCTCTAACACCAATAGGCGATTTCCGATATCCGGTGGTATGGTGCCGGAGAATTTGTTGCTCGATATGTCAAGATACTGCAGACGCGTGCAATTACGGAAGAGAGTTGTCAGAATCTCTCCTGAAAGTTGGTTCGTGGCCAGGGATATATAGGCGAGACTAGATAGCCTTGAGAGATCAGGAACTTGGTGTTGAAGTTGGTTGTTGGCAAGGCTAAGATACTTGAGATTGTTGAGATGATAGAGAGAGTAAGGGATAATTCCATGAAGGGAATTCTCAGACAGATCAAGGGTGACAAGGGCAGAGAGATTGGAGATGAAGGGTGAAATGGTGCCCTGCAGAGCTTTGCGCTTCAATGTGAGGTTAACAACTCTTTTGCCAAGTTTAGTGTCGCCACAGATGACACCAATCCAATCACAAATTGCTGCATCATCTTCACCATCACTGAATGTCCAATTAGACAAGGTGTTTGGGTTAGAGGAACAGCTGGTTTTGATCGCAAAGAGAGCTGCTCTGTCAGTGGCTAAATCATCATGCTGGCTGCTCTTCTGGTGGCGGTGGTGTAAAGAGAATACACAGTAAGAGAAAGCAAGGAAGAGAAGCAAATGGTTTATGATGAGTTTGATAGCCATTGGTGATCTTGGTAAGAGCCATGAATAGATGAGCATGAAAATTGAAAATGCAAAGAGTCTTATTGTGAATGATGCCATTGTGGAGGGTTGAGCACAAGTGGGAAGATGAATAATATGAGTGCTATAAAGTAGCAAGATAAAAAAGAGGATCGACATGATTCTGTTCTTTTTGTCTCTTTGCACTTGTCAAAGGTGTTGCCTTTAGTGTCTTGTCCGAAAGTGTGTCCCACGTGAGAAATTTTAAAAAATTTACCCAAAATTCGGGCAATTATAGAAAGTAAGGGGTGGCAAAATCTGACCCGACCCGACAACCTGCTTCTTAGCTGGGTTAGGGTTTGGCTTAAATAGGTTCATGTCATAAACGGGTCGACCCGCCTAACCCGTTTATTAAACGGGTCATGTTCGTGTTAGGGGTATGTCAACCGGCCAACCTGTTTGACCCGTTTAATAAACGTGTTAGGCGGGAGGGTCAACCCGTTTACACAAACCCGTCAACCCGCAACCCGTTTATATATATATATATATATATATATATATATATATATATATATATATATATATATATATATATATAAACTTATCGTGTTACTCAGGTCGGTTATCATGTCTATGTTATTGGGTTACGGGTTACTCGGGTCAGTTATCGTGTCTATGTTATCGGGTTGCGAGTTACTCGGGTCGGTTATTGTGTCTATGTTATCGGGTCGACCTGTCTAATAAATGGGTCACCGTGTCATGTAATTGTGTCGTGTCGACCCGACCTGTTTATTAAACAGGTTAACCGTGTCGTGTTGGGTTAACCGTTTAATAAATGGGTCGTGTTCATGTTTGCCACATCCGACCCGTTTAATAAACGGGTCATGTTCGTGTTGAGGTATTCTGACCCGCCAACCCACCAACCTGACCCGCCAACCCGCCGACCCGACCCGATTGCCACCCCTAATAGAAAGCACAAGAGGGTGTTGTGTGTTCTCCCCGAAGATGCACTGTTTGGTACAATGCATGTTCGGGGGTCCGAATGAGCGCCACATATATAAGCACATGGGGCTCGTATTTCCGTGTGTGTCGGCATCACTTAGCATCGAAGTTTGGTGTGGTTGCAAAGACTTAAGTACCCTTTCTTGCTATTCTCACCATGAAACGACGGTTCGAGAAAATAACAAAAATATCCTCGATTCAAAAAAAGGGAAACGATGGTTCAAAAAAAGGACAAAAATATCGTCCATCCAGAAAGTCGAGGATGATGTTAACTCTTCAAAGTTCAAACAACGAAATGAACCTGAAGCACTCTCTCTTTCTTTTCCATTTGAACTTTCTGTTGTCATCTTCTTCTTTTCCTTTTCCGTGAAACACTATAAAACCCCCTCTCTCTATATAGAGAAGAAATTAAGGGAGACAAAGTGCCGACGATTCGATGGTGATCGTCATCCTCTTTCTGCTAGCAGTGGCCGAAATGCTACCCTTGTTCAGCAGACAACCGACTGCGATGGCCCCTCCATCGCCTTCGAAGGACACCTACAACAGAATCTTCCTCCAGCACACCTACAACAGAGTCTTTCAGAGTACAATCCGTCTACCCCTACATCGACAATACTTTCGATCAGGGATATGCCTTCTAAACCACCCTGGCGCTGCTCAACACGGGCGTTCACACCCTCAAGTCCTGGCGGACATTTGTCAGGTTCTGGCACAGTGAGGTCCTCATCTTGACCTCCGACACCATGCTCTCTAACAGGACCCACCTCCCTGCCAACGTCGGGAATGACACATTCTTCTCTAGCTTCCCCATCACGGACCTCAAGACTGCCATCGGGACGGCTTGGCAACTACAACCTGATCACGATGAAGATCGTGCTCAAGGGGGCTGAGTTTGGCATCACGATTTACACACAGTAGCGATTTAAGAAAATCGCATAGCAAAAAAAATGGCAAACCCCTAAATCGAGTAGCGATTTATGAAAATCGCATAGCGAAAAAAAAAATGGCAAATCGCTATGCGATTTTCGTAAATCGCTATATCGAGTAGCCATTTATGAAAATCACGTAGCAAAAAAAATGGCAAATCGCTAAATTGAGTAGCAAAAAAAAAAATATAAATGGCAAATCGCTATGCGATTTTCATAAATCGCTATATCGAGTAGCGATTTACGAAAATCGCGTAGCAAAAAAAAAAAATAAAAAATCGCTAAATCGAGTAGCAACAACAACAACAACAACAACAACAACAACGCCTTCATCCCAAAACAATTGTGGTCGGCGATATGAACCAACAAAGAAAATCATTATGGGTCTTTCACATAAATCCTTCTCCTCCATTCATTTATATCGAATGCCATGTCCTTGGTGAGGTTCAAAGCATTCATATCCTTTCTTATCACCTCCATCCATGTCTTCCTAGACCTACCCCGACCTCTTTTAACTAATATATTTTCCCATTTCTCCACCCTTCTAACTGGAGCATCATTAGGCCTTCGTCGAATATGTCCAAACCACCGTAAACGATTCTCTCTCATTTTATTTTCAATGGGTGCAACGCCTACCTTCTTACGTATCTCCTCGTTTCGAATCTTATCTTTTATTGTATTTCCACACATCCATCTCAGCATACGCATCTCAGCTACACTCATTTTTTGAATATGATGTCTCTTGGCAGACCAACATTCCGTACTATATAGTAAAGCGGGCCTAATAGTCGTCCTATAAAACTTTCCCTTCAACCGCAATGGCATTCTACGATCGCACAACACTCCAGTTGCACTCTTCCATTTCATCCACCCAACTTTTATCCTATGATTTACATCTCCATCAATTTCTCCATACTTTTGAATGATAGATCCCAAATATTTGAAAGAATCATCCACCGGTATTTCGTGCTCACCAAGCTTCACTACACTCCCATCACTACTTCGTTGCTTACTAAATCGACATTCCACGTATTTTGTCTTACTCTTACTCAACTTAAAACCTCTTGCTTCCAATGTCTATCTCCATAATTCTAACTTAGCATTAACCCCAGCTCTAGATTGGTTGTCACCCCTCCACAAGTGCGGATATTGGTTACTACTCCTTCATACATATCTTTAATTATACTAATGTACTTGAGAGAAACACCTTTCTTCATCATTGTTCACCAGAGAACGTCCCTAGGTACTCTATCGTAAGCCTTCTCCAAATCAATAAAAACCATATGCAAATCTTTGTTCCTCTCTATTTCTCTCAATAAGTTGTCTAAGAAGATGTATAGCTTCCATAGTTGATCTTCCAGGCATAAAACCAAATTGATTCTCCGATATCATGACAATCTTTCTCAACCTAGACTCAATCACCCTCTCCCAAAGTTTCATAGTATGACTCATGAGTTTTATACCACGATATTTTGTGCAATCTTGTATATCACCCTTATTCTTATATAGAGGCACCAAAGTACTCTTCCTCCACTCATTAGGCATCTTATTTGTCCGCCAAATCTTGTTAAAAAGATTTGTCAACTATTCTAAACCTTTCTCTCCCAAGCATTTCCAAGCCTCGATAGGTATACCATTTGGGCCAACTGCCCTTCTTGATTTCATTTTCTTCAAAGCCTCTGCAATTTCTTTCTTTTGAATCTTGCGCATGAAGTCACGATTCATCTCATGAAAATGAATTGAAAAGTCTCCAAGATCTTGAGCATGACTTTCATTAAATAGCTTATCAAAATAATCTTTTCATCTCTCCTTAATTTCCTCATCTTTGACTAAAACCCTTTGCGTTTCATCTTTAATACATCTAACCATACCCAGATCCCTCGATTTCCTATCTCTCATCTTTGCAAGCCTATAAATATCCTTCTCACCCTCTTTGGTATCCAACTTGTCATAAACCTCCTTATATACCTTATCCCTCGCGTTCCGAACTACTTTTTTAGCTTCCTTATTTTCTATCATATACTTCTCCAAATTCTCATTATCATGATTTTTACTTAGATTTCTATAACACTCTCTTTTAACCTTAATAGCTAATTTGACATCCTCGTTTCACCACGATGTATCCTTACCTAGCGGTGCACCGCCTTTAGACTCACCCAATACCTCCTTAGCCACCTTTCTCATGCCACCCGCTATCTTATTCCACATAGATTCTGAATCCTCCTCGAGACACCAATCAACTTCCTTAACTACCCGCTCTACAAACATTCCTTGTTTAGCTTCTTTCAGTGCCCACCACTTAATTCTAGGATCTATCATATGTCTATCCCTTTTGCGGTATTGTCTAATTCTAAGATCTAAAATTAAGACTCTATGTTGTGTAGCTACACTTTCTCCCGGTATAACCTTACAATCGATGCAACAAACCCTATCTCTCTTTCTAAGTAGGAAAAAATCTATCTGACTTGTATTAACCCCACTTTTAAATGTTACTAGGTGAGACTCCCTCTTCCTAAACCAAGTGTTTTCTAAGATCATATCATAGGACAAACCAAAATCTAAAATCCTTTCTCCACTTTTGTTTCTTTCTCCTATACCATAGCCTCCATGGATAGTCTCAAATCCATCCCTACTAATGCCCATTAAGGTCACCGCTGATGAAAAGCCTTTCTCCATAAGATATCCCTTGTACTACTCCATCTAAATCTTCCCAAAATTGACGCTTAATGGAATCATCTAAACCTACTTGAGGTGCATAAACACTAATAATATTAATAATATTCATACATAATACTAATTTAATAAGTAAAATCCTTTCACCCTTCCTACGGACCTCAACTACATTATCTATAAACTCATGACTCATAACAATCCCTACTCCATTCCTATTCTTATTTATTCCTGTATACCAAATAGCGATTTACAAAAATCATGGGAAAGGGTGTTACAAAAACCGCGAGCAAGAAACAACCGAAGGAAACAATAAACAAGACCAATCAAACAAAATACTTTATTGCTCGTTTTTGACAGTTATAAGAGGGGAAAAAAAGAAAGAATTTATACAAGGCCCAAAAAAATTCTTCCAGGGGACGCTGCCCCCCTACGACCCCCTGCCTGTTGACCACGCAATAGAACCCGCGCCAAGGAGAGCCCTCAGACCCCCCTCTTGTAAGGGCAAAAACTCTGAATTAGGCTCCACAACTCATCAAGTTGAATCATGCTACTGTCAGTGTGCAGGTCAGTCAATGCTTCGTGGAGTAGTGTAGGATCGTCTGCTGGATGTGCATAAAGACAGAAAAAGAAGAGAGAGAGAGAGGGTTGATGTTCACGACCTTCTTCAGAGGGATTCCTTTCTCGGATAATCCTGCAGTGCAGGGACTGGGTCTTAAATAACCATCTCTGGGGTACTTAAGTCTTTGCAACCGCTTCTTTTATAGAATTGTTGTTTTATGGCACCAATGGTGGAAAGGGTACTTAAGTCTTTATAACTGCACTGAACTCTGATGTTGACAAACATGGGGATACGAGCCACACATGCTTACATACATGGCACTCACTAGGACCCCCAAACACGCACTATAGCAAACAGTGCATCTTCGGGGGGGAACATATAACCTGCACACTTAAGCATTGGTTATTGTTAAAAATGCAGTTGTACTTTTTTGTAGCAATTGAAAAAACCTATTGTATATTTCCACTAAAGTTGCCATTAAATATATGCAGTAATTACCAAATTTTGTGTTTTTTCAAAATATGGCCAATACTTTATGTGTGTTGAAATTTTTTCAAAAAACAAAAAATGTTTTGAGAGCACATCAATAATTTTATCTTATTAATTTAGCTTGGGTCAATAATAGGTCAAGCTAAATTAATGGAAATGTGTACTTAATGAAAAAAACACAAATTTAGGTGCATTTTTAACAATAGCAAAAACTTAGGTGCATTTTTTATTATCAAGGTAAGTGTGTTTTTGAGATTTTCTCTTTATCTTTTAAGGAGAAAAAACATATGTTAAAAACTTCATTAATTATTATTATCAACAGCCTTTAGTTGAGTTCCATGTGATTCACACTTTAACAACCACCAAACGAGCTCTTGAGTTAGTGCTATTGGAGTTTTCTAGGGAGAAAGAAAGGTCCCCAAGACAACATATATAAACATGGATTTTTGAAGACTTCTATCCTTTCAAAAAGGTGTAAGCTCATTGAAATACTTGATATGCTCGCAAGAGGGCAAATGTAATGTCTCAAGATTTTTAACCTTTGAAAAAATACGTAATTTTTTTGTTTAAATAAATAGTGGAAATGATTTCAAACTCTGGTTTAAAACCTTAGGTGGGTTGTATTATAGGAATCACAACATAAATCAAGGCATAATTTAATTCAAACATGCATTATATACAAAGTCCTTTATAAAAGTTTGAACAATTAAACATTTAGTATTGAAAAATAAAAATCCCAAAGTTTTTTTTGGATCTTGAAAATATTGATTCTTTGATATCACTCCCGTCCAGTATCCACTATTGTGCAAGGTGTCCTATACCTGAATCTATATTTCTCTATAACACAGGATTAGACTTGTGACAACCTAGTAAGTAAATACCAATTTCAGGTAACTTAAAATATAAAAATATATTCAGAAATCATGATTTAACTTTATTTGTGCAATTCAAATTTAGATTATATCAATCTTATCATTTGATGTTAGGTATTATATTGCAAAAATAAGCACAAAGATCTACTAATATAATTTTAGCAAATGATGACCCATGTATTCAATATGATGCAAATAACCACTTATATATTTAATGCAAATAGCAATTCATGCATTTAATAACAATGACATTGTCAACTTTTTAGCAAGTAGTTATTTAAATATTAGAGCTTTTGTTTCAATATTTATTAATCTTAAGGGTACTCGCAGGCCACTAGTCGTTGTACAACTGAGACCATTTATGGGTTTATTTTGCTTTATATATTTTAATTACCTCAAATAACTAGTGTACGGATCTCAAGTGAAACAATTTTTAACTGGGAGAAATTCCCTAAGGGCCACTAAATCATTGATTTGAATGCATCCTGAACTTCTGCAAAAGTTGGGGCAATCTCTCACCCCAGTGTCCAAAACCTGCTAGTGACTAGAGACCCATTAAAATATTTTGCTCCCAAAAACATTTTCATATGTCACTCAAGGCTTGTACCAGCTACCCTCTCCAAGGTAAGCCAAAACTGTGAATGGGGTATAAAGGTTGTCTTTTTAATGAAATTAGTCATTTTATGTGTAACACCCTAATTTTTAAGTCCCAAAAATCATGATTTTTTTTTTTGAAATACTTTTAAATGCTTTTATAAAATTGCAGCAAAAAAATCAAATGGGACTAAAACTTGGGGCATTACTTCTCATTTACATTTACATTTACATTCATACTTGCATTTGAACTTAAGAATTAAACATTTATAAATAAAATAAAAGTCCATACATGTCCAAATTAATAATAAATGTCTATTAGATAAATTAAATCAAATATTAGAGTTCTTGAGCAACTAAAATTATTGTTAATCAAAAACACTCGAAGATTGAGAAAGGCATGGCTCAGTCCCCATCGCAACCTCTCACTATCGCATATGAGCTCACTCTCTAAAAACATATAAAATTAAAAAAGTCAGACAAAACTTGTCTCAGTAGGGTAAAACTATACAAAACATGTAAATTAGAATAAGTAAGCAAGAATTGCTATAATCTTTCATGTATTTAACAAAAGAAAATACAACGACATTTAACATGCATTCTTAATAAATCATGAAATCATGTAATTATGAAACTAATTCCAATTAATCATCTATACAAGCAGTAGAAATTTAAAATGCATGATCATAATTAAAAATTCATGAATAATTAAAAATGCATGTACTTACCAATAAAAAAGTCGTTCTTATGCATGAGTCAATTCTTATATGTAATTAACCCTTTTTTCTTAGATGATGATGTCATGCCTTTCTAATTCATACACATTTAAGTTTATCTTCTTAGCCCTGTGGGTACAAACACATGCATATACCTGGATCAGGGTCGTGACATAAATGGTTTTTCATACATTGGTGGCTTTGGTCTGGCTGAGTACCTTTTACCAATATCGAGTAAGAGACGACAAGGGCAAGAGAAGCTCCCAACACCACCATACTGATGCATCAGACTTCCACTAATGAGTTTCTTCCCCCTATGCTATAATCTATTGTAAAGAGTTTCTCCTATCTTTGTGGTTGGGGAGGAGCAACCTTATGTGCTCAAAGTCTTAATCCGACAAAGCCGTAAGTACCGCTTACCCACTCCTTGCAAGCCCTTACTTTAGTGTTACATATATATTTTTTAAATTAAATGCTTTACATGCAATACCATGAATAAATCCATGAAAATGATTCAACCATATTAGGGCCAATGGATGCATTTTTAAACATTCATTTGAATATATGCTCATGCTTCATTCTTGTCAATCATATACACATATGCATAAACAAAATATTGAAATTCATAAATATTGCATGCATGCATTCATTTACATCATCAATCATCATCATTGTAACAGGCATATAAGATTTTTTTTAGCAGGAATTATCATTTTTATCATTGCAATTGAATTCACAAAATGGACTTTATGGTCCCTTAATTAGTGAAGGGCCATGCAGGCCAGCTTAGGCATCCGTTTAACAATTAATTTATACCCCATAGGTGGGCATACAATTTCTTACAAAAAAATAACTTTTGACAGTGCACATGTAGGCTAACAACCATTCGTAACAACATGCATATCAATATATATAATTTTTGCAACCATTCAGGGGTTGGTTCCTAAACCAGCTCCAAACTTGCAAAAAGTTCAACTCTGTTTGATTGTTATAATAACTACAAAACATTTTTCATTCAATGGTCAGAGCTAAATTTTTCATATCTTGTAAAAAATTTTGTCAGCTTTTCGATGTCGTAAACCATTTGTAAAAATTCATTCATATGAGAGAGTTACAAATATTTTGATGCAGACCTATACTTTTTTGTTCCAACTATCCTAAAATCGTTCTCATTTCATGAATAGAGCTCAAAATTTCACAATAATTGCAAAATTTTGTTAGCTTTCTGTGATTGTTGCAAAAAAATTTCCTTTTTCTTTTCTTTTCCCTTTCTGCCTTTTTCCTCTTTTGAAGAGGAAAAAGAAAGAAAGAAAGAGAAAGAGAAATAAAGAAGGAAAACTCTTTTGCAAGGTCTCACTTGACCTTTATTTGAAAAATATATTTTAAAATTTTACTCGCCTCCGTTTTGAAAATTTATAGAAAAAAATGGAGAGACGGGATTCGCTCATCGGTACGAGGTTCAACCGTTCCTGGCACCTTTACTAGGGGTAATTAAACCAATGATCGAATCAATGCCTTTTGCTTTGCCTAAATCTGTCTAAGTGATTATTCTGAAATCCTAGATGCACATTGAATCATGCTTGTGCTTATGAAGATGTATGCTTTTGAGAAGTGCTTTAGAAATTTTGGATTTTTTTAAGTGACTTTGAAATAGGTTTGAGAAATATCCTTTAGAAAACTTGAACTTGTTTTGAAAAGATTGAAATCTTGAATCTAAAGATTGAATTTGAAGCTTCAAAGTTGATAAATCAGAATTTTGAGAGTGAAATAAAATCTTGAAATTGAAAATTTTGAATCTAAGATTTGAAATTAAATTCTAATTAAAATCTGGCTTTGAAATTGGAATTCAAGATTGAATTTAAAAATTGGAAATTGAAATTTAAAGTTAGAATGATTCAAATTGGGACTTTGGAATTGATTTTCAAATTCGATTTGATGCTTGAAATCAGAATTGGACTTGAAAATTCAAGTTGGAACTTTGAATTGATTTTGAAATTGAAATTTAACTTTGAAATGGGAAATGAATTTGGAAATTTATAATTTAAAATTGAAATTAGAGTAGGAATTCAAAGAATGAATTTAGAAATTGGAAATTTGGAATTTGAAATAAACTTTGAAATTAGGTTTCAAAATTGAATTTAGGATTTGAAATTGGACTTGGCACTTGAAATCAGAATTGAATTTGAAAATTGATTTAGAAATTTAAAGTAAATCTCAAAATTTGATCTGGAATCTCAAAGTGAAATTCAAAACTTTGATTTAGAGTTGAATTAAAACTCAGGATTTGAAATGAAATTTTGAAAATTTGAAATGAAAATAAAGAATTTGAATGAAATTTGAAGTTAAAATGTGAACTTCAGAAAGGTGAAATTCAGAAATATGAATTGAAAGTTGGAAAATAAGAATTTGGAATAAGATTCAAAATCGAGTAGAAAAGATGAATTTGATTTTGTAAATGAAAGTTGAAAATGGTTTTGAATTTAGAAAATGAAAACTGTATTTTGAAATTTTATTTCAAAATCACTCAAAATTTTGAAGATGATTTGAGCTAATTTGAAAAAGAAAGCACTTCTATCCTGAACAATGAATGTTTTAAAATTTATTTAAAGATTGGAATTTAAAAGCAAATTTCATTCTTTAATAGAATTGAAATAAGATTAGATCATAATACATTCATGCCTATGGTCACAAATGTATTATAATATAATCTTTATTTAAATTCTAATAAAGAATAAAATAAATTTTTGTGCCTTTATAAGATTTAAAATAAATTTAACTTTTAATATATCCATGACTATGGCCACAAATATATCTCAAGTTAATTTATATCTTAAATTCTAATAGAAGAAGAAAAGATATTTAGAAAAATATGATGAAAATCAAATGCTATTCCATAAAAGATAAAAATCCTAAGTATTGTTCACATTTTGACTATGGTCATAAATGTGAATCATTTACTTAGAGTTATTTACCTCTTATTAGAAAGGTGCACGTGTCATTCATGTTATACCACAACACTTTTTGAAGAATAAAATGAAATGTCACAGGGAATTATGAGAATTTAAAGCATAACTATATGCTCATACATTCTAATCTAAACATAAAATAGAAATTCTCATTAATCTAGAATTATTACAGTCTTAAGTTGAAATTGAAATAATAAAATTCCTAATCAAGGAAATGAAATCAAAATCTTCACATTTTTTCTGCAAAACCTGAGTTAGCACAAAGCAAAATGCAAAATATAGAAGAAAATAAAAAATACTATGGTAAAAACTAACACGCATATGGTCATGCCTAGGCTAATGATAAAATGCAGATGCATCTAACTAAGTATGGTGTTTATGCTAAAATGGGGAATGCACACGAATTTTCCTAAGGAAATGTATATGCAATATACCTAAAATAGAGTACTCATACTAATGAGACAATGCACATGCATCTAAGTAAGATGCTTATGAAAGAATGCCTGTGAGAATGTATAGGTGATATTTTTGTTGGATATCTGCTAAAAATGCCTATAAAGATGTATTTGCTGAAATGAAAATGAAAGATATTCATGCATATGATGGGGTGATGAAACTGCAATAGTGCTATGCATCATGGAATGTAGGAAATATGTAACAATGTGCAGGTGATGAAGGGAATGAAAGTGCAAGGTGAGATGAAGTGGCAGGAAGTCACAGTAGCCCACGGGGCTGCCGTGCTATGAGAGCACAAGAAGCTATGCAAATGTAGAACGAAAAGATATTGTCCTCTTTCCCCAGAATTGGGATGTTCCATGCCATCACATGAGGTTCATGTGTGTGCACAAAGTGGCTAATCCTCAGTGAAGCTTTTAACAACATATGAAATATCAACCGTTGTCCCATCAACTTGGATCCTTCCAGATTTGACAGTGGTAAATCAATGTGCAGCAAATTGATTATCCCACATCAAATCGTTTTTGCTGCAAGCTAATCTGTGAAAACAGTCACTGTTGTGACCAATAGTATGCTGAAATAATTATAATGACTCTGATTAAAAAGCCCTGCAGGACATGATGCCTAGATCCAACGAATGGGTCATAGATTTAGTAAACTTGGATGACACCCATACTCAAGGTGTATGTAGTCAAACAATATGAGAGAAAGATCATGGTGGACTTGTCAACAGGGTAAGTTGGATGTATAGGAACGAAGGTGGGATCAGTGATGGTATGTAGGTAATGTCGTGAAGAAGGTGCAAGTGGTGCGGTAATGACAACGAATAGTATGCAAGGATGTGGCTGGTAGTGAGATGAAGTGGTAGGTGCTGTAACTGCATTTGTTGTTGAAGTTGTTGTTGTTGTAAGTGTTGTTGCTGTTGTTGGAGCTCCAATTGTTGCTGATGTTGAACATGAAGTTTAACTAGTTGATGCTCCATATCAGACAAAGAGTGAGTATGAGATCTTTGAGAAGAATTAATTTTGTGACTAACAGAACATGGCAACTCTATATTTGACATTCCAAAAGGCATATAAGTTGTTCTGTTGCTAGAGATGCTGCTTCTGCACTTGTATCTAGCTGTAACAACCGGTGAGCATCCATAGTTTCATGAACAACATTAAGACCGGCACCTGGATTTCTTTTGGCAACATCAGACAATGTTTCTCCAATAGCAGAATCAGTCCTACTCCCAACAAGATTTTGCCTATGTAAAAAAAAATGGGCTACACCTCTTCCCATTTCTTGATTTGCAAGGTACCCAGGATTCCTAGTAGCAGATGATATGTTTGATGACTCAAAATGTTGTGGGTTCATCCCTTCAAACTCAGACCATGAAAAACCATGTGGATGCAACACATTGCCTCTAGAAGCAGAAACCATTGGATTCAGGCCACTAGTTTCCCCCAATTCATTTGAAAGAAAATATTTTGTTGAAAGATCTTCTAAAGGATCAACAAGCCTTTCAGTTGGTTTTCTCAGATGTCCACTATCACTCACTGGTAATCTGATGCAAGTATTAAAAAAAAAAGGAAAAAAATGCAACGACACAAAACCAAACCTTTGCAAAACCATCCACAGTATTACAACTACAACTGCAGCATAATTTGCATTACCACAAGATGCTAAGACCACCATGGAACTTTTTGTCCCTCAAATCCAATATTGGGCTTTGTGGATGACAAAATGAAAGACCTAGAAATCAAACTGTTACACCCTGGATATTTAGCAAACCACACAAATGCTACATGATGGAGATATGCTACGGTGGATGATGATGACATGTTGAGTGAACAAAGTAGAAATGCTAGTCTATGAGATGTTTTGCAGGAAGGTAATCCAAACAAAATGGGAAGTAAGATGGATAGTAAATGAAATAAAACTAAAACTTCCACAGTTGCAGGAACAATGATCGCGATGAATCATAAATGAAATAAGGTGGATGAGATGTTTATAAAATGAAGAGATGAATGAGGATGACTACTGAATCTGATAAATGAACAACACACAAAGATGTGTAGATGGACTAGTGCTGCATTGAACTGCAAATAAGAAAATTGCTGTAAAGAAAATAATGTTGCTCATGTAACAAAAGGAAATGTGGCTCAGAATTTCACAGTTGATGTACAGATGAACTGGATGATGCAGAATACATTGAATTGAAAAAAAGCCTAAAAAGAAATACAAAAACATCATGCAAAATGAATCAAACACAATTACAGGTAAAGTGCGAGATGAATGAAAGATTGATGTAGGGTAGATCCGATCTAATGCTCGATTAGATTGGGTGCTTGTGATCATCGCAAAATTTTTCCTCTTGTGGTTTCTCTCTCTTCCACCTTTCTTCCTTTTTAACCTCTTATTTCCTCCTTTTTGAAGGGGGAAGATAAAAGACAAAAGAGAAGAGAGAAGAGAAAATAAAAGAAAATAAGAGAAAGAGGAACTCTTTTGCGGGGTCTCACTTGACCTTAATTTTGAAGATATTAAAAATAACTCGCCTCCGTTTTGAAATATTTGCGGGAAAACTGGGAGACGGGATTCGCTCGTCGGTACGAGGTTCGACCGTTCCTGGCGCCTTTACCAGGGGTAATCGAACCAAGGGTCGAATTCATGCCTTTTTGCTTTGCTAAGAAATTATCCTAAGTCTAAATGCACAAAGAACCATGCTTGTGTAAATGCAAGGATGTATGCTCCTTTTAAAAAGTGATTTTGGAAATCCCTAAGTGTTTCTGAGATGAATCTAATAATAGAGTGAAGAAATGGTTTCTAACTTTAGAACTTAAGATTTAAAGTCCTAAGTTTTTGAAATAATCAGAGCTTGGGAAAAATAAATCTGAACTTCAAAAGGAGTGGTTTTGAAGTTGAGATAAAAGGAGAAGAAAGGAAAATTCAAAGTCATAAATGGACTTTGAATTAGGATTTTGAATCAGGATGAATGTTTGGAATGTAATTGAATTCTAGCTTTGAAGTTTGAGATCAGAATGAGATTTGAGAAATCAAAATAGAATTGGTTTTTGGATTCAAGATAAACTTGGAATGGAATTTAGATTTGGAGATAGAATTTGATTTGAAATTTGGAGTTTAGAATGGAATTTGAATCAAAAGTTTGGATTCTAAATAGAGTTGAAATCCAAGATGAGATTGGATTCTGGATTTAGAATCCTAAATGGGAATTGGATCTGAAATCTGAGATTCAAGATGGAATTGGATTCTGGATCCTAAAATAGGTTTTGGATTTGAAGTCTGAGATCCAAGATGAAGTTGGTTTCTGGATCCTAGAATGGATTTTGGATATGAAGTCTGAGATCCAAGGTGAAGTTGGATTTTGGATCCTAAATGGAATTTGGATCTGAAGTCTGAGATCCAAAAGTGGATATTGTACTTGGAAATCTGGATCCCAGTTAGGATTAGGATCTAGCTTTGGATCTGGATTCTGAAAAGTCCAAATAGGACCTTTAAAGATGGATCTGGGTTTTGAAAACCCAGATTGAATTTAAAATTTAAGAAGAGTCAAGTTTTGAGATTCAAAATCAATCTCAAACTTTGATTTGGAGATGAGAAAAATAAACTTGATTTTGAAACAGAAGATAACTGGTTTGATTTTTGGAGATGCATATTTTTAAAACAATATTTTCAATGAAATCAAGGGAAAATCGTCAACCAAAGAGTGGCGAGTACGGGTCGAATCCACAGGGAACATGATACTTCTGAACTAATTCTAAAATAACACTTTATTAATATAACAAGGTTTACAATCTATGTCAATATTACAATTTAAATCAAATTACAATCTAAACTATGAAAATAAACTAAAATAGGAGGCTAAGTCTTCTGCAGGTCTCCAGGGGCAAAACTGTCTTTTCACCACAAGTGCAGTTGCACTTTATAATTGAATTACACCTATGAACCTGTTCTAACTTATCAACCTACACAATAAAAACACAAAGTCAGTAACTAAATCAATAATTAATCTAAATTACATCTACAACTAATGTTAAACGAATTCTACAATTAAATTATAATTAAATAAACATAGAACACTAAAATTAAACTGTCTAATTAAACTAACTAAGTAAATCAACTCTAATTAATCTAACTAACTTTAATTCAGTCACTACAAGACTAGAACACACTAAAACTACACGAAATCAAACAATTAAACAAAAGACTGTTTTGTCCCTAAAGAAGGCAAAAGTGGACTCTGACAGCTTTTCGCAAATTATAGATTTGAGGGGTCAAACGATTTCCAAAATTCATGAAACCACTTCTGTTCTGTAAAAGACAGATCCAAAAAACTGACACATTTTACATCTTTGAAAAATACGTTATGGATCTCCAGATCTAAGTGTTTCAAAATCAGGATAATCTGGGAAATCGCAGGACCCGAAATTTGAAAATCCGAAAAAGCTGTTTTCATAAAACGCTTAAAAACCAGACCAAATCAACTCGTATCGAGCTGAAATTTAGTATGCAGACAACTAACTTACAAATGTGTAGAATAAAAAAATAATTTTTATAAAACTCAATAAAAATTCACATGAAATGATGAGTGCCCGATCAGGTAAAAATTAGGGTTTTGGTTCAGTGCACTATTCATTTATTTAAATCCACTAATGACATTAAAACCTTTAAACGCAGACAAAAACAATCCTAACCTAATCTAAACTACTGTTAAACTACATAAAATAACTACAATTAAACCAATTAATAAAATTAATAAAAGAACTACACGACTAAGATTATTCCTAATCTAAACACACCATTAATTCTAATCTAACCTAACTAAGATACTATGTTAATTAGACTATATAACTAACTACTCTAATTAATCCTAATATATATTCTATCTAACCTCACTATTAATTAACTAACTAACCTATTGTTAATTCTAAAACCTAATTAAAACATGAATACTACCTAATGTTAATCTAACTAGAGTTAAGTTGACTAAGGTTAGGAATTAATTACCTAAGTTAGGGATATGGTCAGCTATCTATAATTAATATCTAACTAAGGTTAATTACTAGCTAAAGTTAACTAGGTTAGTTACTAATTAGGGTCGGTTAGGATTAATTAACTAGGGTTATTCTAACTAGAATTACATACTAACTAAGGTTAAGATCTAACTAGGCTTATAGGGTATGGTTAGAGTAACTAACTACCTACGGTTAGTAAGTAATTAACTAGGGTTAGGTATTAGCTAATTGAGGTTAAACTAGGGTCGACTAGGGTTAATTAATATTAACTAACTAACTAAGGTTTAATCTAACTAGGTCTAACTAATTAGGGTTAATACCTAGGGTTAGGCTAATGGAAATTAACTAGTGTGGCGGTTTTAGGATAGTGCATTAACTTAGGTTCAAGCCACCTAGGTTAGCTAACTAGGTTAATAACTAACTACAGTTAGTTAACTAAGGTTATTCTACTAATTAATTTCTAAATTAAATACAAACAAAAATTATCATCTACCTAATTAGACCTACACGAATTTTGCAAACCTAATCTAGTGTACACCTTGCTAAGTTAATTACCATTAATACTATGCTAATTCAAACTAGGCAATTAATAATTAGGGCTTTACAAATCTAAATCCACGAATTTGGAATGAACCACCTCCTCCATATCTTACCTTAAAAGCACATTAGGAAAGTTATTCAATACAAAAACCGTCCAACCCTTTTTCTCACTAAAAACAATAGAGTCAATTTGAAAACATTCCATAAAGCACAATCCACGATTTTGGATAACCTTGAAAGTGATTTAAAATTGTCAAATCTTGCCAAAACCGTGTAACTATGTTTTAGAAACCTTTTGGAATTCAAACCACCTTTGAAAAAGTAACTCCTTGGTAATTTGGCTGGATTTCATTTATTAAAAACTTTCCTTACAAGTATATCACGAATTTGGAGAAGGTGAATTCATACCAAAAACGCCTATTCAGTCATAAAGTCCTAATTGCCCCTTATCTAAACTATCATATTAAGCAACTAACTACATTACATTAGCCTTAATCTAACTAAATTAAGATATGCATAACTAACTCAAGGGTACAAAGAGTAAAACCGAATTCGACATAGCTATCAAATTAAATACTACATTAATTCTACCATACAAAATTACATTAAAATATCACTAAGAAACAAAACACAAACATGAATTAAAATACCTAATACACGATTATATCTAAACTCTAATAATGTAAAACACCCATTCATACTATTCTAACATGCTGTACATGAACTGAAAACCGACAAACACATTCTAACATTTTACTCTAAAATAAACTAATCAAACTACAACCGAAATTACATCGAAACTACATTGAATACACGTCTAAACTGAACTATTAAAATTATTAAAATGAAGGAATGAACGAACTACTATGCTGGACATTAAAGCCTCATACAGAAAACGCTAAAACAGATTACACTACAATCGATGATCCTAAAAACACAAAACGGAAATGCATACACTAACATACTACAAGAATAACATCTATCAAAACCTAAACAATAATTAACACATTGAAATTAAGACAACACAATAAGGAACTAAAGAAAATACTACAACTAATTTAATCTAATCAAATAACACAAACTACATGACACACTATTCATAAAACTCATAAAATGATCAAGAAACAAAAACGATATTAAATATGAAAGCATCTATAGAATCTAATGCTAAACAAAACCTCTTCAGAACTAACTATTGCTGGGAAACATGATAAAAGCGCAAACACACAGAAATATTATTTCAAACACACGCGCACACCCAAAACATGCCAATGTTGGATTAAAAAGATTATTTTAAACAAAGCAACCCACCTAAACACACTATGTGCGGGTTTATGCACGAACAATATCTAGTCTATGGCTGGCAAAAAATACAGAAAACACATCCACATGACTCACGCACATGTTTGGGTTCTATCTAGAAGAAAGGGATGAGAGAACCAACCTCCAGGGCGATCCGACGACTGAGGGGGAGAAAAGAGCGGACTTTGCTTGACTTCGCACCGTTAGGAACCTCATTGATGTTAGAAATACACCATGGAACCATGTCCTACAACTACAACACGTTGGAAATCCACTGAAGATGAAGGATGAACCGATTCTCGATCAGGGGGGCATAGAAGACCGGATGGAGGTAGAGCCGGCCCTTCTCGTTGGAGTGTTTTGCACTTCCATACGAGAAAAGTGTTTCCCACCTCTGCTGCACTTGCAAAACACAGCAACAAAGTGATTAACCAACAAGGGAGATTAAGAACTGAAAAGATTTGAAAGGGAGGCAAGAATAATGCTTGGATTTTCAAGCTTTTCTTCATGTCTTCAATGGAGATGGAAGGAGGTGAGGGTTGAGAAGGGGGCTGGAGCTAGATTCGTGCCCCTAGGGCACGAAAACCAAAGCAAAGTCAGTCTCCAATCTGAGCATCTCCTCCTTCTATACACGATTTTGCTATTTGGGCATTTTTTACAAAAACAGTGTTAAAAAGAAAATAATTGTTGGGCGCCTCTTTCTGCAGGGGTTTTAAGAAAATGTTTTATGAAAATGTAAATTGGGTTGGCTGGGGTGGATCTCTAAGTGTTTTGATCTAGATTCAAGGTCCAAATGGACGTTTGGATCCAAATCCTCTAAATCGGCTCCGAGATTGGACCCGCTACACTGTAAATGCATTAATTCCTTTAAATTAACTCCAATTTTGATGAAATTCGAACCAGAGCTCCCTAACATCATTATGCACCTAAGTGTATGCTCTTAATCTATAGATGATGCATTTATGCAGTGAAAATGTGTTAATAAAACATATAATTTATGCATCATCAAATACCCTCATGCTAAAATAATTGCTAGTCCCTAGCAATACACTCTACCATGCAATGAAAATATGGACTACCCAATACATGAAAGCTCTTATTAAATAAATAAAAAAAAACTAACTCACTTCCGTAGGAATCACGGTTGCATTTAGCTCATGCAACAAGCCCTTTAAACCCATGGGTTACCCCATTGGACGAGTAAGGTCTCGTGAGGGTTTGCAGAGATGCTACCCACAAACATCTATATCATGCATGAAATACTTTTTCAGAAATAATAGGCAATTTAGAACTCATTGTAAACAAATATTTCATGTAATCTACATTCTCAAAGCAAATTCAGAAATTTCTATGCCACCCTAGTAAAAATCTGTTTCTTTCACTTATCTAAAACTGTAATTATTTATGAATTTTCTCAGAAAATCAAGTACTATCATGTATTACTCATTTATCCTCACCTGTATATTTTCTGCACAGTAATTCACTATCATTCTTAAGCAATGAAATTTTACTCATTCAGCTCATTCTTTTTCTATTGATATTCAATTTTTCACTCTTTTTCATTCTTCTAATTTGAGCACTACTTCGAATATCAAGTCTCATGACCCATGTAACGAGCTTTAGGTCAGTGACTCCCAGGTCAGACAACCTTAGGGCACCAGATACAGAGTATCCCTCAGACTTAATTGCTCGAGTCACTAAACCTTCTATTCTAATAGTTTACGTATAGTCTTTCTCTCATCATGTGCAATGTCTCTATCTCTTAGGCTTTCTATGCAGTCCATGTAACAAGCTTTCGAAACGGTGGATCCCAAACCAGATGGTTTTAAGGCACTAGGTGTAAAACACCCTTCAGATTCTACTTACTCGAACTACAAAGGCCACAGATATTGACTAGACAAGAAGATGATCTCCTTCGTTATCCTTTTTCGTAAAAGACTCAAACATTTCAACTCGTGTCTGAGTTCTACTACTAGGATTCACAAAGACATCAACAACTAAACGTAGCTCTATTCTATAAAGCTCATTTTTCAAAACATTATTCAATTGCTTATTTTTTCACAAAACACACTATGCATACTTATACTAAAGTGATTCAAAACTTTATAACAATCAAATACTATCTTTTCTTTAACTATTTCATAAACAACTACTCTATTTAAATCAGATCAGAAAAAAAAATTCACATGGGGCTTACAAATTTTCTAAATTGTCAGATCATGCAGACAAACAATCATAAATGCTACAAATTATTCTCAAAAACCTACTTTTATGAGTTTTAAGCTATCAGACATAAATAATTTTTTTTTTAAATTTTGTGCATCTAAACCATCCCCCCATGCTTGAATGACACTGTCCCTAGTGGCATACAAAATAATGCAATCATGCAATGCAGATGTACACTACAGAACAATAAAATGAATAAGGAGAAAGGATTGATACAACTTGGCATGCTCGTGCCTCTGAAGTTGTCGATTGACTGGACTTTGCACCACCACTATGCATGTACAAATACATAGTTTTCTGCTCATCTGGTTAATGTTCAATTCTTGAAGGCTTCTTCATATCTGGTTACTTGAACTCATACATTGATGGATCAAATGTTCATACATGTAAACAATAAAATCCAACAAATAAAAACCAAAATCAAACACACAAAAACAAATAATACTTTTATTTCTAATGTACACATGCTACATCCTACACTACAGTTAATAAAACATCAAATAACAAGACTATGTCAGAATAATTTAATCTAAAGTTAAATCAGCAAGTTAATCAATTACTCTATGTTAGACTATGTTAATTTAATCTATGTCTAATTTAGTAATTTTAACAACTACTCTACCTTACTCTATGTCAGAATAATCTAATTACTTTCTGAAATAAAAAGACAATTCTACTCTAAATCAGAAAGTTAAATAACTAAACTATTTTAAACTATGTTAAAACAATCTAATTACTCTATGAAAACAATTCTAATCTAAAACACAATATTAGTAAATACAGGAAAACACTACTATTTTATCCAAGACTCACCTGTTTAAATAATCATTAAAGCATGGAATTCAGTAAATCCTAAGAAAAACAGCATATACATCCTATATTTTTCTAACTATGTTAATTTTATAAACTAAAACAATTAACTAAACTAAACTAAACTAAACACATATATTAATAAAATGATATCTCAGAAATATTCAGAATATATCACTGTTCCCCGACAATGGTGCCAAAATTTGGTTAGATTTTTGGAGATGCATATTTTTAAAACAATATTTTCAATGAAATCAAGGGAAAATTGTCAACCAAAGATATAAAAATCCGACTTTCCACAGAGTGGCGACTACGGGTCGAATCCACAGGGAACGAGATACTTCTGAACTAATTCTAAAATAACACTTTATTAATATAACAAGGTTTACAATCTATGTCAATATTACAATTTAAATCAAATTACAATCTAAACTATGAAAATAAACTAAAATACGAGTCAAAACCCGGATCAACAAAGGAAAATGAAGAGCTCGGGTCAGAGCTTGAATAAATAAAGAGATCTCGAGTCGGAACCCGGATCAACAAAAGAAAATAAAGAGCTCAAGTCAGGGCTCAAATAAATAAAGAGATCTCGAGTCAGAACTCGGGTCAACAAAAGAAAATGATTTAAGGGAAAACCCGAGTCGAAACTCGGCTCTTCAAAAGAAAAAGTAATTTAAAGGAAAACCTGAGTCGAAACTCAGATCTTTAAGAGAAAAAAATGATTTGAAGGAAAACACGAGTCAGAACTCGGATCTTCAAAAAGAAGAAGTAAGGTAAAGGAAGACCCGAGTCGGAACTCGGTTTTTCAAAAAAGAAAAGTAGATCAACTTGGAAATTGGATTTTCAAATAATGCCAGTTCGAGCATTGGATTTTGAAATAGTACCAGTTTGAGCACTGGATTTTGGTTCAGTACTGGTGATTGTCTTTCAGTTTTTAATCATTATGATGGGACTGTTTGTTGAAATCCTAATACTGACCAGATTGTTATTAATGCAGTTGAATGCAAATTAAATGCAAATTGATGCACATGAATGCATAAGTGCGTGAAATGAGAGATTTGCTTATCCTGCCTGCATACAAAACAAAATTTTAAAAATGCCCCAGTGTAACTAGGAAATAAAATTTGATCATTATTTGAATAAAACGGGAGGATTATAAGAGGAGAATAAATGTTTCAAGTATAGAACTTTTTCAAGTGTTGAGCATTAATGGGATCTGGTAATTCTACCCCATCGGCGTTAATGAGCCGATATGAGTTGCGGGGTAATGCTTCTTTGATGACATATGGACCTTCCCAATTTGGCGACCATTTGCCGCCAGGATGATGCTTGAGATAAGCTGTGGATCGAAGTACTAAATCATTGACTTTGAATCTTCTTTCGATGATAGACTTCGCATACTGCTGGCTACTCTCTGGCGATAGGATTGAGCATGCTCTGCTGCTTTTAGCCTTCTCTCGTCGAGCAAGTCTAGTTGTACCAGTCACTGCTGCTGGTATCGATCAAGAGGTAATTCTAACAGTGATGCAAATTTCAAAGCGGGCTTCTGAACATGTAGCGGCAATACTACTTCTGTTCCATAGACCAATTCTGATGGAGTAACATTTGTTGGAGTGCGGATGGTGGTTCGATAGGCCCATAGTGCATCGTGGATCTTCTCATGCCAGTCACGACCTGTTTCTACGGTTCGCTCCAAGATACGAATTAAAATTTTGTTGGTGGCCTCTGCCTGACCATTCCCTTGAGGATAGTAGGGAGCAAAAAAATGATGATAGATCTTGAACTTTGAGCAGAATGTCTTCATCTTTTCATTCTTAAAATGACTGCCATTATCTGACACGATGTCATATGGGATGCCGAAACGACAAAGGATGCTCTTGTGAATAAAAGAGACCACATGTAGGCCTTCCACTATGCGAAGAGTGATAGCTTCTACCCACTTGGCGAAATATTCTGTTGCAGCCAGGAAGTATTTGTGGCCATTTAAAGCAGAAGGAGTGATGGGACCTACGACATCGAAGGCCCACATAGAGAATTGCCATGGAGAGACAACAGACTGCAAATATGTTGTCGGAGCATGAATAGAAGGTGCGTGTACCTGCCATTGAACACACTTCTTCACAAAATGATAACAGTCTTGCTGCATAGTTTTCCAATAATAACCTGCTCTGATGATTTGCTTGACAAGGGTTTGGTAGCCGACGTGGCCACCACAAATGCCTTCGTGTGCTTCTCGCACGACTTCCTTGGCTTCGTCTTCATCTAAACATCTGGAATATTCTGAACTGAATCCACGACAATAGAGGATATTGGCCAGAATGAAATATCGGGTAAACATACATTGGATTGCTCGCTGCTCTTTCTTTGAGAGTTTTGGAGGAAATTCACCGGTTTCTATGAAAGTTTTGATATTATAGTACCAAGGCTTCTTCTTTTGCTCAGCTTGGTGTACTTGTTCTGTTAGAAGGAAAGCAGGTTGGTCAAGTCTACCAATTTCAAAGGAGCAACAAGATTCTCCATTTTTGAATGCCATAATGGAGCCTAAACTGGCTAGGCTATCAGACACTTAATTAAAATCTCTCTTGATATGGAAGAGCTGAAATTCTTCAAACTTGCTGACAAGAGCCGAAACAATTTTCTGATAAGGAAATAGCTTTTGATCTTTGACTTGCCATTCGGCTCGAACTTGATTGACAACGAGTAATGAGTCACCGTAAGCGTGAACTCTCTTGACATTGAAGTCTAATAGAATCTTTAGACCTTGAATCAGGGCTTCATACTCAGCCATATTGTGGGTACATTGAAAATCGAGCTTAAGAGAGAAGGGAATCATTTCCTTCTCCGGAGTGATTAATAAGTTTTCAATGCCTATTCCAGCCATATTATTGGAACCATCGAAAAATAAATTCCAGACTGAATATTGCATATTTTCTCATCCGGGAAATCATCTTTGGCTTTCACCTCTTTTGCCAGAGGAAAATTTACCAATTGATCAGCAATTGCTTGGCCTTTGATTGATTGTTGCGAGACATATTCTAAGTCATACTGCATCAGTAAGACTTGCCATTTTGCGACTTGTCCGCTGAGGAAAGGTTGCTCCAAGATGTATTTGAGAGGATTGAGTTTGGACAAGATTTTGATTTCAGATGCCAACAAATAGTGTCTTAGCTTCTGACACATCCATACCAGAGCTAGGCAGGTCTTCTCTATGTGAGAGTATTTCTTTTCATAGTCTATGAAAGTTTCACTCACATAATAAATGGAATGCTCTATCAAGCTGCCTTCTTTGTATTGCGCCAAGAATCCGCTGTATGCGACTTGATTGACTGAGATATATAATAAAAGAGGTTTCCCTAATTCTGGCAGCTTTAGGATTGGAGGATTGAGAAGATATTTCTTGATTCGATCGAACGATTGCTGACACTCTGATCCTCATTCGAACTTCACTCCTTTTCTGAGCAAGTAATTGAAAGGCTCACATCTCATTGCCAAATTGGAAATAAATCGCCGGATTGATTGCATACGTCCTTGAAGGCTATACAGTTCCTTGAGATTTTTTGGGGGTGGCATATCAATGATAGCCTTTGCTTTGGCTGGGTCAACTTCGATTCCCTTTTTGCTGACCAGAAAGTCCAACAGTTTGCCTGATTCGACTCCAAAAACACACTTTTGCGGGTTAAGCATTAGCTTATAAAGTATGAGTCGCTTGAACACTTGATCAAGAGCTTCGAGGTGATCTTCTTCCTCTTTAGATTTCACGAGGATATCATCAACATACGCATCCATGATTTTACGCATCTGATTGTGAAAGATGACGACCATTACTCGTTGATATGTTGCTCCAGCATTCTTGAGCCCAAAAGGCATAACTGCATAGCAGAAAGTGCCCCAAGGCGTAGTAAAGGAAGTTTTTGATTAGTCGCGGGCGGCTAACTTAATCTGATTATAGCCGGAATATCTATCCATAAATGAGAACATGGCATGTTCTGCCGTGCTGTCGATTAGAAGATCAATGCTTGGGAGTGGATAGTCATCCTTCAGAGTTGCTTTATTGAGGTCTCTGAAGTCTATGCAAATCCTCACTTTGCTGCTTTTCTTTGGAACGACAACAATATTAGCTAACCAATCTGGGTAGTCAATAGTCTGAATGAACCCTACTTTGAGCAAATCTTCAAGTCCTTCTTTGACTTGTTGTTCTATTCTGGGATCCATTTTTCTCAGCTTCTGCTTAACTGGCTTAGCATTTGGCTTTAAAACGAGGCGATGCTCGACCAATTTTGAGTCCAAACCTGGCATATCTTCATATGCCCATGCAAACACTTCTTCATGTTGCTTGAGAAAATTTGTAAGCCTTTCCTTCTTGTTATCATCGCAAAATTTTTACTTTTGCAAATCAAACTGACCTTTGAAAAAGATTTTGAAAATAACTCGCCTCCGTTTTAAAATGCGGGAAAATTCCGTAGAATGGGACTCGCCTGTCAGTACGAGGTTCGACCGTTCCTGCCACCTTTAACAGGGGTAATCGAACCAAGGATCAATCTACTGCTCTGCTCTATTCAACTTGTCTAAATCATATTCTAATTTCTAAATGCACATAGAATCAGGCATGTGCTATGAATTTTCTGAAAATGCATATTTGAAAACATGATGTTTTGATCATGCATATAATTCAGGGTTATTAACATTTAAATATGCATGATTTTATAAAATAATGTTTCAAAAACCCAATTTTATGTTAGTTTTTGAGTAAATGTGCTAAAATGATTTAAAAATAGAAAATGCACGAAAATTAGTTTTATTTTACATTTTTATGCATATTTTAGTTTTTGTTATAGTCATAGTAATGTAGTTTTAGTTTTCAATTAAAAAATAAAATAAAAAAATAAAGAATAGAGAAAATAGTTTTATATTGTTAAAATCATTTTAAATGTTTGTTTTTTTTTAGAAAAGAAAAAATTAAATAGAAATAAATAGTTAGAATAGTTTTTAAGTTTCTTTATAAGTTTTGATTTTAATTTTTGAAAACTTTATAATAAAATAGGTTTACATAGTTTTTGAATTTTAAAAAAACTGAAAAAAAAATTATAAAATAACAAACCGTTTTACACGGTTTGATTCCTTGAAAAAAATGAAAAAAATATATCACAAACCGGTTCCAACCGGTTTGCATTTCAAAATAAAAACTGTTACAAACCGGTTCACCGGTTTGTAATGTTTTAAAAACCCAAAGCAACGAAAAAACAAGGGTCTCCCCTGTACGCCTGAACCTTGCCCTCTTTCCCTTCTTTCTCTCTCTTTCCCTCCTTTCTCCTTCTCCTCCACCAACACCGGCCCCTTCTTACCTCTTTCTTCCTCTTCTACCTATTTTTCTCATCTTCCTCAACCGGTGGTGGTGATGGAACCTCAATCCGGCGACGGCGCACGGTGGATGACCGCCCTTCTTCCAATTCCCTCAGGTTCACGGTGAGTGCTGAGTGTTCTTCATCCTCTTATTCTTCTTCTTCTTCCTCTTATCCTTCAGTTCTTCTTTTTCTTCAGCCGATATATTTTTTCTTTTTGATTTCATCTTCTTCTGATTTCTGTCCCCACTTTTTCTTCCGATTTCTTCAGTTCCTCTTTTTCTTCATGCTCTGCATCTTCTGCAGCTTCTTCCTCCAATTTTTCTTCATCCGATCCTCTTCTTCTTCTTCTTCTATTTCTTCCTCCTCTTCATTTTATTCTAATTCTTCATCTTCTTCTTCTTCTTTGTTTTTTTTCTGTTTTCTTTTTCAATCGATCATCTGTGTGTTTATGTTTTGTTTCAGAAAAAAAAAGAAAGAAATAAAATCAATAGATGTGTTTTAGTTTTTGTTTTTTCATCAGTCGATCTGTTATTTTGTTAAGTTTTTCTTTAGATTTCATTTGCAATTTTGTTAATTCATTAGTTAACAGGTAAGTTGCGTAAGTTTTTTTCCTATCTTCATTTTTTTTTATTTCCTGTTTTCATTTGTTGCATTTCTTCCTGGATTTCATATTTTTTTAATGACTTGATGTTTTTCCTGTTTGTGTTTCAATCTTGTTTTGCTGTTCTGTTCATTTCCAGAGTTTGTTTTTTTTTATTTTATGCTTTTAATTGTCTAATTGATTCATCTTTTCCCTGTTTTGCATTTTACTGATTTCTTATTGTTGTTTTTAGCATTTTAATTGATTTCCTCTTTGTTGCATTTCATGTTTTAATTTCAAAGCATTTGTTTTAATCTCCTTAATTCTTGTTTTTGATTGTTAATATAGATCTGCATCTGTGTTTTTTTTAGTATAGTCTGTAGTAATTGCAAATATAATTTCCTTTATTTCATTACATGAAGTTTCTGTTTTGTTTTAGTAAGTAGTTTACTTTCCTGTTAGACATTAGTTAATTGAGCATTAGTTAGTTGTTAGTTAAATAATATAATTAGCATTTGTACTTAGTTGGTAATTAGTTAGTTAGATTTAATTAGAAATCAAGTACATTTTGTTATTTAGATTTCTTGCTTAATTTCTTTTGTATTTTTAGCATCTAGTTAGTTTAGTATAGTTTTCCTTTTATCTCTGGTACTGCTCGTGTTTTTTTGAATTGTGCAGGATAGCACAGGAGTGGAGCGGAAGCGATTATGTGACACGAAGTACGAAGAATAAAGTCTTTTTACTTTTTAGTTTAGATTTAGGAATTTAATTGGGTTTGTAAATATTGCACTTTACGCCCTCTGCGAAGGGTATTCGTTTGTTGTAATAGTTAGTTGTTTTTACCTTTTCTGAACATTTTTACATTTCAATAATTCGGCAATAAAGATTAGTTTAGAATTGTGTACTTGAATACGAAATATTCCCGTTCCCTGAGTTCGACCCGGTCTCATCCACTAGTGAGAACCGGTTTTTATTATTTGATGTCTGGTTTTCACATGTTTTTCATATAAAAATCTTTTCAAAATTACAACGATTTAAAAGAAGACATCATGTTTGCTTTGAATATTGAAAATAATTGGAAAATAAACTCTTTGAAAATCATGAATCAAGGTTGAGATACTGTATTTGAGAAAGTGAAAATCGATTTCTGAAGAATCTAGAGATTTTGTTAAAATCAATTTTGAGAAATGTGAAATAACTTTGAAAAACTCGATTTCTTTGAATTCAAACTTTGAAATTGAAAATATAACTTAGAAAAATCAAATTTGGAACTTGGGAAATACTTGAAATATCATTGGCAAATCAATATTTTGAGAAAATCGATTTTTGAATAAGACTTAGAGGATTTTGAGAAAATGAACTTCTTTGAATTGAGATTTGAATTGGAATTGGCAAATGCATGAAATGAATGAATATGAATTTGAGGAATTGAGAAATACTTTTTGTATTTTGAGAAATGCAGTGCATTTTTGAAGTTAGCCTAAGAGTGTAGGCTGAATGTGGCTAATGTGAAGATCATAAATCTGGGTATCATTCATATTCTGACTATGGCCATAAATACGAATTCCACCAAGTTTATAAACTTCATAAAAGCTAGTGTATGTGCCATTCGTGTAGACCATAGTGAGTTTGAATATGCATGAATCATCATCCATCACACATTAACATTATTTAAAAAAATAAACTATATGCAATGCTGCCTAAGCTAAGCAGGAAATGTAAATTCTTATTCCAAAGTTTAATTTAGTTTACATCACTATTGAAATTTAAATACATGAAAAATAAAGTCTTCAATGTACCTGCAAAACTAGAAAACTTTGTTAGTGATGATATGTTGGCTTTTCTAGGTTTATCCAGTAATATCTAGAAATTACTGGATTTTGCTAGATATAAGATTTTTTGCCATGATTCCCTTAAATCAAAATTGATAAAATATGAAATAAGATTGAATAAATAAGGAAGATAAGATACGAAATTTCGAAATTAGGGTCAAAATGACCAAAATACCCCTAATAACAAGACTATGGCCTTGAAATTAGGATTTTTAGAAATATATTTGGTAAAATGCAAGTTTTGAAATACAAATGAGAATAAATCAAACTAAATATGCTATGACATGATTAAAAATATGAAAATTAGGGTTAGAAATTTCGAAATTGAGGTCAAATGACCAAATTGCCCCTGATAGCAAGACTATAGCCTTGAAATCAAGGTTTTTAGAAAATATTTTGGTAAAAACTTAGGTTTTATGCACTAAATGAAATCAAATGAACATCAAATTTAACCTAAAGTATCCTAATAGGATTATGAATATGATTAAACCCTAAAAATATATGCTTATGCACGAAAATCCAAGAATATCACAAATTTTGTGATTTTTGCAGTGTTTTGGAATTCTTCGGGTGCCCTGTTTTGCAATTCAAGTCATTCAAGCATCAAACGGATTCTAAAAATCCTCAAAATTGGTACCTGCACTTGTGATAGCCCTAATATCAAATTAGAATTATAAAAATATTTTTTTGGCATTAAATTAATCCAAAAATTGCATTAAACCCTAAAAATATGCTATTTTTAACCTAGTTCACCAACCAGTCTCAGTCCAAGACCCGAACCAGGGGTCAAACCTCCATGGAAATCTATTAAATTTTACAGAAAACAAATAGACAAAAAAACAGAACTTTTCTTTTTTACAGATTTGAAAAATCTTTTAAAACGAGGGAGATACCCATCCGACAATCCGGACTTGAATATATTGATTTTAACTTTGGTCCTGACTGATACTTTAAATTAAAAATTTTGGGATAAATATCAGAACTCATTCAAAATATCTGAGATTTTAATAATGAACATCTGACAAAAAAATAATAATACTCACTTTTTACATATCATGAATCGGATCTGTAGTTTTGGATTTATAAACAATACAAGTCTGATTAGAGTTTTGATAAACCCTAACGAGTTTTAAATTGAAAATCAGAGTTTCTGACAGAAGAAAAATACTAAACAGTAATAAAAAATTCTGAAAATTTCACAGTAGATAGATCTAATCAACATGAATCCATGGCACTTTACAGATCTAAAATCGGATATAAGATGAGAAAAATATCATCACAGAAAGTTACCCTCTTGATTTTAACAATGATTTTAAAGTTTTAAAAACCCGATTCGATGTCCGATTTTTCTGACAGGATTCCCGAAGTCCAAAATCTCTGATTTTTTTACAGTAGTTCAATCACATATTCATGTATCACATATAAAAAAATCAGAAATTAACAACACATATTTCAATCCGAAACAGCATGCTCTTTTCTGTTCTAAACTAAAAACACACAGAAATCTAATAAACTTGAGAAAATATGCATTAACTAATGAAAAACAATAAAATAAACCATAAAACAGTAAAATAAAAATTATTTCTATGATGAAAAACGTGTAATAAACATGAATAAGTAAAGAAAAAAATAAAATACAGGGAATCCATGGCTGGAATTCGCTTTCACCTTTGAAATCATGGATTTAACCCATTTAACAGGTAAATCTCACATTTCGTCGGTTAAGAACATGAAAAACGTACCTCTCATCGATTCTAATGGATTAGAATCCTTGAAATCACCCTCAAACTGAGTTAGATCATCTTCTTGGGTCGATTTTGGGGTTCTTGGATGAAATCCATGGTTAAATCCATGAACACAAGAGTTTCCATGGTGAAATCTATTGAAAAATCATAAAAACTAATAAAATAATAATGAAATAATATTAAATAAACTCACCTTGGGGCTGCAGATGCAATGGAGGAAGTTAAAGGTGCTGGAGAGGAGAGAGAGGCCACGAAAATTTGAGAGAAAATAAGCCCTTTTTGACCTCTTGAAGTCCCCTATTTATAGGTTTTCAAAACCTCCTTAATTAGGGTTAATTAAGAGGTTTTTTTCATTTTTTCAGGACTCTTTCTAATAAATCCACTAAGGGCAACGATTTTTTTGGAGAATTATAGCCTAGGTGGGACTCTAATTAATCCCTAATTAGCCCCTAACTAAACCTAGAAAACCCCCAAATGTGATGCCACTTGGCATCTTCCACATTTGTTTTTTTTTAAACCTTTAAAAACACTAGTTTTAAAAATTAAACTTCAAAATGGGTTTTCAAAATGATATTAACTCTTCTAAACCCCTAACACTAACCAAGACACTGACTAACCCTAGTCTAGCCCTGACTTACTCGAATATGGCGCCACCCCGAGTGGGCCCTACTTGAGTTTTTCAAAAAGCGATTTTGAAACTTGAAATTGAAAGAGTTTTCAAAAGGATTTTCAAAAACAATCTTAAAATTAGAATTTTTGAAATGGCATAGGGTTCTAACCAAGTCATAACTCCTCTGGATATGGTGCCAACTGAGTGGGCCCACATCGAATTTTGAAGAATTTTGAAATAAACACTGAAAATGGTTTTGAAAAGGGGTTAAAATCAGTATTTGAAATTCAAGATCTTTGAAAATAGGGTATCAAGCGAACTGGAACTCCGGGTTAGAGTTTTGAACTCTTAGGACTCTGAGATTTTGGATTTTAGAATTCAAATGGAAGAGTTTTCGAAAGATTTTATCAAAAATGATGAAATAAGTCAGAAAATACTGTCAGGGTTAGACTCCTAACTCGATCAGAACTCTGAAATAGAGTCCTGAACTAACTGGACTCTGCAAAATGACCTAATTTTTGAAAACAAATGGAAATAAATGAAAATGGAATAAAAACAGACTCCTGACTGGACTAGGACTCCGGGACAAAGTCCTGATCGGATTAAAACTCTAGATTTTTTTGGTATTTTCTGAAAAACAAATAAAAGAACTTGTCAAAATAGTGAAAACAATAACGAATATTGGAATAAAACAGAGTTCTGATTTAACTGAGACTCTAAGGACAAAGTCCTGATTGAACTAGGACTCTCAGATTTTTGGATTTTCTGAGAAAACAAATAAGAGAATTTTGAAAAACAGTTAAAAATAGGATAAAATCGAAGTTTTGGTTTAGAGTTCTGATCTGATTAGGACTCTGAGGAAGTGTCTTGATTAGATCAGAACTCTAAGAAATTTTGGTTTTCTGGTAAGTAAAGGATGAAATTTAAGCAAAACTTTTGAAAACCAGTGAAAATGAAATATGAAAACCAATTTTGAATAGAGTCCTGATTTAATCAGGACTCTGAGGTAGAGTCCTGATTTGATCCGGACTCTGAGATAAAAGCTCAGAAGTTTGAAATTCTTTGATAAAAGTGTAACAGTTTTGATAGATGGAAAGATTTTTGAAAGATTCTTTCAAAATTGAAATCAGGATCAGAGTCCTGATCCAACTAGGACTCTCTGAACAAAGTCCTGTTCTGACTAAAACTCTGAGTTTCTGACTCATTTTGAAAGATTTTAAAAGATTTGATTGAAAATGAATAAAATAGCTGTAAAAGATTAGAGTCCCAATCCAATTGAAACTCTAAAGAAGAGTCCTGATTCGACTGGACTCTTGAAGAAGAGTCCTGATCCAACTGGGACTTTGAGATTTTGGCCAAAACAGAAGATTTTAAAAGGTTTTCTTCAAAGACAGGTAAAAAGGTAGTGAAAAGTAGAGTTTTGATCCGACTAAGACTCTGGAAAAAGAATCCTGATCCAACTAGGACTCTAAAATTTTTGAGATTTTTGATAAGTGAAGAAATCCAGAAGCGACACCACCTAAATGGGCCTCATCTGAGAATTAAAATCAATTGAAATTGAGTTTGAAATGAATCCAGATCGTTTTCTAAGAAAATATTTCGAAATATAAAGTCCTCAGGTTTGCAAATGACAGAATATTAAATAAAAACCCAGGTTTTGAAATTGATTTCGAAAGAAAAAGTTTTAAAACTCAAATCTAGATTAAATATTTTAAAAACATGGGTGCTGGATCTCGAAGATGAGATGTAATGACATGCAATGACATGCAATGCGATGAAATGATATGCAAAAATGTATGCAGTGATATGCAATTACATATGAAATGGACGAACACTGGATGAGGGTGAAAATTTGGGGTGTTTACACTTCTCTTCCGGACTCAGACTGGTTCCGATCTGGAGAATTTTGGGATCATCCTCTGAACCTATATTGACATCTTCAGTTGGATCTTGTACTAGAGCAGATGGTTCATCCTGCTTCTGAGCTGAGGCGAACTCTGGTAATTCTTAAAGAGACTGATCAAATTCTGCATAATCATCTGACTGCTTTGCAACCTTGCTATCTTCTGTGCTCGCTTTGACTTGGTGAATCGCTGCCGACTTCTGGAAAGCCTTTGGATTGAGAACGAGTTTCTTGATTGCTCGGGAAGACATTTCTGAAATTTTGGATAAGAAATTGAATTCAGGAAAAATTGTCCATCATACGATAAACAATCATTTGAAAAGAATCATGCATAAAATGACATTGAGTTATAAAATGAGGATATAGAGATAAAGGAGACAGATGACATCCAGATAGACAAAGAAACTTGACATTTTATTGATTTGACTTGATAAAAGACATTGAGACATTTATTTTGAAAGGAATAGAAAGGAAAAGTCACAACTGATTTCTTAATGTGCTCCTTTAACAAAAACAATCTTCTTTGGTGAGCTCCCACAGGAAAACCCCAGTCCTGCTCTATGGGGACGATGCTTTTGGATCATTCGCTCGACACGACCATCTTCATTTTTGCCCAGTCCTTTAAAGGGTTGATAATCATGCTTCAGAAGTAAATCAAATCCCTTTCTTGCTTTCATGAATTGTGGGAACAATGGATGATCTTTGATAGTGTCGTAGTTGACACAACCTCCAATCTTGAAGAACTTGGGACCTCTCCATCGAGTCATGGCTACAGTGTGCAAGGATAATTCTAATGTTGCCTGGAGTATTTCTCGACTTTCTCTGAGACTGATTTCTTCACTCTCTCTGATGCTAGGAATATCTGCAGTGAATGATGGTCGAGGGATCATGGGCTGCGGGAGCCTTTCTTTTGGGTCCTCTCCCAATACTGTTGTAATCATTCCACCTTTGGACCACTTTACGCATTGATGAAGAGTGGAAGGTACCGCATTTGCATTGTGGATCCACGTTCTTCTGAGCAGCAGATTGTAGGTGTGTGGCACATTGACCACATGAAAAACACTGAATGTATTGAATAATTGATGAACACTTCCAGGAATATCTTGCCCTTAGCTGTTTGACCATGATTGTCAAACCCATAGATGGTGATAGGATCTCGAATATATTATTCTTCCTTAATGCCTAGCGCCTTTGCGGTCATTTCGGCACATATATTGAGGTTGCTGCCTCCATCAACTAGCACATGGGGTACTGTCATTCCCCTTACCCGAACGATGATGTAGAAAGCATTATTGTGAAAAGGATGAGGCTTTGGAAGGTCCTCATCCGAGAAAGTGATTGGCGTGTTGGTCATGGCCGAATTCACTATTTGTGCCATGTCTTCAAGAGTGGTACTGGGCTTAACTTTGATCTTTCTGAGCAGATCATCCAGTACTTGCTGATGCTTGCGGGAATTCTTGGCCAAGTCAAGGATGAAAACATTGGACAGAGCGGTCAGAGGCTTCTAACTTGAATTCTCTGGCCTGGGTTTGATGATTTGATTAAGGAAATCAGGAATTCCCTTTGACTTTGGGGATGACTTTGTAGGTGCTTCAGAAACTTTCATCTTGCTGAATGCCGAGATTAGGTTCATCTTCTTATAAGTTGGAGCTGCTTGTCGTAGCACTGTCACTTGATGTTGAACTTGGAGATCTTGAACAGAACATGGCTTAATGTGCTCATGAGGTAGGAACGACTGTTCAGACACTACTGCTGTGGTGTGTGAAGGAAAAGGCTGCTTTAAAATATCCATTTTCTCTTCTTCTTTTCCTTCAACTAATAAATTCTTGTCAATAAGATCCTGCACAATGTTCTTGAGAACGAAACAGTTCTCAGTGATGTGTCTCACTGTTTTGTGGAACTTGTAGAATTGATCTTTCCATTTCCCCATAGGCACAGAGGGATCGGCCAATCTAGGCAACTTGACCATCTCTTTTGACAACATATACTCAAGCACATCTTCGAGTGATTGGTCTAAAGGAGTGAACTTTCGGTTATAGCTCCATCCTTCATGTTTGGCTTTTTCACCCAGTTTCGGCCCTTGATCCTGCTGAGGAGGTTTGTTGTACTGAGGAGCAGGCTTCATTTTCTGATCACCTTTATTGTTTGAATTGCATGCGCCATAGCAATAATCTTTCCTCTGCCCTTTATAATGATTTCGGCTATTGTTGTTGTTGGCAGAGAAGGTGAAGTGAGCTTTCTTCTTTTGCTCACCATGGGGGTTATTCTTGGAAAAAATGAAGCCTTCATAGACTCTATTCTCTACGCTTAGCTCAAGCCATTTTGCTCGCTCAGTTAATTCAATGAAGGTCCCGTACTGACGGTACAACTCGAGCAGGTTGACATATTCATTTCCGTCCAACTAAATCAGGGGCCAGGATCGGCGGCCTGTCATACGGGCTAAGGAGTCTCGGAGGTCCAAACCCTTGACATTGATCAGGAATTGATGTTCTAACTGATCTCCTGGTTGACCAGCTCGTTCTGGTAATCTCATGATTTCTGAAAATTCATCCATTAAAATGGTCATCTCTCCCCATGGGAACCAGAAGGTACACGTCCGTGGATTCCATCGCTCCGCCATTGCGTGGACCAGGTTGCCATTGATGGTCTGCTTTCCGACTGCTGAGGCCAATTCTAATCCGCACTCGCTCAAATGGTCCAGAAACATTCGAGAAAAGCTTTTGAGCCAGAAATAGTACCACCGGGGAATAAAAGTTTCGGTGCTAAGGGCTCGATGTTCAGGACGACCTTGTCGCACCTCGTAGGAGATGTGACCTTTAGGAAAGATAGGATCGACTTGACTGGATGCCATCGAACTGAAAACAGAAAAAGACTCAGAATGAGACTTAGGAAAATGTGGAAAATTTTGAAAAAATTTGCAGGCAGGATATAAAATGCAGCTGAAAATTTGAGATCCAGTAGAATGGTAGAATGGAAAACCACCTGAAGTTTTAAAAGAAATGGGATATTTGAGAAAATCCTCCAGGGTTTGAGAAAATAAAGGAAAAGGATGAGAATATGGGTATTTGAAAATAGTTTGGGAAAAATAGAGGTAACATACAAACAATCACATCCTGCATAAACATTCATGTACATACAACACTCCCTAAAAGGCTGACTCTAGATGCATCATTTTGAAAACAACTGTAGGACCCTAATCCTAACTCTAGGTTCAGATCATCTTTGTCCAATCCAGTTATGCCGATATACCCGAACCGAAATTCGAGGTACGTGGCATATGATTTCAACTCCAGTTCTAAGGTAAGTTTTTCCAACATCCTTGAGTGCCTACCGATATACTTCGGACTGTGGCCCGCTGTAATAAACTGAAAAAAAAAATTTAAGCTTTGATTCGAGTCGGATCCAGATCCGGACCCGACCCGAACCCAAAAGGGAGGCACCGCCTCCCGTGTCTTTTGAAGACAGCGAGGCAGGGGTTCAAAGAGAACCCCCGCCCCCTTTCTTCCTCTCTCGGTCTCTCTCCCCCTCGCTGTTCTTCCTCCTCTCCTCTCTCGGTCTCTCTTTCCCCCAACCGACCCTCTCGACTCTCAGTCTCTGCGAAACCCCCCTCACCATCTCTCTTCCCTTCTCCCCCCGACTCGTCTCTGCACCCTCTCTCTTGCTGGAGACCCCAGTCAACCTGCCGCCACCTGCGACCTCCTTCCGACGCCGCTGCTGCCGCCGCCGTCGATGACCACCAGGTACGCCCCTTCTCTTTCTTTCTCCTGTTTCCTCTCCCCCTTTCTTCTCCTTTTCAGTCGACAGGCTGGCAAGGGGCGACACTCCCCCTACCGCCAGTTTGGCTGGTTGGCAGGGGTTTTTGCCCCTGCTTCTCACCTTTTAAAGAGTCGACAGGGGGCGACACCCCCCTGTCGCCTGTTTTTGCCTGGTCAGCAGGGGTTTCCAACCCCTACCCCTCGCTCCCCATCTTTTTTTCCTCTTAGAAACGATAGAGGCCTTTGGCCTCTGTCTTGTTTTGTTGCTAAGCAAGTCGACAGGGGCCTTTGGCCCCTGCCACTTCTTCCAAAATCCGCAACGGGGGGGGGGCTCCTGCGTCTCTCTCCCTCTCTGCTAAATTTTCCTAGCAAGGGCCATCGGCCCCTGCCCTTTTTTCGGTTCCCCTGTTTAGGTGCGCAGGGGAGGGTCTGACCCTCTCTGCCTCTGTCTATCGTGGGGAGGAGCTTGAGCCCTCCCTGCCTTAGATCTTCATAGGGGAGGGTTGGACCCTCCCTACCTTCGTAGCATGCAGGAGGGGCCAAGCCCCTCCCTGCTTACTGTTACGGTGGGGAGGGGGCCGAGCCTCTCCCTGCTCCCTCTTCTCGGGCGTCAGGCAGGGGCTTCGCCCCTGCTTGTTTGCGTGTTCGACTGGTAGGGGCCAAGCCCCTGCCTCTTTGTATATTCGGCAGGCAGTGGCAAGGCCTCCTGCCTCCTCCTTTGTGCTAACGGGTGGGGGGCTTGACCCCTTGTCTCTCTGCTCTACTGGCAAGCAGGGCGACGCCTCGGCCTCCCTCGTTGCCTTTTTAAGGCAAAGGCACAACCCTGCCTACCCTTCCTTTCGGAGGGCAATGGAGCAAGCCCCTGCCTCCCCGTTGTTTGCTGACAGCATGTCAATAGGGGTCCTTGGCCCTGCCCCTGTTTCTTGCGCTTATAGCAGGTGTGCATGATGCCCTTGCCTCTGCTTCTCTTACGTCAAGACGACGATAGTGCCCCTGACTTTCTATTTTGGTATTAGCTTGCTAAGATCGTTACTTTTGCAGCTCGTACGACAAACCCTGCTCGCGCTTCGCGACCCGCGCTGCCAATCGCGTACATTCGCGGACGACAACAAATTTGCAACTCTTAAAGGTAGGGGAAGATTGCACAGAAGACTTAGACAATTGAATTGAGTTCAATTAATTAAAAAGGACAATTAAATAAATATATATGCATATATATTTATATGAGTACGCATTTAACTCAAGAACGCGGTTTCGCGATCCTTGTCCTTTACTTTGCCGTCGTGCATCACGCAAAGGTTCTGCGTTGCACTCCTGCTTGCGGTCTTTACTTTGCCATTGCGCGTTGTGCCGGGGGGTTGCGTTGCACTTCTGCTTGCCGCCTTTACTTTACCATCGCACTTTGCGTCTAAGCTCTTGCCTTTGCATATGTGTTGGTATTGCCTTGCTATTGCAGATGACGTGCAGGTTCTTGATCTTTGCGTATGCCTTAAAGGCATCCTCGTAGAGGATGCAATGGGCATTTACCCCTCTCCCTCTTTCGACAAGAGTTCAGTTGGGAGCGAGCGACACATCCTCGTCTAAGGAGAGGGATACCTCGCAGGGATCCTGGCTCTTCGTGTGTGCAGTCCTACAGAGTTGACTTGAGATTTCAGGGAGCTGTGCAAAAGCATCAAAGACTGCTCCAAATCGAAGCATTTGGAAGGATGTGACTGGCTGGTTCTGCTCGCCTTTTTGGCATATCTCGGGTGATCCCGAATTGGGGGTTCGAGCGAACTTCTTAGCGAGTGTTCTGTTGAGAAACCCATATCCCATCTATCGAGGCTGGTATCGAGTCATGCGAGTGTAAACACCCCAAATTTTCATCAGGGCTAATATTTTCATATCCAGTCAGATCCTTCTAACTGGGGCATTTTTATAGCCCAAATTTGGTGTGTTTTTCTTTGCCACTAAGCTCGTCTTCAAGCCGGCTTAGTAGCAAAGAGGGGCATCTGTAAACACCCCAAATTTTCCACATCCATTCTCAAACAATCCTCCTTAGGCTGTGCCAACCCTGTTAGGTCAGTGTAGGAGTCAAACCCCGAGTCAGTTTCAGAAAATCACCATTTACCCATTTTCACTAGGAAAATTACCATTTTACCCCTAGGTCATCCCGGACCCCAGTCAGTCGGAGTCAACCAAGCTCATTGGTCAGTTCAAGACAGTTAGAATATCAGTCATCTCAAGCTCATCTGAGCTCACAATGAACAGACCATTTTCATTTCTGACCATTCCTGCCAAAATGGGATCATTTCTTCAAAAATAAGCTCATTTCTCACTTGAATCCAAGCCAATTGTCTCTGAGTCAGTCATTCACAGTCCGTCTTATCCCCCAGAGTATAACTTGAGCTCACCAGGAGTTCGAGTGCTCCTGTTTCAGTTCAAAACCATTTCTAAGTGTCTAGGAGCCCATTTTAGTTCATTTCAGCTCTTTCAGCTGAAATTGAGCTAAGTTCAGTCAATTGAGCTAGTGTTCGAGCTTCGATTTTAGTTTATGTCAGTATTATTGACTTTTTTTTTAGCTCAAAGCCAGCTCAAATTCGTAATTCATTTCACTCCAGTGACCATTCCATACCATTTCTCTAAAAATGACAACTTTTCTTGAAAATTCAGTTGGAAAGGTCAGTTGAGTCAGTGTCTGGTGAGTTCATTTGAGTTTTGAAGCTCTAAAACCCAGCTCAATCTAGCTCATCTCAGTTCAATCCAGCTCGAACCCCAATTTTCAGTGTCACTCTGACCCAGTAGAGTCCTGAAAACCATTTCTTGAGCTATTTTGCAAATTTTATCAATTTTAATGCTTTTTAAACTAGTACAGCTGCCAATCGGGGTCTAACATCTAAAATTCTTCATTTAGGGTCTGCATTTCGCATGTCATTTTTCATCATTTCATATCATTTCTCAGCATTTCATAACATTTCATCACATTTCATTTCATTTTCGAAGTCCAGAACTCCAGTTTTATAAATTTCAATCCAGATTGAGTTTTAAAAGTTTTCAGAAATCAATTTCAAACCCCGGGTTTTCAAAATTAACATTTTTACCCCGGGAGTCTAAATTTGGAAATATTTTCTCAAGAGAAATAATCTGGATTTATTTCAAACTCAAATTTTTGAATTCTACACTGGATTTGCTTCGCAACGGGATATTGAACTTCAAAATTCAAGCTCGCTTCAAAAACTGCCAAAAATAGCTCGTTTTGTTGGAAGCATTTTCTCGAGAAAAACAATATGGATTTCTTTCAAAATTACATTTTCAAATTCTACATTGGATTTGCTTCGCAACGGGGTATTGAACTTCAAAATCCGAGCTCGTTTAAAAAAACTGCCAAAAATAGCTCGTTTCGTCTGGAAACCTTCTGAAAAGACTATTTTACCCCTCTAATCTTCAAAATGAATTTCAAAATTGAAATTTGGACCCGCTCTGAGATGGCCCATTCATTTGCATTTTTATTTTATTAAAAAAAAAAAAAAGATGCTTCTTTTTATTTGTTTATTTTTGTTTTTATTGATTTTTATTTATTTTATATTTTTATTTTTTTAGAGAGGAGGTGGGACCCACAAGGTGGTCACCCAAGCCTCCTGCCCCACTTTTCATTTTCTCATTTTTTTCTTTCCTTTTTCCTTTTTCCCTCATTTTCTTTCTTTCCTTTCTTTTTCCCTTTTCTTCTTTTTCTTCTTCCTCTTCTTTCCTTCTTTCGTCCTTCCTTCCTTCCTTCCTTCCTTCCTTCCTTCCTTCTTTCCTCTTGCCCAGCCATTCACGTAAACTTCTTGATCTTCTTTTCATTAAACAATCAAGACCTAAGTTAGGGATATTAAAGCCTAAGTTTAGATTTTGGAAAAGGGGGGGGATCCATACGGCTGGCCCATCTTCCCCTTAACCTCTCTCTCTCTCTCTCTCTCTCTCTCTCTCACACACACACACACACACACACACACACACACACCCCTTGGCTGCAGCTTCCAGCCATTGAAACAGCCCCACAACAACTCTTTTTTTTGTAGCAGCCATTGCTCCACCTTGAGGCACCAGTCGGCAGCCACTTCCTCAAGCCGTAGTTCCAGCCGGCGCGCCACCATCCACTCCAGCCGGCACCTCCTGGCAGCA